>NC_064616.1:426926748-427582462 GCF_023898315.1 Schistocerca nitens | reverse complement strand
TGATCTATGTGGCCGCTGCGGAGACCCTTTTGCAGCAACGTTCGCTGAACATTCATAAGATGACACTGTTGGTATCCCCTTGGCTCATCTGGGCAATCAGTTGCCCAACAGTTGCACGTCTATACGCCCATACACGTCTCCGCATCCGTCGTTCACCCGTGTCATCTACGGCCCTTGGTGCACCACATTTGCCTCGGCTTCGGTTTTGGATACCGCCACTTTTCCACGCACGTTAAACTTTAGCCACGGTGGCACATGAATAGTTTACAGACTTAACCATTTCGGAAATGCTTTCACCCTTGGCCCTAAGGTCTGTCACCATATCCCTTTCGACGTCAGATGAATCCTCCGTTTCCTCAACCCCGTGACACGCTTCATATACGCTCCACTGCTAGCGCTACCACCTTCGGTCTGTAAGTGGATACTGCACGTTGACGTCGAGCACAGGTAGTTAATGTGTTAATATAGACATACATTCATGAGTACATAAATTTTTGCAACATGTTTGGGTTCCAGTTAACATCTGTGTCCATGACACGTGGCCACTCATCAAGTCCCAGCTTATGTAGAACAAGTAAATAAAAGAAATTACTGACAGTAACAAGAAAAATTTCAAGGGCTTTGTATCGAAACGAGCAAAGAAGCAAATGTTAAGAAATTAAAAAATGACCAACCCTTTATACATACGTTACTCAGCCTATACAATGAGCTGCTTTTGTAGGGAGAGGTAAAGCAATGCTTATAAATCAGAATTTGTTCGTTCATATACATAAAATTTAGTGTTTTAATGTACTCTAAGGATAGGACGACATGTTTGTGGTGGTCTTCGGTCCAGAGACTGGTTTGATGCAGCTCTCCGTGCTATTCTATCCTGTGCGAGCTTGTTCATCTTCCAGTACCTATTGCAACCTACATCCTTCTGTATTTGCTTAGTGTATTCACCTCTTGGTCTCCCTGTACGATTTTTACCCTCCACGCTGCCCTCTAATACTAAACTGGTGATCCCTTGATGCCTGAGAACGGGTCCTACCTACCGATCCGCTCTTCTTGTCAAGATGTGCTACAAATTTCTCTTCTCCCCAATTCTACTCAATACATCCTCATTAGTTACGTGATCTTCCCATCTAATCTTCAGCATTTTTCTGTAGCACCACATTTCGAAAGCTTCTATTCTATTCTTGTCTGAACTATTTATCGTCCATGTCTCACTTCCATACATGGCTACACTACATAGAAGTACTTTCAGAAACGACTTCCTGACACGTAAATCTTTACTCGACGTTAATAAATTTCTCTTCTTCATAAACGCTTTCCTTGCCATTGCCAGCCGGCCGCGGTGGTCTCGCGGTTCCAGGCGCGCAGTCCGGAACCGTGCGACTGCTACGGTCGCAGGTTCGAATCCTGCCCTGGGTATGGATGTGTGTGATGTCCTTAGGTTAGTTAGGTTTAAGTAGTTCTAAGTTCTAGGGGACTGATGACCACAGCAGTTGAGTCCCATGGTGCTCAGAGCCATTTGAACCATTTTGCCATTGCCAGTCTGCATTTTATATCCTCTCTACTTGGACCATCATCAGTTATTTAGCACCCAATATAGGAAAACTCATTAACTGTTTTAACTGTCTCATTTCCTAGTCTAATTTCTTCAGCATCACCCGATTTAATTCAAATACATTCCATTATCCTCGTTTTGCTTTTGTTGATGTTCATCTTATATCCTCTTTTCAAGGCACTGTCCATTCCGTTCAACTGCTCTTTCAAGTCCTTTGCTGTCTCTGACAGAACCTCAGTGTTTTTACTTCTTCTCCATGGATTTTAATTCCTACTCCGAATTTTTCTTTTGTTTCCTTTACTGCTTGCTGAATATAGATATTGAATAACATCGGGTATAGGCTACCAACCTGTCTCACTTCTTTCGCAACCACTGCTTCCCTTTCATGCCCTTCGACTGTTATAACTGCCATCAGGTTTCTGTACAAATTGTAAATAGCCTTTCGCTCCCTGTATTTTACTCCTGACACCTTCAGAGTTTGAAAGAGGGTATTCCAATCGCCGGCCGCGGTGGTCTCACCGTTCTAGACACGCAGTCCGGAACCGCGCGACTGCTAGGGTCGCAGGTTCGAATCCTGCCTCGGGCATGGGTGTGTGTGATGTCCTTAGGTTAGTTAGGTTTAACTAGTTCTAAGTTCTAGGGGACTGATGACCTAAGATATTAAGTCCCATAGTGCTCAGAGCCATTTGAACCATTTTTGGTATTCCAATCAACATTGTGAAAAGCTTTCTCTAAGTCTACAAATGCAAGAAACGTAAGTTAACCATTCCTTAATCTATTTTCTAAGATAAGTCGTAGGGTCAGTACTGTCTCACGTGTTCCGAAATTTATACGGAATCCAAACTGATCTTCCCCCAGGTCGGCTTCTACCAGTTTTTCCATTCGTCTGTAAAGAATTCGCGTTGGTATTTTGCCGCCGTGACTTATTAAACTGATAGTTCGGTAATTTTCACATCTCTCTACACTTGCTTTCTTTGGGATTGGAATTATTATACTCTTCTTGAAGTTTGAGGGTATTTCGCCTCTCTCATACATTTTGCTCACCGAGAGTTTTGTCAGGACTGGCTCTCACAAGGCTGTCAGTAGTTCTAATGGAATGTTGTCTACTCCCGGGGCCTTGTTTCGACTTAGGTCTTTCAGTGCTCTGTCAAACTCTTCACGCAGTATCATATCTCCCATTTCATCTTCATCTACATCCTCCTCCATTTCCATAACATTGTCCTCAGGCATATCGCCCTTGTATAGACCTTCTATATATTCCTTCCACCTTTCTGCTTTCCTTTCTTTACTTAGAACTGGGTTTCCATCTGAGCTCTTGATATTCATACAAGTGGTTCTCTTTTCTCCAAAGCTCTCTTTAATTTTCCTGTAGGCAGTATCTGTCTTACCCCTATTGATATATGCTTCTACATCCTTATATTTGTCCACTAGCCATCCCTGCTTAACCATTTTGAACCTCCTGCCGATCTCATTTTTGAGACGTTTGTATTCCTTTTTGCCTGCTTCATTTACTGCATTTTTAAATTTTCTCCTTTCATCAGTTAAATACAATATACCTTCTGTTACCCAAGGATTTCTAATAGCCCTCGTCTTTTTACCTACTTGATCCCCTGCTGCCTTCACTATTTCATATCTCAAAGCTACCCATTCTTCTTCTACTGTATTTCTTTGCCCCATTCTTGTCAATCGTTCCCTAATGCTCTCCCTGTAATTCTCTAGAACCCCTGATTCTGTCAGTTTATCCACGTCCCGTCTCCTTAAATTCCCACCTTTTTGCAGTTTCTTCAGTTTCCGTTTTAATCCACAGTTCATAACCAACACATTGAGGTCAGAGTCCACATCTGCCCCTGAAAATTTCTTAAAATTGAAAACCTGGCTACTAAATCTCTGTCTTACCATTGTATAATCTATCTAAAATCTTTCAGTAGCTCCAGGCCTTTTCCATGTATACAACCTTCTTTCATGATTCTTGAACCAAGTGTTAGCTATGATTAAGTTATGCTCTGTGCGAAATTGTACTAGGCGGCTTCCTCTTTCATTTCTTACCCCCAATCCATATTCACCTACTACGTTTCCTTCTCTTCCTTTTCCTACTATCGAATTCCAGTCACCCATGACTATCAAATTTTCGTCTCCCTTCACTATCTGAATAGTTTCTTTTATCTCATCATACATTTCATCAATCTTTTCGTCATCAGCGGAGCTAGTTGGTATATAAACTTGTACTACTGTGGTAGGCGTGGGATTCGTGTTTGTCTTGGCCACAATAATGCGTTCACTATCCTGTTTGCAGTAACTTACCTGCCTTCCTATTTTTTTAATTCATTATCAAACTTACTCTTGCATTACCCCTATTTAATTTTGTATTTATAACCCTTTATTCACCTGACCAGAAGTCTTGTTCCTCCTACCACCGAACTTCACTAATTCCCACTATATCTAACGTTAACCTATCCATTTCCCTTTTGAAATTTTCTAACCTACCTGCCCGATTAAGGGATCTGACATTCCACGCTCCGATCCGTAGAACGCCAGTTTTCTTTCGTCTGATAACGACGTCCTCCTGAGTAGTCCCCGCCCGGAGATCCGAATGGGGGACTATTTTACCTCCGGAATATTTTACCCAAGAGGACGCCATCATCATTTAACCATACAGTAAAGGTGCATGCCCTCGGGAAAAATTACGGCTGTAGTTTCATCTTGCTTTCAGCCGTTCGCAGTACCAGCTCAGCAAGGCAGTTATGGTTAGTCTTACAAGGCCAGATCAGTCTATCATCCACACTGTTGCCCCTGCAACTACTGAAAAGTCTGCTGCCCCTCTTCAGGAGCCACATGTCTGTCTGGCCTCTCCACAGATACCCCTCCGTAAAAATGATGGTAGTTGTAAAATAATTCTTAGAAGTTAGTGGTTACTGGATTTTCCGGCAGAAACTGTATGCTTTCACTTTGTGTATTCGATGAAGAAGCCTTACAACTGTTTAGTTTGTTGTACTGAGATGAAATGTGCAATTCTCAAATAAAATGAGCGTTCTATGACAAATACTTATTTAGTTTCGATACATATATAGAAAAACAATTATAAAAACAAAGTGACTATATACTTTCTCAGTGGGTTTCAATGATTCGTAGTTATGAAATAATAATATACAGTAAGAAATGATTAACAACTAGAAACTGAAAATAAATTGTCCGCATCTCGTGGTCGTGCGGTAGCGTTATCGCTTCCCACGCCCGGGTTCCCGGGTTCGATTCCCGGCGGGGTCAGGGAATTTCTCTGCCTCGTGATGGCTGGGTGTTGTGTGATGTCCTTAGGTTAGTTAGGTTTAAGTAGTTCTAAGTTCTAGGGGACTGATGACCATAGCTGTTAAGTCCCATAGTGCTCAGAGCCATTTGAACCATTTTTTTGAAAATAAATTACGTACATAATTTTTCTCTTCGTGTGATGACCACCAGTCCTCATTGTCCATAATCGTTAACGCTAGAGGGACATGTGATTCACTGCATTCCTTTCAATCAAAAATTAAAATAAAATACACTCCTGGAAATTGAAATAAGAACACCGTGAATTCATTGTCCCAGGAAGGGGAAACTTTATTGACACATTCCTGGGGTCAGATACATCACATGATCACACTGACAGAACCACAGGCACATAGACACAGGCAACAGAGCATGCACAATGTCGGCACTAGTACAGTGTATATCCACCTTTCGCAGCAATGCAGGCTGCTATTCTCCCATGGAGACGATCGTAGAGATGCTGGATGTAGTCCTGTGGAACGGCTTGCCATGCCATTTCCACCTGGCGCCTCAGTTGGACCAGCGTTCGTGCTGGACGTGCAGACCGCGTGAGACGACGCTTCATCCAGTCCCAAACATGCTCAATGGGGGACAGATCCGGAGATCTTGCTGGCCAGGGTAGTTGACTTACACCTTCTAGAGCACGTTGGGTGGCACGGGATACATGCGGACGTGCATTGTCCTGTTGGAACAGCAAATTCGCTGGCCGGTCTAGGAATGGTAGAACGATGGGTTCGATGACGGTTTGGATGTACCGTGCACTATTCAGTGTCCCCTCGACGATCACCAGTGGTGTACGGCCAGTGTAGGAGATCGCTCCCCACACCATGATGCCGGGTGTTGGCCCTGTGTGCCTCGGTCGTATGCAGTCCTGATTGTGGCGCTCACCTGCACGGCGCCAAACACGCATACGACCATCATTGGCACCAAGGCAGAAGCGACTCTCATCGCTGAAGACGACACGTCTCCATTCGTCCCTCCATTCACGCCTGTCGCGACACCACTGGAGGCGGGCTGCACGATGTTGGGGCGTGAGCGGAAGACGGCCTAACGGTGTGCGGGACCGTAGCCCAGCTTCATGGAGACGGTTGCGAATGGTCCTCGCCGATACCCCAGGAGCAACAGTGTCCCTAATTTGCTGGGAAGTGGCGGTGCGGTCCCCTACGGCACTGCGTAGGATCCTACGGTCTTGGCGTGCATCCGTGCGTCGCTGCGGTCCGGTCCCAGGTCGACGGGCACGTACACCTTCCGCTGACCACTGGCGACAACATCGATGTACTGTGGAGACCTCACGCCCCACGTGTTGAGCAATTCGGCGGTACGTCCACCCGGCCTCCCGCATGCCCACTATGCGCCCTCGCTCGAAGTCCGTCAACTGCACATACGGTTCACGTCCACGCTGTCGCGGCATGCTACCAGTGTTAAAGACTGCGATGGAGCTCCGTATGCCACGGCAAACTCGCTGACACTGACGGCGGCGGTGCACAAATGCTGCGCAGCTAGCGCCATTCGACGGCCAACACCGCGGTTCCTGGTGTGTCCGCTGTGCCGTGCGTGTGATCATTGCTTGTACAGCCCTCTCGCAGTGTCCGGAGCAAGTATGGTTGGTCTGACACACCGGTGTCAATGTGTTTTTTTTTTCCATTTCCAGGAGTGTACAATGAGAGTCAAATGAAGACAGTAAGTAAAATCATCATTATTGCAAAAGTAATCGCCATAAATGTTAATACATTTATCCCACTATGAGACATGGCCCTCACTGGCTTCATGGAAAGACGTTTGCGATTGGCTACGAAAATATGATTGTATCCAGACGTGCACCTCTTCGTCCGATGCAAACCGAAGGTCACGAATGTCTTTATTCTGGGCTCCAAAAGTATGAAAGTCGTATGTGGAGAGATCGGGACTGTATGAAGATGTGTAAGGGCTTCCCATCGAAACTTCTGCAACATGTTCCAAACAATCCTGCGTACATGTGGGACAGCCCGCCTCTGTATCTAAAGTTGTAAAATTTCTTAATAATGTCAAAGGTACCAAAACCAAGGGTTTTCTTTCCTCTGTACGTTGGTAATTATGTACAGAAGATTGGAATCAGCAGAAGAAAATTTATTACTGAATGATAAGCTGAGTTTTTAGGTATCAGGGGGGGGGGGGAGAGGGAGGGGAGGGGCCGTTACAAAACGACCATGAGAGATGCTAACAAGTAAATCTATTGGTGTAGACAAAGGATTCGATCTACACACTCCGATATATGTTCGCACCCAGAGCTAGAGGGTAAAGTTGTGGGACTCCTATATGCCATGCTTTACGTGTACCACTCTAACGTTTTTTGAGAGGTTACGCATGATTTCCTTCGTGAAAGCGAGCAAATACAGTCTGTCGGAGCACTCACCTCTAACGCATGTGACCCGTGTCTAACAGCTTCCTTCACAAAACCCACACTAGGACTTAACTTCCAGCCTCCTCTAGTGCGAGGCTACTTGACATGACAGCACATCAGTCACACATAGCCTGGTAGCGCACTCATTGCATCCGAATACAAGTCAACCAGCCAACGTTCTGTTGCTCCCACAATAATGTCTAGTGCCGTAAAAAGTGCTCCTGATATAAATTACTAGTCAGTGAGGATACTGTCTTCTTTCAAATCTTAGTGTGTGATGGTAGGTGCTTCAGAATAAATTTTGTAAGCGATAAATGCAGTCAGCTATTAGTGGTCAAAGAAGAATATTTTACATAGTTGAGAGGGAATGAAATTTATTCAAATTACTTTCCTCCAGATGATCTTTCCTAGTGTTTCTCCTGTATTACGGGTTCAGCTGTTTTCATGATATGGCAAAATTAATTCATTTTAACTTTGTGGCTCAATGACTTTCCCGTTAGTGTAGTCGTCTGATAACCAAAGGGAGGTAGTCCTTGTGCGCGATCTATGTGTGAACCGTGTAAATATTTTTCTATGTGTTATCATATTTAACTGTCTACGTAACGAATTTCTGAGAAGACTGGAGACCGTAGCAGAATTTGCGTAAACAAGCATGGAAAATTACCTGAAAACCTCTTTCAGGTTAGCCGTGGTAACAGAACAACAGTCCTGTTTCGGCCACAAGGATGCTGCTCCAGTCTGACTCACCTCCTTGTCTCTCACTGCGCGCTTCGCTCTACCATCAGATCTGCAAACAATGTATCTTATACTTGTTGTGTTATTTCATACTGATTACAAACGCCGTACTCAAGAGCAACATCCCATTATATCAATATTGAGAATAATATAGTTACTGCCCCAGATTTTTCGTTATTAACCAAAAGTAGATTGCAGTTTGACAGTTTCAATGTGCACTGCGTTCTGTCAAAAGTGAAAATCTTCAAAAATTCCAAATAAGGAGCTTGTATCACGTACATTGGATCGTAGTCTGGTATTTTAGATAATTCGAGTTTTACTTATGAGCATCCGAGCTTCCATACCATACATTCAGGCTGTAAATATATCATATTTTATATAAATATCACAATATGCCTCAGTAGTGTTAATCTTTGGCATGTTTGAGGTGCATCTTATTCCAATCGATTTTGGCCGACTCAGATTTCACCTCTGCTGCTGTACACACTCTCCCGCAATGGTCACCGTAGAGACGATAATTTTTGGAAGTATGTCAGCTGTCTACATTGTAGATTCCTCATATCTTCATATACTGGCATCTACCGTTTCTTGTGCCGTCTATCCGTTCCAAAGGAAGAAAATGAGGACTAAATAGTAAATCTCCGTCGACATAAAGGCCAATACTGAATGAAAATATGTTTGGTTTCGACAAAGATAAGGAAACAAATTTCTGACATACTCATTTAAGCTCTCCCACTATTCGCCATTACTCATTCAAAGAATGTACAGAGAAGCCCGACGAGGACTTGGAGTCTAAGTCCCCTAATAATAACCGACTATTCTCTCTTCTACGTCAGCTCGCTCGAGCATTTATCGATTGGTTCTAATTTTTGAGAGAGGAAGGAACAAGTACAATAGGCGATCAAAATTTGAGAACCTCGTGTACAATAACGGCAAAGGGTAACACCTGCGATGATAGTTACGTTATTCAAGCAATGGTTGAAATGTCCCTAACCACAACATGTGCATGATAATGAATAATCTGTCACCCATGTAATGGCACCACCATGAGGCCACCACAATTAGTAAAATATTCCAGACATTTTATATGACCACGAAAAGATTAGTGAAAGAGAATGTGGCCAAGGGGCAATGTGATGAAATCAGTATAGGTTGTACTTACTTTAAGTACTGATTCAGGTGAATTATGTTAATGTATCTACATAAATGAGAGATTAATTAAAACTAATGGAGGAACCAACAGAATAATAGGCTTCTGTACCTACCTGACATCACTTGGCGTATTTAGTCTTAACCGATAACATCGACATGTTTTACGCACATATTAATACGTAATTATTATGTGGCTTGTTAAGTGGGTTAATAAAGCATTCACATCTTACTTTAGAGATCCTCTGTGCAATTGCATAGGATTAATACTTGAAGTTAACTTTTATTTTTGCTGCCAAAGCGTAATGTCACTTAACACTTACATGAACTTTTATCCCACGTATGAGGTAATTTCACATCGGACTGTAGTACAGCTATTGCGATTAATTCTGTAGGAAATAGCAATGGAAGTAATGTTGAATATCTGGACTTCTAGCAAGGCAATGCTTATTTTTTAAATCCTAGTTCTTCATGTGGTTTGCCGCACGTTTACTACGAGTCTATATGTATGTTTGCAAAAAGGTCAGGATGTAAAAACTGAAACTGTTAACCGTGCAACGATGTGGGCACTTAAAAAATTCAAAAATTCTAGCAAACTGACTGACCTACTGCCAACATTTAACAGCTAAGAGCCACGAGCATACATAGATAATATATTTAAATTATGTGAGGAAGCCTATATCTGGTGAAACGTAATACAGAGATATATAAGCGAATGAACATTTTGAAATATAAAAATTTTTGTAGCCACGCACAATTATTCAAAAGAAATAATACGAACAATATTAATAACATATAATAATGAAATTGTACAATTAATCAGACTCAAACACCATAAAAGAAAACATCAAACTCAGTCAAGACACTTGGCACACAGAAAAAATTCCTGAATACTGGAAAAATTCGTTAATTCACCCGTTCCACATGAAGGGGGACAGAACAGATGTAATAACTGCAGGAGAACTTCACCAATATCACTTATTGCTCATACATTGTTCTTTCCCAGTGTCTTCTCGATAGTGCACAGAAAAGACATGAACAAAAAATTGGAGAATATCAGGCAGGATTTAGACCAGGCCGTTCATCTCCAGAGACAATCCTTAACCTAAAGCTAATCGTAAAACTTCAGAAAATTTTGAAGCAAAACATTACTTTGGCCTTTTGTTGATTTCAATAAAGCATAACAAGGAATAATTCTGAAAATACTTGCAAATATGAGACAGACATTTACAGATACGAAATACAAAGTTCCGCAACCAAAACGGGAGTAAGTGAAGGAGATGGGCTATCTTTAGAGCTGTGTCCCTGAGAAAGTAATACAAGAATGGTGCAAACAGAAATTAGTCGTCAAAATTGACAAACCAATTACTTTAGGTTAAAATGGCTCTGAGTAGTATGGGACTTAACTTCTGAGGTCATCAGTCCCTTAGAACTTAGAGCTACTTAAACCTAACTAACCTAAGGACATCACACACATCCATGCCCGAGGCAGGATTCGAACCTGCGACCGTAGTGGTCGCGCGGTTCCAGACTGTAGTGCCTAGAACCGCTCGTCCACCCCGATCGGCAATCTCTTTAGGCTGAGGCAAGCTGTCTATACACTGGCTAGCATTTACGAACGATTTAACAATGTTAACTCGTATCATTTCATAAGGCTAAAATTAGACTGAACTCTTCAAAGAACTGCAGAAGAAATCAGTCTCCAGATATGTTTTGATGATACGGACTACAAGATCTGCAAAAGCAACCACCAAAATTCATGAAATCGAAATACGACAGAATTTAAGTAGTTAGACAATTTCGGTGAAACCATTCAGGAAAACAGAATACAAATAAAAGGAAACGAAATTACTTGACAAAAGCTAGAACATACCGCCTTGCCTGAAATAGCAACAAGAAGATATGTATCTCTCCTCAGAGAAAAATATTGTAATACAATAATGACACCAAAATTCTTCTCTGGATCAGAATCACCATTTTTGAACAGGGAAACAAACACGGAAAATACTGAGAGAAAGACCGCAAAATTGTCAGAATAATTTGGCCCAAAACTTGTGAACAGCCCGCATCTCGTGGTCGTGCGGTAGTGTTCTCGCTTCCCACGCCCGGGTTCCCGGGTTCGATTCCCGGCGGGGTCAGGGGTTTCCTCTGCCTCGTGATGGCTGGGTGTTGTGTGCTGTCCTTAGGTTAGTTAGGTTTAAGTAGTTCTAAGTTCTAGGGGACTTATGACCACAGCAGTTGAGTCCCATAGTGCTCAGAGCCATTTGAACCATTTTGAACTTGTGAACAAAGAATATCGACCGAGAAGTAATCAGCAATCAAAGAATACACAACTACCAATAGTAGCATTAGAAAACGAAGGTACAGACAGACTTACCGACTGAGCTACCCAATCTCGAGTGCGACTCGCCCTCACAGCCTTACTGACGCCAGTACCTCATTTCCTATTTTTCAAACTTCGCAGTTTTAATCTGCCAGGAAGTATCATATCAGCGCACACTCCACTGCAGAGTAAGAAATTCATTTCAGTTATGAATGTTTTGCAGAGAAACACATAATTAACAACTGTATGCATGATATCTTTAAACTTAACGTTAGTCTCGGAATTAGGGATTACAGTGATCGCAGAGCAAGCCAGAGATACCATTCCCCTTGGGCACTGCTGTAGCCATGGTTGGTACGGACTACGGCAATGGCCGCCCCTCCACTTCTTCCTCCGGGAGGCCGGTCGTAATTTGCACACGGGAAGGCACTTATACTTTGGCTTCAAGGTGCGTGATTATAAGACCCACTCTTAGGTGTCTGCTGCTTCGGCTTCAAGTAAGAAACTGTTGGATTTTATACATATGGTAGCATATTTCCCTTCGTTTTGGTGAGACCGGTAGTTCGATAAGTCACTTAGAAAAAAAGATGACTTTTATTGCTTATATCCAAATTTCATTTGTAAAATGAGGTTTTGTGTTGAAGCCATGGTGAATTTAGTATCTCATGATTTATCTAATCTGTAAATTAAAAGTGCTTTTATTCACATAGCTAGTGGGGACTTCTGTTCGGAATTCGTGTGATCTTTAACATGCTGAACAATATTTCTGATTTTTCCTTTGTTCAAGGCCATGCCATATAGTGCCGCAGCCAGCCAAATTAGCTCTGACCCAGCTAAGTAGAGAGGTTAACGTCTTCAGCGATCTAGTTCAGTTACTTCGTGCCTTTGGAACTTCGTATTTCATGTGAGTTAAGGAATCTACTCCCAATATTGAACATAATCATAGTGACAGGTCCGCATCACGGATCCATTACTTTGTACTCAGCGAGTAATGCTACGTGTCACATTGTAGTACGTGAAACAGTGGGCACAATCACTACGAATACGTATACAGACTTCCTTCTCACTTTTCATTTATTGGTTATTTACTTTTTCGTCACCACAGTATCTGGCGAATAACTTGCCTGTGCTGTCCATTTGTATCCTCTAATGACTTCTAGTAGGGTAATTTAGTACTTCTAGTATCGTTTAGTGGCCTAGCATTCACATTCGTGAGAGTTTGTGCAAATTAGTCCTACAAATGTGATGCCACTCAACCTTCCAGAACCGCCCTTCACATGGGACTGGCTAGTTGTGTTACAGTATCCTACCTCTGAAATCGTGTTTTATTTACTGTGTTAAGGTACCATTTAATTAAGTTTGCATTATCGGTTATCACCCTTGTTAACAGTATATTTATTGCGAATGTCATTGGCGCACACGTCTTCTTAAGTGCTAATAAATTGCCGTTTTCAAGTAAATAACCATCCCATCTTCGAGTAATAGCGCTTGTAAATCTCACTTGTTCATCCTCCATATGTTTATCCTGTAACAACGTTACAACGATTGATGAGACAAAGAGTGATGTCCATGTATCGCTACCCATGTTGTGTCATTTCACGCGTCACCGCACGCTATTAGGCTGTTGTGCTAATACTGCACTTATCCATTGTGCATGTGCTATTTACTAATGGCTTCATTGTGGGACATTCTTTTAATAAGTTCTTTTAACACACCACAGTGCTTAACTCATTGGTGTCGCGTTCAGGACGGAGCAAGATGACGCATTTTAACCGTATTTCTGAGGAGCAGGATTCAAATTCAGACCTAAAACGCACCTGAGGCGAATGCCCAGATGCGTCCTTCGTATAGGACATGGCCGCCTTCCAGCCGGATCCTGTTTTGCGTCTTTAAAGATTCCATCATTTGGTAGACTCTTACATTATTCTTAATTTTTTCATGAAATTTGATCAGAAACGCGCAAAATGAAGTTTAGTTTCCAATAAAAGAACCTCCGAAACCCATTTCTCAATTGGTTTGCAAAACTGTATGAAAAACTCCAGTTGCAACGTGTATACAGTCTGTCGATGGAGTATTGTTCACGAGCTGTAATACATGTTAAATGTTAATATATGACCTAGAGGTGTCTGTTTAATTCTCGTAGTTTCATCAGCAGAGTAATTCATATTTTAACTACACCTACTGCTTACGAGCTTCATGTCTTCCTCATGTCCTTCATTGAGGTTTGTGAACTTAGTAGTACTAACAGAACGAACCAGAATGTTTACTATTGCCGCGTTCCCTAGTGCCACCCTAAACCTGAGCAGGCAGTGTGTGTAATTGCTGCGTGTAGGAGTCTAAAACGACTTTCGAAATTTCCAATACTTTTTCCTTCGTGGGAAAGATTGAACGGAGCAAAAATGGTTCAAATGGCTCTGAGCACTATGGGACTCAACATCTGTGGTCATAAGTCCCCTAGATCTTAGAACTACTTAAACCTAACTAACCTAAGGACATCACACACATCCATGCCCGAGGCAGGATTCGAACCTGCGACCGTAGCAGTCGCGCGGTTCCTGACTGAGCGCCTAGAACCGCTAGACCACCGCGGCCGGCAGGAACGGAGCACATTGAGGCTCATGAGGAACTACATTGATAAATATGGTTTTGATTTATTGTTCAGTAACTTGGTGCGTTATGCTGATTTAACATCATATTCTGTCATAAGGACTCGTGAAAATTGTACCTAAATAACAACCATAGTTATTGTACGTTGGTAGTCCCCTCATGAGAAACTGAAGAACGACGGCAATGAAATGATCTTTCACTATATACCACACGTGTCATGATATTTTGTAACAACGTGCTGTCAGAGCTTTCGTTTGGTAAACTGAATTACTTGGTGACATAACAAGCAATAATAGCTGTATTCTCTTTTATTTGTAAAGGTTGGAGAAACATTAGCGTTGTTGTTATTAATTGTAGGCCTACGTAAAGTCACGTTTTTGGATTGCCGCACATCATATGTTAACTTGTAACGTACAGCTACTATGGAAGTACTCGAAAGTCGATGCCGCAGTTACATCAATTAAGGAACCAGCCTACTAGGAGGCCCGTAAAATGGTCCGAAGACTGATTATCCAATACATTAAAGCTGTGTGTGAGTAAATGTGTGCATTGAATGTTGTGGGCATTCCGCACGTAAAACCCACATAGTTATGGGTTGTGGTTTTGTGAGCAACCACTTTGTTTACATCGAATCTGCCTCCTTGCAAGTCTGGGGCCGAGCGGCCGCTACGGTCTCAGGTTCGAATCCTGCCTCGGGCATGGATGTATGTGATGTCCTTAGGTTAGTTACGTTTAATTAGTTCTAAGTTCTAGGCGACTGATGACCTCAGAAGTTAAGTCGCATAGTGCTCAGAGCCATTTGAACCATTTTGAGCCTCCTTACAAACTTCCGGCTACAGCTCAGTATTGCTTTGCATACTTCAAAATGAGATGTGATAGTGTTATGTACTTCTCGTCTATAATTGGATAAATTAAAATAATGAAAGGAAGACCTGAGCAAGTATAAGCATATGTAGCTCAATAGAGAATTTTATTATAATAATTATGATGTAAACCGCAACGTGATCCAAGAGTGAACCATGGGATATTCAAGTTTTAATTCAGCTGACATATCTAAATTCACAAGTCCCAGAGGTAAGTGGGTTCCACCATTGTCACAGACGCGACTGACTGAATTCAAGTCATCTGGATGCAGGCAAAGTTACGGCGGAAGGGAAGTTTTGAAGCCTAGCGGACGGATACAAATTGTGTCCGGTGCCAAAATATTGCGTAGTTTGCAGTAGCGGACATCCCTTATTTCTGAACGGATGGAAGAGTCTAAAGTGCCTTTAAAAGACAGAGGAAAAGTAGAGAATGATAAAGTTACGAAATGTACACTACTGGCCATTAAAATTGCTATACCACGACGATGACGTGCTAAAGACCCGAAATTTAACCGACAGGAACAAGATGCTGTCATATGCAAATGATTAGCATTTCAGAGCATTCACATAAGGTTGGCTGACATGAGGAAAGTTTCCAACCGATTTCTCATACACAAACAGCAGCTGACCGGCGTTGCGTGGAGAAACTATGTTGTGATGCCTCGTGTAAGGAGGAGAAATGCATACCATCACGTTTCCGACTTTGATAAAGGTCGGACTGTAGCATATCGCGATTGCTGTTTATCGTATCGCGACATTGATGCTCGCGTTGGTCGAGATCCAATAACTGTTAGCAGAATATGGAATAGATGGGTTCAGGAGGTTAATACGGAACGCCGTGCTGGATCCCAACGGCCTCGTATCACTAGCAGTCGGGATGACAGGCATCTTATCCGCATGGCTGTAACGGATCGTGCAGCCACGTCTCGATCCCTGAGTCAACAGATGGGGACGTTTGCAAGACAACAACCATCTGCACGAACAGTTCGACGACGTTTGCAGCAGCATGGACTATCAGCTCGGAGACCGTTGCTGCGGTTACCCTTGACGCTGCATCACAGACAGGAGCGCCTGCGATGGTGTACTCAACGACGAACCTGGTTGCACGAATGGCAAAACGTCATTTTTTCGGATAAATCCAAGTTCTGTTTACAGCATCATGATGGTCGCATCCGTGTTTGGCGACATCGCGGTGAACACACATTGGAAGCGTGTATTCGTCATCACCATACTGGCAAATCACCCTGAGTGATGGTATGGGGTGCCATTGGTTACACGTCTCGGTCACCTCTTGTTCGCATTGACGGCACTTTGAACAATGGACGTTACATTTCAGATGGGTTACGACCCGTGGATCTACCCTTCATTCGATCCACATGAAACACTACATTTCAGCAGGATAATGCACGACCGCACGTTGCAGGTCCTGTACTGGCCTTTCTGGATAGAGAAAATGTTCGACTGCTGCCCTGGCCAGCATATTCTCCAGATCTCTCACCTATTGAAAACGTCTGGTGAATGGTGGCCGAGCAACTGGCTCGTCACAATACGCCAGTCACTACTCTTGATGAACTGTGTTACCGTGTTGAAGCGGCATGGGCACCTGTACTTGTACACGCCATCCAAGCTCTGTTTGACTCAATGCCCCGGCGTATCAAGAACGTTATTATGGCCAGAGGTGGTTGTTCTGGGTACTGATTTCTCAGGATCTATGCACCCAAATTGCGTAAAAATTTAATCACATGTCATTTCTAGTATAATATATTTGTCCAATGAATACCCGTTTGTCATCCGCATTTCTTCTTGGTGTAGCAATTTTAATGGCCAGTAGTGTAATAGGAGAGAGGTAAAACTGGCAGTTATCGTTCTGCGAAAATATTACTTGGAGCTATCGACTGAAGGTATTCTTATATCAAGAACATTAACAAAAATTCCCAAAGGTGAGGGTGGCATGACAGTGGCGCGGCGTTCGGGCAGCGATGTGGGGGATGCGCCAATTTTCAGGAGGACGCGGCTGGAGCTTGAAGCTAACGGACATGCTGCGAGAAGCGGTTCCAGGGTTAAGGCCAAATACGATTTGTCTTTGTGCATACCACGTAAATAATGCATTTGCAAGTAAAGTGGCATAGGAATTTAATTTTTTTGGTGTTTATAATTATTTTTGATATGCGGTAAATTCGCAGACTTAGACAATGTCAGATATCGTGCAAAGCCATCATTATAATTCATGTAGGTAAGTTGTGTAAGTTTACTATTTCAGTATTTACTCTCTATGTTGTGACTTCATCCTCACGGATGAGCATTTGGTAGCGACACGGAGTGGATTTTATTATTTTTTATTTCTTCAAAACGACCAGCATTTCGTTAACTATCCTAGCGATGTGACAGCAAGTCCCGTGTGACTGGTACAAGTTTAAAAGTATAGTAGGATTGTGGCTGCTTAGTATTGTGCATTCTGGTGCAAGTAACTTCCTCTGGCGTATAGTTAGTATCAGGGTGAGAGTGAAAATTTACGTTGACCGTAGCACTGTGCATTCTGATCGAAGCGTCTGTAGCTTTGTGCAACATCTGTAACGAATGTACGCCCAGGAAACTGGAGGAAAGTGGGCGTTGACAATATAATAAGATTTTACCAAATTTTTCTGTGATTCAATTACGTGTTTAGCATCTTCCTAAGAGCGTTATTTTCGTAGCACAGTCGTTTTCAGACCTCAGAGGACGATGTGCAACGTGCTGGTAGTTGTCCTAATGGCAAGATCAGGTAAGTTTGATAGATGGCAAGAGTGCGGGTTAGACTTCGAAGATGCGGAACCAAAAAGATGGCTCTCCTATACACTGGACCCATGCACCCCTTTTGGACTACCGCTTCCTGATATAGGCAGTTTACATGTGCAAGTTACTGCTTAGGGAGTGTGACCGTCATTATTTTCCCTCAGTGCAAACCGATGTGATCGGATTCCCTTGACTCTGAAGATGTGTAAGTCAAATTCACGTGAACCACGAGACGGAAAAGCGATTTCATGGTGTCAAAAGCTTAGATAACGAATTCGTTACATGTATGGAGAATATCATTTCGAAATATCTCATCATCTGCTTTCTGGCGTAATGAAATAACCAGAAAAAATGTTTAGTAACGATAGTATATCAACTCCTCCAATTTGTTTGAATTCTTCTACTGACCACCCTTTTATAGAATTTCTAAGTACTTTTTACTTTATGAGTACTGGACACTGTTGTTGTTGATGTCTTCGGTCTGAAGGCTGGTGTGATGCTGCTTGCCATGCTACTCTGTCCTGTACAGGCCTCTTCATCTCCGAACAACTACTGTTACCAATCTTTGTCGTTTTGAATCTACTTACGGAATTCATCTCTTGGTCTCACTCTATGGTTATTACCCCCCCCCCCCTTTTCCTTCCAGAATTAAACTGGTGTGCTCTTCAGGTCTCAGAATGTGTCCCTTCGTTTAATTAAGTTGCACCATAAATTTGTTTTATCGCCGATTCTATTAAATACCTCCTCATTAGTTACGCTATCTACACATCTAATCTTCAGCTTTCTTCCGTAACACCACGTTTCATAAGATTCTATTCTATTCTTGTTTGTTTCACTTTCATACATGGTTACACTCCAGAAAAATACCGCCATAAAAACTTCCGAAAGCTTAATTTTTGATGAAATTTTAACGAAATTTCTTTTCTTCAGAAACGCTATCCTTGTCATTTCCAATTCACCTTTTATATCCTCCCTCCTTTGGCCATTATCAGTTATTTTACTGTCCACATGAAAAAACACTCATCTACTACTACTGCAAGTATCTCTTTCCCTTCTTTGATTCCCTCAGCATCATGTGGTTAATTTGACTACATTACAGTATCCTTGTTTTGCATTTGTTGAAGTTCGTAATGTATCCACCTTTCAAGACACTGTCCGTTCCGTTCAACTTCTCTTCGCAGCCATTTGCTATCTCTGATAGAATTATAATCTCATCGGACCTCAGACTTTTTATTTCTTCACCCAGAACATTAATTTCATCTTCAAGTCTTTCTTCGGTTTTCTTCGCTGCTTGCTCATTGTACAAACTAAAGCAGCGAGAAGGGCTTTGTCTCACTTCCTTCTCAATCACTGTTTCCCTTTCTTCATCCTCGACTATTAAACTTGCCGTATGGTTTCTGTTCAAGTTGTAAATAGCGTTCCGTTCCCTTTATTTTTCCCTTGCCAACTTCAGAGTTTCAAAGAGAGAACTCCAGTCAACATTGTAAAAAGTTTTCTCTGAGTATTCAAAAGCTAGACACGTATGTTCGCCTTTCCTCAATCTATCTTCTAAGATTCGTCGTAGGGTCAGTATTTCCTCTTGTGCTCCAACATTTCTTCAGAACCCAAAATGATGTTCCCTGAGGTCGGCTTCTTCCAGTTTTTCCATTCTCCTGTAAAGGATTTGTGTTGTTATTTTGCAACGACGGTTTATTAAACTGGTAGTTCTGTACTAGTCACGTCTTTTAGCACCTGCTTTCTTTGGAATCAGAATTATTACATTCTTCTTCGAGTATGAGAGAATGTCGCCTGTCTGATTCATCTTGCACACCAGGTGGATTAGTTTCGTCATGACTGGCTCTCCTAAGGGCATCAGTAATTCTGATGGAATTCCGTCTACTTCACGGGCCTTATTTCGACTTTGGTATTTAAACGCCCTGTCAAATTCTTCTCACAGTATCGTACCTCCCATCTCATCTTCATCTACGTCCTCTTCTCTTTGTATAATATTGCCTTCTAGTTCATCTTCCTTCTATAGACTATATGTTATTTCCACCTTTCAACTTCGTCTTCTTTGCTTAGTACTGGTTTTTCAACTGAGCTCTTGATGTTCACACATTTCCTTGTGCTACGGTAGTTTTCTGCAATTCCGTTTTTGCAACATGTACCTGGAGTCACCATAAACAAATGCTGCTCATCTGTTCCCAAAGGTTGACATCAGTTACACTGTACACGATTGCATCACGCAACGTAACACCTGAATATAAAGCACCACAAGCGCATTTGAATGTGCATTCCCTCTCATCCGAAACCCAGTATCGACAGAAAGCGTCGGTTTGTATTTCGTTAGGATGTAAATGATTTTTAAAAGCGAAATTTTACGAAACCATTTGATAGAGCGGTCCTAAATTAGTCAAGTGCGATGCTACTTTCAACGATATATATTAATAACACGGCCATGGCTACTGCTGGAATACTGATTATTACTCGTATTTTACTCTTTCTGTTATTACATGTCGCTAAAGCGGATATCGTACTAGACTATGGGCACTATCATATGGGCTCGTAAAATTTCGATTTAAAAATTATTTTGTTTGTAGTGGGGAACAAACTACGCGTTCCGTGGACGGTGGGCGTGCATGATAGGTGAGACGAGCAGTATTTGTTTGGGCAGACTATAGACAGACATTGAAAATAACGAAATTCTGAAAACGAACAGAAACCACAGTGAAAATGTGCCTTACTACCCTTAGGAGGGACATACTGTAAATAATAATTGCAGTAGTAGTGGTAGTAATAGCTGTAGCAGTTTTACTCATCAGTGGATAATTTTTAAAGGAATAGTGGTCATATCGGGGTATTGCAATTTAGAGCAATTTGGACAGATAGTCAGTCGTGGATTTGTAGTAGGAACCATTCTGGTATTTGCCTGAAGCAATTTAGAGAAATCCATGGAAACCTAAAAATGAACGGCTGAATGACGATTAGATCCACCATCGTCCCAAATACTAAGCATGTCTGTTTGAAACACTGTTTCTTCACTCACATTACGGCTAATCAATTATATTATATTGCAAAGAATTTATTTGATAAGGATAATTTCTACCTCTCAGTCACCTCACACACTAAATACATTGTACACATAGTAATTCACAATGTAACCCTGCGCACAGTGTCAGCTCGTGTAACGACCATATTGAGATTAGAAGAGATTCAGATTTCGTTCCATAGACCCAAGAAGTGAGATGATTCTCGTGGGTGTGGAATATGTCAGAAATTATAACAAAAAATACAACATTTTAATATAATACTTACTACCCTGATTATCTGGGTTTCATTTTGTGTACCCCAACAACACACAGGCACTGCGCCAGTATTTTAGCCAGCTGTTGGTTTCATTTCTGTGACGTGTAGGTTCAGTAAAGTTACTGGCTATGTATGTGTCGTGATGACACCCTCTGGCGGCTGCTGTGGCTGCGCTGTCCTCGGGATCGGTGAATCTGGGGGAAGAGATACAGAAGGATCACCGTTCACATGACAGTGGCGAATTAGATTCTGATATCGGCGCTACAATCCGTCGGGGCCTGAAATGAGATACATGCATGCGCCAAGTCGACGAAGGATCACGCCTCGCACCCACCGTCTGCTGCTGCTAAAAACCTTCAAAAACACAATATCATGCGGTGCGAAGCGGTACTTGCAGCCCTCTTTTGGCACCGTATGCCGAGGAGAGTGGAACAGTTGGAGCAGTGTCCGATGGCGGCGACCGTGAAGCAACTCCGCCGGTGATGGTCCATCTCGTGGATGCGAACGACAGGAGACGAGAAACAGTTACAATGCTTGATCCCTGGTGTGGGCGGTGCGAAGTTTGGCCATCTGCTGCTTGAATGTTCTGAAAAAACGTTCCGCCTCGCCGTTTGTGTGTGGATGGAACGGTGCACTAGTTAGATGCTGTATGCCATTGCGTTCACAGCATGTGTCTAATTCATTTGACGTGAACTGAGGGCCGTTGTCCGACACTATGACTTTGGGCAAATCTTAGAGGCAAAAAATAGGGGACAAAGCCTAAACTGTGGTACGTGACGATGTCGAGTTCATTGACACAGAAAAAGGTAACCTGCTATGCGTCTACCACAACCAACCAACGAATGTTCCAAAAAGGTCCCGCAAAGTCTATGTACACAAGTTTCCACGGTGATTGCAACTTAGGCCAAGTAGAGAATATTTGTGGTGGAGCGGACTGATTTTCCGCACATGCGTGACACTGTAACGTCAGCTGTTCTATTTCGGTTCAATACCCTGCCAAGCACTGTGTCGAAGCGCTAACTGTTTCGTATGAAGAATTCCCCATTGTCCTTCTTGAAGGATCTACATCACTTCCTCTTGCTAATATTTGGGGATAAACACACGTGACTGTACACTGTCATTGTAAACAAGAATGATACCTTGCTGTATAACGATACTATGCCGACGTGCAAAGTATCGACGCCCTATACAGTTCTTTATGCGATGCAATGATCACGGCCATGATGTGGGAATGTATTTTAGCAAAATGTTCAGATCTGAAACACCTTCCCTGCAGTACGTGGTGGAATGATAGATCAGACTGTTTCAAAATCTGTTCCCAAAGTTTGACATCAGTTACACTGTACTCGATTGCATCACGCAACGTAACATCTGAATATAAAGCACCACAAGCGCATTTGAATGTGCATTCCCTCATCATACCCTGCAAATCTGTTACCCACTCGCGATAAGTTTGTTCTGACCTTTTCTTACAATGAAAGAATTGGTAGCTAGCTGCCATCACATTCACTTGTTGCTCACAATAGTCAGTTAGTGAATCTACAACTTAATCATTGGGACGTTCACTTGGAGTAGCGTTAGGGAACAATTTCTGGATGAGAGGAAAGATGGCACTTCCAACAGTTGACCAAAAGTAATGTAGTTTCACAGTACCTGACACATTGTGAGCAATGATGTCGGCTTCATACGGTTGCAAACACTCAAGCCATTCCTCTTCTTTTTCATTGAACTAGCGAAAAGGCGGTATGGCTCTGAGAGCTGCAGTTGTAAGCAATAAAAATAATCGCAGGCAAATAATATTTCTGCAACGCCCATGTGAAAACACTGATTAGCAAAAACAGTATAAAAGACTCTGTTAACTGTAAACACAACCCTGCAAGGAAAGGACAAGGTAGAATTAAGGCGCCAGCAAAACACAAATGCCCACGAGACAAAAACTTGTGGCAGCCAGGCTCTGGGTTCTTTTTACATGTCGTCGCCAAATATTATGTTTCCACGCTGGTCGTCAAATATGGGGTGTCCAGGAAACCTGCATACTCGGTTCGCTAGACGAACAATTCAAACAAATCGTATTAATGAGTTTTACTACAAAAAGTAAATGACAATACTTAACTTTGAATTACACAGATGCGTCGCTAGCAAAGGACGACATACAAAAAAATGAATCTTCAGTATAAACAATAGGCCGGCCGAGGTGGCCGAGTGGTTCTAGGCGCTACAGTCTGGAACCACGCGACTGCTACGGTCACAGGTTCGAATCCTGCCTCGGGCATGGATGTGTGTGACGTCCTTAGGTTAGTTAGGTTTAAGTAGTTCTACGTTCTAGGGGACTGATGACCTCAGATGTTAAGTCCCATAGTGCTCAGAGCCATTTGAACCATTTTGCTGGTCATGGGATTGGTAAAGAGTTCTTGTGGTAGTTCGTTCCATTCCTCCATCAGCGCGGTTGACTGCTGAATGGTTTTTGGTGCATGTGGACGTGGTTCAGTACATCACCCCAATCTCTCCCTAATGTGATCGATGGGACTCACGTCGGGGGAATGGGCAGTCCAATCCAATCGCCGAATACCCTTTCTTTCGAAGAGGTTCTCCACCAGGACTGTTCGATGCAGTCGCACATTGTCACCCATAAAAATTACGTCAGAGTCGAACACACCCATGAAAAGACTGACATAGGGAAGAAATAAAGTGTCGCAATATCATTGAGCGGTGATTTTACCGTCTAAAAAGGCTTGGAGGTCGGTATGTCCATGCAAAATTATGTCTCCCCACTGCATAACACTTGGCCTCTCAAGACGAACATATTGAGAATGATGGTCGTACCTCATAAGAAGACAGATGCAGACGTGTAATGCACCCAGTAACATTGTTCAGCATCCTTGTTTGGTAGTCCAGGTGTTATGGTGTGGGGAGTCATAACGTTGCATGGGAATATTGACCTCCTAATCTTTGAACATGGTACATTCACTAGTCTGCGTTAATGTGAAATTGTACTTTTTCCCCATGTCCTTCCTTTCACAAGTGTATTCGGACCTGACTTCATTTATACAGATGACAATGTTCACTGGCATCGAAATGAGCACACGGAGTACATGATGGAAGGAGAGGACGTTTAGTGAATGAACTGGCCTGCCCGTTTCAGCGAAAAAGATCCCATAGAGCACGAGTGGAATGGGTTTGGGAGACGTAGTATATAGCATGCCCAAATGCATCAACGTCCATCCAGAAGTTGTGAAACTTGCTGGTGGAGGAATGGATCGCCCTAACACAAAAGACATTACCAGCCTTATAACCAGCAGGAGAAAGCGTTGGATAGCATTCACTGATGTCCGTGGTGATCAGTCGCCCTATTGCGAACGATTTCCCCCTTTTATAATGTCCACGGGGCCATTGACTTCATTGTAATTATTGTCTTTGAATAGAAGTCTAATTGTTACAGCGTAAAGTCACGCGCTGGCACGCCAGCCGGGAACGATAGAGAAGAGGTGTCTGTGAAATGACGTCAACCTATTGCATGCTGACCGACTCCTCTCCAGGACGTCAACGGGACGGCAGTGGCCCCTATGTGAAGAGAACATAAGCGCCGCTACCGACTGGTGCCGGCCCAGTTGAATAGCAGCTTCAAGACTAGCGACTTGAATAGAAGCATGAACACTAGTTACTTCATTTTTACTCTATATTGTTTATAAAAAATGGTTCAAATGGCTCTGAGCACTATGGGACTTAACTTCTGAGGTCATCAGTCCCCTAGAACTTAGAACTACTTAAACCTAACTAACCTAAGGACATCACACACATCCATGCCCGAGGTCGGATTCGAACCTGCGAACGTAGCGGTCGCGCGGTTCCAGACTGAAGCGCCTAGAACCGCTCTGCCACACCGGCCGGCCCCATGACCAGCAGAAGAACACGTTGCAGAGCATGTGCTGCCGTCCTTGACGATCATACACCCTATTAACAACTATCTCCCTCCTTTTATAATGCCCAGGATTTGTGACTTATGTGCGTCCCATTGCGTATTTGTTTCAGTTAACCTTTGCTCTATACTTTGACCGTTCTTTCAATGTGTGGCCCAAGGTTTATCGCGTTATCTTACTTGGCAGTGCTGCATCTTGTGAAGATTTTACACCAGTGTACTTCCTGGAGTGATAGTTTACTCCTACAGTTTTCTCTGTTAGTAGGGTTTGCGTGCTTTGCTTCAAGTGAAGAGAAAATATTAAATTACTGGCATTGCACATCCAACATCGGATAAACTACTTACGTTGTTGCAGGACTAATTAACTGAATGTTGGGAACTGAGAAACATTTACGTTTACGTTTATATCATAATTAAAATAAATAAGTCTTGTGGCAAAGTCGACTACACACATACAAGACTCAATACTTGGCGAAGTAGGTGTGGGGCAGGTGGGACATGTACTATATCAACTCAACACGCAACGGAGACAGTTTAGGATCAAAGCACATGGGCTAAATGCAAGATACTCGCAGTGAGTCAATCACTCCCCGTTGTTTGTGTGATGGGGGATGGCAGCCGGCAGCTTTCATCTCCCCCGTTCCACTATTTGCGGTAACCTCCTAGGCGGCTTTACTTAATCCTTCCTCTGTACTGCTCGACGTAATCCTTTCGCACATCGCGTGGTTCCAGCAGACACGCTTCTCCAGTGCTTGTGCCCTTGGATACTATTGTCTGCTGTAATTGTCTCACAGAAGCATCATTAGCATAATATTGGGAGACTGAGGTCAGAAGAAGATGTGCATCAGAACGCTTAAGAAGTAACAGACCGCAAGAAGTTCATTCGACACTGAACAGAAAAGTAATACTTCACGAAGGGACGACAGACGCAGAACGAAAGTAAGGATCTGACTTCCACTCCGCAGACCGAATCGACAACGGTTGGCCTGACTCTAGAAGAAAACACAGTGTCTCTGCCTGCTCACCGTCTTATTACTGCCTTCTCGCGATCTCCTCGCTGCCTGTCCTCCACTTATTCACCCACGACTGTTTGATCTCTGTCTGCTCGCGTCTATCGACTGTCTGCTCGTATTGCTAAGGGAATGGCCAGTTGATTATCTGAATGGCTGCACAGCCTCTTGACTGTCAGTCTGACTGACTATCCACTGCCGGATTCATTCCCTGGTTCCTCCTGCTCCGCATTTTGTCCCTGGCCTCCCTCACTCTGTGCGATAGGACTCTAATTTTTGCCTGGATGAACAGACACCATGCTGTCATATAAATAACTAAGACGATACAACAGAAAAATCATAAATAGTCCGCGCAGTTGCGAAAACGCTGTGTCCCCGATGGCGCAGTGGTTAACGCACCTGCCTAGCGAGAGCGAGCAGGAGATCACGGGTTCGAATCCTGGTCCGGCACACATTTTCACTCATCGCGTCAGATTCCACGTAATGTTCCGCTCCAGCTGACATCGGTGATTTCCTTTCATTTACATAGTCTTTCTCATCGCCAGGTTCATTTGCAACCCCATCAAGTGACAATGTGATGCTGCATAACCATTCCTCAAAGGCTTTGTGCAGCATGAAAATTTCAGATCTTGCGACATCTGTTGTGTAACCTGGAAACTCCCGTCCCTTTCTCACACCGCTCCTCGTTGCGGCAGTTTCTAACTCTGGTTGTAAGCCCACATCTAATTGTACGGCAGTGAGCATTGTATAAAGTGCTTGTCAATATTCCTGAAATCGGAAGAAATTAACCATCCAACAACAAACGTGAATGCTTGTACATGGGTCAACTAGCCATAGGTGCCTGCAATTTGGCAGCATTCCTCTTGCTGTCCGTCAGACGTTACACAGGCAATCCTTCCCAAGCGAAGCAAACACTTCAGTTATGCAGCCCCTGTCTAGCGTTTGGGAATGTCTCGTGTACTGATTGGCGCTTAAACCAGGGCACAGCGTTGAAGTATTACGCTGCCTTGTCTTAACATTACTACTGCTTACTACCAGACGCACTGAATTATTTTGCCTCATGTATATGTAATGTTTTACATGCTAAATGTAACTCTACATATCAGTTTACGTGAATGAGGCCCTGTGTAATATGTCCATTATATTTTGTCTTGCATCAAGTGTTTGTGTATGTTGTTTCTTTTTGTAAGCTGTGGATTTATTTTGGGTTTATTTTGTACCTGTGTCCTAAATTTGTGATCGAGAATTTCTGTGTGTGTGTGTGTGTGTGTGTGTGTGTGTGTGTGTGTGTGTGTGTGTGTGAGTGAGTGTGTGGGTGTGGGTGTGAGAGAGAGAGAGAGAGAGTTAATGTGAAATCAACTAGTTAGTTTGCTGTGTTCACAGCTGGATGTGGAAGAATACTGTGCTGATGGAATTTGGTGTTCCGGGTATGTCAGAAGGGTGTTGACTTTCTCGTTTACTAATTTAACTAGCTGCGCCACTAGGTGTTACCGCAGTTAAATAGTAAGCTGTAAAAGAAATGTTAATGAGGGAACTCTCTATCCATGCGTACTCACCATCACAAAAGTTAATTTTTGGAACTCTTTCGATGCGAGCCACTTGCGGACCAGCAGAAAGGTACACCAAATTTTGGAACGATATTAAAACCTGACAGAACCCATGTCGCTCGCAACTCATCCGTTTTCCACACGGAAAACACTTGTATGCGACCGAATATCAAATTACAAAATGTTCCAGAAAAACGAATAAAATTCCAAGTGTTTGAGATATGCTTAGTAGGGGAAAGATCATAATCGTACTGGTGTGTATAGAGCCTGAACTCAATTGTAATACGTCCATGCAAACAACGTTCCGATAATTCTTCTCTGTGCATATGTAGAGATAGCTGAGTATTTATTCCAACCTTCTACTAGTCCATCTCCTACTTCCAGCTGTCTCTGCCCTCTTTCTCTTCCCCTACCTCGCTTCCGTCTCCTCCACTCCTCCCTCCCTCCCTCCCTCTCTCTCTCTCTACCTGACCCCCCCCCCCCCCCCAAGTCTTTATCTTCTGCAGTCTCTTTTCCTGTCCATTTCCTCCTGATCCTCACGTTGTCCACCATCTCCCAGCCCAACTCTCTGTCCAACAACTTCTCTTTCGGCGCCGTCCGCCACCACCTCTCCCCTCTCCCTAGCCATCACATCCTCTTCCTTTGTATGTTAATTTCCTCCACCCATCTCTTCTCATCTCCTCTCCCCTCGCTATGTGTGTTCATTTCATCTTTCCTCCTCTCTGTCTGTCCATCTACTCCTCCACCCTCCTCTCTCCACATTATCACAATCACCGCAATAGAAGGCTGGTGGTTCTTCGACCCTAGTATTTCTTTCCTGATAGTAACTAATACGTCTACCAAATTGGGATGAAATCCTTCTATCGTTTAGGATGAGCTTTTTACCCGTGAATCTGCCAGAGTACTCTCCAGTCAAAAGTAGTGCGATACCTTGTAATATCGTGTCAGACGTCATTTTGCCTAGCGTAGTGCAGCAACTCAGTGCCTCAAACTCACAAATTCGTTGAAAGTCCCTTGCAGAAAAAATTATCCATACTGCCTCTATAGCCGTCCTTAAATGCGCAAGAGTTGCCGGTGCAGGATTTTGTGCATAAACTAATTATGTCCCATAAATGTTCGATGGGATTCATATCGGGTGGTCTGGGTGGCCAAATCATTCGGTCGAATTGTTAAGAATGTTCTTCAAGCGAACTGCGAACAATTGTGGCCTGGTGACATGGCACATTCACAAGCGTAATAATATCATCGTTGTTTGGGAACATGAAGTCCACGAATGGTTGAAAGTGGTCTCCAGCTAGGCGAACATATCCATTTCAAGTCAATAATCGGTTCACGTGGACGAGATGGTCCAGTCCATTTCATGTAAACACAGCCCACACCATTAGGGAGCCACCATCATCTTGCACAGTGCCTTGTTGACAACTTGAGCCAATGACTTTGTGGGGTGTGTGCAATACTCGAAACCTACCATCAGCTCTTACCAGCAGATATCGGGACTCATCCGACCAGGCCACGGTGTTCCAGTCCTGTGAGGCCCAACCGATATGGTTACGAGGAGAGGCGCTGAATGCGATGTCGTGCAGGTATCAAATACACTTGCGCCTATCGTGTGCTGCCACAGTCCATTAACGCCAGATTTCGCCGCTAACTTCGAACGAACACGTATGGCGTACGTCACATATTAATTTTTGCGGGTATTTCATTAGTTGTTTTTTGTCTGTTAGCACAGACAACTCTAAGCAAAAGCCGATGCTCTCGGTCGTTAAGTAAAGGACGTCTGCCACTACTTTGTCCGTCGGGAGAAGTAATACCTGAAATTCGATATTCTCGGTGCACTCTTGACACTATACGTGTCGAAATATTGAATTCCCTAATGATTACTGAAATGGAATGTCCTACGTGTCTAGCACCAAATACCACTCCGCGTTTAAGGTCTGTCATTTCCTGTCGTGCGGCCGTACTCATGTAGGAAATCTTTTCACATGAATGAGCTGAGTATAAATGACAGCTCCTCCAATACCTTGCGTACGCGATACTCCCGCCATCTGTATATGTGCATATCATTATCCCGTAACTTTTTTGTCACCTTAGTGTATATTTCACATATATTTAGCATCCCAACGGAAAAGTTTTTCTATTGGAGAACAAAAAATGCGAATATGTTTCTGTTTATTTAAAAGATTGAGTGAAAACCGGGATACCGGCTGCCTGATCCCACCTTCCTCAGTATCTTGAAAAATTTTCCTAAAAATGTTAGCATGCGAACATAATTTGGCTTTTCTTAACTTGATTCTCAAGTCGCTCATAACCATCGGCTCCCAGCGGCCCCTTCTCACTCACTCATTCAGCCCAACTCATTACCGTTATATCTTCGTGACTATCTATTATTGGCTCCGTGCCATAGCTGCAGTTCCCTTCGTCCTGTCCTGCTACCACATTCCCCTCTCATTGTCACTAACTCCCTCTCTTCCCTGTTGTCCTTCATATGCTCTGTCTCTCATTATCAGTGGCACTCACCTACTTACTCTTTCTCTTTATTACTTCTGCTCTCTTATCGCTGCCTCCTTCTCTCTTTTCCTAGCAGTGTTCAGTCTCTGTCAACTATGCCCCACTGCCACATGGCCATCTCTCTCACACACACTGTAGTTCTCTCCTTCTCTCTTTCTATAAGAACTACTGTCTACTATCTTCCATTATTTATTACTTTTCCGTCTCTTTATCACTGTCTCCTTTTTCTCTCAGTATTAAAAAAGCACGAATCTGCTGGCCTGCCAAAATTTTGGGGGAAATTTATAAAGGTACTACAAAGGGTAAACTGAGGCAGTTGGTACCCCATTCTTCAGTCAGCCTTTTAAATAAACAGGATTTTATTTTCATTTTTTGTGCTCCGATAGGAGTATTTTCCGCCGGTTGCCTTTTTCTCCTGCTACAGCAGGGCATTTAACTCATGTGTAAAGAAAAGCAATCGTCAGTAAAATTTGGGTAATTTACTTATGTCAAATAGAAATATCACCAAACTAATTGCACACCTCTGTTGTGCTTCAGTTCTACAACATCGGGTTCCCAGACGATTACGGAGACACTTTACAGCATATTTCTCCGTGCTACGTCACTTTATAAACTACGTTTTTGCCTTACATCGTATTTTACGTGCGTATTTTACGTTTCCAAGATGGTCAACTTCGAACCTATGTATCTCGGAAATGGATAAAGATGTAAAGAACGTTTTCAAAACTATGGCAGATGGGACTTTTAGAAATGCATCGCAAAACTTATGGCCTTATTCTGTGCACAGCTGCCTCGGCATCCGTGCCAGGGTTTTGGTACGAAAAAGAAGTTTTTGAAATTTTTCTTAGTAATGAATGAAGAATTTTCAAAACGGGAAGATTGCTATTATAGACTAATGGCTGGAGAATGTACCAATAAAATTTGATCCATTTACTGCTGTTATTTATTATTTAGATTTCGTCTCATATTGGATAATACGTGTAGTGGTGAGGCAGCTCTAAACTTCCGTATCTTGGAAACGGATGAAGAAATGAAGAAAATTTTCAAAGCACCGGCCACATATTTCGGACCGAGGAGTGAAGTTACGCTAATTATCTGGCAAACCCCAGCGTCTACTGGGTGATCGCCGTGAGCCTCTTCACGAGGAGTTCGTTGGTGTGTTGAACTCTCTGCAGGAGAATGAACGCTGGATGTGTTAAGTCACATGTTCCGCAGCCCTGCCAGGGCACTACCTGTAACAGTTGCGTGTAAAGTTGGTTTAAATGCTCGTCGCCATCTGATGTATTCTGGGCTCGGAACACTCCCACCATAAATCATAAAAATAATGTTCAGTCTCCATTTATTAAGAAAATGATTTTGCTCATCTTTAACTCAAATCGACTGATTTGGTCGATACTGAAGTTGAACTCAGACAAGTGCAAAAGTGTCAGTAACCTGGAAGTAAATCTTACACTAGATAGAAAGTTCTTTGAATGCTTGATAGCACAATCCTTCTGCTACTGGAACTCCCAAAAATATTCATGATATGATACAGTCCTTCCACTAGATTGAATACTTGGAAATCTCTAAGTCCACGTTCCCACTGGGAGGAGTGAGTCTGAGCAGAATGAAACTTAAGGTTGCGACAAGATCGGACAAGACCGCAATAATTCTAAAGTCCCTTCAGTCTCACCGGAAGTGTCTGACACTTACTAATGATACCAACAGTTCCCACGAGTACGTCGCCGAACTTAGTGCTGTCCACTGGAGGCGGTGCTGCGTCCATAGCAGAAGACATCCATTAACTGACTGAGACGGAACTGCCTGGACAGGGCCAGTGTGACAGTAAATACATTGCGGAGGTATACTAGCATTCCATTGGTGACAGGTGGCACAGTAGATGCAGCAAAATGGTCCGCAGAATGAGATATCCCCGTCGCGGTTGTGCGCGCCACCTGCTTTCCTGCCTGGAGTACGTGAAACTCCTCTGCGGGTCGAGCTGCAAATTTTTATTCTCGCGGCACTGTGCAATCGTTGAATGGCAGGGGCTGTGCTTGCTGCAGCCCGCCTGGCAGAGATGTGTCACAGGGTGGAGTAAGCGCGTTATGACATTCGCGACACGCCACTACGTTTCGGACAACACGTACTGGAAATACTCTAAAAACCAGTCATTCGCGTGGATACCACACCACTACAGGACACCACTACTCTCACTCAGAGCGCCCGCTCTGCTAACGTCGTAACACCTTTGTTATAGTCCATAAATATCAATTTATTTTGTGGTTATTACCAATTTTTACCACAGATGCTGCAAATATACAGATAATATTGAAACTAGGTTTCCCACAGCTGACGTAATTATCCAGAATTGGTTGACCTATTTACACAGTATAACAGGTGTTTAGATACAGGTATTAAAACATAAGTCCAATTGTCCGCTATAACTGTATTTACTTAACTCGATCAGAGACTGACACCGTATGTTTCACAACTTTTAAGTTACGACATGTGATCTATATAACGCTATGTCATAGGGGTTATTACAAAATGCAGCACTGTATCAGTTCGCGTTGCTAGGCGAATTTCTCAGCACTATTCACTTCACAAAAACCCTCATCAATGAGTAAAGTCCAGTCTGTGCTAAAATCAGGAACTATCATCACTCTGCAAAATAAAATATGTTTTTGTGGGTCTATGTCAAGCAACAGACGATGCATCCCTTAAATGTTATCGAGGAAAATATTGAGGCCTGCCGGGGTGGCCGAGCGATTCTAGGCGCTACAGTCTGGAACCGCGCGACCGCTACGGTCGCAGGTTCGAATCTTGCCTCGGGCATGGATGTGTGTGATGTCCTTAGGTTAGTTAGGTTTAAGTAATTCTAAGTTCTAGGGGACTGATGACCTCAGAAGTTAAGTCCCATAGTGCTCAGAGCCATTTGAACCATTTGAGGAAAATATTGAGTCCAGAAGCCGACACGCCTGTGTGTGTGTGTGTGTGTGTGTGTGTGTGTGTGTGTGTGTGTGTGTGTCGCCAACACACTAGTAATCGTAGCAGCTCGCAACACAAGCTACGGAGCGTTTACAGTGACTGCCGTTCGGCATCGCCTGTTACTTGACATATGCCCACAGAATCATATTTAATCGGTAAACTGTTGACAGTTCGTGATTTTAACACAAACTGGACAGTTACTATTGATGATGATGTTCAGCAATTGAAAGACTGAGAACCTTACCTCGACACGCCAACTATTACTCTGCTATATTCTGTAATACCTCCCTGTACCATATGACATACCATTACATACGCCAGGAGACGCAGTTTAAGACTTGTGTAATCGGTGGTGTCAGTCTCTAATCGACGTAACTAAATACAACTATAGCGGACTATTAATATTTTCATTCTTTTTATATTTTAATAATTTAACAATCGTATGTAAAACACCTGTTATACTGTATGAATTGGTCGTGGTTTGTGGCTAGCCAGTGTGCTTAAAGCTTTCATGTAGGCTCCTTCGAAATCTCTTTGCATTTGTTCCTGCACCGAATGTTGCGATTTGCTGAACGACTAGGTGACGGAAAACCTACTTATTCACTCTTGCGGTCATAAGAAGTAAACTACATTTGTTCTTGAATGAGATTTCCACTCTGCAGCAGAGTGTGCGCTGATATGAAACTTCCTGGCGGATTAAAACTATGTGCCGGACCGAGACTCGAACTCGGGACATTCGCCTTTTGCGGTAGAGCACTTGCCCGCGAAAGGCAAAGGTCTCGAGGTCGAGTCTCGGTCCGGCGCACAGTTTTAATCCGCCAGGAAGTTACATTGTTATTTTTTACAATAGGTTTCGCTACTATGGTAGGTGCAGTGTCAGAGTGTGTAGGGTGGGCGGTCCTGCACATGTGTGTGTGTGTGTGTGTGTGTGTGTGTGTGTGTGTGTGTACCATCTGACAGCTCACGGAACCTGTTTGGAACTCATGTGATGGGGACTATCGATGCGCTGATGCGAACCGTCTTCGGCACGTACTTGCCAGTGGTGCAGATTCTGGTCCGTAGCTCACACCCACTGTCTCAGCAGACACTACCCTAGTGGGACGTTCTGGAATCTGGCTCCACGCTTGTTAAAGGCCTCCCACACGCGGGAACATAAGTCCGTACTACCTGCTTTCTCCTACCCTTCTGACAGTGAGCCACCCTCTGCTCGTTTCGACAATTCTTCACTGACAGTAATCTCTGCCTGTTTTCATGGCGTTTCTGGTCTTACATTGCCAGATCTCTCACAACGTACACATAAAATTAAACAATAAAACACAAATTGCACACGTATTAAATACTCAAAATACTTTATATTATATAATACATAAATGGATTTCTCATCATAAACGAAATGAAAGACAACATTTCGCTGAACTACTTAGGAGTTATCATCCAAATAACTCTTAATTAAGCATACAAAACATTGAAACATGTAGAAGCTGAAAGAACTTAATGAATAGAGGACATAGTGTTAGCTATATTTTGGATTCCTTTTTCTGCAACACTGTTAGTTCTACTTTGACGTATGAGTGTTCATGCAATACTTCTTTCACTTTAAACTGACAGTATTAGACCAAATAAAACTTTGATATTATGTTCTGTAAGAAGTCTGATCGCTGACGGTTGCGAATCAGAACATGGTCACCATCCTTAAGTGTGGGCGTCTTGATAGTGGAGTCGTGGGCATTAGGTTTCCGATCCAAGCTGGGTTACAACTGCGATTCCCTGCTGAGGAGTGTTTTTCCTGTCCCCTGTCTGTTTCGGGCTGGGCGCATAGCCAGTAATTAGACTTTTGCTGCCTCCTCTGAAGTGTCCTACCTGAATAAACGTGACATTTCTGTCACTTTATTTTGCTGATAACGATTCCCAGTACCTATCCGTTTCTGACTGATGTTGTTAGGAGCCGGAGCTACCTTTATTTATACTTCTTCAATTTTCAGCGCCACTACCACCCATGTTTTGCTCTCCGCTGATGGCAAAATGGTTCAAAATGGTTCAAATGGCTCTGGGCACTATGAGATTTAACTACTGAGGTCATCAGTCCCCTAGAACTTAGAACTACTTAAACCTAACTAACCTAAGGACATCACACACATCCATGCCCGAGGCAGGATTCGAACCGGCGACCGTAGCGTCGCGCGGTTCCAGACTGTAGCGCCTAGAACCGCTCGGCCACTCCGCCCGGCTGATGGCAAAACGTCTGTTTCTTTCTTCTTGAAACTCAACGTGGCCATCTCGTCTAATGACTGCTCCAGGCTCACTACCAGTACCACTAGATGTTGCCTTCAAGCGCACTCAGGCATAGGCTAGTAGTTTATAGTTATGAACTCATACGCGTCCAAGGGCGGGTTCAGGTGACGCAATGTGTAAACTTCACACAAGAAAAATTCCCGCGTGGTTTCTCCATTCAAACAGTAGGTGAGCCTGACAATCAGGGAGCTCCGTACTCTCTGTTGTGTTAGCTCAGTTCCCGTACTGTACGAGACACTTGCCGCTTATTTGCTCAAAATCCATAACATAGCGCCCTGGACTCTGCCACCGCGTTCTCTCATCGGAAATTATATTTTTGCCGAACATGTTCATTAACTGCTTATGATTACTAGGCATCGTCTCTGCCCGGTCTCGAAGGTTTTGCAGAAAAGGCACTAGATGTATTCCAGAGTTCGTCCTGCTGAACTTTTTCTAAATGGGAGGGGTAACCTGTGGAGGAGGGTTCCAAGTGGGTCGCGTACAAACAGTTGAACACGGTGGTGGCCGGCCACAGAAGACAGCAGATTCGATCCCGTAGACGGAGTAGTGGCTCTCTTTGTCTATGTGAATGAAACACCGCTGGCAGTTTCTCCATTCGGCGCAGACTTAGGACAGGCTTTGCACACACGTAGCGCGACGAAATCTGTCACGCTTGGCGTAGGCAGAACAGTAGTGCATGAAAGTGAGGGAGATGAGGGGGCAGCCTGGTGAATAGGAACGCCTCCTCGCTTCTGCTGTAGGCTGATGAGGCCCCGTGAATAACAAGCAACGCTGGAACTGTTGAAGGCTTCGCTGGCATAGCCACACTTGACCCATACACCCGCTGGTTGGTAGTGTCGTGTATCTTATCAGTGAATTTCTCTTAACCACACCGCTGAAATAGCTCCCATGCTCCAGGGTAACATCAACCTACGCAGGACTCACCTGGAAGAACTGAAACTCCTCGCACAGGACAAAACTTAATGCTTCTGTTTCCAAGAGACTCATTTGAAATACACTGATGCACTTTTACTGCCGGCCGCGGTGGTCTCGCGGTTCTAGGCGCGCAGTCCGGAACCGTGCGACTGCTACGGTCGCAGGTTCGAATCCTGCCTCGGGCATGGATGTGTGTGATGTCCTTAGGTTGGTTAGGTTTAAGTAGTTCTAAGTTCTAGGGGACTGATGACCACAGAAGTTGAGTCCCATAGTGCTCAGAGCCATTTTGAGCCAGCACTTTTACTAGGAAGCTATCCCATCTACCGAAAAGACAACTTTGCTGGCGACAGGGCGAAAAGTGATGTAAGAGTGTTCAAGGACACTTTCAACTTCTCAACTGTACCCTTACTATAACGCTAGAGGCTTTCGCTTTTCGGATAGTGGCCGATGTCGCTGTCATGTTGTGCCCTGTGTATCTACCAACTGCCCAATAAGCCCATTGGCAGTGACGTCCTCAAATGTCTTCTTAATTACTTACACCATCACTTTCTGCATATAGGGTACTGTAATGCACACAGAGCTCAATGGGGATCTAACACTACTTGCATCAAGCGTCAAATACTTGAAGATATGACATGTAATGCAGATATCATATTGATATGGGTCAAGATGCACATTTTAGCACTGCTACTGCTTCATCTAATACCATAGGCATCTCCTTCTGCTCACCTGCCCTTGAAGCCACCGCTGTATGGTGTGTGGTCGATGAACTTTCTGGTAGGGACCACTACCCTATCTGGATCCATCTGCCAACTGAAGCAGATTCCGAAAGGAAGCCGCAGGAATGGTTGTTCAGAAAGGCTAACTAGATGCTTTATGGCAGTTAGCTGTTTTCGAGCAGTGTGACGGCATCCATGTCTGGGTGGACTACATTACAGCTATCATTCACAATGCCACTGATGCATCCATCCAAAAGTCAACAGGAAAATCTAGGAGATGAATTGTCCCTTGGTGGAAGGGTGAGCGTTCTTCTCGATCAGGGACAGCGAGGAGGCTAAGCACAGATTCAATAGGTGACGAGAATAATACGGGAGAGTAAGCAGGGGTTCCTGGACTCCGTCAATAGATTCAAAAATGGTTCAAATGGCTCTGAGCACTATGCGACTTAACTTCTGAGGTCATTAGTCGCCTAGAACTTAGAACTAATTAAACCTAACTAACCTAAGGACATCACACACATCCATGCCTGAGGCAGGATACGAACCTGTGACCGTAGCGGTCGCTCGGTTCCAGACTGTAGCGCCTAGAACCGCAAGGTCACTCCGGCGTGCCGTCAATAGGTCCACATCCTCAAAGTAGAGTATGAGAAGCCATGAGGAGGATCTCAAAGCGCAACTCACCACCGCCAATAGCAGCTGTACAAGAACAGAGGTCTTTCCTAAGATCGCTGACAGACGTAGCTCAGTCAATGGCTGAAACGTGTAAGTCCCTTGTGACCGATTCTAGCGAGGACCCAGCTTTCTGTCGATATCGGGAGACAAAGGATGAGGCTGATTTCGATTTCCGACCCTCCAACGTGATGGAATACAACTAGCCTTTCTCTCTGTGGTTGTAGGATTCTGCACTGTCGTTAGCTCGTGATACTACGCCCAGGCACTAGCTGATAGCGTACAACATGTTTAAACAGTTGGACACACAGTCGTAGGAGATGCTCCTTCGGCTCTTTAATGAAATTTGGATAACGGGAGGCTTTTCCAACTCGTGGAAAGAATCTCTTTTAATTCCAATTTTTAAACCACGGTAGGATTGGACGAGCCCTGGTAGTTATCACAGTATTAGCCTAGCAAGCTGCGTAGGAAAGGAACTCGAGCGTATAGTCAACTGGCCCCTAGTGTTGGTTCTCGAAACCAGATCGCTACTAAGTCACTCCCAGTGCGGGTTCTGGAGGTACCACTCCATACTCGATCTCCTGACCCTGCTGGAAGCAACAGTTCAACAAACCTTACCCCGCACACAACACCTTATGGTTGTCTTCTTCAATTTGAAAAAGGCCTACGAAACTACTATCAGTGAGTGTTCTGTGGACGTCTGTATACCTTGGTTTGGTCATTTCTCTCGAACAGGTAGATTAGATACAAGGTTGGAAATGTCCTGTCTTAACGCTTTAAGCAAGAGTATGGTGTTTCTCAAGGGTGTGTTAAGTGTCACGGCATTCGACATTTCAATGAATAGTATGACGTGCTTAGTGTGGCATGTCACTGTTTTCATTGTTTGTGGGCGAATTCTTTACCTTCTGTGCGTCCTCCAACCTTGGAACACCAATTCGGCAATTGCAGTTGACGACCAGGCAGTTGGAGGAATGGTCTTACACCACAGATTTTAAATTCTCATTGGAAAAAACTGTGTTGATTGTAGTCGCTCCCGCTTTCCTTTTAATTTAACTGTTTTAAAAGTGGGAAATACCATTGTCACTTTTAAAGGAAAGGTGAAATAACTGAGCCTTACATTTGATGAGAAGCTACTATGGCTTAAAGAACTGAAAATGGGATGTGTCAAGACCCAACACATCCTTTTGCGGGAGCCCAGCTAGGATATGGTTGCAAGGTTTATGGGTCAGCAAGGCCTTCGTACTTCAAAGTGCTGGATGCGGTTCATCACGAGGGTATTAGGCTGTCCACAGGGGCGTATCGCACGAGTCCTGTTGCTATCATATGCGCAGAGGCTGGTGAGTCTCCGCTGTTTGTTCGACGCCTTCTTTTCATGGTATGCCAAGCATATACGGCTTTTTCGGTTCCTACACTGCTAGCATCCATCTACGATGCGCACCTGCAAGTGGAACGGCCGTTCAGTCATTGCCCACAGGCAACACAGACGTTTGGGATCCGTGTTTGGGTAGCCTATAGTTATAAAAGGTGGGAGGCATTGAGGTCCAACGCTAGGGATGGGATAAAGTATCCTCCGAGCCTCCGAGCTACTAAAAGACGACCAGATTACTTTTAGAAATGGCTGACTACACGAAGAATTGTACCACAGGCTATAATTTTAAAATTAAATCTAATGAGATTTTCCATCTCCATGCGGATTTCATTACTATTTACACGTATGGGTCTAGAAGTGGAGATCTTATCGCTTGCTTTGTTGTGTTTGCCGACATTGTTCTCAGGATAGGTCTCCTATTGAGGGTTTCAGGTTACCACGCGAAATTGTTTGCTGTCCTGAGGGCAGTGGAGCAGAAGAGGAAGTGTCATGACAAGAAATTCTTCATCTGCACAGATTTTCAAGTTATCCTTCTCGCTCTCTGTCAGTGTACCCAGCAAATATAATACTGCAAAGAGAGTAGGACACTCCCATTCTCTTGCAAAAGCAATACCCTGCTGGGTTCCACGGTACACAGGGATTCGGAGAAACGAACTAGCTGATGTGGCTGCTAAGGAGGCTAGCTCCCTTCCACCTCCTGCTCGCTGTCCTGTCCACCTGCAGTTTGTCACCTCACCTGTGAACAAGAAGACGTCGTGCTTGTGGGAGCCTCAGTGGCTGAAAGTGAGGAATAATAAAATACGTCATGTTAAAACTTCTGTGGGACCGTGCGGTATCCCCTTCCCACAGCTACGGGCTGAAGGAGTAGAATTTACATGACTTTAGGACATTTCCCACTGCCACATGGCTTCCTCTTTCGTCTCGAGGAGCCCCAGTATGTCAGAGGTGTGAGACACGACTCTCAATACGACATATTTTGACATCAGTGTTTTCTATGACGAACTAAGGGTTGATCTGGGTCTCCCGCAGACCTGCCCTCTATTTGAACTGATAGCGAGGCGAGTAGGGTTCGTGTTTTAAGCTTTGGTATGATGGCCGGAATTCGTCCCAACATATTTGATATGGGATTTTAATGTGTCACGGAGTGACTCGGTCACCCATTATTTCTAAGTAGTCATCCAGCCGCAGTTATTTGTCCCCTTTTTAACTATGTCTTTACTGGAATTTTGTCCTTGTACCAGAAAATCCAGTCATGGGGGAAGTACCGAAGTAGTTTTACGTCTGAACTTAATTGATAGTTGAATAAAAATATACCATTCTAGGACACGTTGAGGGGTATACGTCACAGACAATGACACGGATCGGACAGTAAAACATATTAATGTGTCAGAAACGAGTTAGGACGTTAAACCCTAATCTTGCATCTACGTTTTTTTTTTTTTTTTTTTTTTTTTTTTTTTTTTTTTTTTTTGCCATCGAGTACCCAGAATAATTCGCTACACAGTAGCACTTGTTAGCGGTGGTAAATGCGCCTTCCTCGTAAAATTTACTTAACTTTTAAGGGAATGCGGCGTGTTTTAGATATATAGTGTTAAAAGAAAAGTATTGCATATTTTAATAAGTGGTAGTTTGGGCCAAAAGTAGGGTAATATGACAAGGGAAGTTTGACTATAAAATGCATTCCCTTAGAGCTATGAACACATGATCATCTGTGCTACTGTGAAAAACATGTCTTTTACTGCGAGGTCTATTACTAACGACCTACAGAATGCAGTCAACAAACAAGGGTACGTGCTTCTGTTATTCTTCATGATACAGCATGCAGTAAACATCTGTTAGTGTTGCTACTGTAAACTGTATTCATATGGTCAGCATGCTTGAGCTCTAATGGAAACAGTTTGTATGTCAGTAAGTTTGTTAAATACCATTCATTGTAGTTTCAGCTTTACACTTGCTAGCCTAATCGCAGCCTATTATTCTACAAAGGGAATTGCAGACATGATCTTCTGTTATTGACTGGCAAATGAAAGAAATCGTAGGTTTATAGTAACTACAAGCACTCAAAATATGGAACTCTTTTCCTTAACACCCTGTATAATGTGTGAACGAAATGTATAAATGGGATTGCTCGTTGGTCGGTCAGACTTCTGTTGTTGATAGTGTCAGGTGGAGAGGCAACGCTTACCGCACGCCGGCTTGCTTAGCGGGTGGGCCGTTTGCTAACTCCGCTTCATCCGGTGAAATATGTCCTCTTCCTTTGTGAGGTACCTCGTTGGCGTTTGCAATCTTGGCGGGCGGTGCGAGCAGCGAACAGAGAGGGCTAATATTTTGCTAGTTTGCAGTCGCCTTTCTTCACAGCGAGTCGCACTTTGCAATTACAGTGGCGTGTTTTCATTAGGCGCCCGTCAGCACCTTCACCTAAAGTGCTGAAAGTCTTAATTGCTGCGTCTGAGCTACAGCCTATAAGCGGGTTCCTAGAATCTGAACCTTACTGTCGGCGTTTGTCGAGCCACCCTATATTCGCTTTAAGTGACTCATGATTGGTGTCGTGAGGAAGAGTAGAAGTGAATAACACTGAGGAGCATTCGACGACATTCATTCGGTTTGCTTACGAGAGGCGTGAATGGGTGAAATTTAGATATAAGCTCATCTTGCAAACTTCTCATACGAGCTGCAAAGAGAAATAAAGGCAACAACCATGTGTTGACTACTACATGTATGTCTTACAGGACCGGGTGTGTCATATACGAAAATCATCTCTCAACACTGTTACTGCTTACTGCGTAACTGATGTCAGCGTGTTCTTTCCAGCTAGATGGGTTACTGATATGTCCTGAATTGGCACACGCACATAAGTAATAGTCAGTTGAACTGGAGACACCTAATTAATTACTTCAAGCATCAATTTCATCCAAATTTTAAAAGTACTGGGCGCCAAGATGATCTGTAACCACCTAAAAACCACACACAAGTTGCGCACATACGTTAGAACATTATCAAGTCATGGAATATCTAGTTCGAATACGTCACTGACGTGTTCAAAAGAATTTAGGTCTAGTGACCGTGGGCTTCCTAATTTTCTTGGGGTGTTCCTAAATCTAATTTCATTGAGATCGGTTGGCTTATAGATTGTAACGTGCTGCATCCAAATAAACACACGTAATTGAGTAAAATATTTTTCCTCTGCAATTAACCATTTGTTACGAGCGGTGAACAAACGTACACGTGTAGCCTCTCTTCTTTCCAACGGAGCATAGTATTAGTCGGTATCGCTGCCCTCTGCTTGTCAATGTCCTGCAATAAACTGACGAGTTATTTTCTGCACTGCAGCTCATTTATCTACCGCTAGAATCCTCGCTAGCCGCTGACGACCACTGCTATTTTGACCAGTCGTAGCTGACAATGTCGGAGGCGCTCTCCTAGTCGAGGTATTCACGGTACTCGGTTTCCACTTTGGCACGCGTAATGGGCAGTGGCTACACAAACCAAAATATGGAATGTCTCGTATGATATGTTTTCACAATGCCCGCTACAAAAAGTACAGATTTCGCGTGTGCATCCTCTCCAGCCTGCCACGCCGTCTTGCAGTATGCGAACATACGTCTGTCCTTATTTCTTCTAATTCCGTGTTTCTTCACGAATACCCTCTAGTCTTTTTCCCTTTGATTTAAGAAGAATTTTAATACAGTTTTTGTTGCAACTGAGGACGAGGAGCCCACGTCGCAGTGGCCAAGAAATTGTCATGTCCCTATCTGTTGTCTATCACCACTTTACATGTCCTTCACTGCTATCATCCTCCAGAATGAAATTTTCAGTCTCCAGCGAAATTGCGGTGACATGAAACTTTCTGACAGAGTAAAACTGACTACCTGACCGAGACTTCAATTCGGGACATTTGCCTTTCGCTGGCAAGTGCTCTACCGACTGAGCTACCCAAGCACGATTCAGAACCGCTCGTCACAGTGTTACTAACCCCAGTGCCTCATTTCCTACCTTCCAAACTTCATAGAAATTCTCCTACGAAAATTGCGAGACTAGCGTTCCTGGAAGAAAGTATAACATAATATATCATGTTAAACTTTTCATAGTGTCCTTGGCACTAAGTTGAAAATTGTGTCAATTCCAGGGTATAGAAAAGTTTAAAAAAAAATTTAAATCTGTGCTTAACTTCTTCAACATTGTCGACCTCTTGACTGAAATGAACTCATCACTCAAAATGGTTCAAATGGCTCTTAGCACTATGGGGGTTAACATCTGAGGTCATCAGTCCCCTAGAACTTAGAACTACTTAAACCTAACTAACCTAAGGACCTCACACACATCCACGCCCGAGGCAGGATTCGAACCTGCGACCGTAGCAGTCGCGATGTTCCGGACTGAAGTATGTAGAACCACTCGGCCATAGCGGCCGGCCTGATCACTCTGCTGCACAGTGAAAATTTCGTTATTGAAACATGTCCAAAGCTGTGGCTACGCCATATCTCCGCGGTATCCTTTCTTAAAAAAGTATTCTAGTCTTGTAAGTTTTATAGGAGAGCTTCTGTGAAGTATGCAACGTAGGTTATGAGGTACTGGCGGAAGTAAACCTCATTTTGACTGACTGCTACTGTAAATGTAGGATTCTAGGTTTTCACGACTTTGCGTTTTACAGAGTGCAAGATTTTACATTTCGGAACATCTAAGGCAAGTTTCAAATCTGAGAGCCGATCTTAAGCCGTGTCAGTGTCTGAAGAAATATATGTACTGACTGTTTCACGTAGGATTTCATTACAGACAACTATCTCATTTGCAAACAATCTAAGGCTACTATTAATACGGTCGCCAGGCTCCCCATATGGACAGGGAAGCATTATCTATCTTCCACAGTTGTTCTACAGCCCCAGCACTACATGTGTGTCAACTGAAGTTGACATTCTGATTGGTTCAAATGGCTCTGAGCACTATGGGACTCAACTGCTGAGGTCATTAGTCCCCTAGAACTTAGAACTAGTTAAACCTAACTAACCTAAGGACTTGACAAACATCCATGCCCGAGGCAGGAGTCGAACCTGCGACCGTAGCGGTCTCGCGGTTCCAGACTGCAGCGCCTTTAACCGCACGGCCACTTCGGCCGGCTGACATTCTGATGATGATTCCAATCTTATTTTTGTTTCTCAGCCACGCGGTCCTTAAAAACTTCATGATTTGTAGTAGACAGTGTGGCCACATAAACCCGTGGAGACAGAACACAACTTGATTCAGTTTTTTTCCAGTTCATCTAATTTCGATTGATCCTCTGTTAGTAGCTGGTAATGATCTCATTGAACAGTGTACAGAAAAAATATTTCTGCTACCAGATGAATTCCATTTGTACAACGTTAAGAACATCTTGTACAACGCAAATGCAGAATCATTTTTTTACTCTACTTCCAAAAGTAAACTTCCTTCTGCATTGTATGTAATACCGTTGCGCCGGCCGCGGTGGTCTCGCGTTTCTAGGCGCTCAGTCCGGGGCTGCGCGACTGCTACGGTCGCAGGTTCGAATCCTGCCTCGGGCATGGATGTGTGTGATGTCCTTAGGTTAGTTAGGTTTAAGTAGTTCTAAGTTCTAGGGGACTGATGACCACTGATGTTAAGTCCCATAGTGCTCAGAGCCATTTGAACCATTTAATACCGTTGCTGAGTTAACGATCAGTCATTTTTGTTAAAAACATATTGCCTTTAGATTAGAGCGCAGATTGTTATTTGGCATTGTGTTTCCTCTTTTATTTTAAACATCAAACGCTTCAGAAATTTGAAATAATTTCTACCAATACTTTTTCCTCGCATTTAACATCTTGACAATGTAGGCACATTTAGACCCTGTTCATCTTTTTCAGACCCGTAATTTTGTTGTGTACCGCTGTGTGATTCAACTTTAATTTCTGTTACATGTTTCTGCAGAGTATTTTATGTATGTGAAATATTCGGATACAAAGTGTTTTGTTTCGCGGACGTTGCCATTTTATTAATATGAAACTCGGTGGCGGTAAAATATTCATTTTCAGAACGCCCACCCTCACCGTGTTCTCTTGAGCTTTTTAAGAGAGTGCAACAACAGAGTACCAAAAACTGTTTTAAAACATTTTAAAACTGTAAAACATCATCACATTATAAGGAACAGTGAAATTAAAACGAGGCGGATGGGGAAAAAGTAAGAAAATAATTTATTCGTCCAAAAGTAGTCACCATAGCTGTTAGTAATTTTATCCCACTGTGAATGAAGACTGTCAATGGCTTCATGAGAAAATGTTTGCAGTTGCTTACGAACCACGATAACACCTAGCCATACACCTGTTCGTCCGAAGCACATCGAATTCCGCAAATATCTTTCCTCAGGGTTACAATCACAAAGGGAGAGATCGGTACTGTGTGAACGATGCGTAAGTGCTTCCTAACAAAACTCCTGCAGCGTAGTCGAAATGACACTCCGAGAAGTTCATGATGACTTTTCCTTTGGCTACAAGGGCCCACAGTTAATTTCCTTAACTTTCCGGAACACGGGGCCACAATTAACAAACTGAGGCACGTGGACAGTTGGCAAAGACTGAAGCGCACCGTCCAAACACCCAGAAATACTGACGAACGGCGTTAATCTGTTGCAGGAAGTGTCTGCCCACATGTTGCTAAGATTGTTTCGACTACGCTGCAGAAGGTTTTCTGAGGAGTTCATACACATCCTCCACATTTTCCCCATCTCTCCGCATGCAATTTCCATTTTTAAGCCCTGAAAAGTGATGTTCGTGGCCGTCGATAGAAGCGCACGCCTGGATATAAACATTTTTTCATGAAGGCGCTAACCGTCTTGTCTCATAATGAGATAAAATTGTTAACAGTTGTGACGATCACTTTTGAAATAATAAGCTATTTACTTACTTTATCCCCATCCGTCTCGTTTTAATTTGACTGCCCCTCATATTAATGAAGCCTTAGATGAAATAAACACAAAATTCAGTTTCCGACCAGAGAATTAGTAGGCTTATACAGATAGTTGAATCGTTTTAAACTGAAGAAACTGGGCCTCAATTTGGTTGGTTGGTTCATTCTGAGGAGGGGACCGAACTGAGCGTACATCGGTACCATCGGATTAGGGAAGGATGGGGAAGGAAGTCGTCCATGCCCTTTAACAGGAACCATCCCGGCATTTACCAGAAGTAGTTTAGGGAAATCAGGGAAAAAATAAATCAGGGTCGCCGGAAGCGGTTTTGAACCTTCGTCCTCCTGATGCATGTCAAGTGTGTTAACCACTTCGCCACCTTGCTCGGTGTCGCGATTTTGGAAAATTCTGTAGGTAACACTTATCTTTCATTGTTCTAGATTCGTTTTCTATATCAAAAACATTTCGCTCTACTTCTATCATGGCCACAACAACAAAAGTTTGGGTGCATGTGTCTTGATGCTCAGTTAACGTATGTAAATTAGAATGTACAGTCCTGTCGAACAGAGATGATTGGAGAAAAAGAAGACCTCAAGTATTCGAGAACGAGTGTAAGATACGATTGTTACCTTGATGGAGATCACATCCTAATTTCATCTATGGCGATCTGGAGAAATTACCAAGAAACTAACTCAAGTATAATTCAGAGGACTTCTCTATAATACAGTTCCAGTAGCTCAACTATAAGAGTTCCTCACTTAATTCTTGTATTTAAAACACATTTTTAAGCCATACAGAATTTGCAGACAAGCAATTTAAAAGAATATTTGTAATTGGGGTTCACATATCTTCCATTTTAGTGATAAAACCTTCCTTTTTGGAAGATCGTAAGCTTTGAAACACCTTGAAAATCGCGAGCTGTCTTGAATACACAACATATTTGTATTATCCTCGAAGAGAAAAAAGGACGCCTCGATCAATGAATTTAACGCTTTATGAACTGAGCTAAGTAGCAAACTTTATAACTGTACATCACAAACAAGGTTTTCAGTCGGAGCCTCATATTGCTAACAACTGACCAGAATATTAATAATACTCACAGGAAGCGAAACATATTTCTGAATAAAATTCTTTTCGGTATTATGATGTGTGATTTAGGAACACACAAAGAAACACATTATAAAACTAATATTTCGACGGTGCTTCAGTGATCCTCTTTAGGGTATATGCAGAAAATCGCTGCAAAAAAGTAGAAAAGTTGATTTTTTAATTTGATTTAAGTGTCTCGAAATAATGCAGCATAATACCCAAATAGATTTCATTCAGTTTGGCCTTGACTGTGAAAGCATACTTACAGACATCTCTATCATTATCCAGTTCTTTGACGGATATCTAAGAAATTATATTTCCACTCTCTGTTTTATAGAATGATTGAATGTATTATTTACGAAAGGATGTCGCTACCAGCTGGATGTCCTCGTATCTGTGTGTTTGAACAGCTCCTATGAGATAGAGACATTCACCCACTAGCAAGACTATCTCTTCTTCCCTTGCTCTCTTTCGAAATTTTCCTATATATATTTTGACATGCAGTTTGGAATTACTATAGAAACCTTTTTCTGATTATAACATAATTTCTTACTGCAATGTAGAAATAACATCAACCCCTTTTTGTGTAAGAGGTATGCAGTAAGTTTGATTCTTAAATGGCCTGTGTCGTATGAGTGAATCGAAAGTAAGAAACCAACTCAGATTTCTCCTCATTCGATATTAAAACTGCGTAACGAAGGAAACCGTCCATTTGTAATCCGGTGAGGATATTTTGTGTGACGCAGAATCATGTCTCCGAGCCGTCCTCTGTTAATGTTAAACGTACAGAAGTATTGAGAAACGGGGTGAACAGCAGTGCTGGGGAGGGAAGAGAACAAGAACCAATTGTGGTTTAAAACATTTTCGTATCGTTTAATTTTCCACATGACCTGCACGTTTAATGAGGTATAATTACTTCGATCACACTTGATCGTCTCCAGATCTATGTAAGTGTGTAAGCAGCCTATCGTGCCAGTACAGCAATTACACATCAGAATACTGTATTCAGCTGTGTAGTGCCTGCATAGACACGACTGGTTGCTGACGCAATTACAATTTACGGTATAACTAATTCCAATCATCCTCAGACCTACGTTGAAATGCGCCCATTACAGGGATTGTTGCTGTGAGCGCGACTTGCTGGACCTCGGCAGTGGAGAGTGTTACCTACCTGCCACACTGAAGTGCGCAACATACAAATGGTTAGCAAACTGGTGTAAGTCTTACATTGCCTTAACCCATCAAACTGCTAATCATAGTAGTTGAAAATATTCTGTGATTCAAAATGACAGCAATTCTCCTCAATGTTTTGTCACGTAAATCGATTAAATTTCCTATCACACGTATACTGTACCGCGTTGGTGCTCCTGCTTTAAAATGGAACGCCGCCACAGTCAGTGCACAATTTAGCTACGCATAAGAACTCAGTCACATTTATTATTTGTGGTTCGATTGATCTAATTTGTTATAGAACTAAAGAACAGAGAATTCAAACTTGTTCTTTTAATTCACGAGATTATTTTCTTCAATCTATCATAATTATATAAATATTTTCTAAGAAGGAATCAATGTACAATTATTTATTTGATGTTCCATTAAGAAAATATATGTCTCTGCAAAAAATCTAACAAATCAAATTCCAACATGGAATGCACGTCAGTGTACTCAAAATACAATAAATGACTGCTTCAACAGAAGGTTCCTATGGAATCGCGACTGGCTTTCCAAAAGCTGTACAGCTATATGTAATATGGTTGACCAAAAGTCCAAATAAGTAAAGACACTGAAAAAAAAGCAACGCAAGTTGCAAGTTAACTGGCAATGATGTTGGTACACTGTATACACTGTGTCGCCACTTACTGTTCTTAACGTTGTACCAATGGAATCCATCTGGTAGCAGAAATATTATTTCTGTACACTGTTCAATGAGATCATTACCAGCTACTAACAGAGGATCAATCGAAACTAGATGAACTGGAAAAAAACTGAATCAAGTTGTGTTCTGTCTCCACGGGTTTATGTGGCCACACTATCTACTACAAATCATGTAGTTTTTAAGGACCGCGTGGCTGAGAAACAAAAATAAGATTGGAATCATCATCAGAATATCAACTTCAGTTGACACACAAGTAGTGCGGGGGCTATAGAACAACTGTGGAAGATAGATAATGCTTCCCTGTCCATATGGGGAGCCTGGCGACCGTATTAATAGTAGCCTTAGATTGTTTGCAAATGAGATAGTTGTCTGTAATGAAATCCTACGTGAAACAGTCAGTACATATATTGCGTCAGACACTGACACGGCTTAAGATCGGCTCTCAGATTAGAAACTTGCCTTAGATGTTCCGAAATGTAAAATCTTGCACTCTGTAAAACGCAAAGTCGTGAAAACCTAGAATCCTACATTTACAGTAGCAGTCAGTCAAAATGAGAAATAAAGGCATAAACTACCTAGGTGTCACAAGTTCTCGGAACATGGAGTAGAATGACCAAATAGACCTGACTGAATGATTCACTTATTTGCAAAGGGCAACAAAAGAAAAGTAGTCTTAATTCACTATTGCGCGCACCAAAAATGAGTCAATTGTGTGGTTTCTCTTTCTGTGAAGCTCGTAAAGCCAGCCGACAAATTTAAAGGGTATTAGGGGAGCCCTTACTAATTTTTTATTAGACACAATTTCTTCAGGCGTTAATGACCCAAATATTCCGGACTGTTTCATCTCCTTCCTTACATAATCTACACTTAGGGGTTCCTTTCTATATGCAAATGGTGTGCAGGTGTCTAAGTTCCCACGGCCGGTCATTAGTCGTACAATGAATTTGATCTGCCTCCTGTTCCACCCATGGAGGTTTTAGCCCAATATTCTGCATGGTGCCTACTGATCCAGCTACGTAGTTCTGACTTTATCATCGCCTTAGTGATGGAGCCGTCGGATCTATCCTGGTCACCCTCTCACCTTGCTCATTGCCACTAATTCCTGAGTGACAAGAAATTCACTCAAGTTTTACAGTGTTACTTTCCCTTACCTCACAAGGATTCAGAGCAATCTTCTACGATCTTTGATCTCGTAACAGGGGCTGTTAGAGAGTTCCGAGCTGCTTTCATGTATGAATGAATCTAGGTACCACGTTCCTTGTAGCACCTACATATGTTCTTCTCCTCGCACTTTCTAATTTCAGATATTTCTGCCTGAAATACCTTGGCCAGCTTCCCTAGAGAGATTAATCTCTGTAGTTTAGGGTCCAGCACCTTCACGTCTTTCGACCCGTCAGTAGATGAGACTATAACTTCTGACCGGTGTCGTGATTCGTTTCTCCACTGCTCATTACATCCGCTTGTTACCTGTTACCTTCAACAGTTTCTTCAAGCTGCTGGACGTTGTTGTATAGTCAGCCGGAATTTGTAAGTAGATTGTTTAGGTTTTTATGTTGGTAACGCCATGTAACGCTCTATATGAAAATAACTGACTGTGCTGTGTGCAGCCTCTGGCTGGTTTGCATTGTTGGAATTTGCTATTGTAGTGTTGGGCAGTTGGCTGTTAACAGCGCGTAGCGTTGCGCAGTTGGAGGTGAGTCGACAGCAGTGGTGGATGTGGGGAGATAAATGGCGGAGTTTTGAGAGCGGATGATCTGGACGTGTGTCCATCAGACAGTAAATTTGTAAGACTGGATGCCATGAACTGCTATATATATAAAGACTTTTCAACACTATTAAGGTAAATATATTGTTTGTTCTCTATCAAAATCTTTCATTTGCTAACCATGCCTATCAGTAGTTAGTGCCTTCAGTAGTTTGAATCTTTTATTTAGCTGGCAGTATTGGCGCTCGCTGTATTGCAATAGTTCGAGTAACGAAGATTTTTGTGAGGTAAGTGATTTGTGAAAGGTATAGGGATTGTTGAAAGTCAAATCGCGTTGCGCTAAAAATATTGTGTGTCAGTTTAGTGTTGATCAGAATAGGTAAAGAGCGAAATGTCTGAGTACGTTCAGTTCTGCTCAACTGTTTGAAAATCAAATAATATAAGAGGTTTACCAGCACAGTCATTCATTAATTTTTCTAAGGGGACGTTTCACATTTCCCACACATTTTCTATATTTACCAGTTTCCAGTTGTTTCCAGATTTTATCCTGTATGCCCACAAACAAAGCATTAGGTGGTGGCATTCCTCTGATCGAGAAATTCCAGACCCGCCTCCTGTCTCTGTCACATGATCACTTTGTGTTTGTGTTAACACATGCATGAAAAAACGTGTAGAAACATGCAGACAGAGGATTTCATCCCTCCTCAGAATATTGTGTTCCTTTTGGCTAACGTTGGCGACAAAGCGAGAGCTGATGCAGTTGTCATATCAAAAACGGCGAGAAACAGTCCAATTGCATTACCGTATCAAATTAATTTTTTAACAGTCTACAGAAGTCAATAAGATCGCTTAAAACATTCAACACCACCTTACAATGATTCTTCTTCATAATATAAAGTGTTTTCAGCGTCTGAAAATGACACACAAACATTTTACAAATCAAGTAATTACATTTTCACCACAAACAGATCATAGTGCTAAATATAACCGAGGTCTTATATGCACCAACATTTGAGAACACAAGCACCCTCCTTCATCAGAACGTTTCCACTAAACATATCTGGCAAAAAACTCTTCGTAATGCACCCACTCACGATAGCAGAGCGTGCGCCATATACTGACTGCTGGGGAGCTGCGTCCACGCCTCTCGCGAGATGCCCACACGTGCATCAAACATGCTGGCAGTTGCGCGCACGCCTCCATCCATGGCTGGAGAGACTGCCACTGTTACCGCCAAGGACTCAACAGGTCAATTAAGATGAGGGGAATAAATCGTCAAATGCACTCATCATACTGAATGTTCTAATGTAACACACTCGTCCACTGTTGTCGCCACTCAACAACCATATTGGTTACTTCACCATTCAGCTACCCAGAGGGCGCCGCAACTGGACTTGTTCCCAAGCTCATACGTCAGAGCATTCTTTGTAACTAACCAGTTGTCACAGGCTAAGTCTCGCTTCCGGTCGACCAAATCCCGTGAACGCCCCTGCAGTGCTTAGACATATGGTTCTAACTGAAATTCCACCCTTAACATAGACTCACCCTAGTTTAAAAAATCCACTGTGGCAGGGAAGTTGTTATCCACAGACCTCGAATCTCACACAAAGTGTAGATTTCTCCCTCGTATATGTGTTATTTTCGAAGACAGGAGAAATCGGATCGTGCACATGTTTTCACATCGGTAAACTATCGTTACTTGTTTTTAAAAGCCTGTACAACAGTATGACATACGCTACATTTCTTCTACGTATTCGCTCATCCGGTTGTAAGGTACTTCATAAAAGTGTAATGTTCTTTAAACATTATTGAAATACATAAATGAATGCCTGAACTTGGAATGCATACAAAACTGCAGTTATCATGTAGCGTGTTGAAACTACAAGTGATGTGCTTTCTCTGTGTTATTGTTAGTAAAACTTTATACGAACTCACTGGGCAGTGCAACTCCCAATACCGATAAAGAAATACAATCAATGTAAAATACACTCAGTCACTTAGGTACTGAATCCTCTTCCCCTGTTCAAAACAGATACCTTTGGTCCCTGTGCACGTAACAAATAAATAAATGGTCTTACCTCTAAAGCAGCAACGGTGGATCGCGTTGTATTCTGCTCTCTCATGAAGAAGAATAAAATATACTAGATACCGACTCAGCGATGTGCAATGCTGGCCATAATATTTCGAAATATTCATGGAATTATTTTTAAATGGAATTCTTTTTAAATGAAAACATTTAAGAAAAATTCAATGCCTTTTAAAAACATATGACCTGGACAGGGAGGCGGTAGTGATTTGGATGTATTACTAACGTTGACTTTTTCAATAGTGAAGTTGTATTCGAAGTTAAATTTGGCTTTTCAAAGTATCTGAGAATTGAAATTACATTACTCAGAAAAATTACATCATCTTTCTTAAATAAAAACCTTTCTTTCCTGACATAGTCACAAACTATGAGATTTGTACAACAAGTATTATTTAACATCACTAAAAGTCATAAAGACAAACCTTCAAATTACGTATACCTGTGTTAACAAAATAAAGAAACATTACAAAGGGGAAATTTCTAACTAGTCTATACATCAAACCAGTTTACGTACATTCTGGGCTTACTCAACGTAGAACTCACTGTTACTAGTTATCAGTCAACTCATTTGCACTACCGGGCTGTCAAAAGGAAAGTAATAAAAAATTAATTGCTTGACCTTAACTGCGAGAAGACTTCTGCGTTCACGTTTATGTTTCCAATAACACATTTGCTTCTAAAGCGCCTTTGTAATATCAATCCAGTAATCCTTTATTGTCGCAATTATATTTACATTTTAATCATTTCACTTTACATTCCATTATAAAATGACTCATCATTTTTAACTACCTATTTTACGTGCGGTGTAACACAGAATATTTTTATAAGAAAATTTCTACATTACAATCTAACAGTTGGTGGCTTTACAGAGAATACGACAAAAGAGCCTACTTCATCCTTCGCTCACAGACTGATACACACCCACTGCTGTGCACCAAGCGCTCTCTTATTCCTACAATACAATCTCAGACCAGAAGCAGTATCTTTAGGTCTGTGGTCGTACAAAGTCAGCGATCCGCTTTATAGAGTCCATCAAAAACATACATCGTTTACACTATAACAGTTCCATTTTAGTTTACATTAGTATCATTACAATATCCGGGTGCCACATATAAGTGTACCCCAGTAGACTCCTTTCACAACCCTCCGGAGGGTTTAACAAATTTGCCATGCGGTTTGGATGTGCACTGCACACCAAACGTAGGGCAAACTTTTACGTAATTATTTACAATATTACTAATAGGTATTACATAATCCCTACAATATAACCCTAAAGACCATAGAAACAGATGTCACCATGTGGCCAAGTGTAGAAGTACAAATCATTGAACTTTTGAGCAAACTGGTGCTCTTGTGCATAAGTCATATATTTAAAACTTGATCATGTCATATACAAAACGTTCTCAATTCATATTGCTAGAAGATGCACAACATTAGTGAAAGTAAGAGTAAAGTATATCACTAGCTGTCAAGAAAATAATGAGAAAATGGTTAAGGAAAGGTTGGTTCAAATGGCTCTGAGCACTATGGGACTTAACATCTAAGGTCATCAGTCCCCTAGAACTTAGAACTACTTAAACCTAACTAACCTAAGGACATCACACAACACCCAGTCATCACGAGGCAGAGAAAATCCCTGAACCCGCCTGAAAGGTTGGTGCATGGCTGAAGCTTGTAACCATGTAGAAGTGGCCGCATGATGAAGTCCACTTCTTTGCAGTTTCACATCTGAGTATTAGCCGCAGTAGGTTGGTCCAGTGTTCTAGAACCATCAAACACATCATCACAGTCTCATTCCAGTACAAAAGTACAGTTGGTACCGATGTGTCAGCACAGCTTGAAATTCAACTTTTACACAACTACACAAGCTAAGCACAATGGCCTGTGGTGTGGTAGGACTGGACCAAATGACACATCAGGCAATCACCATAGACAGTTGCACTGAACATTTATTTGGCACATTTAAACAAGATAAATAACAAATAAAACCCTTAACACATTTTTAAAATTAACATTTAGGTGACAGAAAGTTACATCAAAATTAAAACATTCGAAAACCACGGCACTTATGGCCTATTACACATTTAGTGAAATGAGTTAAATATTACTTACTCATAAACTACGATCAACCTCAAGAACAATTCACTAAAATTTAACAAGGAAATTTAGTCTTTCGTGACTGCAGTGATTGGTATTACAAAAGTAATTCAGAGTACAGGCAACAACAAATCAGATACCATCGCACAAACCATGTTACTTAATTGGAAAGCTACCTACAATGTAGGATATAAGATATAAAATTTCATGTGACCAAGCAACCTCGTTGGATTCAACAAACTATGCCCGGAAGCGGACACCCACCCACTCAGCTGTTTCCAATACAGGCTCGGTATGGACCCCCAAACTGGAGCAGCAACGGTCACGAGTAGGCAAGAAAAATCCCATAACTAGTGGGTATCTACAACAGACTGACATCTGCCTTAAGTAACCAGAAACACAATAATTCATTACAGCACATCATCTGTAGAATTAATCAACCTATTAATGAACATCATCTAATCAGTACAAATCTACTATCTTATGTGCGTAAGGCCAATTATACATTAAGCCACGAGCGAACTAGATACATGCCCAGCTTAACTCCGTCGTGTGATATAAATACAATAACTTAGACAAGGAGCAGCCAAACTGTTTTCAATGGCGGTTAACACTAACAGTGGCAATCTACAAACAGAATGTATCAGCACTCCAGGCCTTAGTAATTGTTAATCATCACATCACATACAGCTCTCACTAGAACCTTGCGTACTAAGCAAGTTGAATTTAACACAATCGAGGACAGACTATGTAGGAGTAGCAACAACCGGCCAAAAAAAATGAAGTCAACAGCACTGAACTCAGTAGTCAATTCCGGCCACAATTTACAGCACAAGCAAGGCCTTTACCCTCTTGCTAGTTTGACGAAGCCAGCCGCTGCAGTTCCCGGTCCCAGGAGACATGGAGGAAGCGAAATACACCAACGGCTTCCCAGTAACGTGACTGCTTCCACGCCGGCGACATCTGCTACCGTGCCGTCAACCGGGTAATCAGCCCCTTTTATATGTCGTCTTCCTGCTGCCACCACGGCACCTGCACCGTCCGCCAGACTTCCCAAACGACGTTACTGCTAGGCGTCTCAAAGCAAAAAATCCTCGCTACTTGCTAAAGCTTATCCCTCGCTCCCCGATCGGCCCGGTAGGTGGCGCCACTACGCGCACTGCGCACACCCCCCCAGAAAGATGACCCATACCGGCGGCTGGAATATCGCTGATCGAGCCACACGGCTCATCCTCCCCCTCAGAGAACCGGAATCCATCCCCCATTCGTCCAAGACAAGACATAGGAGCTAGCTGCTTCCGTTGACCTGAGAGATGTGGACCCGTCAGGTTTTCGCCGTCCGACTATTCCGAACCAGCAAACTGACTGTGTTCAAGACACGTAACACCTGGCATGGTCCCACGAAACGTCGTTATAACTTTCTCGATATTTTGTCTTTCCCGTGCCCCCCTGCCGCAAAATTAAGGATGAAAATTGATGACCCTGGCTGGACCTTAAATGGACGGCGCCCGTCATTGTAGCGCTGCGCTAGTTTCCGGTGTGCAAGATCGATATTTTTCCTGGCACGTTTCCAGTTTTGCTGAATGAGTTCGCTGGTCACCTCCTCAGGCAGTAAATCATTGATGGACCACAAATTGGCGAGTGGGGAGTTCACAGGATATCTAAGCACCAGAGAGAGAGGGGCAGTCGTACTCGCTTAGTGGTGCGCGGAGTTGAAGGCTACGTTCAACCAAGGGTTCGTCTCCCATCTTTGCTGAGACTTCTAGTGGAAGGCTATGAGAGCGACCTTAAGATTGCTATTCACTCTCTCCCAAATGAAGCTTGCGGGTAGTAGGGAATAGTAGTGACATGATGTATAGCACTGTCGAAGCAACATCTCCTAAACTGCCGCGACAAGAAAGCAGGGGCGTTATCATTAACATGCGACTTTGGTGGACAAAAGATCGATCAGATGTTAATCAGATGGCGACTGGTTAAACCCACTGTAATTCCACTACTAGGGATGTGCCATACAAAACGTGTAAACGCATCCACCACTACCAATATACTGTATATCTATTGCCATTCCGCGTTCTCGGTAATGATCCGATGTAATCAATAAACACTTTGCCCATTGTTGCATTCTCCCTTGTAGAGTGCAGCAACTCCTTACAAGCGTGGCATTGCTTTACTAATCTACGTATTTCCTGATACAATGTCGCCAAGGTTAGATGCTCCTGAATCTTTGCAATAGTCTTGGCGACTCCCAAGTGGACTCCGACCACAGACTTATGGAAATAATCTAAGATCACCGGGACTAGTTCACTCGGCAGACAAATCTTAACCCTTCCGTCACACTTACTTTGGTAGCATACGATGCCTTTTTCTATGCTACAGCCCGGCACCTGCCTCCCTTCTAGGAGCTGCTGTTTTATGGGACTCAAGGTAGAAGCCATGTCTTTCTTTTCACTCAAACTGCCAAACAACTCCAGAACTTCAGTTAGAACACCGATAACCCGACTTACATTCCCTACACCAGTAGTATCCTGGTCTCCTTCCTGTACCTCCTCAAAAATCCGACAAAGCGCGTCCGCTATAGAATTTTCTGTTCCCCTTATGTGCTTAACCCTCAATCTGAAAGCAGATATACGGACTGCCCACCGGGCGATACGTCCGGTTTTCCTGGGGCGGGCCAGTACCTAGCTTAATGCCTGGTTGTCGTCTCCAATTCGAAATGTCTATGTTCTAGGCAGAAACGAAACCTTTCTAAAGCGAAGAGTACTGCTAACGCTTCCTATTCGTACACATAATATTTTAACTCGGCAGGCGAGAATGTCCCGGATGCGTATGCTATCGGACGACGTTCAGCTTCATCCTCCTGGAGCAGCACTGCTGCCACCCCAGAATTAGACACGTCAGTCTGAATAATAAAACGCTTACCAAAATCTGGTACAGCCAACACGCGTGGATTGGCTAAGGCCTCCTTAATAGCATCAAATGCAGATGGCTGGAATTCGCCCCACTGAAAATCCATGATCTTCTTCCGAAGTTGTTTTAGTGGACCAGCTGATTGCGCAAAGCGGGGCACAGACTTATGGAAGAAATTAGCTATCCCCATAAATCGGGCAACTCCCTTCTTAGTCTTACGAGGTGGAAACTTATGTAGATCCCTCGTTCTCCCCTGGTCAATCCTCACGCCATCTGCTGAGGCCAAATGAGCCAAAAACGAAATCTCCTTGCGTGCCAAACTTATCTTACAAGGCTTGACTGTCAGCCCAGATTCTCGCAAGCGGTGTAAGACTTGCTCCAAATGCTGAAGGTGCTCCTCAACCGTAGGACTACACACTACCACATCGTCAAGATAATTATACACAAACTTGCACTTGACATCCCCCAAGATATTATCTAGAAGCCGAGACCGAACTGCCAGGCACGTGGACAACCCGAATGGCACCCGATTAAACTCAAAGGCTCCAGTCCGTGCTAAACACTGTGACTGGTTTAGACTCTTCGGATAACAGAATCTGGTAGTAAGCCTGGTTGAGGCCCAGGAGAGTAAAGACATTTGCCCCCGCAAACCAGGTAAAACAATGGTGCAAGTCGAGGAACGGCACCGACTCCAAAACAACTTTCTGGTTTAATCGTCTATAGTCAACTACCGAGCGATACCCAGCCTATGCCTTAGGCAGCAAAAACATCGGAGAAGCATTAGGAGAAGTCGACTTCCTGATGACTGCTTCCTCCAACATCTTATAAACTAAATGGCGCAACGCCTCCATCTTCGGTGGTGACAGTCTGTACGGTGGTTGTCAAATTAGCACATCATCATTGGTCAAGCGGATATGGCAACGAATTTTAGAGTCACACCGAACTTATTAGTCAGCACATCAGGATAAGGACTCAGAAGCGCAAATAATTCCTCTGCCTGACTACCTGGCAAATAAGTGAGCCCAAATTCAGAATCCTGAACAGAAATATTGTTTACCTCGTTCTGCCCCTGGCATGAACACAAACTAAACTTCTTCGAAGATGCGAACCGAAACTGAAACATCCTACTCGCGTAATCTAACACCAAACCCATCCGTTGCATCGAATTGCAGCCTAGTAACAAATTAACGGACAGGTCTTCCACCACTAACAAATGAATCAGCCACGAAAACCCCTGTATCGATTTACTTCCCCGAGAGCAGCCGATGAGGGGCAACCTTTGCCCATTAACCGCAGAACGTCCCTCTGAGGTCGGTTGCAATGGAGATATCTTGCATACTGAACGATACCTCTGATACCATTGATGATCTAATAAGGACACACTTCTGCCGGAATCTACTAACACACAGACTGGTTCATAGTCAAAGGTGCCGCACACAAGCGGCAGAGACTGGCTACCAACTGTTCTTATGCGATTACATCGCTTCATCGGACGCTCCTGACAAAAGGTGTCCCTGTTCCTTAACTGTCAGCTACTCGGGCGCGGTTTCCGTCCCTCCAGACAAGCACGCACCAAATGCTCGAAACCTCCACAACGAAAACAGCTCCTATCCCCAACATCATTTATCTTTCCTTCAATACGATCAGGTTGCACCCAGGTAGTTACAGGATCCGCCTCTCGCACCCTGGCTCTCTTGCTATCAGCAAAATGGAGCCCTTCGGTCTGATAAAAGTGTCAAGTTCACTGAAGGTAGTTGGCTTAGGGGCAAACATAGCCCACGACCTGTCCTCTAACCTACATCTACATCTGCATCTGCATGGATACTCTGCATATCACATTTAAGTGCCTGGCAGAGGGTTCATCGAATCACCTTCGCAATTCTCTATTATTCCAATCTAGTATAGCGTGCGGAAAGAATGAACACCTATATCTCTACGTACGAGCTCCGATTTCCCTTATTTTATCGTGGTGATCGCTCCTCCCTATGTAGGTCGGTGTCAACAAAATATTTTCGCATTCGGAGGAGAAAGTTGGTGATAGTAATTTCGTGAAAAGATTCCGTCGCAACGAATAACGCCTTTCTTTTAATGATTTTCAGCCCAAATCCTGTATCATTTCCGTGGCACTCTCTCCCATATTTCGCGATAATACAACACGTGCTCCCTTTCTTTGAAGTTTTTCGATGTACTCCGTCAGTCCTATCTGGTAAGGATCGCACACCCCGCAGCAGTATTCTAAAAGAGGACGGACGAGCGTAGTGTAGGCAGTCTCCTTAGTAGGTCCGTTACATTTTCTAAGTGCCCTGCCAATAAAACGCAGCCTTCGGTTAGCCTTCCCCACAACATTTTCTATGTCTTCTTTCCAATTTAAGTCGTTCGTAATTGTAATACCTAAGTATTTAGTTGAATTAACGGCTTTTAGATTAGACTGATTTATCGTGTAACCGAAAGTTCATCGAGTTACTTTTAGCACTCATTTGGATGACCTCACACTTCTCGTTATTTAGGGTCAACTGCCACTTTTCGCACCATTCAGATTTTTTTTCTAAATCGTTTTGCAGTTTGTTTTGATTTTCTGATGACTTTATAAGTCGATAAACGACAGCGTCATCCGCAAACATCCGAAGACGGCTACTCAGATTGTCTCCCAAATCGTTTATACAGATAAGGAACAGCAAAGGGCCTATAACACTACCGTGGGGAATGCCAGAAATCACTTCTGTTTTACTCGATGACTTTCCGTCAATTACTACTAACTGTGACCTCTCTGACAGGAAATCGCAAATCCAGTCACATAACTGAGACGATATTCCATAAGCACGCAATTTCGCTACGAGCCGCTTGTGTGGTACAGTGTCAAAAGCCTTCCGGAAATACGGAATCGATCTGAAATCTCTTGTCAATAGCACTCAGCACTTCATGTGAATAAAGAAGTGGATTACTTTTACTGTCTTTCTTGAATATTGGTGTGACCTGTGCCACTTTCCAGTCTTTGGGTACGGATCTTTCGTCGAGCGAACGGTTGGATGTGACTATTAAGTATGGAGCTAATGCATCAGCATACTCCGAACGTAACCTAATTGGTATACAGTATGGACCAGAAGACTTGCTTTTATTAAGTGAATTGAGTTACTTCACTACTCTGAGGAAATTTACTTCTACGTTACTCATGTTGGCAGCTGTTCTCGCATCGAATTCTGGAATATTTACTTCGTCTTCTTTCGTGAAGGCATTTCGGAAGGCTGTGTTTAGTAACTTTGCATTGGCTGCACTGTCTTCGATAGTATCTCCATTGCCATCGCGCAGAGAAGGTATTGATTGGTTTTTGCCGCTAACGTAATTCACATACGACCAGATTCACTTTGGTTTTTCTGCGAGGTTGCGAGACAAAGTTTCGTTGTGGAAACTGTAATCGGCGTCTCGCATAGAACTCCGCGCTTAATTTCGAGGTTCTGTAAAGGATATAAAATCTTGGGGATTTTGCGTCTGTTTAAATTTGGAATGTTTGTATCGTTGTTTCTGCAACAGTAATCTAACCCGTTATGTGTACCAAGGATGATCAGCTTCGTCGTTTGTTAATTTATTTGGCATATAACTCTCAATTGGAAGCGTGTATTCGCCATCGCCATACTGGCGTATCACCCGGCGTGATGGTATGGGGTGCCATTGGTTACACGTCTCGGTCACCTCTAGTTCGCATTGACGGCACTTTGAACAGTGGACGTTACATTTCGGATGCGTTACGACCCGTGGCTCTGCCCTTCATTCGATCCCTGCGAAACCCTATATTTCAGCAGGATAATGCACGACCGCATGTTGCAGGTCATGTACGGGCCTTTCTGGATACAGAAAATGTTCGACTGCTGCCCTGGCCAGCTCATTCTCCAGATCACTCATCAATTGAAAACGTCTGGTCAATGGTGGCCGAGCAACTGGCTCGTCACAATACGCCAGTCACTACTCATAATGAACTGTGGTATCGTTTTGAAGCTGCATGGGTAGCTGTACCTGTAGACTCCATCCAAGTTCTGTTTGACTCAATGCCCAGGCGTATCAAGGCCGATATTACGGCCAGAGGTGGTTGTTCTGGGTACTGATCTAGTATAATATATTTGCCCAATGAATACCCTTTTATCATCAGCATCTCTCCTTGGCGTAGCAATTTTAATGGCCAGTAGTGTATTTCTTTGAAATTAAGCCACATCTGGTCTACACTTATATTATTAATTTGGAATGAGTGGAAATTGTCCCTCAGGAAGGCGTAAAGTGAATTTTTATCTGCTTTTTTTGAATACGTATATTTTTCGCTTATTTTTCGAGGATGTGGGGATTAAAATATTCAGTCTCACTACGACAACCCTGTGTTCACTAATCCCTGCATCGGTTTTGATGCTCGTTATTAACTCAGGATACTTGTTGCTAAGAGGTCAAGTGTGTTTTCACAACTGTTTACTATTCACGTGGTCTCATGAATTAGCTGCTCGAAGTAGTTTTCAGAGAATGCGTTTAGCACAATTTCGGATGATATTTTATGCGTACCTTCGTGATTAAACATGTATTTTCCCCAACATATCGAGGGAAAATTAAAGTCACCACCAACTATTATCGTTTTAGTCGGGTACGTGTTTGAAATCAAACTAAAGTTGTCTTTGAACATTTCAGAAACTGTATCACCTGAATTGTGAGGCGCCGGCCGAGGTGGCCGAGCAGTTCTATGCGCTACAGTCAGGAACCGAGCGACCGCTACGGTCGCAGGTTCGAATCCTGCCTCGGGCATGGATGTGTGTGATGTCTTTAGTTTAGTTAGGTTTAAGTAGTTCTAAGTTCTAGGGGACTGATGACCTCAGTTGTTAAGTCCCATAGTGCTCAGGGCCATTTGAACCATTTTTGAACGAACTAGATACACGGCCAGCTTAACTCCGTCCTGTGATCTATATACAATAACCAGGCAGCACTTAGACAAGGAGCAGCAAAACTGTTTTCAATGGCGGTTAACACCGACAGTAGCAATCTACAAATAGAATGTATCAGCACTCCAGGCCCTATTAAATGTGAATCATCACATCACATACAGCTCTCACTAGAACCTTGCGTACTGAGCAAGTTGAAATTAAAACATTCGAAGACAGACTCTGTAGGAGTCGCAACGACCGGCCAAAAAAATTAAGTCAACAGCACTGAACCCAGTAGACAATTCCGGCCACAATTTACAGTACAAGCAAGGCCCTTACCCTCTTGCTTGCTCGATGAAGGCACCCGCTGTAGATCACGGTGCCAGGAGACATGGAGGAAGCGAAATATACCAACGGCTTCCCAGTAACGTGACTGCTTCCACGCAGGCGACATTTGCTGCCGTGCCGTCAACTGGGTAATCAACCCCTTTTAGATGTCCTCTTCCTGCTCCCTCGCACGGCACCTGCACTGTCCGCCAGACTTCCCAAACGACGCGCCCCAAAGCAAAAAATCCTCGCTACTTGCTAGAGCTTACCCGTCGCTCCCCGACTGGCCCGGTAGGTGGCGCCACCGCGCGCTCTGCGCACACCACCGGAAAGATGACCCATCCCGGCGGTGGGAATATCGCTGATCGAGCCACATGGCTCAGGTTCCTGACACCATATTTACCAACACCCAAAGTTGGTTAATCTCAGTACATCAGTATTGTGATGATGATCACCATTACTACATTTGAAACCGAAGATACTCCGTCCATCCATAGTGTGCATAGCCCAATGTCGAGTGACAAGGTCCTCCCGTTGAGTAGTCCGTTCGCCGGGTGCAAGTCTTTCGTTTGGACGCCACTTCGGCGACTTGCGCTTCGATGGGGATGAGATGATGATGATGATTAGGACAACACAATACCCAGTCCCTGAGCGGAGAAAATCTCCGACCCAGCCGGGAATCGAACCCGGGCGCTTAAGATTGGCATTCTGTCGCGCTGACCACTCAGCTACCAGGAGCCACAATGACTGAAGTATGAATGATGATATCCAGTAGTTCCAGTGCCATCAGCGGAGGGAGTAAACTGGATCACGGAAGATGGGACGCCATAAGACAGGTATGGTAGTGGAACACATCCTATTAATTGTAGCAGTATCTCAATGCAAGTTATAAATCAGCCTATAGTCTGTATTGCTACATGACAACTTTTAGTAAATGTGAGACTAGTGAACAGTAAAGATACAATATCCTAATTAAAATCATAAACTTGAGAAAGCCATAGTGCTGTTCATTATTACATGTCAATTCTATACAACACAATGGAAGGGTATCAACAGTCTGCCTGTAAGTATATTAATTGTTACGAAATCTGGCATCAGTCTGTCTGTGAGTATATCAGTTCTCTTTAATATGTGACAGGAAATGTGGCATTAGTCTGTCTGTGAATTTAATATTAGCATACATGCTAAATTAACAAGACATAAAGGCTTAAGCATAGAAGGCAAGACAAAATTATTCGTAATGCATAATCCTACATACTGACCTACAGTAGCCCATACACCTATCAAAGTGCATGTCGCAGTGGTTAGACGTATTAGCAAAATAGTGAGATAGTTACAAGTTCATTTTGCGTAGTACACATCCTGACAAAATATTTAAGAAAATAATAACAAATACTCGTGGTATGGCTACAAGTGGCAATTATATGAGGTATGCATATTAATGGAAGATCATAGTGCGAATTAACACCCAAAAGATGTTCGGGCTCGCATGTGGTTCCTCTTCGTCGAAATGTCTTGGCTCAACAGTTCAATCATTCACAATCTCGTCGCGAAATACAAGTTACCTAGGCAATAAGTTAGAGTTCACACCAGGCGCGCGGCTGATAACCGTTTAGATTCCCGCGATATCACACAACGCGAAATTATCTAAGTTGTTTCATTTCCTAGTTGCCGGCCGAGGTGGCCGAGCGGATCAGGGCGCTACAGTCTGGAACCGAGCGACCGCTACGGTCGCAGGTACGAATCCCGCCCCGGGCATGGATGTGTCTGATGTCCTTAGGTTGGTTAGGTATAAGTAGTTCCAAATTCTAGGGGACTGATGACCTCAGAAGCAAAGTCCCATAGTGCTCAGAGCCATTTGAACCATTTTTTAACTTCCTAGCTGCCTAAAGACCGACCGTCCGCTTTCGCGTCTGCATCCGAGCTGTCCCCTTTGGTGTCGCCAGCCGAACTGTCCGGTTTCACGTCTGCACCAGCACTGTGTCTGAGCCCGTCCCCAGCAGCGTTTCCCGCGCGCTGAATATCCTCGCTCAACTGACTAAGGCAGTTCCCTTTCCTGAAGCCGTCCATCTAATTGGCTACAGCTTATTCTACAGTATTTCACATTTTAACATATTTAAATAATCAAAGCTTGACTACTTTCACCTTCTAAATAAAGTAAAAATAATATCCATTACATAATAAACGTTAAATTCTTTTACATAAAGCCAATACAGTTTCCTTCTTAGCTTTGAATACCATGGCCAGTGCTTTCTGATTAATAAATAAAGAACAAAAGTAGCTATTAGGCACTAAACTTTACAAAAAAAATTCTATTACCTATTGATTCAATGAGGTGTTATGCTGTCAGCGTTCAATGTGTTTGGTGTGGAGGAAATTACGATCTGATGGTCAAATGAAAATAGTGATATTTTAAATTTACTATATCTTTTAAAAAAAGAAAGTTACAGAGTTCATATTTACAACATTTGCCATTTTAATGATGCGCTTCTGTGATCGTTAATGTATCATGCTGGTATGTAAAGTCTTCGCAGAATGGCAGTTATGGTACTGAATTCAGAATACCGATCTGTGTCTCTAGCATCGTCGGTTGTACAAGTCTGTAACAGATGTTATGTTCTTTCCAAAAGCAAAATATCAGAGTTTATTGATTACATGGAATTGAGCACGTTCTGTTCCTTCACAAGACGTCGAAAATAGCGGGTATAATGCCTTACTACTCTTGGTCAGTTTAAAATTAATTAATCTGGAGACAATGTTTCAGGGGGAGGGGGGGGGGGGTGGTATTTAAAGACAGAGAGAAAGAGTTACGAGATGCATAGAGCGAGAGACCATCTAGAGTTTGGCTCGGGGTGCTTAGCCAATAGGTTCAATGAATGGGCAGCTCACTATCGAAATAGAGGACACAGTGCTGCTATGGATATGATTCGTTTGTTGGGGTGATAATCATCAAAGGTATTGGTGAGATCTTTCAATATCCGACGTTATGTTACGAATTCGAGAATACTTTGTGACTCCTATCTACATAGAGAGAGATGGCCAGTCGTAACTAAATCTTAGCGAATTTATAAAGTGTTTCGCATAAGGAACATAGTTTTTATCACCTTCTCTCTGCTGTTGTGTATTTCCCACATTACAAAACAGTATTTGTGTCATGTTATGTAAGCAGGGTAACAAGGTTCACGGTATGTCCACATGTATACAGCACTCGCAAAGTTTAGCATTGATACAGAAATTGGGAACCATGCTGCAATGTCGTCATTATGAGACATGGTGTTTGACAACTTTCTCAGGCCAGCCTGTTTCCTTCAGCAGAAGTATGGTTTTCCTGTTCACTCTATCGGTGGGGTCGTTCTCTAGTGGAGGCCAATTTTATAAACAGACTAAAGGAGTGGCGATGGGTAGTACCTTATCTCCGGTAGTGGCAAATCTGTTCATGGAGAGATTCGAGGATGAGGCACTTACGACCACTGCCTACAAGCCGACCTGTTTCTTTAGGTACGTTGATGACACGTTTGTCATCTGGCCATATGGTCAGGAAAAACTGCACGAGTTAGTTGGTCATCTTAACTCGAAACAACCCAGCATTAAGTACACAAGGGAACTAGAAAATAATGGTCAACTGTCTTTCCTGGATGTCCTGGTGAAAAGGAAGACAGACGGCACATTAGGCCATAGTGTGTATAGAAAACCTACACATACCGACTTATACCTACGGGCTGACAGCTGCTACCATCCGGTAAATGTTCACCGAGCCAAAACACTGTCCAACTTAGACAGATTGGCAGCAGAGTTAGAACACCTACGGCAAGTGTTCGCAGACAATGGATACCCAACAAGGGACATCTGTAAGGCGCTTCATCCGTCCAGACGACCTGATACTGAGGGAGAAGAACAAGGAGAAGCGACCAGGAGGGTAGCCTTTCTACTGTATGCAGGACCTATATCTGCTAAGATCAGCAGAATACTGAAAAGGAACCATATCAAGCGTGTGTTCTGCCCAACAAACAAAATCAGGGCATTTCTTGGAACGTTTAAGGATGATCTGGGATTGAGAAAACCTGGTATCTACCATATACCATGTGAATGCGATATGTCTTACATTGGCCAGACCACCAGGACCGTTGATATAAGATGTAAAGAGCACCAAAGGCATACCAGGCTGCGACAAGCCACTAAATCGGCAATAGCAGAATGTTGGTTGGAACTTGAGCACACCAGGATCTTGCCTCAGACCCCCAAATTTTGGGACAGCGTCATCGCTGAATCGATTGAAATCAAGATCACAGAGAACTTGATAAACCGAGAAGCTGGATACCAACTCAGCACGGCGTGGAACCCGGCTTTGGACCTATTGCAAAAACATCGGAAGCAAACACAAGACCAGGAGAATGACAGGGGCGCTGGAGAAAGTCGGAACGGTCACCAACAGCAAACGCAGCCTGTCGACAGTGCTAGGAACACACTTGGCGGGCGCGGACCTAGTAGGGTACGCCATGAAACGGCCGCCACCGGGGAAAACAGCGGAAGCGGGCGCGGACGGAGGACGGAACATCTGGCGTCCGACCGAAACGATCGCAGCAGGAACGGAAGGCGTAGGGAACACCAGACACCGTCCAGACATAAATACGGGACACGGTCAGCCTGTCGTTCAGTCACAGGAAGCACCTGATGAAGACGCCGAGGTACGACGTCGAAATACTGAGTTAGAAAAACGCAGACCACCGGCAGTACACCCGATTCAACGAGATTTCACAGGTCTAAAATTGTCAACATTATCCATTTCTCCCATTTTTATAAAGCGGCTTTACTACTGACTACTTTCATTGTTAAGGAAACTCACCATTCTTAAAGGAAAAATTACAAATATTGCTAAGTACTAGGCTAACACGTGAAGCACAGTACATTAATATTTTGTTAGGCCCTCCATGACAGTGATCTTCTGTGATTTAATTATTGAATCGATATCTCCTATATCAGTATCACAGAGGAGCATTTCAGACATCAGTCTCGGAAAGGCATTTTTCAAGAGTTATGTGGTTCCCTGTGGAAACGAAGTTTTTATTCAACTCACCAGCAATGCTCATAAAATAATTGTTAAATACTGTACGTATATCTGACTTACCAGTAACAGAAATATTTTTACGGCAAACTGACTTTATATTTCCGACCTTGTGCAGCTGACCAGACACTTCCCTCACAACTGAACATATGGTTTGCATTTTATCCTGTGAATTAGCCGTCCTATTTGCGTACCACGTACCCTTTGCCTCCCTAAAATCATTTTTAGCGCCTTACAGTACTGTTTGTACTGGGCTACTGCAGCTTGACTGTGACTGCTTCTAACATTTTGATATAAATCTCGCGTTGTTCTACATGATATCCTTATCCCACTAGTCAGCCACCCAGGCTGCCTTTTACTGCAAGTACCCCGTTTAGAACGTTCTACTGGAAAGCAACTCTGAAAGTGCATGAGAAATGTGTTAAGGAAAGCATTATACTTGTCATATGTGTTATCGGCACTATAAACATCCTGCCACTCTTATTCCATAAAGAGGTTTAAGAAACTCTCTATTGCCATTGGATTAGCTTTCCTACATAGTTTGTAATCATATGTGACATTTGTTTGAGTGCAAAAGCCCTTTAGTGTTAAAATTTGTGCACCGTAGTCAATTTACGCTATTACCAACAGAATGGCCATCTAGTTATGAAGACTGAATAAAAATATTGTCCATGGCTGTGCAACTGTTCCCCTGCACTCTAGTTAGAAAAAACACTATCTGCATCGGATCATATGAGTTTAGTAGATCTACCAACATCCTTTTTCTTGCACAGTAACATACGAAATTAACATTGAAGTCACCACATGTAACTAATTTTTGGTATTTCCTATGAAGTGAACCAAGACCCCTCTCTAGCTTGAGAAGGAATGCTATGAAGTCAGAGTTAGAGGATCTATAATCAACAACAATTAGAACTTTAGTTTCACTAAATTCAACTGCCCTTGTAGAACATTCAAATATCTGTTCAGTGCAATTCGTGATACGTCTGTCGACTCAAAAGGAGTACTGATTTTTATGTACATGGCCCTCCCACACTCCACAAGGAACTCGTTGAAACACAGCCAGCTAATCTGTGTCCTGGTGAAGGAAGCTTCTTAATTGTCAAATTATTTAAGTGGTGCTTCAATATACCAGTAATATACCAAATCTGTAAGCAGTTCACTAACTTTATCTCTAATGCCTCTTTTATTTTGATGAAATATGCTAATTTAGTCTCTACTTGGATACCTGACCTCCTCCCAAGACGATTCCTTTGTTAGACGGACATTCTTTAGGCAGGTACACCTATCAGCTCACTTAAATCTAATAACGGTGCAGTTCTAACACCAACTTGTAAAGGAATTTTTCCAAAGTGATCACACCACCACCCACTACACTGTCACCTATAACCTTTACCTGCCTCCCCTTCCCACACCTATTGAGGTGCAGGCCATACCTAGTGGAACCTGATCTACTGGTAGACTCAACTGGTACCACTGCAGTGTGACCCATATCCTTTTCGATCAGTACCTTCTCGAGCCCCTTGTTAACAAGCCTAACAGCCGCATTAAGATGAGGTCAATCATGAAGCTGAAACAGTTGCACAAAATGTACATTAGTGACACCAGTATGAGTAACTATCTTTACCAGGTCACCACCGACATCATATTCCTCTTCCCTATCAAGACTGTTCCCTGCTCCACCCACTATCACTACCTGAAACTTCGAATAGTTCCAACATAACTCCCATACGGTGTCAGTTACCTCAGCCAAACCTGCACTAGGCTTCACAATGCTGGTGACCTGGTACTCACTCCCCAACATTTCCTGCAACTGCTCGCCCACACCTCTACAGTACGAACTTCCCAGCAGCAGAACCTTCTTCTTTCTGTTACACTCTGCAACAGATTTAGACCTCATAACTGCTGAGGACTGCTGCATGTTTCCTACACTTACAGCTACAAGAGGCTCCACTCCACTCACCTCTGACAGTTGGTCAAATCTATTGCATATAAGCAAAGTAAACTGACTGAATACCTCCTCCTCCTAGCTGCCTTCTTACCAACTCCGAGTTTTCATTCTCCAGCACCCTTCACTCTGCACAAGCTACCTAGTTCTTCCTTTGCGTCTTGTAAGTGCACCTGAACAGCACAGATCTTACTTAGGCTCCTTCTCTAGAAACTTACTTCTACTACAGATTCTGCATTCCGAGTAGATGATCTCGCTAGAAAACCCACTGGCTTCCCCATATTATTCCCCCTAATGAAAATACTTTGAACAAATCCCACATAGTACGCCACTACTCACAAACCTACGACAAAGACCACACTTCTCACCTGTAGTAAAATTTTGTTGTTACTGAAAAAAAACTAAACGTTTGCGTTAACTAAACTCAGTTACACTAGTAGAACTATTTATAGAACTAACAATAGTGGTCTCGAAATTCTCTCTCTACTAAGAAAGCAACAACTTTTATTAATAAACAACAACTAATACTAACACCAACAAAACTTCACACAATTTATTGACTAAAACCAAATATTCAGGTGGCACTTGAACACCCAACATAGTTAAAACAGTGAGTGAATATTTTACTAACATATTTCACCAGAAACAATAAGAAACGTCAGGTGACAACTACAGCACGAAATTTACTAAACTGCTTCAACGCATAGAAAACTCTAAAAAACACAGTGAGCGAAGGTTACCATCCTTATTAAACCGTTATTTCGCCACAAACAGCTCAAGACACCGTTGAAACTACTAAATTTAATAACTGTATAACAGTGCACAAACAACTTTGTCAGACTTATGAAACACTAAAGCCGCAACTGCAAGCCGCGAAATGTATACACACTGCTAATATTTGTATGAACGATTGAAAACTACTAAATTTAATATTCGAATACCGTGCACGAACAATTATGTCAGTACTTAGCTTTATAAATGGTACAGTTGGAACCGCAAGTCGCGAAGTGTAAACCCACTGCTGAGGCGTGAGACTTGGATAATCGACGTAAGCACACTCACGAATAACACAGCAGTCGAGTCAATAAAGCAGAACGAAAGACTGAGATAAATGCAAATCCACTAATAACTTACTTTTACAGCAAATATTAACACAAATAAACTTTAAAATAAATAACTGAAGACTAAAACTTTATAAAATATTGACGAACAATTTCAACAGCAGTCCAGCACACGTCACTTCACACCAAAGATCTCTTTGAAGCGTATTTTTGAGACCTGTAAATTTTTAAACAATTTATTTGATAGCATAGTACAAATTTACTATTTATCGCCAATTTTTAATATCGCAATCGCGTTAGCTCTTCCTTTGCCCCAGCATTAGCCAATATGAACACAGTATTCTGAGGAGGGATGAAAACCTCCTAATGAGTCTGAGGACGTGTTGCTTCTTCCATTTCTTCACACAAACAGAAAGTAACCACTTGTGAGAGACAGAGACAGAAAGCGAGTCTGGAGTTTCTTGGTCAAAGGAATGCTGGGTCTACAGGTTTTAAGCGCAGGTGTTAGTACAGGAAGTAGCCACTGGAGAGAGTTCAGAGGTGATTTTCCAGCTATGGAATATCAAAGCACTCCAACTTGTGGCACATGGTAGGTGATAGTTAGTACTGAAAATGGCGGCTAGCATCGGGTGAGGAGGGGAGAGCTGTGCTTTTCTCAGGAGGGAGAAAAGTGGCTCAAGACTGAACTGGGGAGGGACTGACAAAAAATAGTACTCTTTTTCCCAGATGGACGGTGGAGGAAGAGGGGAGGGAGAGGGATGACAGGTTTCTTTGAACGATGAATTATCCCCAGGGTGTCATAAATCAAACCCCGGGAACACAAATCAATTATTGTAACAATAGGTTAAGATAGAGGTGTGAGGGTCAGGAGAAACCACTGAGTAGGATTAACAGAATAATTAATGGGTCTGAAACCTCATCATGTGAAGAAGCCGAACAGCTAACCGACTTAGTAGGAAAATACAGAAACGTTTTTGTCAAGGACTTGGGAATAAACAGGACCAACCCTAAAAGGTAGATATAAAACAATATAAATCGTATTTTAGGGAGCCTTATCAAATAAGTCAAACAAGAAAACAGGCTGTAGAGAAAGCATTACAGAAAATGATCCCATCAGGTACGATAGAAAGAGCTTGTAGTCAGTATAACAGCCCCTTGTGCGGCATAGCAAAGGAAGCTGTGTTGTCGGACGTGTTCTGGACACTCGGAAACTAACAAATTATTCGAAATGGAAGGTGATTGCCTAGGCGATATGGACGAAATCGTACAAAGTTTGGAGGAGCGAAAACATAAGAAATGTTCAAATCGGAAGGTACGAAACGTCCTAACAACTAAACTGGTAGAAACCGGCATGTTCCGCTTTCGGATAATGTAGTGAGATATTTAGGAACAACAATGTAATGTTGGCAACTCCTCCTAAAATCTTCCAAGCTGTGTTCTCAGCAGACAAGGTGCTGCTCATCATCTTTATCGATGTCCAAAGTCAGATATTAATCGAATTTCTCAAGCAAAATGGTTCAAATGGCTCTAAGAACTATGGGACTTAACATTTTCTCGAGCATGGAGTTGCCATTAACAGTGATGTGTACATGAGACACATCAAGAGCAAACTCCCTGGGCAACTCACGGAGGTACGAAATCGTTTGTACAACTGTTTGCAAGGTCACGCAATGTGTGGAGACCAAGTTCAAATGGGAACAACTTAAGCATCCACGCTACAGCCTGGAGGTTCATTGGATTTATATCAGGCGACTTTGGGCGCCGAGACATGAACGAAAGTTCACTATAATGATCCAGAAACCTCTGTAGCATGGTTATGGCTCTGAGACACGTATAATTGTACAGCTGAAAGACCACATCGCCGTCGGGAAAGACATCGAACATGAAGGGAGGCAAGTGGTTGGCGTGTCTTCGATTACTACCACGAGTCCCGTTCAAGCGCAGAAGAACGTCTCCCATAGCATAATACAGCTCCTACCATCCTGTGTCGGTGGCGAGCTACACATTTAGAGCCGCCGTTCACCACGCTGACGGAGTTTGTGGAGTCTACCATGAACCTAATGTAGCAAAAATGTGATTCACCTGAAGAGCCGACACGATTCTATTGATCCACTATCGAATCCCGATGGTCTCGTGCCCACTGCTATCGTAAATGGCGATGTCGTTGTGTCAACATGTGCACACGTCGGAGTGGTCTGCTGTGGACCTCCTAGATCAAAAATGTACGATGAACGGTAAGCTTCCAAACACTTGTGCGTGCACCAACAATCTATCCTAGTTTACAGAACAGACAAGCCTCCGAACCTAACGTTCTGTGAAGAATCGTGGACGTCCAACCATTAGTACCTAGTAGTAGTTCCAATGTCCTTTTCCCTCTTTCCGTAGATTGACACGACAGTAGCACGTGAACATTCGACCAGATTTATCTTTTTATGAGATACTCGTTCACGGGCTCTGCGTAATAGTAATGCCTTTGTCAAATTCGCTTATCTCAATGGATTTCCCCGTCATTACATTCGATTTTCGCCAGCCAAGGTAATTCCTAAACATCGTGAAACCGAAACCTACGGCCTGTGCCTCCCTCTTCGTTACAGAATACTTCTGTTCATGTGCGTTTAACATCTAACAGCCAAAAGCCGCTGTCTGTATCACTTCTTTTCCTGTCTTCTCTTCTTTTTAATGCAACTGAAGCCCCATACTGTATTCCGATGCATCACACCCTAGGTTAAATTTTTGTCATATTACGAGCTGATAATATTGGCGTTATACACAATATGCTCTCTGCATTTCGCCTCCATGACCACTCATTCTTTTCTTTTAATAGTCTGTGTAATACCTCATTATTCAAGATTTGTTCATCGAACAATCGACCGTAGGAACCACAGGAAGTAAAATAGCTTCTTATTTCTACATCTACATCTACATCCATACTCTGCAAGCCACCTGATGGTATGTGGCGGAGGGTAATTTGAGTACCTCTATAAGTTCTCCCTTCTATTCCAGTCTCGCATTGTTCGTGGAAGGAAAGATTGTCGGTATGCCTCTGTGTGGGTTCTAATCTCTCACATTTTTTCCTTGTGGTCTCTTCGCGAAATATACGTAGGAGGGAGCGTTATACTGCCTGACTCCTCGGTGAAGGTATGTTCTCGAAATTCAACAAAAGCCCGTACCGAGCTACTGAGCGTCTCTCCTGCAGAGTCTTCCACTAAAGTTTATCTATCATCTCCGTAACACTTTCGTGATTACTAAATGATCCTGTAACGAAGCGCGCTGCTCTCCATTGGATCTCCTTTATCTCTTCTATCAACCCTATCTGGTGCGGATCCCACACCGGTGAGCAGTATTCATGCAGTGGGCGAACAAGTGTACTGTAACCTACTTCCTTTGTTTTCGGACTGCATTTCCTTAGGATTCTTCCAACGAATCTCAGTCTGGCATCTGCTTTACCGACGATCAACTTTATATGGTCATTCCATTTTAAATCACTCCTAATGCCTACTCCCAGATAATTCACGGAATTAACTGCTTCCAGTTGCTGACCTGCTATATTGTAGCTAAATGATAAAGGATCTTTCTTTCTATGTATTCGCAGCACATTACACTTGTCTACATTGAGATTCAATTGCCATTCCCTGCACCATGCGTCAATTCGTTGCAGATTCTCCTGCATTTCAGTACAATTTTCCATTGTTACAACCTCTCGATATACTACAGCATCACCCGATAAAAGCCTCAGTGAACTTCCGATGTTATCCACAAGGTCATATATGTATATTGTGAATAGCAACGGTCCTACGACACTCCCCTGCGGCACACCTGAAATCACTCTTCCCTCGGAAGACTTCACTCCATTGAGAAAGATGTGCTCAGTTCTGTTATCTAGGAACTCTTCAATCCAATCACACAATTGATCTGATAGTCCATATGCTCTTACTTTGTTCATTAAACGACTGTGGGGAGCTGTATCGAACGCCTTGCGGAAGTCAAGAAGCACGGCATCTACCTGGGAACCTGTGTCTATGGCCCTCTGAGTCTCGTGGACGAATAGCGCGAGCTGGGTTCCACACGATCGTCTTTTTAGAAACACATGCTGATTCCTACAGAGTAGATTTCTAGTCTCCAGAAAAGTCATTATACTCGAACATAATACGTGTTCCAAAATTCTACAACTGACTGACGTTAGAGGTATAGGTCTATAGTTCTGCACATCTGTTCGACGTTCCTTCTTGAAAACGAGGATGACCTGTGCCCTTTTCCAATCCTTTTGAATACTATGCGCTTCTAGAGACCTACGGTACACCGCTGCAAGAAGTGGGGCAAGTTCCTTCGCGTCCTCTGTGTAAAATCGAACTGGTATCCCATCAGGTCCAGCGGCCTTTCCTCTTTTGAGCGATTTTAATTGTTTCTCTATCACTCTGTCGTCTATTTCGATATCTACCATTTTGTCATCTGTGCGACAATCTAGAGAAGGAACTACAGTGCAGTCTTCCTCTGTGAAACAGCTTTGGAAAAAGACATTTAGTACTTCGGCCTTTAGTCTGTCATCCACTCTTTCAGTACCATTTTGGTCACAGAGTGTCTGGACATTTTGTTTTGACTTACCTACCACTTTGATATAAGACCAAAATTTCTTAGGATTTTTTGCCAAGTCAGTACACAGAACTTTAATTTCGAATTCATTGAACGCCTCTCGCATAGCCCTCCTCACACTACATTTCTCTTCGCGTAATTTTTGTTTGTCTGCAAGGGTTTGGCTATGTTTATGTTTGCTGTGAAGTTCCCTTTGCTTCCGCAGCAGTTTTCTAACTCAGTTGTTGTACCACGGTGGCTCTTTTCCATCTCTTACGATCTTGCTTGGTAAATACTCATCTAATCCATATTGTACGGTGGTTTTGAACTTTTTCCACTGATCCTCAACACTATCTGTACTTGGGACAAAACTTTTGTGTTGAGCATTCAAGTACTCTGAAATCTGCTTTTTGTCACTTTTGCTAAACAGAAAAATCTTCCTACCTTTTTTAAGATTTCTATTTACGGCTGAAATCATCGATGCAGTAACCGCTTTATGATCGCTGATTCCATGTTCTTCCTTAACTGTTTCAAATAGTTCGGGTCTGTTTGTTACCATAAGGTCTAATATGTTATCGCAACGAGTCAGTTCTCTGTTTAACTGCTTAAGCTAGTTTTCAGATAAAGCACTAAAAATATATGGTTGTCAAGAGGGCAGAGAAAGTGACCAAGGATTACTGTAACAATTTCTGTGCGGCAAAACACATCATGGGTGACAATGCTAGCCACTTCACTGGTGCCGACATATGCACTGCCCGAAAAATATTAGTACACCTGGAAAGACGACGTCGACTCTGATACGATGACGGCATATGCTCCCTGGATATTGCAGATGTACTGATAATGGTTTCAGCGTCGTCCGCCAACAAATAGCTTTGTGGCATAGCTACCAGAGCACCACCTGTGTCTACCCTTCCCTTCTATAGGGAATGCACACAGCCGAAAGTCTCATGTGCAGCCGTGTGAAAAAAACATTGAACCGTGCTACGGAGACGCAATCGTGCTTCCCACAGCCAAGTGAACGAGTTTAAAGGGGTCAAATTTTGACCTTCCGATTGGCGGAATGGCCCTTTCGGAGAACTGGCACATAAGTTGGACGTGCTGCATTGTTGTGCTAGGCTGCTGGTATCAGTGGTCATGCGAACATACTCGCAACCGTAGATGACGTTCCGGATGTCCACACAGCACAGACGCCCTCCAGGATCGTCACATTGTAAGGTCAGCAGTGGCAGATAGCACAGCTACCAAAGCACAGAAAACAAGGCTTGTGAGAACAGACGTGTCAAGATGAACTGTTGCGAACCGGTTATTAGCAGTGGGACTAGGGACAAGCACACCTTGTAACATTATGTGATTGCCTTATCATTTTAAATCATTCATTAATCGAGCAGTCGCTCGGCAACAGCTACAGTTAGCAAATAACTTTGCGAAAATGTAAAAGGTGGACGACCTGTGACGTAACTTGTTTATTGTCGAAGCGCCGTCAGAGATGCTGTGAGTTATTGACTTTGAAAACCGCGGCGCGAAAAACGGACAGAAGAAGAACATTTTTACACATTTTGTTTTGTTGTACGAGATATTCTCGATGAACAGTTACTCATTCTTCTGTTGTCTCCTGTAACTTGTGTCGGACGCGCATGTCTTGCCGCCGTATTATTATTGTCAAAATTAATATTGTTCTAGTGTAAAGTAAATGTGTAATACTAAAAGTGCCTAGCAGTAGATTTATTGTGCAACGTGTATGTGAAAACGTCAAAAGGAATTGTTTTCATTAAGAGAAGTGCCAGTCAAAACGGCATCCATGTTAATTTCTTCATTGCAGTGTAAGTTCGTCTATTAATTGCCATAAATTCAGAGTTAAATGGAACTGGTGTATGGACTATTCATTTACTATAGAATCTATGTCTCACTTCTTCATGAAATTATTTAATTTTCTATATGTTTCTGCCAAATAGAGAGTTCATAGTCACGAATTCTTTCGTCGAGTTCGGACGGAGGTTGCATGCGGCGAAATATTTTCTCCGCGCCATATTCTACTGGTAAATGCATGATAAACTACGGTCCCTTAGGAAATTCATGTTGAGCTATCCAAAATAATTATATTTTGAATAGGCATTTACTCTCCTCTGCAATGCAACTTCCGACTGATCAGACGATCCAACAAGAAACAGCCGCAGACGGTCGGCGTTCGCAAATATGTTTCCACCGCTGATTATAGCTATATGATACAGCACAAAAGTAACATATTGTTATAATTAGAGACTACGAACGGGGACATTTATAACTGTATGTTTATGTATATACATCACGTAAACATATCGTTATAATTGGCGCCCGAACAGGGACATGAATTAAAAAAAAAAAAAAAACTTAAAGGAATAAAAATTTTGTAAGATAGGCATTGTGGAAATATTCATAAATAATTGTAGCTAATCTTTTGCTTTTTATTTGTTACATGACATCAAACGCCATCCAATAAAATTTCCATTGAGCGAAAGAAAGGAGATATTCAGAGTAAATTACGGAAGAGAGATAATTTTTTTGGAACCGAATTTGTGCGAAAATCTAGTTGCAACGCCCAAAGCAGTCATCAGTAACGTAAGTTAAAATTTCGTTAGCCGTAGCCAAGCTTCATTAATTTCAGCCGACATTAATCAATTTGTGACGATCTTTAGTAGTTGCAGTAAAAATTTGCTTTGAATTCAGTAGATTACATTTAGTAGATTAGTAATTTCTTCAAGTACTGTTTAAATTCCATTGTTGTGTATTGCATATCATTTGTTTTTAAATGTCCGCTGCCTGTTCACGGAGCTGACCAGCCTTAGTTTTCATTTATTTTGAACAGTGTGCAGCCATACTTTCTTTACGGTCCAGAATAGTCTCTTGTTCTCGTGACGTGCATCTCCCGACATTCCGATCTTGTGACGTAGCAGTGACAACTGACTCGCAACCGATAAATTACATCTCTGTCGACAGCTGACGGCCGTAGCTCAAACGAACTTCATTGACTTACTGTTTGTAAATAAGTGAGCTATGGCAGACGATAAAATGTCATCACTAGATTCAGATGAACAGAATGAAACGAGTGAAGTGTCGCGTCGCTTACGGTCCCGCACGATAATTAGTAGGGCTGAGACACCAATTGAAACAATTGTAGAAAGTGAAGTGGGAAATCTTACGAACTTTGGTGCCTCACACCATAATGTTACTGGTACTGAACTAGACAATGCCAGCATAGTTTCTGCCACTAGTAGTCGTAGCCATATACCGGTTACAAGGGAGGCAGGTGAAAGCAATTCAGGGGTAGTGACAGACGATGTATTCAAACAGCTACTGAGTCAAATAAGTCAAATGATGCAGGACGGAAATCGCCAATTGAAAGAGGAAAATCGCCAAATGGTGAATTCCATTAAAAATGATTTGAAAGACGAAAATCGCCAATTGAAAGAGGAAAATCGCCAAATGTTAGCCTCGATTGAAGATAAACTGTCTACAGTAAGCGAAGAAATAAAAACTGTTAGAGAAGACGTAGCCAAAGAAGTAGCAAAGCAAGTTAAGGATGCTGTTTCTCAAATGCGAAGTGGAATAATTATCGAACTGAATGACACTTTAGCTACCATGCAAAGCGAGACAGCTGACATCCGAAACGCAACCAAGAATCTTGATTCCACCGTAACCACGGTTAATCACAGATTAGTCAGAGTAACTACGCAGGTAGAAAAATTAACCGAGGGAATGTCAAACTTGACTCTGGAAACGGAAACGAAAGTAAAGGAGAGGCTAGATAGTCATGAGAGAGAATTTAGAGAAAAGTATGAGAACTGGATTGCTGGAAAGGACAAATTTGTCGAAGATAAAATTAACAAAGACCTAGTAGAGACTGTGAAAGCAACCACTCTTGGTATCTTGTCAGCTCCTGGAAGCTCCGGAGATACCGTAATGTCTGAACTCGGTAGCATTAGGCGTACCCTTCAGCAAGAATTACCAAATTGGAAGCAAGAGGTAACGGAACAGCTAAATAACCTGAAGGCACATGTGAGTAGTAGTTCCCGAATACAGAGACCGAATTATCCTAACTCTTTAGCCTCAGAGGAAGAAGATGAATTATTTCGGCAATTCCGAATACCTGTTGTATCTAATGAACACACTTCACCACCACATATTCCAGTTAGTCAACGAAACCAAGAATCTGACTCATTAGTAAAAATGATGAAGGAAGAAAGCATGATAAAGCATCGAGTTTTTCAAACCTTTAACCCGGAAAAACGAAATATCCACCCAATTGTTTTTCTTCGTGGATTCTCCGGCATTTTTCCAAATTCGTGGACTGATAGACAGCGTATCCAATTTGTTACCGGATATATAGGTGGCGAATCGGCAATATGGGGAACAGAAATGGTTGATAAGTGTCGAACATATGAGGAGTTTGAGCACTGTTTCCTCAGCAAATTTTGGAGCGAAGGTGTTCAGAAGCGCCTTCGTAAAGAAGTCTATAATGCAGAACAATTTGACCCCAGGAATAGTAGCCTGAGAATGTACTTCGAAAAATATCTTGGCAAAATTAGATATTGGGATAACCCTATCAATAGTAAAGATGTAATTATGATTCTCAAGTCTAAATTACCCATTTCGATTCGTGAAAAGCTGATAGCCATACCAGATGATGATCCAGATACCTTTCTGTCGATATTAGAATCCCTAGACCTGATCTATGAGGACATGAGAGCTAACAAACCGCGGAATACTCCGCACAATTCTTGGCCAGAACATTACGACAGTAACGGCTATGAAAAGCCAGGGAACGGTTCAAAAAATAGTAACGATTGGCAAAACGGAAATAAAGGCAATGGGTATCCGCACAAAAGGAATAGACATAATCAACACAACCGATTCAATCCCGTGTATAACACGACTGGTAACCAGTACGGCAATCAATCGTACAAGCAGAAGTTTGGAAACGGTTTCAGTCAAAAAGGTTGGCAACAGCAGAGCGGATCGCAATGGAATGCACCGTACTCGCGCAGCCAACACTCAGATTACGGGCAGCAACAAACAGCTGATAACGCCCACTCATACCAATATAACTCCGCGCCTAGTAAAAATCAAGCGCAGGGAATATACAGAAACACACAGTTTAACGGAAAACCACAGTGTGAAGGTGGATTTCACAGTAACAATTCCGGAAATCATAATAGTAATAAAAATCATCAGACCCCGCGAAGGCATTACAATCCCCCTGTATTTTTCGCAAACGCGGAAGACAGTAACACGTATTGGACACCAGAACAGACGCAGCAACATTTTGACACGAGGTTTGTGCATAACAGTAATTTTGTTCCTCAGTGTTCTCACAATGTCAGATTGGTCGAACTTTCTAACGATGAAGGCCAATCAAAACCACACAAACAGGAAAACTAAGTTCAGCATCTGAAAGCTCCCTAAGCGATGCTGTGAGACAGAATGGGGCTACCACTTCGACGGAGAGACTAACCATGACGTACTTGTACTGAGATACAATGACGGGATTGACATGAGACAAGAATTATTACAAGAGAAAGAGACAACTGACGGTGATGAACCGATAGATGACCAAGTGCAAGCTATGACAAAACTTCCTATAGCCGGAATTTTGACGACTGTAATCCTAGATACAGGTGCAAATATTAATGCTATGTCCTTATGTTTCTATAAGCAAATTAGTACATTAATTAAAATTCCAACATTACCCGTCCAAGGATGTTCAATAACAGGAGCCATCGGCTCCCAGACACAAAAGGTCAGTATACAAGCTTGGGTACCACTCGAGATTCAATCAATACCCATAAAATGTATTTTCCTCGTTGTCAAGAATTTGGCAGTGCCATGTCTCTTGGGAATGGATTTTCTACGACGATATAGAGCCCGAATAGATCTTTATTTAGGCATTTGTACACTGTTAGTACAGCAAACAGAAGTTGCACTGGAGTTAGTGAAAGAAAGAGTAAAAAACTTTGGGACTTGTAATAGCATTAGATTACAAAGGATAGGCAGAAAACCTCCTTGTCGTAATCATTTCAATTTGTTTTATGGTAACTGTGATACATTTAATGATACAATAACAGTCAGTGACTTACCCTCTCAGCAGGAAATAACCAATAAGACTACAGAATCAACAGAGTTATCCGAACCTCAGCGACAGGAATTATTCAATTTGTTATCACACTATATCAACGTGTTTTCAAAACGACCTGGTATTATAAAAGACTATGAATATACTATGGAAGTGGTGCCGCACCAAACTTTCTGTCGCACGACATATCCCATACCGTATGCAAGAAGGGAAGCAGTTCGTAATGAAATTAAGAAAATGTTGAACTGGAGAGTCATAGAGTATTCTAATTCACCATATAGTAGCCCGTTGTTGACGATTTTGAAACAGGATAACACCGTACGACTCGTACTTGACGCACGAAACATAAATAAAATTGTTGTGCCCGTACGAACGAGACCTGAAGCGATTGAAGAACACCTCCAGAGATTTTATGGAATTAAATATTTGAGTAGCATAGATTTGAAAATGTCATTTTGGCAAGTGAGACTAAATCCTAACTCACGAAAATATACGGCATTTATCTTCGCCGGCAGATCCTATCAATTTCAGGTCATGCCTTTTGGATTGAATGTTAGTTCTGGAGTATTCATCTCTGCCTTAGATCATGTTCTTGGTCCAGATCTTATTGATGAAGTCACTCTCTACGTTGATGATCTTTTAATTGCCACTAAAACCTGGGAAGGCCACGTTGAACTAATACAGAAAGTGTTTCAGCGATTCCTGGAATACGGAGTCACTGCCAACTTGCAAAAGTCACACTTTGGCCGAGCCGAAATCAAATTCTTAGGACACGTCATTTCATCTGACGGAATCCGTCCTGATCCAGCTAAGCTAAGTGCAATTAAAAATTTTCCTATCCCATCTTCAAAACGACAACTTAAAGGTTATCTTGGACTCGCTTCATTCTTCAGAAGATTTTTACCAAAGCAAGTAATGAACAACCCTGATTTATTGAAATTGTTAAAGAAAAATACTCAGTGGAATTGGACTGACGACTGTCAAAAGGCATTCCTCGATATCAAAGAAGCTTTGTTAAATAGCAACATTCTTTATCATCCAGATATGGATAAGGAGTTTTGTGTGTCATCTGACGCAAGTTTTCAGGGATTAGGCGCATGTCTCTTCCAGATCCATGAAACCAATGGAAAACCAGACATCAGAGTAATTAGTTTTGCTAGTAGGGTTCTTACAGAAACTGAACGATCCTATTCTGTTACTGAGTTGGAAGCTCTTGCAGTAGTTTGGGCCTTCAAGAGATTCAACTACTACATCAATGGCAAGAAAATCAAAGTCTATTCTGATCATCAGGCTCTTAGTTTTCTTCTGACGTGTAAACTCCTACATCCTCGCTTAACGAGATGGTGTCTTTTCTTACAGGAATATGACTTCGAAATAATCTACATAAAAGGCAAAGATAACATTATTGCGGATGCTCTATCTCGCATGCCTGAAGGCTCTTCGGACAGTACTGAACTTTTGGAACAAATGTCAAATTACAGAATTCTATTGATGAAGGATCCAATACATCGGAAATATTTTCTTGATCTTTGTGACCAGATTGTCCAATTGCAGGAAACTGATCCAAAATGGAGAGGTGTGAAACAGATCCTCGAAACTAATCCTACCCATCGCATGTGCAAATATTACAAATTGCATAATCAAGTTCTTTTCCATCGAACATCACTGTCATCAGAAAATTGGCTAGTATGCATTCCGCAGGAATATGTAGAACACTTACTCTGGTATACACATATTTCGTGGGGACACTTTGGTCCAGAAAAGTGTAAGCGTAAAATAGCAAAGTACTGCTACATCCCTAACCTTCATAGCAGAATTCACAAGCTCTTGAAACACTGTATCATTTGTCAAAAGGCAAAACCTTTTAATCTTTCGAATATACTGCCTTTGAATCCTATTATCACAGAGAAACCTAGACAAACCCTAGGCATAGATTTGGCAGGACCCCTCCCACGAGGTCGTGGAGGACTAAGGTACCTTGTAGCTGTCATTGATCTATTTACCAAACATTTGAGATTGTACGCTATGAGATCTGCAAATACTCAACTAATCATCAATCGTTTAGAACGTGACTACTTTCCTAGATTCGGAAAACCTGAATCAATTCTCTCAGACAATGGGTCTAACTTTGTCTGCAAAAGATGGAGACTTTTCCTTGCTAGTCATCAAATTAGGCAAATCCTTATCTCCAAGTTTAGACCGCAGTCGAACCCGACTGAGCGGGTGTTCAAGGAGTTTAATCGTTTTATTCGTACTTATATACCAAATCAACAGACTCGCTGGGTTGACTTTGTGTCACCTTTCGAGGAAATTGTGAATAATCTACCACACCTGTCTACTGGTTTCACTCCGAGTGAGTTGATGTCTTCTGACCAAGAGAAAAATGAATGGGTCAATTCAATTCCTAAGTGTAACAATACAAGTGCTAGTTTAGACGCCAGAATAAGACAAGCTCTAACAACGTTGACCACCCAAGCCAATTTACGCAAGAAGGCGTATGACAAACATATTAATAAGGTTTAACTTATAAAGTCGGGGAAAAGGTCTTGCTAAAAACACACTTTAAACCATCGTTGCTCTTACGCAAAAATCGAAAATGGCAAAGTCTTTTTGAGGGACCTTACGAGATCCTTCGTATACCGCATACAGGTTGTTATCTGATTTCTGATCCCGCAATTGGAAAAATAAAAGGGTTATACCATCACTCTGATCTTAAAAAGTATCATGCTACAGAATAAGTCAAAAGGAAAGCTTTATAATGGCAAGAGAAGGTTAGCCGCTAGTGACTAAGTGACAACTGATCTGACTTCGTTAAAAAAAAAAAAAAAATGCTTAGAATAAATTACACGACAGTGAGTCTATCTTGCTATACAGCAGAGAATTTAAAATATGTTATCTTGAGCCATAATTTAAGTACAGACAAGCTGATAAATAAAAAAAAAAATTCTTGTTTAACAAAGAAAGTGATCAACTCCAAGAACTCTAGTTTTAAGATTTAGTTTTAAGGAGATAATATTTAAGAGAGAAATGAAATATAAAGCGAAGGATGTGCCTAACAAGCCAGCTTCTGCGATATGAAATGCTAAAGAAGTGAAAATAAAACATAGTATGTAAGAATTTTTTTTTAAGTTCAAGGAGCAATGATCCAGAAACTAAATTTATTTCCGTCAAGGACAAGGGTCGCTTGACAATTATTGGTTCCTGATCCCACAAAAAAGGAAAACAAGTAACTAGTTTCTAAGTCAGCTATGTCTAGATTAAGTTCTAATGTACACAAAAATCTGGAACAGGTTCATCTCTGCAATAAAATAACGTAATGTTCACGAAGCATGTGAGTTACTTGTAAGTACCACCATCACCACGAAAGCGCTATCCTTCAGCTAGATAAACAAAGTAGCATTAATTGTAATTGCAATAAGCAGGACAGATACATTCAAAGCCATAAGTGAAATAAATACCAAGTATAAGAGCGTAAGTGGCAAGGACAAAGCAATGATGACTTAAGGTCATATATAGAGGTCAATGCAGTGTAGCGCAAGCAGGCGTCAAGGCGAGAATAAAATGACGATGAAACCGCCGGCAAAACAAAGTAGCTAGTTTGTAATTGGAGCGCGTACGCAGACGTACGGCGCAAAGGGAAATTAATTTCTAAGTCATAAGGAACAAGGAGTTGTTTGCTAGATTTCTTCTTCTATGTACTATTATATCTATGTCTTTCTTCTGAATTTGTGTAAATACCCTAAACCGCCTAAACCCGTCCCGTAGACTTGACGTCACAGATTGAGAAATGCGGTTGACGTGGAAGACTGGTTTGGCATACGATTTTCAAAAGGAAACGCGTGAACGAAAGCGGGAAAAGCTAGTTTTGAAATGTCTTTATTTTTCCTTTTAAAGTCAATCCGAGACGGAAACCGAGATCGCGATAAGGAATTTGAATATTTTCTTGAATGGTGTTCTGTTCTCATGTGAGAGGGCGATCAAATGTGACTGATTGATCCTCACATCTAGTAAAAAGAGAATTTTTGTTGAAATGACAGTGATAACTTTAATGAATCTAATAAATAGAAAGAACGGTTGAAATGAATTAAAATAATAATAATTGCTAACAGATCGGAGAAACTAATGTGTTGTGACTGTGAACTAAAAGCATAATTAGTCTTAGAGAAAGATGAGGAACAATGTAAAGCGAAATGTTAAAGATAGTTACCAACAAAGTAACAGAAATTGAAATGGACATGGTAATCGAAGCTCTCAATTAGCAAGCTTCAAAGTGAGACAAACTATTTGATTATAAACTGTAAAAAATTGTGTACATAGTAGTGTATAAGTGAAGGCTTAAAATGGTGTGGAAGTCTGCCACAGAGACGAAGCAATGCATCGTTGTTGTAAGTAAGTGATAATTTCATTCACGATGAAGATTAAAAGTGTTAAACGTGCAGATAGGCCGACGGACAATGATAGTCCGGTTGTGTAACCGAAGGCGGTGATGTGATTACGTGCAGTGCATCGGAAATCAAGTGTGTTAGCTGCTTTGCAAAGTGCGAGCGCTAGCCTACCTTAAAATCTTCAAAATCGGCTGGAAAATGTGGAGACAGGGATGGTTTCAATGGAGTCTCTGTCCCTGGTAATCTTCGTCCCTCCACACCAGCTCAGCAAACCACAAAAAACCACAACACCATCGACGCAACGTGTTCGCTGAACCGTGCGCGGAAAAGCTGAAGTACCGCGTGGAGGCTAGTGAGCGCCTCGAGTTGCGATTCAGCTCTAACAATCAGCCTGTGTCAACGTCCATCGACGCAACAAACGCGTTAAATTTAAAGTGATGTACTTGCACAGCACTCCCGCTACAGTTCGACGAAACGGACTTTCCATGAAAGCCGCTCCCAAAATAAAAGACTCTTATATGAGTTCACAACATATCACATACTATGCTAATGTTATATCCCGTGGATGAAATGCGAACAGCCAAACCACACGCGAATTGTGACAAAGTCAAATTCCTATGAATCCCAAGTCCTAAAATAGATTTAAGCTTAGTTTTTAGACTAATGGTTATTTATATTTTTTGTTGCATGTAACGTGTGTACGTAACGTGCGAGTGAGACTCGCCCGCCAGAGCTGATGAAAAGTTTTCTACTCGGAGACCGCAAAGTAGCGATCCAACTTCTCAAGGCATAAGCTTCACCTGGAGAAGAATCAAATTTTAACTTTCCTGTTAATACACAAACGATGAAAGCGTAAAAATTATAACAACTAGTGAGCAATGGAAAATGGACACGTGTGAGAAATTCCATGTGTGAGAAGTATATGTGTATAAAAATGGACACGTGTGAGAAATTCCATGTGTGAGAATTATGTGTGTATAAAAAGATGAATCCTATGTGTTTTCTTTCAGGAGCAAAGAGCCTATGAGCTCTGGACAATAACTTGACGCCACAAAGATGGTCGTTATGAACTCTTTAAAAAAAAAAAAAAACTGTAATGAGTATAATTGTAAACTTCGTAGATTTACTGTCTTAGTTTTTAAATTTTTTTGTGTATCTTTACCTTAAGAACTGACTTTGTCTATGAATGAGAGATCACAATATTTGTGTAATCCTAATAATCAAATGACAGGAATACTGTGTTTGATCAATGTAAATCTGTAAAGTACTCAATCCCATAATGTTAACGGCGACATGTGAATCTTGGTAATCTCCTTGATTTCCAAGATTCCCATGGAAGGCAATGTAACATTATGTGATTGCCTTATCATTTTAAATCATTCATTAATCGAGCAGTCGCTCGGCAACAGCTACAGTTAGCAAATAACTTTGCGAAAATGTAAAAGGTGGACGACCTGTGACGTAACTTGTTTATTGTCGAAGCGCCGTCAGAGATGCTGTGAGTTATTGACTTTGAAAACCGCGGCGCGAAAAACGGACAGAAGAAGAACATTTTTACACATTTTGTTTTGTTGTACGAGATATTCTCGATGAACAGTTACTCATTCTTCTGTTGTCTCCTGTAACTTGTGTCGGACGCGCATGTCTTGCCGCCGTATTATTATTGTCAAAATTAATATTGTTCTAGTGTAAAGTAAATGTGTAATACTAAAAGTGCCTAGCAGTAGATTTATTGTGCAACGTGTATGTGAAAACGTCAAAAGGAATTGTTTTCATTAAGAGAAGTGCCAGTCAAAACGGCATCCATGTTAATTTCTTCATTGCAGTGTAAGTTCGTCTATTAATTGCCATAAATTCAGAGTTAAATGGAACTGGTGTATGGACTATTCATTTACTATAGAATCTATGTCTCACTTCTTCATGAAATTATTTAATTTTCTATATGTTTCTGCCAAATAGAGAGTTCATAGTCACGAATTCTTTCGTCGAGTTCGGACGGAGGTTGCATGCGGCGAAATATTTTCTCCGCGCCATATTCTACTGGTAAATGCATGATAAACTACGGTCCCTTAGGAAATTCATGTTGAGCTATCCAAAATAATTATATTCTGAATAGGCATTTACTCTCCTCTGCAATGCAACTTCCGACTGATCAGACGATCCAACAAGAAACAGCCGCAGACGGTCGGCGTTCGCAAATATGTTTCCACCGCTGATTATAGCTATATGATACAGCACAAAAGTAACATATTGTTATAATTAGAGACTACGAACGGGGACATTTATAACTGTATGTTTATGTATATACATCACGTAAACATATCGTTATAACCTCTAGCCCATCTTCCACTCAATGCACGGCTCGACTGGTGTTGTCAGAGGTTCTCTTAGCAGACCGAATGGCGCCTCATGGTCTTCAGCGAAGAAAGCAGACTCTCTGCACGCAAGTGATGGTCATTTACGCATACCTCATAGACCTGGTGAGCTCTGCCTCGTAGAGTACATTCGCCCAAGAGACACTGGCAACACCGAAGGCCTTATAGTCTGTAACGCGATAGGCTACAACTCTCGTACACCTCTGCTGTTTGTAGATGGAACGCTAACCACCGCTCGGTAAGTGCAGAATGTTGTTAGACCCTCTCGTTTGCCTTTCTAGCAACAGGAAGGTGATGTGTTGCTCCAACACGATTATGCTCGCCCACACACTAACCGTGAAACTCAACGTGCCCTACAAAACGTGCAACAACTTACCTGTCTGGCGCAGTCGCCGTACTTGTCTCCAATCGAGCACGTGTAGGGTATGATTCGACTCGTCAACCAACAACTCTTGCAGAACTACGAGAACAAGTCGAGCAAGCGTGACATAACGCATCCCAGGACAGTATTCGCCATCTGTACGATCGACTGAATGCCACAGGCAGCAACTGCATTGCCAGCCATGGAGGCTGCACCATGTACTAACGGGTGTTGCAGCATGGGTCGATACCTTATACCTCAGAACCGCTTGTCCTTTCGATCTGTAAATATAATCATTTCACGCTTTCCATGTTGCACTGTTTGCAATAATACGTCTTGAGTGAAGTGGAAACCTCTAAAAGGGAGTACTATTTTTTCCGGTAATGTATTTCAAAATACCGTTCAGCCTTTAACCCTACGAAACGAGTCATAACAGGAAGAAATAGATTATACCGGCTGTACTGTCACAACTCACACACCCAATGACTGCAGTGGAGTAGCACATTAGAAGACATCATTAACAATATTCCACACGACTCCAATGGATATGCGCCTATGGAAATTTTGTTTAACCAGGTACCAGGCTGTTTAATTAGAGATACACCGAGAAATATGCTGGAGGAGAATCTTCCACTGGACGAGAAATTTGAAATATCATAAGAGATCCTTAGCAAAAGGGTCGAGACACACAGAAAACACTACGATAAACTTATGCACATGATACTGCACGAGTTAGATCACCTAGTATTCATACGAAAACATGTTCAGTCCAAAGAGGATGAACAGTAGATAAAGTCCCATCATGTATACGGATGACTGAACAAAATGATGGAACTGAATCATCTGAATGCATCGAAGTTTCCCACGCCCGGGTTCCCGGGTTCGATTCCCGGCGGGGTCAGGGGTTTTCTCTGCCTCGTGATGGCTGGGTGTTGTGTGCTTTCCTTAGGTTAGTTAGGTTTAAGTAGTTCTAAGTTCTAGGGGACTTATGACCACAGCAGTTGAGTCCCATAGTGCTCAGAGCCATTTGAACCATTTTTTTTTTTTTTTTTTTTTTTGCATCGGAGCTTGAATAGTGTCAAAGCTGTGGACAGCATGACCAAGAATATAATGAAGATATAAAGAGGTATTGTGCTAAGTATGTGATACCACCAGAGGAGGATCAAGAGTGCGGTGGTGTGTAGAATATCAGACTTATATACTAATTACGTGTGACTCTCATCAAGGAACAGTGTAAACATATTTAGGATTAAATTTTCCATTCTTAAAGACAGATTTATGTTGTGCACTCCTGCAGTTGTCAGTCTGAGGGCGATCTACAACATGTGACTACCGAAGAGAACTTCATAAGCCAAGATCGCCCAAAGAGCATTTTACTGAATGACCAGTTCCGCCAGAGTTACACTGTCATAATCGGATCTTAGCTCTAAAATTTTGGAGCATAAGATGCCATGATGACAACATAGCTCTCGCAAAATTGATCATTCAGTAAAACGCTTTTTAATGAACTTGGATTGTAAGGTTTTCTTTAGTTGTCACAGCACGATGTGTTTATTTTAGCTTTTTTATAGAATAGAGAAAAGAAGTTTTATACGTGTATGCTTTGAATGAGTTGAAATTAAATTACTGTAGACTTATTTACATACGCAAAAACTTATTTGGACTGTTGCAATAAACTATAGTAATGTAGTGATAAGAAAGGTGTGGGCCCAGCATTTGCAAGACTCGTTATGTCGTGTAATATTTCTGCTAACTGAAGCTGACGACACACCTGGTATACTGGTTTTGTTACATGGAACGAGCTGAAGATGAGAGGGTGCAGCACAGGTCTATGGCAGCAGAGACAGCCAAGCAGGGAGCGGCGATCGTCTAGGACAGCGTTGAAGCCGTCGGCACACGGCCCGTGCATTCGAACTTTGAGCGCTGAGTGTGCCGAGCTCCTGACGTCATAACGTGGAAAGAGCACGCTGAAGAGTCTTTCCAAACGTGCAGAGCAATATCTCGCATGTCACATATTCTGAATGTGCGTTTTAACGTACGCCAGTGAGAGGGGGGAACGCTGCATACGTCACACGACGCCATCTCTCTTCAGTACAGAGTCGCGAGGCGCCATATTTTCTTCCAGTTCAGACCCATACGCATAAAGCCGTTCCTACGCACCAGAAAACTGAATAGCTCTCGAAAACGTGTCGTTAATAGTACGATTTGTTCTAATAAAATTACGGGAAACGTCATACTAATCGTTAAAGAATTATTGTAACTTTTGTATAATGAAGCTATGCAGTTTCAAGACAACGGTACATTGAGGAACCATCAAAAAAGCGTTGCTCTTGGTACATTTGTTATAACTAAATTTTATTTACCAACGTATCTACATTTAAGAAGAGTTAGAACGGAAAATATTTTTCACATTTTCAAATTTTTATCTGATTATAAACTTTGCAATTTTCCAAATAATATACACACTCACATGGGAAGTATTTTTTTTTAAATATAAAATAATCTACACAAGTTTAAAATGTTAAAATTTTACGTGCATTACTTCAAGATCTAATAAATTTGGTAAGTTTTTTTATATAGATGACTGTTGATTGCTGTGTTATAAACGTCATGTCCAGAAGAGGATGGGCGCCAGGTTGAGGAAACTGAAACAAAGTTTGAAAGACAAGAACCTTTCTCATGGTAAAACCATAAGAGGCAGGCTGACAGACAAAATGATTGATGAACTAGAGCAATATTATGGGATGGCCTTTAGAGATAATATTGAGGATTTGTTGAAAATGAAGCAGGCAGTATGGGCTACCGTCTTTCACAGACTGTCAAGTGACGAAATACCAGTACATCATCTTTGCGCTCCTGGACTTGACTCATGGTGCAATTACCGCAATGCCCAGTACTCAAACAGTTCATACAGCCATAAATATTCCATCCCATCAGCTGTCATGGATATCATAAATCCTATTTACAGAGACCTGGCAAATCCTGAATTACTGAAGAACTGTCTGCATGGTCAGAATCAAAATCCCAGTCAGTCGTTCAATATTCTTATATGGACTCGCTTTTTGTTGGAATGAAAACACTAAAGTGGGGGTTCAGTGATGCTGTTATTGGTTTTAATTACAGTAACATTGGTAGGGTAAAAGTGCTACAGAATATGGGAATTAATTCTGGGGCAAATTGCATCAGAGATCTTGAATGGATGGACAAGGTTCGCATTGATGAAGCAGGGTATGCAGCACAGTTGGCCACTAAGGAGTCCAGAAAGAAGAAAAGAAGAAAATACTTGGAAAAAGGTGATGAGGATGATATACAGTATGGTGCTTCTGAGTGACTAAAAATAAAAAGCTAAGCATGTATTAAGTGAGTTACAGTATTTTGAAACTTAAGAAGCCCTTCCTGAATATTTACAATTATTGTTGCATTTTTCCCTAAATATCAAAAACCACTTCGAGTAGAGTATTCAAATTTTCAATATCCTGAGTCAACTGATCTAAAAGAGGAATATAACGTTATGTACAATTATAATTGTGATGGGAATATAATTTAAATTGATATACACACAGATGGTGTTACCGATTCCACTGCATGATAGAAACAACTATTGTTCCATTTAAAAATTTAATCTTATGCTGTAACTCTTTGGATAATAACACAATAAACTATGTTCATAGCTCCGCAGACAGTGTAACATTTCTTATGGTGACCTACCACAATAAATATTTCCGTCACCTATTACTTCGTAACTTAAAGAGGCAAACACATTTAGTGGTACTGTTTTCTTGCAACTTTGAAAAGAATATTTCAGTTTATGTGGAAATGGACTGAAACTAAATACGACTGTAAAATGTCATGATAATTTTAAACAATCTACATATCTACGTTATGTACAAATGAACTTTCTAAGAATTAAAAATTGATAGTGAGACATGAATGTGGTGTGTGTGCTCTTTAAAATATTGACATTCGGATGATTAATGCGAAAACCTGGAAGTCATTGCAATCCATGATTAGATTCCTATTTTTGGGATGTATCCACTACATTTTTGGCAATTTTCTTTATCTCCATTTTTTCACTACATTTGGGGACTTCTCTTATATCGGATTTTGGAAACGTTTAAAGAGGTGATGTCAGAATACAGCTATCGGTGATGCCGTGGACAGATAGAATCTACCCTTACTCAACTTTCATCTGCCAAGTTTGAATCGCAGATTGGGGTGGGGAAGCCCCATTGCACTAGAAGGGCACTGCTTGGCGCCTGTCGTTTGCTTTCACTCGAAAGTGAGTTATTCAGTAATTATGAACGACCGTAATGAATTTACCAGCAATGGCAAACTCGATTAAAAAAGTGCAAATTACATAATGCAGTTGCAGTGCGAGTATGATTAGACTCCGAAAGATAATCTTTCTTGCGATCAAAGTACAATAAATCGAATGTTGTCAAATGGGTGTGAATTTTTTCTTAACCTGGTCATATTAATGGTAGTATTTTGATTGAAGTCTTGATTAAGATTGTTACATGACCGTCATATATCGCTATATGGCATACATCAATTTTTACGGTCTGTTTGTTCTTCAATTTTTTTGTTGGTGGTATGTTGGGCTGTGTGTGTGGAAGATAGAATCTTTCCATTGGGCTGAGGGTCCTTTTGTAGCGACAGCGGAGCCCACTGGAAAATCTCACTTTGTCAACCACACCTCCATGGTGGATGACAGAGTTCTTGGCATCACTTTGAAAGCCTCACCCTCCCACCTTTTATGTGCTGGCGAGCCGCGCAAAGGGGGCAGCAGTTGGTGTGCTCCGACACCTCCTGGAGGCAGTTCTGTGCTGGCGTCCTGAGAATCAACGCTCTGGTGCCAATGGAACTTTGAAGCAGCTCCTCTGTTTCTCACCTATACCATGATACAGCCATCAGATGACATCGTTTCACCTAGCGTATGGCGCAGACGAGTCGGGCAGTGGGAGCTAACACGCTCTCAATCTACTACCAACCTCGTAAAGGAAATTTTGCGTGGAATACGTATATCGGGGAAAATTATGAGTTTTCCCATCAGTTTTTAGGAAATTTTGTGGTGTTTCTCGGCCGTCATATTGGCAATGCTATAAAGTAATCCCCCTCCCCCACCGATGATGAGGAGGAAGGAATTCTTTGGGAGTCGGGGACAGACGTTCGAGTACCGCTGACGCTGGTAGAGATGGAAGCTGCTAGCTATCCAAGGCTGCTTGCTGCAATCCTGTCTTTGCAATCTGTGGTTGCACATTCGAAATCTGGGGCGTTCACTTTGAATGTGCAATTTAATTTGCTCACTTAACACCAGTTAGACAGTCATGTCTTTAGGCTTGCATCAGCTAGCTGCACAGATAAGTACGTATTGGTGCTGTGCCTTCCCCACCGTCTTCCGTCAATGGCGGTCCTCCAGCGGTGTTAATCTAATTCAGTTGGTTAAACTAATTCGAAGCTCAGTTGATTCCTTTAATTCATTGTCCAAGTTTGTTTGATATTTGAGCAATTTAAGAGCGAAATCAGATGCAGTGAAACCCTGGTTAATTGTATCTTTTATTATCAACAATGGTTTAATACTTTCTCAATTCAAGAGAAAAATCATATTCTACTGAGAGCAGATTTATTTCCACTTATTTCTGCTTCTTTTTGACTCACCTTGTCCAAATTTAGAATAAATAAAATTTTTATTAAATGCAGGACTGAGTTCCATTATAGTAACGTTAACCTGTCTCATAACATTCCTGGTTAGGATAAGCTACATACTTTCAAGTTGTGCTTTCCTGGGTCAGTGATGTCTTTTGTGTACAGTGGCCAGATTCAGGTTAGGGCATGATAGTTTCACTAGCTGCAGTAGAAGCAGTTGGGGCACACATGCTCTATGAAGCATTTGGAGTTGTAATTAAAGACGACCACCCTTCTAGATTAAGGGTATTGTATATAGGTCACTTGTCAACACGTATACGGTTAAGAACATTCTCGAAATGGAACGTCTACCTTGAGAGTAATTTGTGCCAGAGGGACCAAAATAGGCATGTCACCTTATACAGTAGGAGGAGCAACCAGCAACTCTACAGCGGACGCGAAAGTCGTATTTCTAAAACCACGCTCTATAACCAGGAAGATAGAGAGAGAAATTTTCTGAAAGTGTACAGCATTTTCCACCTTTCCAACAATTTGATGAAGTACTGTTTCGCATGATTTGTCTGGTTGATATGCGTGTTCATTTTCAAGTAGAAGAATTTCATTTGGCCGGCCAGAGTGGCCAAGCGGTTCTAGGCGCTACAGTCTAGAACCGCGCGACCGCTACGGTCGCAGGTTCGAATCCTGCTTCGGGCATGGATGTGTGTGATGTCCTTAGGGTAGTTAGGTTTAAGTAGTTCTAAGTTCTAGGGGACTGATGACCTCAGATGTTAAGTCCCATAGAGTTCAGAGCCATTTGAACCATTAAGAATTTCATTTAACCTCCTTTCCCTAATATGCACGTTAACCAGAATTCCTAATCTCTTTAGGAGAAAGGTGGACAGACTCATTGCTCTCATATCCTTAGCCTTTGTATGACCTGTTATCAGTGCCTTTGGAGTGAAAACAACCCTTACAGTCCTCCAGGTATTAGGGATGACTCTGAGAAGTCTGTAGAGGAGTCTGATTAATATCTCTACTGCGTGTCGCATTACACCTGGAAAAGTCACATCTGGGACTGGAGACTTAAGTGGTTGAAACATTCCCTCAAACCGCCTTTTTTTAAAAAAATCAATACATTCTCTGGGATAGTCCCAGTTCTCCCTTTGGTTACTTGTAAGCCAGTACCGCCCAGGAACTTAATCTTCGTCTGTGTTATCTGTCAGAGGGCATTTGGAGACATGAATCTTGGGCAGCACATCCAGCGTCTAATCCGCTCTACTTCCAAAGCCACCATCCTCCTTCATTAGACTGACTTCTGTATTACAAGATATTTGAGTAAGGATTTTATGAAGTGTGGCGCCAGTACTTGTACCTTCCAACTCCTCACAGAATACCGTCCAGGGTGATAATTTCGCTTACTTAATTGCAAGCTTGTGTTTAGTAAGGGCTTCCTGACATTCTGCCAGTTGTCTTTTCCTTCTTGCAACGTTGAACATTCTTCTTATTCTTACCTGCATCCTTTGAAATTCGAGATTGTTATCAAACCAAGATACAATACCGTTTCTGCCCTTCTTGCTGATTGGAAAGCTTTGTAAGTACGAGGTCATAGTGATAGACATCACTTCGTCTGTTGTTTCCTCAAATCTACGTGATATTGCATGAAATGTTTGAACTGAGATAAGCATGGACATTAGGTTATGGTCTGCTTGACACCCATTTTGACCTCAAACTTAATATTCATGTGGTCGGACAAGGATGGCTCCAACGCCACATGCCATTGTTTGATGTAAATACGCCTTTAGATGGACCTAAAATTTATGTTGGTAACTTCTTCTATTGCTGAAGATAGATTCCCCACTGCCATTCAAGATCTATTACTTGCTCTCGAGTAGATATTCGAGCAGGTACTCACCTCAGCTCTTGGTTTCGCTGCTTCCCAACACCTGGCTGATCAATGAATATTCCTGTTGGATAGCTGCAATCCTTCAAACCGAGACTGCATTACTGTAGGTCTGTTACTTTTTTTTGCCTCGACACTATCTGGATCCGATTATCCTGAGAAGTAGGAGTATTCTACTCCTGTCGTGTTTTCTAGCATCCCACCCTCACTCTTCTATAGTTTTTAGAGGTCTTCGGTTCGAGATTTTTCAGTTCCCTCCATTTATACTTAGGAAACCATTCACTGCCTCTCATTTCTTTGCATTCTCTAAGAAGCTTTCTCCTCTGAGCCCAAGATAACGATTTCATATAGACCTGGTCCCACTTTTCAATGGCGATTTCCACTTCCCGATGTGGTGTACCACACGCTCAATTTGCGGAAATAGCTTTTATCGTTGAGTTTTTACTGTTTTGTGGCTCAATGACAGGGCAGATCAACCGGCTCCCTGAAGAGACATAAAATCGATACAGTCTTCAGGCCCTAGCAGACACCTGGAATATACAAAATACTGTTTGGGTGTGGGCAGTTTTATGTCGGACACACTTCCCGCACTATTGAACAGTGCCACATAAAACATGAAAGACGTTTCCTCCTACGCTATTTCGAAAAATCGGGTGTAACGGAACATGCGCTGGAAAACGGACACCAAACTGCATTCGCCGAGGCTTCTGTTATTAAAAAGACAAACGTCTCCCACGATAGCGTAACAAACGAAGAAATAGAGATCCAAATATCAGACAACACCTTCAAAAAAGACGTTGGATTGCGGCTGAGTACGACCTGGAATTTGTCATTGGGGAGCTGAACAATGCGCGGCAGCCACGCCACCAGAACATGACCATACATGATGCGGGGCGAAGCATTAGTGACGTCATTGATGACGGTGCGGCTACATAAGCATGGCAGCCGAATCCACATGACAGTCAATCACTTGACAATTGCAGAGGAGGTCCCTGCCAAAAGCTTGTGACCAGTTAACAGCGTGACATAGCCTGAAATACGATAATATTTTATTAATGCCTTCCATCACATCCAACCCCAATGCTTGTGTGTTCGAGGTCTCGTATAGTTCCACAGTTTCTGTTTTCTTTTCTGTGTTCACCATTTTGGTCACACGATAATAGCGAATGTATCAGGTCAACACCGACGGAGGACAAAGAAGTGGAAGGCTTATCACAAAGAGAGGTCTCCCATTGTCCCTGAGACTCCAGTCACGGTGCATCTTCCCATCTTTGACCCACCTCTGGAGGTGTACTGCATCATACCTTAGTTTGGGTATCTGGAAAACTGGGGATGGACTGTGGGGATGGATGTGGGTGGGATGGGACGTTGTGGGGCACACTTCGTCTGGTTCATCCGCTGAGACATATCCGGCATGGGAGAACATGCAGGTAGTTAGCCTACACCCGATATAGTCTTCAGCTTCAGGCGAACACACAAACCTCTCCACCAGCACGATCAGTGCTATGTCAAGGCGTTGCCCCCGATAGAGGACCACTTACACTTGGTAATAGGTAAATCATATGGTAGATTCCAATTCATTAGAAGGATAATGGGGAAATACAACAGGGCTCGTTTTGGGCCAAGATTGAGAAGGGAAGTCTGTCACCTTTATTCGACGGAATGAATTCGCTTTCCACCTTATGCATTGTAGGGAAATTGTGGAAGCAGTAGAAACAAATTGTTGGACTGGGTCTTGAACATCACTTCTCCTGAACGCGAGTCTAATGACTTACCGCTCAGCTACTGTACTCAGTCGATCCTTAACAGAGGTGCTTATCACCAACTGCTCATTTTTCGTTTTTTATTGTTTGAACAAGAACTGTGTAAGACTCACGCTTGGCAGCAGGCATCGTACTTAACAAAAATATCGGTATTTCCGAAACCGTTGCCAAATTTCTGCAGCAACCTTAGGAGACCTAGTTCACCAGCGAAGCTCGAGAGCTATGCGTCGTAAACTACGTGCTGTGAACATGTCTGTAGCGATCAAAAACATATTCGTCTGCTCAAAATTGGTATCTTTTACAAGAAACCGATGCTCTGCCTATTACCAAGTAATTACTGCCTTACGGTGTTCTTGTATATGTACGACGAACGATAGAAAATTAGAGCGGCATCGTGAAAACACGCTATATCATAAAACCTGTCTGTGGGAGGGTGCCGCCTTACATATTTTCACGGCGCCCGAAGATACGGAGGGGCAGAGTCGTTGATCTGCGCTATCACAGCGACGTTTACGCTGCCTGCCTGCCCGTATCAGGCACGCTGCTCATTACGAGCCTACGTAAGGCCCGTTCGCTGCCGTCGACTCCAGTTAGCCCCGGAAAACAATGTGACAAGTTCAAGTCACCACCATGGCTCAACGTTTTTTAAGCGTGGAACTACAAGAATTACTGCTTATTTGTCTTTTATTTCCAGTCATTCAGTTCAAGCATTTACGTACGTATTTAGGTACACTCGCAAACGTTTGTTTCATTGTACTTCGCTCCTGGACAACTACAGTTTTTCTGCATAATTTCTAAGAGATCATTATAAAGACGCTTAGTACAAAACGTTCGCCAGAAAGAACCATAAAAGTGAAAGACATACGAACGCATGAAACTGTTCAGTTAAAATTTTTTAGCTCGACAGTGATTTGAAACTGAGGTGAAAACTGCTGAGTTATACCACGATTCGGAATTCACGTTAAACCGTAGGTCCACCTCTAACTACCTGGGTAACTAAGTTTAGATATCGAAGGAAGTCAACGGTCAAGAGAACAGCTGGTGAGGCAACGCAGAAGCAAGACGGACATTGAGATTCTTCCATATACCACCTGCTTATTCTGTTGACTTTGAGTCTCATCCTTACTCCCATTATACTGTTTCGGCTACGGAGCCCACGCGACTGGTCAACCCAGACACCGTTCTGAGGCCTCGCCGCAAAGCCAGGACACCGAAGGAAGCAGCTCAAATGTTTCAAAGTGCTCTGAGCACTATGGAACTTAACATGTGAGGTCATCAGTCCCCTAGAACTTAGAACAACTTAAACCTAACTAACCTAAGGACATCACACACATCCATGCCCGAGGCAGGATTCGAATCTGCGACAGTAGCAGTAGCGTGGTTCCGGACTGAAGCGCCTAGAACCGCTCGGCCATTGCGGCTGGCAGGGGGCAGCCCACTCGCCACCGCACAACTCCGAGATGACGCGTCGTCCAGATCCTGTGTGTGCATCTGACATCACTACACCACGGACGACCTCGGAGAATGGCGAGACGATTCGTTCTCCATTCCTTCTCCTTAATAACCGAGTCATGTCTATGTCCAGTCAAAACAATCCTGAGATATATAATTTTATATACAAGTAGTAGTAAAAGATAACATTTTATGTCTTAATTATCTAAAAGTCTGTTCCATTCGACATTAATCCCTGAATCTCGTAACATTTTGCCCCTTGAGTTCCTTTCATTATTATTCACTTAATTATTGGCACCCAGCATGGGGTAATATAATTAGCAATTTGCATGTCATTTTATCCACGAAATCAAAGAATTCTCAGTTTATTGAAGTAACTGAGCAGAAACAATGATGTTACTTCACAAGTATATTCTGATCTTGTCGAAGAACTACATTTCATGGAATATAAATTAAGAAAAATTAAGAACGGCAATGAGAAATGTCAGCAAGTGGAAGGGGAAAGGAACATTTCCGCCTTTGAAATAATGTTATACAAGACGTGTGACTTGTAACCAGCAGTACGTGAGATGCGGCGGGGTCAGGGATTTTCTCTGCCTCGTGATGGCTGGGTGTTGTGTGCTGTCCTTAGGTTAGTTAGGTTTAAGTAGTTCTAAGTTCTAGGGGACTTATGACCACAGCAGTTGAGTCCCATAGTGCTCAGAGCCATTTGAACCATTTAGTACGTGAGATGACGTTGAATTTATGGTTACGCAGACTAGTAAGAGTACAATGGACGCTAGCTCAGACACGAAATCACCTTTCTGCTACGTAGTAGTCATGAGAATACAACAGGACTAATTAGAAACAGTTTACGTCCAAAATATGACAAAACCATATACATCATAACATCTGAAAGAAACTTATAAAGGCCTTTCGCTAAGGTTAGCATGCAATAAATGAACAGAAAGATTTAAGAAAACCTTGCGACTTCTCGCTTGAATAATACTAATAGGATATAATCTATAACTGGGAACACCAGAAAAATCAGTTTTCATAGTGTGTTTTACATGATTCAAAGATCTTCCAGTTGATCGCAATGAAGAATGACAATTACGAGACAAGTATAGTATTCTTTCCTCATTTCGCGCAAATTATTTCAGTTTCATTCGGTTAGTTCCTACATTACTCGAGTTTCGCACACTTAACGAAATCTTAGTCACTTGCTATCTCTCACAATCAAAGAAACATTTGTAAACCTCATGTTTGTAATATGTATCTGCTATAAATCTCAGCAGTGGTCCCTAGTAACACTGAAAGCAGCTTTACCGTAACAGGTCTATTTTGACTTGCCTTCATCCGTTCCATCTTGTAATAATGGTACCATCTCCAAGTAGAACTTGAAACCAAACATTACGTGACTGTATAATGTTTCATAAACCTCATACCCTTAAACCGTCACGACAACCACGATAAAGTGATATCGCTGAAACTGTTTTAATGGCAAGCAAATCATACTCTACATCTTTACGTTTGTGCTGAAATAAATTTTCTCGAAAGGTAACGCAATAAACAGTAGTGAGATTAACATCCTGTACTGGTGTCAATTTTAAGCATATTATAATAAAATTTAGATAAGCATTTACTTTATAGTGTTACCGGGAATATCCCGTTGTTGAATGATGTACGCAGAAAGAAGACGGTGTCCAGGTGACACCGAACTACATAATTTATTTCGCTAAGGAAGTAACAAGAAAATATGAACAACAGAAATTGAATCTCTACGAAAAAACGCAGGACATCATACTGATCTAATAAGAATAAATGTCACCCAAAAAAAAAGTTCTACGAAGGTCCAAGAGAACGCGCACTGTCTGTCACCACCGGTTACCCTCCAAGGTTGGAGTCGGTTGTGGTCACGACCTATGGTGCACTGGCGTTGTCTTCGCCCGTAGCACTGGATTGGCGACTCGTTCTTTACTCGGAACTAGATTCGACAGCACTCTCCAGAGAGCTTTTTAATAGTATTTCATCCCCCACTCCTCATATGGGTGGGGGTGGGTGAGGGAGCTGTCAGTGGTACAGGCAACGCGCTCTTTAGCCAACTGACAGTAAAATTTTAATTAGGTGAGAAAGAAACAAACAGGAGAGACATTTAAATTGAATTTAAACCTTTTCAGAGGTAGGAATAAAATGAAATTATTTAGATATGCGAGAGATATGACCTCTTGGACTGGTAGTTAAAAACAGTAATAATAAAAGAGGCGAAGCGGAACAAAATATGCACATATTTAAAAACATTTATAACCTGATGCCGATACAATGATATTTAAAAGAAGCATTTTTCTGTTACTAAAAGTCAGAAGGACCTGCCCAGTGAGAGGGAGTCTGTTGTTGAATGGGTATATTTTGGCCGCAGAGGAAGGTAGGAATGTGGTAGTATGAGGATGCAGGATTGGTGCAGAGCAGCGATGGAATAGGAATGGCTGTAAGGGCAGAAGAAGGGATGGAGTAGACGGGGGAATTGGCTGATAGGTGTAGGGTAGGGGTAGGGTGGGGAATTAAAGGCAGACACGAAAAGAAGGGGGTAAGGAAATGTGGGGAGGGGTGGGAGAAGAAGCGCTGATGAGGTAGAACGGGTGGGGTGGACTTATAGCTGGTAGGATGCGTAAATGTCGGCTCGAAGTTCATGAACTGGGACGGGGAGATGTTTCAAGTTTCTTTGGAAGAGTAGGCGGAGAGTGTGTACGTGTGGGGTTGCTGGAATGTGTTTGTAAAGGCGCGGCAGCATATGAGAATTCTAAAGTAGAGGGGAAAAGATAGGATTACTGGAGTTGAGTTTGCGGATGGTGTATATCGTTACGAGGTGTTAATTGTGAGTGACGAGAGGCAGGAATGTGATGAGTTGGTAAAGGATCTTTGTGGGGGAAGTTAAACGGATGCGGAAAGCGAGACATAGTACATGGCGTTCGAGTATCTGGAGGGACCAATAGAACTTGCACGGGCGGGTATCCATGCAACATCTGCATACCAAGGATGGGCGGATATGGAATTTGAACATGGAAAGAATAGTGGAGGGGTGTAGTTCCCATGTCTGTCCGGTTAGTAGTTTTAGTTTATTGTGGGCTTTCTGTCGGATAGTTAGCAGGTGACGTTTCCATATTAGTCGCCTGTCGAAGATTAGTCCAAGGTACTGTACTATCTTACTTAGCTCCATGGCACGGTCATAAATGGTGAGGTAGATGTCATGGGGACGAAAGGTGCGGGTGATGCGTCCTATAATTATTGCCTGGGTTTTGGGGGGGATAATCTTAAAGAGCCATTGGTTACACTAGTAACTCAACTGCTTGAGGTGGATTTGGAGGGATCGTTGGGATTTCTGAATCATAGGACAGAGGACGAGGAAAGCGGTGTCACCGGCATACTGAAGGAGGTGGATCGGAGGATGTGGTTCTTTCACAGTGGAAGTGTATAACAGGTGAAAGAGAGCGGAAATAACGGAACCTTTCGGGCACTCCTTAAATGGGGTGGAAGGTATAGGAATTTCTGCTGGTGACAATGACATGGGATGAGCGATTGGAAAGAAAGGAAGCAATAAGGCGGAATAGTTGATTGGAAGTGCCTAAGCCAGGTGTTTAAAAAGGCGATCTGAATGCCATAGGCTGTTGTATGCTTTCATAAGATCAAGAGGGGCAAATATGGTGGATTCAGGATTACTGAACTGTTGGACTGGGAGGTGAGTGCGGTTCAATAGTTGTGCATAAGCAGAGGAGGAGGGACGGAAATCGGAAATCACACTGGGTAATAGGAAGCAGATGGTGTTGGTGCTGATAGTCGTTACCAGGGAATTAACTGCGTTTCCTGTGAAGTACTTGTTTTATTTCCTGTGCTGTGACTGCAGTGTTTAATTCTGTTTCTGGTATTTTGTTGTACCGGAAGCTGGGAGCCAGGGTTGGGACTGAGCAGTCTTCGCGTTCGTGAACAGTAAGGAATTCTGAGTAGTCCAGAGAGCAGCAGGCAGTGGTCCTAAAAAGCCGCCTGGCTTAGGGATACCAGGAAGTTCATTGTGTAACGTGAGTACGCGAATGCGAAATAGTACCGGCTGTACCCGTTGATCGTTGCGCTCTCCTTACTGCACCGGATGGCGCAACGAATTCGAGCAGCCTAAGCTGCAGCCGCTTGGCTGGACGGAAACCCGCAGGGCGTTGCGGTGTCGTGTGTGCCGGGTCATCAGGCACCAGCCTTACATAGCATTAAGGTGTTTCAGTTTTGTATCCATTTTCAGCACTGAAATCTGTACCAGATATAAACCGTAATGAAAGACAGTCACTTTATTTCATTGTAATGATATACATTCCGGGACTAATCATTAGGTATGTGTGCTCGACAAAACATTGTTCATTTCCCACAGAACAAGTCCATGTTGTCTTGTGCTGTGAACATAATTCAAGGAAGTCGAAAAGTACTGGCAATATGATAGTTACACGTGTACATGTATGGAAAGCCAAACAGAAAGTCAATTGTTTATGACGTGGTTGTGTGTAGCGAAAGTCACGGTGCGGTAATGCACATGTCTAACCGTGCCGGCCGAAGTGGCCGAGCGGTTCTAGGCGCTACATTCTGGAACCGCGCAACCGCTACGGTCTCAGGTTCGAATCCTGCCTCGGGCATGGATGTGTGTGATGTCCTTAGGTTTAAGTAGTTCTAAGTTCTAGGGCACTGATGACCTCAGACGTTCAGTCCCATAGTGCTCAGAGCCATTTATTTTGTCTAATCGTTGTAGGAAACCGCCGAGAACGATACATAAATATGTAGCCAGGTCGTTAAAGACAACAAGCGCTGACTGACACACACAGAAACAAAAAGATATTATTTTACTAATATGCTCACATGAGCAAAAGGGTGTTCTAATTATTTAGTTCAAAATGGTTCAAATGGCTCTGAGCACTATGAGACTTAACAACTGAGGTCATCAGTCCCCTAGAACTTAGAACTACTTAAACCTAACTAACCTAAGGACATCACACACACCCATGCCCGAGGCAGTATTCGAACCTGCGACCGTAGCGGTCGCGCGGTTCCAGAATGAAGCGCCTAGAGCCGCTCGGCCACTCTGGCCGGCAATTATTTAGTTATTATTGTTCTGTCATACTCTGTAATGCGCGTTTAGGAATGCCCTACCGCAAAATCGTTCACAATGTTCATGATATGAGAAATGAACTAAAATTATAAAACAAAAAAATTCGAAGAGATCACATAAAAGGTGCTACTCACTTATGCAAAATATAGTTTCTCAGTTGTTGTACGTTGATTCAGTTACACTGTCATTACACTAGTAATTAGGACACTGTTTGTAATTAAGAGAATGTACAATAATAACAATAATAACGGAATGAAAGTCGTAGACACGCGTACTCTCGTGGCCGCGTAAGTAGTAAAGCCAGCCATACGCATCTTATTGCTATCTGTCACAACTATCTGGCATAAAATAGCATTACTTAGAGGTCCAAAGTGCTTCGAGTCCAGTTTGTCCCATACCACTGAGTCAACTATGAACATACTTCACCGAAAGTCCCTACAGTCATTGACAAATAGCGTAGGTCCTATCAGAGCGATCCGCAATCAGAACATCCCCCGAAGAAGAGAGCCAGAGGGTTGCATTTTTGCTACTTTTTGACTCATTGTCGACTACGGTTAGCCGAATCTGGAACAGAGACAATACGACGGCAGTCTCAAGGCCTTCGTAAAAAAAGGCGTGGTTAATTTTATAGCCTATAATGAATGGTGTTGATGTCAGAATGCCAGCTCAACATAAGATGCTTACACAAAAAGGCCGAAGAGAACATGAAAGTGTTTTTGCTGCGCTATTACGAAAATTGGACGTAGCAGAATGTTATTTTGAAAATGTACAGAAAGGTGTCGTGTATTTCATGAACCATGTGTCACCACATAAACAAAAGTTTCTGTCGTAGAGTGATAAAAAGAGTTTGAGATCAGAAAACGGAAAACATCATCAGTTAAAACAGTGGCTTAAGCTGAGAACAACTTGGAACGCGGACACTGACGTCAACAGCCGTCCACCAATGACGACCTGGTGTCACGGGTCCCAAATCGGATGATGGCCGAGAATGCAGCGAAGATGAAAATATTCGTCATGAGGAAACGGTCAGCCGTCCTCTGGTGGCCGAGCGGTTCTAGGCGCTCCAGTCTGGAACCGCACGTCCGCTACGGTCGCAGGTTCGAATCCTGCCTCGGGCATGGATGTGTGTAATGTCCTTGGGTTAGTTAAGTTTATGTAGTTCTAAGTTCTAGGGGACTGATGACCTCAGATGTTAAGTCCCATAGTGCTCAGAGCCATTTGAATTATTTTTTGAAACGGTCAGACTACGCTGATACGCGACAAATAAACATCCTGGATGGGGCCCTACAACAGAGGATGCACAGCCTTTTACCCAGTTGTCATTTCGACAGATGTGTAATTTTTATGCGAATGTGCTACGAAGTTCAGGGTCAAAGTGGCGGTGAACCTAAACCAGCTGTATCCATTGTTTATGGCTACTTCGACACACCCACATGATTTAGGAGTTGTTTCCAGCAGCCCAATGTTACACTACAATTATAACTTTTGTACCTAAGGGGATATTATAAAACAATTTTATATTAATGATGAAACTGCTTATAAATTGATTTCTGTGCAACTCTGTATTTGTATTTCTACCAAGCTGATAACAGTATAGTTTAATAATCCCAAGCGAAATTAGAACGAATCACCTAAAACACCAAAAACTAGCATCGGAAATACTGTGGGAACGGAAAGTGCTATTGGTGTGTGGTTTTGGCAGAACGAATTTTTAGTCAGGGGCTTGTATTGTTAACCAAATAAACGGACTGTAATAATAACTAGAATGTGTATTTTTGTGCAAAATACACTTTTTAAATGGAACAATATGCTAAAGGAACATAAAAGAAGGGATGGCATTCAGTTTCAAACTGATAATTTTCGGAAATATACGCCTTCGAACGTTCGTGGGAATCTAATTACTTTTTGAACCCGAAGCTAGAAAGAACGAAATGCAGAATATTGGGTACTGTAAATGGCGCGGTCTTTATAGAGGGAGCACTAGCATGTATTTATAAAAGGTGCAACGGAAACGAACACCGCACTCAGATGAAGTGATTTAGGAATATTACGAAAAATAGTAACCTGGAGAACTTGACAGCGATTTGAACACCACTCAACACGAATTCGACAACAGCGACTTAAACACTGTTCCAGCTCATACAGTTCTCAGCCCAACAAGATGTTATCAGAAGACATGTTAATCACTCAGAACTTAAAACTCCAGTAGTTTACAGACTGCGTAATTATTATCTGAACACGAGAATTCCTCTCATAAATGAGGAAGCATGTCGTAGGCGAAGGTTGGAGTGACGGTTGTAGTGGAAGAGCATAATATCTTAACAGAGGGTTCCGTGGACGAGGTAAAAGGAAGGAAGATTATGGTTTAATATCCCGCCAACGACAAGGAGGATAAGGTGAAGCGAAACTGAACTAAAGATAAGTATATGGAATACATTAGGCCTACTATTGTGATAACAAGTTGCGTTGTAATTGTTTTCTAAAGCTGTAAAGATTTTATTACATTATTCCTGAGTAGCGTCTTAATGTAGAGATATGCTTTGGAAAGGAACCGTGTTACAGAAGGGCGCGATGATATTTTAGATGATAGAGTCTGCCATGTTCAAGAAGTAAAGTTTACCAACAAAGGAAGATCTGAAACAACAGATTGTGGAATTAAACGATTACAAAGTCAGAAGTAGAAACTGTATAACAGCTGAATTTCTAAAAGCTGGAAGAAAAATTCAAACTGATAAATTGGTAACATTATTTACGTGGGCATGATATGTGTAATACACAAGCAGAATGATGAAACGTTATGTGAAAGTTACAAGCTGACAATTGTAATGAGGGTGTTATACAACATTTTCACTAAATTCCGAGTAAAAGAAAAGTCACAAAGGCTAGAGAACACAGTGAGGGAATATCAAGGAGAATTCTGGCAGAGAGTATCAACTGTCGTTCATATTTTCATATCGATAAACATATTGGAGAGGATAAACTTATTTTATTTTGAAAGGCACCAAACATGTACTGATATCAAATTTCTAATATTGTTAAGAGAAAAACTGAGCTATGACTTTATCAGCGATAAAACACAAGGAATAATAGATCATCTACACCTTCTTTTCACTACACAATAAACACTATTTATTCCTTTAGATATAATTTTTTCCAAACAGCTGCTTTTATTGCTTTTCACTAATTACAATCGATTTACAAACCACACGGCTGGACCTTGAAGCACAATGCATTTTCACAAGTAGGGCATGTAACGTGACTGAGAGGCAGCATCGAGTAAGCTATGGCTAAACCCTCGACTGCAGTGTTGAAACACTCAGGGAGAAACTGACTCTACGATAAATCTTAGAACGGATTTAGGAAAAGGTTTGACACAGTTCACTGTTGGTGACAGAAATGAAATACAGTCAGTGAAAGTTTACCTACAATTTGTACAGGAACCAGACTGCAGTCATAAGAGTAACAGGACAATGCAAAAAAATGGTTCAAATGGCTCTGAGCACTATGGGACTCAACTGCTGTGGTCATCAGTCCCCTAGAACTTAGAACTACTTAAACCTAACTAACCTAAGGACATCACACACATCCATGCCCGAGGCAGGATTCGAACCTGCGACCGTAGCAGTCACACGGTTCCGGACTGCGCGCCTAGAACCGCGAGACCACCGCGGCCGGCAGGACAATGCAACAATGCAGTAGACGAGACAGAAGTGAGACAGAGTTGCATCCTTATCTGCACATTATTCAATCTGTAAATTGAGGAAGCAGAAGAGGAATTCAAGAAGATATTCTAAAAACTGTAATGTTCTAGGAGAACAAATTATATTTTTATGGACAGCACTGCAACTCTGCCGGAGACAGAAAGGACTACGAAAATCAGTTCAGCGGAATTTATAGTATCTTGAAAATAGCTGATAGGATCTACATAAATAGAAGTAAAGCTAGATGATGTAATGTAGTCGAATTAAGTGACGCAATTTGGAAGTATTTGGTTTATGAAATGAGATATGGGAAGTGCAAGGTGCGATGCGAGTTATGCAATTTAGGAAGCAAAAAGACAGATCCTAGAAGATGTAAAGAGGATATAAAATGCAGACTTTAGACAATAAGAATATCTTTAATGATAAAGAGAATATGTTAGCGTTTAATACAGATTTAAGTATTAGGAAGTATTTTTTTAGAGTCCTTGTCTAGAGGGAAGCCTTATGTGGATTTGAAAAGTAGGCGATAAACAGTACCGACAAGAAGAGCATAGACGCGTTTAAAATGTGATGCCACAGAAGAATACAGGAGATTTGATGAGTAGATTGTGTAACTGATGGTGAAGTATTGAATCGAACTGGGAAACAGAGTTTCATAGCACTACTTGACTAAAATACGGGATCAGTTGATGGGAAACGTCTTGAGACAACAAGGTATAGTCGTCTTGATAAGGAATGGAAGTGTGGTGGGTGAAAACTGCAGAGGGAGTTGCAGGCTTGACTGCAGTAGACATGTTCTGCTGGTTCTAAAATGCAGTAGTTATGCAGAGCTGAAAAGGTTTGCACAGGATAGACCTGCTTGTAGAGTTGCATCAAACCTGTCTTCGATCTGAATACCACGACATCATCATCATCATCCTCAACAACAACGCCAACAGTCAAATATATGATTCCATACATGTTAAATGCAAAGAAGAAATTTTGACACATAGGAAAAATAGTAAATCTGACAAGAAGGAATTCAACAACACTTTAAAATGAGGTCAAGATCTAATATAGTGTACGAAAAATATACAAACCGAAAGAGCACTGCTCTATGGAGATGTACTCCTGACCCTTATTTTTTGTTGAGGTTCAGGTGGAGGTTATTTGAGGAATGAGACCAAACTGCGAGGTCATCGGTCTCATCGGATGAGGGAAGGATGAGGAAGGAAGTCGGCCGTACCCTTTCGAAGGAACCATCCCGGCATTTGCCTGGAGAGATTTAGGGAAATGACCGAAAACTTAAATCAGGATGGCCGGCGGCGGGATCGAACCGTCGTCCTCCAGAATGCGAGTCCAGTGTGCTAACCACTGCACCACCTCGCTCGGTTTATTTTTTGTAAAACAGCCTTTGGAAAGAAGTGAGAACAAACTCTGTAGTATGATCTATTTTTAGTGGTATGCATAAGAATCCATCTAGTGCAAATGATATGTTGATTTTGACAAAATGCAGAGGAGGAAGTGAAAAAAACTATCCGAAATTAGAGGAAGCGTAGGGACAAATGCCATTATAAATTAATAGAAATTAGAGTAACTACATACTGCCATTGTAGACGAAATATGAGCTGCCACTTAATATTCTCCACATACACTCATCACAGAGATATCTAATACACTAAACACACAGACTCCATCCACAACTTTCACTACTATCTTAGGCTAAATGGTAATACGACGAGAAGAAATCCGACCACAACAATAATACGAACACATGAAGGACTAACGATATCCACTAATGTGTGAACGGTAGGAACGCCGGTAATGGGGTTTTTGTGGCGATGGTTATCACATTTGAATAAAGTGAAGTGCCAAATTTCTGAAATGGGTGATTTAGTAATTTAGTTGGCTCAAGGACTGTATGTAGGGACGTCACTGTGCTTCTTGTTTATATTTCTTCAAGTTACTTTAGTGTCCTTGTAATGCTAAGTCTTCTGAAGCAGAATTTCAGAGTTAAATCAATTATATAACGATAACGTAGCCGGTAGTAGTTAAGCTGGACTTGGACTTCATACATATTCCGAGGAATATTACGCAAATGTGGTATAACATCTTGACGCTCTGACAGTTTCAATTATATTCCCATCCTTTTGCGGTTGGAATGCGGAACTCCTATAAGAGAAACTCTATATTCAACAGCAACAGAATATACACTGCCTATCCTCGACAGAGCCGTCGGATTTCCCTTTTCCTTTCCTCTTTCGAAGATTCTGGGAGGAAATATTGGTCTTAAAGAGCGTCCTTGGGGAAAAGGGGGAGGTGCGGGTGAGAGTTCGCCCGATAAAACGCTCATCTGCAGCAACGCTTCGCTTCAAATTCTCTCCGCCTGGCTCGCCTTTCCTCCTGCCTCACTTACCCCTCGTATCGCGAGGTATATTTTCAAATTATTTTAGGATCTCAGCCCACTCGTTAGGTTTCCACTGAAAGACACGTCTTCCATACAGATGCGGATTCTTTGACACCGGTTGCATTTCGTGTAAAGCGCGCAATTATTCTCGTTCGGCGTCGTTCACTGACGGAAAAAGAATATTGGATACGTCTAAAGGAAACGTATTCAGGCTGGCTTCACGTGCTACTCAGATCTTTCCGCAGAAACGAGAGAGGGAGCTCGCATTCTAAAAGATCTGAGACGTAGGGCCGAATTTCATTTTCGGTAATTGCTCCAAGCTAAAAAGCATTTATTCCAGAAAAAGAACTGCATATTATCGAAGAGTAATGTTAAGACCTCGTTACTTCACAAAACGTTACAAACTCCTAGTTTCCATGCCATCCAACAGTTCTGAGGGACAATATACACTAACCCAAAAAGTGTGTGAACGTTATAAGCCTACATCGAAAATATCTCTGTGTTTAATAGTGAAAGTAATCATAAAATTCAACTAGTAACAAGTGAATCTTTGAAATATTTTATTTTAATATATGATGAATCTTGATGTACGAAATATAAATCGAAATAGTTAAGAATCCGCGCTACGCATTAATTTTGATAAATATCTTCCTTAGACGGTACTGAAGGAGACATTCATGTAAGACTACATGTATTCGGTTCTGAAATATGTTCCTGATACCACAAATTTGTTTAAAGAAACTTCAGTATCTATTCAGTTCACACATGATGGAAGCACCGTTAAATAAAAGAGCAGCACTCCGCAACATATACTTTCAATAAGGTTCAGGAATCGAAAATGATCATTTCTGACAAACGGAATTTTCAGACTCAAGTTAATGACTTCTCTCTTGTATTTCCCATCTTGCCCCTGAGTTTCTTTAGTTCTTAATTCTATTCGAAATACAAGAAAACCTGTACATGCACGAACTCAGTAGATCCACTTAAGGTGGTTGCAATGAACTAAAATGATTTTGTATGTAGGAAGGTATCATTCCCGGATGAAATCTGTAGGTTCACTTTAATCTCGTATGTTAAATTTAACACAATGAAATGAAACAAAATATCAGAAAACCTTGTTAACGTAAAGAGTATTCGGACATAATTAGATGATCTACTTATTCTGATCCGGATTTCTCGTGGTTTTTTCCAAATGCTAGTGTACTCTCTACTGATAAACCTGTACCGGAAACGTATTCATTTTTTGACTATTGCTGTGATTTTTAAAGGCAATAAATACTTATACTGCATGTGCCTTTTAAATTTTTTATTTTATTCATTGTGACCAGATGGGCGACTGTTTGAAATTTCCCAACACCTCAGTGCTCCTTTCATTCTTTTCTTCCCGGTATAGCTTCTTCTGAACTACCACCCTGTAGCTTATCGGACGATTTTAGCTGAAAATATACAACTGATAATTTAAGTTACAAATTTATTTCTATCCTGAAAGACTGTTTCATATATGCCAAATTCTTTTAGATAATCATGAATTTCTTTTGGCTGCTTTTTCCACTTCATCGTCGATAAAGATAAGTTGATAGATTACCTTGTGATCCTATAGTTATCCATGCTATGTGATTAACCATAACATTGTAATAGCCGTTTCCTCATTTTGTCCATTGTTTTTTCTTTCTGTAGGAAATTTATGAGGCTTCTGTGGCCACTTGTTAATGTACTGCCTGTTATTTTTGTCTCTGAATGTTCAGCAGACGTTTGTTTCATGATTTTTGTGACGCTTCAACAGCGCAGGTGGCTAGCATAGTCAAAGATTTTTCCTCCGTTGTTGGTGGGGTATTGGAGTCGAATACGGGTCTGTGATTATACAGTATCTGACCAAACGTTTCGGGACGCTTATTAGCGGATATTAATAAGAGGTGAGTCCATACTTCGCCTTTGTTATGGCTTTCACTGTGCTGGAGACACTTTCAGTAAGGTGTCTAAATGTCTATGGAGGAATGGCAGCAAATTCTTCCTCACGAACCGAAACCAGAGAAGGTACTTCGTTCTGACTCGCCGTTCGGTAGCGACTCTGGGAAGGCCAGTCCATTTAAAAAATGTTATTGTCCACAAAGCATTGCCTTAAAGATGCTGTTTATGATATGGCGCTTTGTAATGCTGATATGAACGGTCATCGTCTTCGATCTGTTCCTCTGCCGTATGCAGTACACAATGCTGTAAAATGTGTCTCTATCCTTCCGTGTATAGCGTTTTCCTAAGCGCAGTAACACGACCACATCCTAAGCATGAAGAGCAGTCTCTTGCCGTAAAACGGCCTTCACGCTGCACTGTAGATACAACACATGATGCCAGGTAACGTTCTCCTTCCATCAGATTGCCACACGATATTCATCACTCCAAATCACTCATTTCCAGCCACACACGGTCCAGTGGCGTCGGTCTTTACACCAACTCAACTGTCGCTTACCACCTGACTACATAAACGCGTGGCTTTTGGGGAGATGCTACACTATTATTCCCCTTTCTTTTTATCTCCCTACATAAAGAAAGTTTGCTAGGTTTACTGCTGGTAGCATTTTGCAACTCATGAGAGTGCTTTCGCTGGTTCCATCCATCCTCCACAATGTATGTATGCAAGTGTGAATTCCTAAGCTACCAAACTGCTGAGGTCATCGGTCTCTAGACTTACACACTACTTAAACCAACTTAAACAAAGTTATGCTAACAACACACACACCCATGCCCAACGGAGGACTCGAGCCTCCGGCTGGAGGGACCGCGCCCCTCTACAATGCTCGACTGTCTCAGTATCTAGGTACGTCAGGTCTAGCTGGTCTGGGTATAGCTGTGGTTTCCCTTCGTGTTTTCGCATCACTAACAGATCACCAACAATCGACCTGGACAGCTTTAGAAGATTTGAAGTGCTCTTGAAGAATATGTCACTCAGATAACATGCAAAGACTATTGCGCTTTCAAAGTTACTGAGGTTTTCTGACCGACCCACTCTGTTGCTACTCATTCACTCCTGACGAACACATTATTCCCCTCCTCCTTTCATACTGGAGGGTGCACCTGTGGTGACATCTAGTGCTCAGTTCCGCGTTACATAGGTGTGTAAGCGTACTTTTGATAAGATGGTATATCTATCTGTCGCATCAACGTTTCAGGGCGTTTTCCTCACCATTAGCGCTGTGGTCCTCCACAGTTGCCGACAGAAGTTCGCTTCAGCATGAGAACACGGACCCGTTAATCTTGAGCTTTCCCCCTTTTGGTTGGTTTTTGGGGAGTTGAAGGGACCAGACTACAAAGGCCAGCGGTCCCTTTTTCCCCTTTTTGTATAAACTGTTGTAATGTGTGTGAATTTGCGTGGATTCCCTAAACAAATGGGTGTGGTAGTTCTTCCCCACAGCGAGGACCTTCGTGTCAGCGAATTTCGTAATGCGCTTGTCCCGCCACAACTGATTTCTTCACCTGTCCCGACTTGGAGCGCCGTTTATGTTCAGTGTCCCTGGTATTGATGAATCATCCAGTTATTTCATCATGGACTTTCCACCCGTATATGATATTCGGTACATTCCCAAGACTGTGAGTACGTCCCTTCTTTTCTTTGTCGATGTGAGAACTACAGAGTGTCAGCTTCCTTTCTTTATCTGAAAAGGTGCATAATATTCTCCTGAATTTTCACATTTGATGTTAAGTTATTCAGCCGTTTCATCAATACCCCAGTTTTATTATTATTATTATAAACTTGGAGTACTAACAGGACGTTTAACAGTATTTGTCTATCCGTATGTGAAATCATATATTATTCTGAGTTCCACAAAAATTATTAGTGTCTGTATTTATGAATTTTATGACGATTTTAAAGTCTATAATTGGTTTCACAATAATCAGATTTTCAAAAGCCCGCGTGCTATTCTCCACTTATCGGATTGTTTCATTTTATCATTCATTTAGTAAGAAGTGAAACAAGAATTTATGGAAGACTGAGAGTAAGTAAATTCCTTTGTACTTGTTTGTGTCTGGTCAGCCTTATTTCTTGTGAAGTGGGTGAATTTACAAGAACTTCCATTTTCGTGATTTGTTTCAGTTTGCCAGATTTCTAGGCTTCAGGCTTTGGTTTCTTCTGGTGTGGGTATTGCTGAATCCGGATTCGGAGAGGGTTCTCAAAAATGAGGTGGTTTTCGTGAATCTCACTATTTAATGGATTTTGGCAGTAGACGGTGAGTAGCTTCCAATTTTCCTTCCTCTCTACTTTTAGTGTTCTATCTATCCATCAGTAACGTAGGCAGCTTATTTACTCTGAAGTTCTTCTTTAAATTTCTTCTAGAAGTTTCTGGTGCCATATCTTCATAAATATTGGCCAATTTTCCTTTGTTTACTGTGATTGTGTTTATATTTTTATGCTGTCGATACTTTTACAGATTTGATTTGTTGATTTTGATGAAATCCTGACAGTTTATCTCATACTGCAGTAGTTTCATGTTTCAAATCTTGCAACTATCGCTATTCCATAAGTGTCATTCCCTCATCTATGTTTGCTTTTTATTGATAGCGTACTCGTATTTTGAGATGCCTGAGTTTGAAAGTCATCAAAACCAGTTGATATCTTGGATGTTAAATTTTAAAGGAAAATCTCTGACTTATTTTAAGGACTGTAGGGTGAGTTGATTCTGTTCTTGACGTTTTCATTACTACAATTTTAATTATTACTTTTCTTCTTTTTTTCTGTCTGGTTACTGTTCAATTTAAAATTGAACTTGTTGTTGGTTAGTGGCTCTCCACGTTTACTGTTTCTTTTGGATTAAGGGACTGAAAGACGTCAGTAATGCTATTACAAGTTTGGTTCACTCCTTCGTGCGCTGGTTATAATTCAAATGCTCTCCTACATTTGTATTCTCTACCAATTTGCTCATTAAAGTGTCTCAGCAATAGTTTGACTCAATGCATTGAAATTTGTTTTGTACTTTCTTCTAGGACATTCCAGAGGTCATCTTTTTTTAGTATCTTTTAGTTTATGGTGGTTTATGGGGGGGGGGGGGGGTGAACATTAATTAATGCATCCTGAAAGAAGTCATTCACAAGATGTCCACGAAGGGGGTGCAAATTGTCGTCCATGAAGACGAATGCCTCGCCAATATGCTACCGATATGGTTGCACTGTCGGTCGGAAGATGGCATTCACGTATCGTACAGACGTTACGGAGCCTTCCATGAACACCAGCGGCCTACGTCGGCTCCTCATAATGCCACCCAAAAACAGCAGGGAACCTCCACCTTGCTTCACTCGCTGGACAGTGCGTCTTTAGGCCTTGAGACTGACCAGGTTCCCTCCAAACACGTCACCAACGATTCTCTGGTTGAAGGTATATGCGACATTCATACGTGAAGAGAACGTGATGCCAATCCTGACCGGCCCATTCGGCATGTGGATTCTATAATTTCTGTATTCAAAGCTATTCTCAGTTCTATAAGGGGTTTCTTGTTAGATTTACCCAATAACAGTTAGTCAATTTGGCTTACCACCTTTGCGCAATGTTTATATAATTGAATTTCCAATGAAATTTTTGCGTTTAGGTTAAAAAGGATTAGAAAACACTCCGATGTCCATACTAACACACCTAGTGTATGAGGTAGTTCGTTTAACTGTGGATACCCCTATCATGCTAGTAAGTTTAAGGTAATGATCTTGTTGATACAGCTGAAGTCTTGGGCCATAGTACACGCTACCTTGTGGTAAACTGCGCCTTCTCCTTTCTGTGAAATTCTGACCAGCAATGAATCTAACGATCTACTTAAGACACCAAGTACTTACTTTAGTCAAGGTTTCAGTGACCATCCACTCCCGGGTTCGATTCCCGGCGGGGTCAGGGATTTTCTCTGCCTCGTGATGACTGATGTTGTGTGATGTCCTTAGGTTAGTTAGGTTTACGTAGTTCTAAGGGACTGATGACCATAGATGTTAAGTCCCATAGTGCTCAGAGCCATTTGAACCATTTTTGACCATCGACATTATTTCTTTTGTTCTTCGTTCTGGTGAAATGAGATCACATAACGACATCTCCCTTTTGTTTCCTACTTTTTACAGTAGTCCTTCATCTCATCATCTCTCCGTGTTGTCCTTCACTTTCTTCTTTTCATGTCAAAAGTTGCTGTATATACGTACATTAATAAACTTTCATCACTCTGCTCTTACTATTTCAGCAGACGAAGTGTGTCAAACCAGAGAGATATTTTTTGTTACATATTTCGATCGAAAAGACACTCACATGAAGATAAACGCGTCTGTTAATAGGAGCTGCATTGCAGGATAATAGTACAGGTACGATCGACAGCAAATAAAGATGCCAAAGCAAATGGTGGTGGTCACATTACGTCTGTATTGCTGTACAGTTCCTCGCTTGGTATACCTGTTGTTCTCCCAAGAGAAACGACCATTCATGGGTGATTAGTGTTTTGCTTGTTATTCGTATGCACGTGTTGTAGGCGCATTTCGAGGAAAATAATCAGGTGCTGCAGTGGTGACGGACGCTAAACGGGCTGAGGTTAGGACTGTGATGCTGAGTCTGCCTTCAGGAAGTTTGAGGAGACTATCTTTCCAGTCCCACGCTTGATGTGGCAGCGCTCAGAACGCGATACAGGAATTAAGATTTCGTGCATATTATGTCAGTAGTGCGCAGAAATTGAAGGAACCGGATGATGCAGGGGGTCCAGCTTGCTGCTCATGTTTTCAGTAATATATTGACATCTATGAAACACAGAACTGGACAGTGTTTTCCTCACTGATAGTCCTGCATTCACCTTAGTGGATCTGCGAATACTCAAAACACAAGGAACTTGGCAAACGAAAATCCACATGCCCTTCATGAAGACGTCTTGCACTATCAGAAAAGTGAAGTGTTTACCGTATCAAGTCGTCAAATAGCGAGCCCCATTTTGTTTGAAACTACAGGTAACACTGTTGTGCACCAAGTCATCATTAAACAGGTTATTGCGCATTTTTAAGCTTATGTGTCCAACTTTTCGATTACCCTGTGCTATCGATACACCGTAAGTAGAAGAGTATTAGGACATGGGAAGTGCATGCTGCAGAATTCAGGTTGTCTTCTGTGAAGGCCAGAGAACGTAATGACAGCTTATGCAGCGAAAAATGTAGGTAGACGCTTTATGCGGACAGTCACTCACTCTCTTGCGGCTGCAGTACAAAGAATAGCTGTTCCAACGGCGTTAGATCAATCGTGCGGTGAACTGTTGCATTAATAAAGAAAATCATTATTATTCATTGTGTATGTATACATATATATGTCACAAAAGGCCTATAGTCTACCTAGCGTTTAATAGGAGGAGCTAGCTTCTTTTTTTATGCCGTGCAGACACGCCGTCACTAAAGACTTATACCAGTCGCTTCACGCCTAGTTCGTGGGACTATTTCGCAGAACTAATAAACACTTCATTTGTTCAGTACATTTCATAACTGTCCCTATTCATTGCGATGATTTTCGACTGGAACTAAATCCGGTGTCTGACCATATTATTTTGCGAAACTATGATTAGTTAGCGTTTACAAGACATGTCCTTGAACTGTAACTTGTTTAAACAAAATCATAAATATAGCTCCTGCGGACATCCTTGTTTCCCGGGTTCTTCAGTATTGTGGGCCTCCGGATCAGTAGTGTTCCCTGAAACAATCAAGTCATAAATTCAGAGAAGGACCCCACAAGATCAGTACATGACAAAAAGGGAACAGCTGAGGCACCTGAGGAAGCAACCAGCTGCTTGGAAAAGTGGACACTACGGCCAAAGTCCCGGGGATGGCGTGGGTGTGCGAAAGAGGACTGTGTTAGCAGGTCGGAACCTGGCAAGAAAGAGAGCGAAGTGATCACGCTCCGTCTCCTGGATGCCCGAGTTATTCATTCTCGCGCTCCTATTGTTCATAGATTGTGAATGAAGTCCCCCTAAACAGTCCCCGGGTCAGCAGTTCAACCCGTGTGAACAACAGCAGGTCAGAAATATATGCTGTAGCTGTGAGTGGTCTTTGAACGGTCTTCTCAGCATCTCACCTCGAAGCATAGGCATGAAAGTTTTCAAATAAAATATTTCAAATTTTCGGTTCCTACGTCTTGCAAGCAGGTGACTCCCGTACGCTTCCTTTGTAACATTATATACTTCGGTCTATGTGTGTATTCGGTGCTTTCGTACCTATTTTGGTCAACAATTTTTTTGTGGTTTGTTCCTCGGTAACCGGTGGTTCTAACTGTGTGCCTTTGGTCATTGGCCATGTATACATAGATTAAAAGCAATCTTTAAAAGGAACCTCCATCGTGTTTGATATTTCTATCTACAATATAATGATTTACTCGGGATTCTTAGGTGTCTTCCTAAACCCAAACCAACACTTTCCCACGTCTTTCCTTCTGCGGTTTTCGAAGCTCGTAGTTACACACGTTTGGAACAATTGACGTTGTGCATCTAACAAACTGCAACATAAATGTATTTTCTTTCGACATTGAAGATATAATGGTCGCTTTACAAGTTGACAATATGTAGGACAAACGTACTGAATATCCGTTTTCCATAACCCCAGTTCAGATTTGAGAGGTCTAATTATCAAGTCAGATTTCTCAGATAGTAATTTCACGTTAAAATTAGGATTAACTTTTTACGTAAGAAAATCTCATGGCTTTAGTTAACTTTTATTTGAAGTCAGATTGGGTTGTAACTTACAAGAATTCTCTTAAATTTATGATTCAAGTTTATGAAAGCCACTTTCATCTGTTGTTCCTGATACATAATTTTTTTTGCCTTAAGCACTCTAAATCTTGTATTTCTATATTGTTTTTGTGTTATCTCCGATTTTTCGGTATTGGTATTCCCTATTTACTTTCCGGTTTCTGTAACTATTTTTCCAGATATGCTGGAACATATTTTTCGTTAGTCATAGGTCATTCCGTTATTAGAGTTGCCCAAAGCGCTTTAACCTTGGTTGCCATTAATTTCTAAGAGTATATTCCCTATATTTTGAAAGACCTCATTACTTCTCTATTACAACAATCTGTAGTATTTTATGCACACATTATGTGCCAAATAATCAGCCTACCTAGGATCTCCATTCTGTCTAGTTTATATTTCATTATTAAGTATTCACACAAATTTAAATACTTCGATCTCACCGCTGCAATACAGAATTTTAATTTTGTATTTCTAAAAATGTGGTTGTTGTGGTAGAAATTTTCAGTTAAGCCAAATGCTCCCTCCGCTACACCAGTTCTTAGATCTGTTTAAAATCTTTCACGTCAGCGTTATGGTTTCTCCAGGACATTTATATTTACTAATTCGTTCTACTTTACGTATTCTATGTATTTTGATGCATTTTTAAATTTTTTATTATGAGTTTTCTTTCTTCAGCTGAACTTTTGATACCATCTCTATTGGCCATTCGTTCCAGAAGAAGTAACAGTTTTGTCAGTATAATAATAAGAATAATAATAATAGTGATAAGAGTTATTATATTATTATTATTTTTATTATTGTCCTGAGAGTTTTTATTTTCATGTCAGCGTTTCATCCCTATACACTTAAGTTCAACATATTGATATTGATATTTTTGCTTTAAAAAGGTACTGTGTATTTTCTGACATATTTCATGATCGTATGTATATGATGTCATATTTGTCTTGACTACCCCAAATAACTATTTGTCCAGAAACAGAGTAAAAATGTATCAGGCCAATGTAATTTGACTAACAGAGGACAGTAACCAGTAATATTCATGACTACCTTTCTTTCAACTTTGTTCTTTATGAAGATATCAGCGGGACTACGGCTTCTTTGAAATGCCATCTTATATTTTTTTGTTCGATAATCTACTTCATCTTTAAGACTTGTTCAAAAATGTCACAAAACACCTATCAAGCAGACATGGCGTTATTAAAAACGTAACACAACACTGATCTTCTGAATGACAACACAGTGTAAGTATCTGAGGTAGCGCAACTCGTCCACTTACTTGAGCTGACAGCAGACAGATGTAAACACGAATCAGAAAACACTTTTCGTCAGAATAGCATTACTGTAATTTCTGTATTTCTATCTAACATCCTCCACAGATGAGCAGCACTGCTACTGTTTCTTCGTTGGTGCACATCGTACTACCAAAAAGACCTTCATCTGAGAATGGGTAACTGAATTACTGATGTACAGTTTCCTTGTGTTACCTTTTGTATATTCTCAGCTCCTAGGGATTGGACGAGTTACGCAACGCAGGATAACTGCACTGCATGCTATTATGGGAAACATTTTATGTTTTTAATAACGTGATATTTATGTGAATCGTACACTGTGATGCCTTTTTAACAGGTCTTGAAGTGTGAAAGTGGATTACCGTATAAAATACTGCGTGGTTTTAATTAAACTTTCGCTACTTGAGCTAGTGTAGGCGTAAACCTGTTTACCGTAAGGGTACCCTACTTTCTAGGAATACTGTTAAGACAGCGTGCTGCAGGATTTGCTTCGCTAATAGCGTTACTTTCATGACTTGCATCTTAAGCGCCAGTATTGATACGGTGACGTAGGGTTGAAACAGAATCACCAGTCTGCATTATAGTTGCAGTCAGTCATGGGTCTGGAAAAGGTCGGCAGGGCTTATAAAGCTGTTTTTTATATACAAACAAGAGCGCTGCTGCTCTTCACGAGTATCGTTAAATAAAAGGAATGCGGAGAGATCCTCTTATCGCACCGCCTTTTGAAGTTAGAATCAACTGGCGATTCGACATAAACTCTCGGGAGACACCGACGGCCAGTTGCACCACTATTTGTTGAACAATATACGGTTGAATGCATGAGAATGCTGAACGCAATGCGTGATCTTCAAGCAGCACATGAGTTGTGCAACGTCAGCTGAATATTCCATGGTCCAGCTGAGAAGTATCGGGCAGCAGTCTATAGCCTGGTTCAAGGCTGTCGTGGCTGCAGATGGTCGTCACCCTGAACAACATTTTTAACCTTAAATGTAAACGTGATATGATATTAACGAATGCTACCCTCTCGCGTGGAAATTACAAAGCACTCCTTTCAATGATTTATTCGTAATTTGTCTTACGCGTTTTCTTAGAAGTGTTTCCGCACAGTTTCGTTGTCCTACGAACACTCGTTTTTAGTGGTGGCCCTCTCAGGTAGCGAAATTTTAATTATAACAACCCTTTAATATAGTGTGCTGTTTACAAAAGACGTGCTGCTGTTCTTATCTTCGTAATGAACAAATATACAAGAATGGCAATCATGTTGGATAATGTCTCCTGATATCTAAACAGCATTAGCTTGACAAACTTTTAGTTCACCTTTGGAGAGAAACTTATTTGGGATGATCAAGGTTAATGAAAGTATACCAGGCAATCGAATATGTTATGGCCACTGCTTTACTGCAGAGCGTAAGTACGACCTTCATTCGTACACTTGCTCAAACAACATAATTTCATATGTGGGAAAAAATTTAATTATCTTTAATTCAGATGAGGACAAGCCATTATTCAGACTTCTGGCAACACATAGCTATGCAAAATACGTACTAGCATATTTAAAATTATTGGAGGCAGTCTGTTCTACGTAAGTTGCTTACTCGTTTTTGAGAGTTTTATGGAATGTTCATTTGTCTGGACTGATCTTTGTTGTCGTATTGATTCGTCCTCGAAATAATTGTAGACATAATTATCGGAAAAACATATCCCCGAGGTACCAATATGACTGTACAACTTCCATACTAATGTGTCTATTTGACACGTGTCCTGTCAGTCTCCCGCTTCCACCCTTCAATAAAACAAACTGGAAGAAATATACTATGATGAAACGGTATCTTGAAGCAAGAGATTTTAAGAATAAAACAGGGAGTTGTTAACATCTTCAGTTCATAATAAAAGTCCCTACGCCGACCAAAAATATTTTCAGGTTCCAGGAACATTTAAACTGTTAACAATTATCATGGAGTTCGTCATTCCTCTTAATATTACGCTCAGTAGCCGTAAAGGATAATATATTGATTCGTGCACTTAGATGAGAAAAGTCGTGGAATACCGCCTAATACCGTGTCAGACGTCTTATAGACCGGCATAGTGCAGCAACTCGACGTGGAATAGACTCAAAAAGTCGTTGGAAGTCCACTGCAGAAACATGGAGCCCTGCTGCCTCTATGGTCGTCCATGACTTCGAAAGTGTCGCCGGTGCCAGATTTTGTGCACGATCAGATATGTCTATTACGTCCCATAAACGTTCGATAGGATTAATGTCGGCTGATCTGGGTGGACAAATCATTCACTCAAACTGTCCAGAATGTTCTTCAAACCAGTTGCGAACAATTGTGGTCCGGTGATACGGCGCATTCTCATCCATAAAAATTTCATCTTCATTTGGGAACATGAAGTCCATGAATTGCTGCTCATAGTCTCCTGGTAAACGAACATAACCACTGCCATTCAATGATCGGCTCAGTTGGACCAGAGTTCCACTCCATTCCATGTGAATGCAGCCCACAGCCTGAACAGTGTCTTGTTAACAACTTCGGTCCTTCTCTTCGTGGGGTCCGCGCCACACTTGAACCCTACATCTGCTCTTAACAACTGAAACTGGGCCTCATCTGACCAGGCCACGATTTTTCAGTTACCTAGTATCCTACCAATACGATCACAAGCCCAGGAGAGGAGCTGCAGGACATGTCATGCTGTTAGCAAGGCGCTAACTTCGTTTGTATGCTACCATAGCCCATAGCCAAATTTAGCCACACTCTCCTAACGGATTCGTTTGACGTACGTCCCACATTGAATTCTGCGGTTATTTCAAGCAGTGCTGTTTGGCTGTTAGCGCTGAAACTCTACGCAAATGCCGCTGTTCTCTGTCGTTAAGTGAAGGCCGTCGGGCTTGGCGTTGTCGGTAGGGAGAGGTGAAGCCTGACATTTGGTATTCTTAGCACACTCTTGACACAGTGGACCTCAGAATACTGAATTCCCTAACGATATCCTAAATGGAATGTCCCTTACGTCTAGCTGCCCCTCAGCGTTCAGAGTCTTTTAATTCCTATCGTAAGAGTATAATCACTTCAGAAACCTTTCCACATGAGTCACCTGAGTACAAATGACAGCTCTGCCAATGCACTGCATTCTTATGGTTTGTGTACGTGATTCTACCACCATCTGTATATATGGGTATTGCTATTCACTGATTTTGGTCACTTCGGCGTAGTTCGCAGTATTAACCATAAAATAAATACTTTCTGGTCCCATTTGTGTTCATGGGGGTAGTGGTCCGACTTGTACTTGTTAACTGATCTCACAGCCTTACTGCCTACGTGTCTTTTCTGCAGGCCACAAAAGCTAAGGCTACTCTTCAGACGATCGGCTATCCTCTCATCTCCTGTTATCTTGGGTCCAGGGGTGATAGGTAAGGGTAAGATTCGATACATCATAGAAGTATCGATATATGTATCCTCACATCCTTTCTAATTAGTGAATCTCTACAATATGATAATCAGTAGTATAGCTCCATCAAACTCAATTTTAGTGAATTCCCCGTTAAGAAAAATCTGGCTGTGCAGCCAATTGTTTGGTGGTTATCACCTTCACCTCTTAAGAAACTAAGCTTTTACAACTGTGTCGTGGAGTCATGGTCGGGGCCTACAAGATATATGGGCTCACCTTGCCCGTCATGCCTCGTGAACTCTCGAACTCGTGCAGTGCCCACGGGTAATCTGTTGTATCAATGAAAACATGCCCACTAAACGTTATAACTTAACCGTGTGTTATCGAGAGCTTGTATACATGGTGAGTCACTAACTATTGCCACCTAGAGTAACTCCGAATGTATGATAGTAGCTGAAAAGTTTGTGGGACAAAAGATGCATGCGACAATGGGGGCCATAATATGACGTTGGTTTTTTGTTTCTAGGTGGGGTGGCTTCAGAGATATGAAGATCAACTTTGTTTTTTAAATAGGATGCTACAGTTTGGTACTTATTTTCTGATATGAGCTATCGAGATGAAGAGAATTATGTGTAACAGCAAGGTCTTTGAACGTCAACGAAGGTCACAAAAGTGGCATGAACGTCCATTTACACAAGGTGTTCCAAGTGATGACCACTGGTATCAGTGCAGTGCTGCAATCTTCTTATCACGGATTGAGTAGTATTCCTTATCACTTCGGCACTTATCGAAGCACATGCTCTAACAGTTTTCTCTCGCATATCGTACAAAAACTAAATATTCGCCGAATACGGTGTATCCATCTAACGTGCCATTGACATGTAAACATCATTTGACGGTTTCGCAATACAACACTAATAGAAACGGTAAGACTAGTATCGTCGAATCTAGCGATTGTGAATGATGTATTCCTTCGAAGAAGGAAGATATCCTCACCGTACTCACACTACACGTCGTACATTTGAATATGTGTATGGTAAATAGAGAACAACTGGATCTTTAACGCATCGGAAACATATCTGACAAAGGAACGTTACTGACGAGGAAACGGGAATTGGTGCTCTTCACACTGTGGTTCGAGATCCTTGTGTTAGCTTGTGTCAAATCGCAAGGGAATGTGGCATAAGACAGAGTAGTGTTGTTCGTGTTCTGCATCGCCATAAATATCATCCTTACCATATCAGTCTCCATCAAGAATTAACTGGTACGGATTGTGTGCGTCGCATTGAATTCTGCCGATGGGCTCAACTTCAGATTCAGACGAATGACACATTTATTAATTTGATTTTATTTACTGACGAGGCTACATTCACGAACCATAGAAACGTTGATTTGGTTAACATGCATTATCGGGCAACTGAAAATCCATGTTGGCTGCAGCGAGTTGCACACCAAAATCCGTGGTCGGTGAATATACAGTGTGGTATTCTGGAGGACAGAACTATAGGCCCCTATTTCATCGAAGGAAATCTTAATGGTAGGATGCACACCACATTCATGCAAGAAACATTACCTCTGTTATAGGAAGAAATACCTTTAGGAACAAGGAACAGAATGTGGTATGAACACGATGGGTGTCCGGCTCATTTTTCGCTGATGGTTAGAAATGAGTTGCAGGGACAATTCCCAAATTGTTGTATTGGACGCGGAGGAGATGTGTCGTGGCCGGATCGTTAGCCAGACTTGACGCCTCTGGATTTTTTATTGTGGGGGTTAGCAAAAGACATTGTTTTAAAGACGTTCCAACTACACCTGAGGATATGCGAGAGAGAACTATCAGATCATGTGCTTCGATAAGTGTCGATGTGATAAGCAATACCACTCAATCCATGATATGAAGATTGCAGCACTGCATTGATCATCACTTCCAACATCTTCTGTAAATGGACGTTCACGCCAGCTTTGTGACCTTCATTGACCTTCAAAGACCTTACTGGTATACATCATTGGATTCGTCTCGATAGCCGCTATCAGAAAATAAGTACCAAACTATAGCATCCCATTAAAAAAAAGTTGTTCTTCATACCTGTGACGTGACCCCACCTAGCAACAATAAACCAACGCCATATTATGGCCTCCCTTGTCCTATGCAACTTCTGTCCCACAAACTTTTCAGCTTGTATCATACTTTCGGAGTTATTCTTGGTGGTAATACTTAGCGACTCACCCTGTGTATTTAAACGCGCAGTTAAGAATTGTTAAACTCGTGACATACGTCACGGGGCTCGTATATTTTTTTGACCCTTGTCATGGTCTACTGAAGACATGCCCGAAGTCGGCACTAGAGGAACTGGTGCCATCAAGAACGATAGCTATAGCACACATTTTTTTTTAAATTGCATTTTGGTACCACGATAATAATGTCTTGATTTCGTATCGATGGTCATGCTATCAGAATGTCTTATTCACGTGTTGGATACGCTTCCTGATCAATATTCGTTCATCGCATCTTGTGTCTGTGTGCGATAACGCCGATACATTCACTGTTGCAATACAGAACAGTAAAGGCTCTGATAAAGCTGATAGGTAAAAACGTAATTTAATGGCAGACGAATTCTAAGTTCTATCGATGTCAGTCTCTCCTTTAAAGTCCACATTATATGAACTAAGGTAACAAAGACATCTCTTACTTTGTCGTATTTTATAGTAAAACGAGTAGTAAAGAAGGAGTGCGGTGATTGAAAGACATTAATTGGCAGACACAGATATGAAGGCAGTTTTACAATATACACGGCCCCACATTGTCCATGCCATATTCTTATGAAAGGGCAAAGAATCGGAGGGACCTTCAGGACCGATTTTTTTTCAACATTACGAGCCTGTATTTACTTTACCCCTTCACTCTTCTAGTTCGAAATACTGTTTGAGCAGAAGGCGAAACGTCTTCAAGAACCTTCCGAAAACAGAGAAGGTGAAAGTTTAATTTCAACAGCTTGGTTAAAGATATACTGTGCTAATAAAAGAAACAGATGCAGGTGTCGTCAGTACAATGTTCTTTCATGTCTTGCAAGAACATTTTGCTAGTTTTATAAGCAGAACACAGCACTGCACTTTCCGTCCCTAAAACTGCGTCTTTCAACATGCCTCCGACGAGCTATGCGGTTATTAATTATGAGAAGCCTCAAAAGCGGCGACAAACGCTTCCTTGTAGCTCCAGCAGACATATTCGCAGCGAAAATTCTCCCAATTGGTGCTATAGTAACCATTCCATCCTGACGAAGACTTTAATGTTCTGTCGATGATAATATTATTAATGGGCTACTATAGCAGAAGAGTGAGATAGGAAACTGGTCGCTTCCTTCCCCAAGGAACCACCTCAGCAATTTATGGAAGACCTAAATATGGATGGCCGGGCGGCGATTTGAAACCTACTCCTCGCAAATACGATGGCAGTGCTTTAAACAAGGCGTCGTCGGGCTCTTTCCGTGGTATCTGCGCACCTGGAAGCCGCACCCTGGACACATCACATCCCTGCCGTCCGGAACCGCGAGGCGGTACCGGCACAATGATTTATGGCAGACGCATCACCTACAACGGGTTGGGCGGTTCCGCAGAGGAACTGTCCAGTCACAATACACACAGATATTAAAGCCTTTCTTTACAGTTTTGGTATGTGTTGTGGCCGTCCGCCGGAGAAAGAGAGGGACAACTTGATAGGAATCAATGTTTCCTTCGTTGGTTAGTTTGATGTTCACATAATTTTTTAACAATCAGTCACTGTCTCCTTGCATTGTGTTCAGGTATGTCCACTCCTATGCATGTAACTGTTGAACGCAACACAAGGAAACAGCCATTCGGTATGTACGGATGGAGGCCGGCTGGAGTGGCAGAGCGGTTCCAGGCACTATAGTCTGGAACATCGCGACCGCTACTGTCGCAGGTTCGAATCCTGCCTCGGGCACGGATGTGTGTGATGTCCTTAGGTTATTTATGTTTAAGTAGTTCTAAGTTCTAGGGGACTGATGACCTCAGAAGTTAAGTCCCATAGTGCTCAGAGCCATTTGAACCATTTGTACGGATTGGGAGACCGTCGAAAAACAAAAATTCTGTAACCAGCAGACTAACAAATGAAGCAAGTATTCCACCACGTTAGGTTATCCTTTTCTGACTCCGCATGATGGCCAGAATAAATGCAAAGGGTGTGTAGAACAACTTTAATACCCAAGCTTACTTTTGTTGAAAGTTTTTGTTGCCATTGTACCTTGAAGATGAGGATTGTGCGTCGAAATATATTGCTTTATTAAATTACTGCAGTCAGAGAACAAAAAATTGTGACTGGTAGCAGTCTCTGAAAAACCTTTTCACCCGTTGTTGTACTGATAAGAATAAACTATCTATGTCATAATATTCTTTGCACATATATTAACATCGCTTTCGTTATCACTAGATTCATAAAACCGTATATAAGTACAACAGAAGACGCTGTAAGAAGGGAAGTACCTTAAGAAGGATCCGAAATGGTATTCCACAGGATTAAAATAAATTGAACTTTTTAATGAAGGGAACATTCAAACGTTCATTCATATGGATTAATACATTCACGGATCTCTGCAACTTAATGGATTAACTTTAGTAATATGTAATTCATTTACATTCCAGGTAAGCGAACGACGGAATAATGGAACACACTAGGCACCAACAGAGGACGAAGCTGAGAAATATTCAGGTCCTACAGTTCCGTTGGTGTGGGTGTAGATTAACTGCGGCACAGCACTCTTAGTCCTAGCAACCTAGGGCCGAACGGGACAGGACTGAAAACAGGTCAATCTCAGAAAGTTCTTAACCTAAGTCATCAACTGCGAAACGCTTACTTGGAAAAAGGAAGCAATAAACTGTGACGTACTTCGTTAAGTTAGTTAAATTCTGCGAGTAAGTCATTAAGTTAATAGATTTCCTGCGAATAACACCCGAATGTTGTTATTTCGAAGCTATTTTTCTTCTAAGTATTCCCATATATTTTCTGTGTATTTTCGTATCTTTGTTCGAAATATTTCCTTAAAACTTGAACTAGCATTTGGAATGCACGTCATCCCTGTGAGCAAATATATCAAAACTTTCATTTGTATACATAACTTATACATATGCACTTTAATTTTTCTCGATATTGCTCTATCTATGCATATTCATCACGATTTCAGTGCTCCAAAAGAAGCATAAGACCTTATAAAAAGATGCAACCTAGCTCAAATAAATGCTTCAAACATAGGCGGAAAGAAGCCACACTCACAAGCGAATGGTACAATCCAACTTGTGGAAACATGCCCTGTAATTTTACACATAGAAATAATACACAGAAAGAAATGCACTATGAAAATTTTACCTGATGAAGCTCACTGCAAGTATTAAAAAATGTTAAAGTTACTCATTTTTCCTGCAGGAAGAACACTTATAACAGTACTTTGTACAGCCCTTCCTGACAAGCGCGCGAATCGGCGACTACGCAGACTCAGCCGTGTCTAAGAGAGCTTCGTGCTACGTTAGTGCTAAGTCGAAAGAGCACATACTAGAATTTTAAGCACATAAACCATAACAAAAAGTGTAAAATCATAAATTTTTTGAACAAGTTGCAGTTCATATCCACAGCTAGACTGTTACAGCAGTAACTGTTTCATAAGTAACTAACACAGGAAAGAATATAAAGGTAGTGTATGATGTTATGTTAGAGACGGCTTCCATAACTCGGGAATTTAATTTGATGACTTGAAACATTTTATAACAATTCCTGTAGCGCAGTATTTATGATAAATTTTGAATACTGCATAATTTAAGTTGTAAAACGTTGTGATGCAAAGTGACGAAGCCCAAATAACGACTGAAGTTTAATAATACGTTTCTGTTGATAAACCTGAAATGACAAAGAGCTATCTGAAACTATATTGTCCAACAATTTTTTGGGAAATGCTTTACCCTCCCGGAAAATTTCTTTATCGAAAGGCTGAATCACACTATTAGTTCCGGACTGAATCTGAATTATATTAAAGGTCTTTTCGCCGTCCCCCTAAAGACAGAGGTATCGTCGCGTCCAGGTCAACAGCCCAAAAACAGCAATTAATTTTTTCAGCAACTTATGGGAAAAATTATTCGCTTCCATTTTTCCAGATTTTGCTACGTCGATTACAAGATTTTTGCACGTAAAGAGTTTTTTTTTTTTTAATCTTTGGTCCTAATTTCCCTTGCGGTCCTGCAGACAGGTATAAAGCTGCGGAAACAGTAATCAATTGCTGCTTATCCCTAGCATTGTTGAATACGAATATCTCATAGCATTCATCGACTGCGCACGCGACTTTGTCTTTGTTTCCTCGAAATGGTAAAGTGCGGTTAGCACGCAGTTCTTGCACGAAACCTGACTGTTTGGCTTTGTACCCAGCATTTTATAGCCAAGCAAGGAGTTCCGTCTGCACGTCAGCCTCGAATTTCTCGATAGTATTACCTACTAATGACATCTTCTCTAAACGTTTACTTGAAGTAAACTTCGAAGGTTTGCATGTTAACTTTTCCGTATTATTTCCTCAATATGTTTTACCACATCGCAGAGTAATATTTATCTCACTTGCAGTTCATTGTTCCCAGTCTTGCAGATCTCTCTTAGTATCTGTGAACTGACTTTCACGAGCTGTTATAAACTCATTCGAAAGCTTTCCTTTACCACTTTTGTGGGGCAAATTTTGCAACATATTTCTTACTTCGTGTAAATCTTCCTTTCATTTACACAATTTATGTTACGCAATGAAACCCGCTTTGCACATTCGTTAAGTTTAAGCATTTTCTCCTTCCTACATTCAACTAAAAAATTTACAGACTTTTCTTTGTCACTATATGTTATTACTTTACATGTTCGTTTTTGGCTAGAGAGGTACTGTATTTTCATTCTGGACTTTAATTTGCACAGCAATCATCATTATAACCTCAATTCACGCAGTTGTCAGAGGTTTCTCTTACTCATTCTAACGTTCCCACATTTTGTAACGAAATGTTGAGGTCGTTCAAATGAATGGTCAAGAACGTAACTAACGAACAACACTTTTGTAGGTCTTCAGTAGTTGTAGGTGAGTTCGGTGGCATACGACGATTCTCACATTTCGTCTTCGCTAGGTAAAAAACATTATGTGGACTCCACATTACTATGAACTCTGAAATCGGCAAAAAGACGGGTGCTATTAGCAAGCATATACATAGATAACACAAAAAATAATTTAATTTTTATCTCTGTTGTTAACATATAGAGTTGCAAATTTAAGTGAACAGTAACTGTGACTTTTGTCAAAGAAACTGTCAACGAAAACTGAAACTCGCTTTAAAAATTCCGAACGCATTGTGCCGTGTGCTGTCAAGCAAGCTTTTAAAGTATATGATAGACTTTGTATTTAGCCAATACACCGTAATAACTAAATTTTTGCTTGTTTTCTTATTCAGCACAAGAAACAGGCTGATTAAGAAACGTAGAAAGTAAGTATACACAGAAAAATGACATATTCAATCATTAATTTACACTAATGAACGTAATTAGAAAATATTACACTTTGTTAATTTAGACATATAAGCGTTACCCACTTTAATGTTGTAATTGAATAATGTAATATCATGAACTGTTCTAAATGTGCTACATGTGTAGAGAGTGAATCGTGGATATTCCGGCGGTGAGGGTTCATTAAAAATTTACTGTAAAATGGATGTATCTGAGTTCTTCATAATTTTGTGCACACAAGGATTATGCTGCACATTGTTTGGTGCTTTTGGTAGACTTTCAGGGCTGATGCAAACAATGGTAGCTTGTGTAGATGTACTGGGATTGTGATGGACTAAAGCATTCAGTGGCTGGTCCTGGTTAGTTTCAGAGAGAGACCTCGTGCAGTCAGCTTTCTTCTTCTCCCTTTAGCTATCCTCTCCTTTTGGCTGCAAAATCTCGGCAACACTGATTCTAATTACTGTTACTTCGCACCCAACTTTTGTACCACACTTTCCACCAGGACAGTTACAATACTTTTGTCATCGGACGGTAATATCGACAGACTAACATACTAATATGTAACAAATGCTATTGTAGTACGTGGGGCTTCTAAAAAGTCACCGGGAAATTGAGGTTCGAAGCTTTACCGGGCTGTTGAATATGGTAGAAGAGCAACAGTTAAACGCCGTTGTAAGTCTTGGGAAGGCTCTCAGTTCATAAAAACAGAGTAAACGCAGTTTTGCCGTGTACGACAACGAACGAGCAGCCTGAAAGAATATGTACCGTTGATCATCAACACAGTCGCTGTCGACATGAAGCAGCTTGCAACAGACCAGATACGAAAACAGGCAACCTGCGCCTATTTCGCTAATAGGAGAAACAGCTCCTTTCTTTATGTGCTACAAAAGCAGTTAAAATACCGTCTTCGTTATTCGTAACATGTACAGTCCGATATTACTTCATTGAGCAACGCGTGTAAATAGGCCAGTAAATTGAAGTTCATTTCATTACGAGTTCTTATTATACGCCCATTTTGTGCGGCAGCAAATATTGCACAGTGATCATATTTACTGTGATTGTTTCTTTCGCAAGAAACATGATTGTTTTTAGCGATACATGTGTTTGGTGGAAAATTTGAAAAAATTAGCTATACTCGAATACAGTACGACAAACGCTGTAGTATGGTATTCTACAGACTGCTTAAACTTTGTACCTCGATTTCTCGGAAACGCTTCAGAAACCCACCGTACTACTTCCTACATCAACAAATCCACTACAGTCGTGTGAATGATGAAAATCGATGATTCATCGGATGCATGTTTCCGCGGCGAAACCATCACTGTCTGTCTTGTCCTACTGCAACGAGATGGCGATGTATAACAAGGAATTGTAATGAAATGACTATTTATTTATCGATCCATTCATGCGAGTAACACAGTGAAGAGATACCGGACTGTACCTGCTTCGAGTAATGCACACAGAATTCTTATTCGACTCAGTTATCTAAGAACAAGGAAATGGTGATCATACGATTGCTATAGCTGCTATATTTAGGAATATAAAGGAAGGTAGGAATGTATTACCGTCTACCAAATATCAGATATCACCTTATTTCAGCGGTCAACGTGAAAGATCAATCCCTGAGAGTGAATATGTTAGATATATGTGGATAAAATTCAAGAGTGTTGTACAAAACGCCTTAATCAGTTATGTGACGAGCAAAGTTGTGAAATATGAGAAAGACGCCCCGTGATTCGACAGCCATGTTAGGAAGCTGCTCAGAAAGCAAGGAGAGCCTCACTGCAGTTTTAAACGTAGGCAGGGTGTCGTAGACGAATAAAGATTGAAAGAAGCCCATTTTGTTTTAAGGTGAGCTATGCGTGAAGCATTCAACGAATTCAAAGGCAATATTCTATCAACCGATACGACAGAGGATCCTATGACGTTTCGTCTTATATAGAATCAGTTGTGAAACTGTGGTTGAGCTTTAAGCGTACTCCTCTGATGCTAACTAGATCGGAACCTGGTGGCTTATAAAGAGAACAGACAGCTAACCCTTAATATAATGTGAAATATTAAGTAAACATCGCGAAACAGATATTAATAAATATCTTAACTTGAACAGGGGTGGCATAAATATGGGTACCATAGATCGCATCGACATAACGTGGAAATGTTTTGTCAAATTATCGAATGAAACGATAGGTTAGGAGAATGTGCTGTTTATTGATGAAACGTTAGGACCTGGCTCCAAACACTTCAGAGGCAATACAAGTAATTATTAAGTGCGCAGTGCTTAAAATGGATCATTGGATATACCTTGGCAGGAGGGGGGAGGGGGGGGAAAGGGGGGGGGGACTGATGTAATTGGGAAGGAAATGCTGATAATGTCGTACAATTGTCTGCGTCCATATACCACCAATGACTGCTGAATTAGTTAACAGATTAAAGGACAGGCCCATAAAAGTACGTATGTGAACCAGTACCCTTGCCTAGGCGGATGTCGAGTTCAGCTAGTTAAGTGCATGAATTAGTTTAGAAAAACAGTCACCTAACTCGAAACAGACAACTTCTTGCTAAAGCTTTATACCGTGTACAAACACTGCACGTCCCTAGCAACGTTCTAAAACTCACATGCAGAAGATGGCTGTAGTGTTAACGTGAAGTTACGAGTTCGGTCCCAGTATTTTAGTTCGACTCTGAAACACAGTCTTAAAATGACCATGGGCCGAACTGTTGTCTGCAGGAAGCGCAGACGCAGAGTGTTCCCTCTCTCAAGGTCTAAGTCAAAGTGTTCCTGTTGTCTCCTACTGAAAGATCTGCTCGTATCACCAGCGCGGGATTCTCGACGGCCAATCACTGTGGACCTTTTGGGTTCCGTCTAATGAAAAATTATTAAAAACACTTGCAATATCCCTCTTCTTAATGAAAATGGTGAGATTAACAGGTAAAACACATTTCACTCTCGAAATCGCGACTGAGAGCCGAAATTCTCTCCCACTATAAGTTTGGATTCACGTTTTAGCCAGTCACAGCGGCTACACGTAGACATAGACAGGTTTGCCTCCCCACTACACAAATACCTACAGCGAGCCAGTTTGCTGCTATATACGAGGGTTGGAACTTAAATAGTAGCAACTATCTGTTCACAACAGGCACAAAAGAGTTACATGTTTGCACCTGTTACTGTCCTTCAAAGTAGTCACAAGCGTTGTGTAGAACCCGTTGTCAGCGATGTGGAAGGCGTAGTACACCGTTAGCAGAGCCTGTTCTGTTTATGGTGCAAATGGAACGGTCTACTGCCTGTCGAATCTCTGCAACAGTTCTGAAGTGAATGCCACGAAGTGGTTCGTTCATCTTCGCAATCAAATCAAGGTCACAAGGACTTAAGTCGGAGGAGTATGGTGGATGGTACATTACTTCCCAGTCCCATCGATCGAACACTGCAGCCACACCTTGCGCTGTATGCGCCAGCGCATTGTCGTGCAAAATGATGGGTGGGTTGCGCAGAACTGGTCGCAGGTGATGCTTCAAAAATGAATAGTAGTATTGTGCATTAACGGTAGCTGCGGAGGAACGTATTGCGTTAGGATAACACCATCACAGTCGTACATGAGAATCACCATAACATTCACAGTACTGGGGCTCTGACGCACTTTCGACTTTCGCGGCAACCCATAATGACGCCATTCGTTGGATTATCGTTTCCGTTTTGTCTCGTACGATGTTGTTCATGACTCATTCAGTGTTACTATACGGCGTAAGAAAGCCTCTATTTCGCGCAACGTGCCACTGTTCTGTAGCCGGCCGGTGTGGCCGTGCGGTTCTAGGCGCTTCAGTCTGGAACCGCGTGACCGCTACGGTCGCAGGTTCGAATCCTGCCTCGGGCATGGATGTGTGTGCTGTCCTTAGGTTAGTTAGGTTTAAGTAGTTCTAAGTTCTAGGGGACTGATGACCACAGATGTTAAGTCGCATAGTGCTCAGAGCCATTTGAACCATTTGAACTGTTCTGTAAGGCAACGTCGATTCGCCGCACGCCTCTTGAAGACCTTAATGACATTGTCGTGCTGTACGACCTCTGGCACATTCAATCCCGATCCAGCTCCGTTGTTCCCGTTTCGAAAACATAGTGACACCGTTACGTCAGACCGCTCCTTCACAAGTGACTGTGTTTCCCTCTATTGTGCGCACGCCGGTGACGTGAGACGGGCGTTCCCACGCCCGGGTTCCCGGGTTCGATTCCCGGCGGGGTCAGGGATTTTCTCTGCCTCGTGATGGCTGGGTGTTGTGTGATGTCCTTAGGTTAGTTAGGTTTAAGTAGTTCTAAGTTCTAGGGGACTGATGACCATAGATGTTAAGTCCCATAGTGCTCAGAGCCATTTGAACCATTTTTTTGAGACGGGCGAGTCCATTTGCTCGAGGGTTAGTTAGGTATGTCAACAACGTGTGCTATCAGCGACAACAGTATATTCCATTGCACAGTGTCTTCATAGTTGTGTCGTCACTATTTAAGTTCCAACCTACGTATACTGTCACTGAAAATACAATGTAGATAAAAACACACTTACAATTCACTGGTTCAGGCAAATGACACTATTTATCACACAAATTTTCCTGTATATTATTCTGCCATGCGAAACGAAACATTATGATAAATTTAATGTTTGTTGCCATACGAGGTGTGGCTAGAAAAAAATCGGACTAGTCCTGGTGAAACAGTAAAACGAATGCAATAAGGCTGAAAGTCGCGTGGCCTGTCACGTGACTCTCGCTCCGCCTACTGCTCGAGTTTCATCTGCCTCCTGCACTCAGTCTGCCCGTGGCGTCAGTTTTAAGTAGTTGACGTTTTGTCTGTGCGTCGGAAAATGTTGAGTGTACAGAAAGAACAGCGTGTTAACATCAAATTTTGTTTCAAACTAGGAAAATCTGCAAGTGAAACGTTTGTAATGTTACAACAAGTGTACGGCGATGATTGTTTATCGAGAACACAAGTGTTTGAGTGGTTTAAACGATTTAAAGATGGCCGCGAAGACACCAGTGATGTCACTCGCACTGGCAGACCATTGTCAGCAAAAACTGATGCAAACATTGAAAAAATCGGTAAACTTGTTCGACAAGATCGCCGTTTAACAATCAGAGCAGTGTCTGAGTTAACAGGAGGAGGAGATTAGTGTTTAACGTCCCGTCGACAACGAGGTCATTAGAGACGGAGCGCAAGCTCGGGTGAGGGAAGGATGGGGAAGGAAATCGGCCGTGCCCTTTCAAAGGAACCATCCCGGCATTTGCCTGAAGCGATTTAGGGAAATCACGGAAAACCTAAATCAGGATGGCCGGAGACGGGATTGAACCGTCGTCCTCCCGAATGTGAGTCCAGTGTGCTAACCACAGCGCCACCTCGCTCGGTGAGTTAACAGGAGTCGACAAGGAAAGTGTTAGGCAGATTCTTCATGAAAGTTTCAACATGAACAAAGTGTGTTCAAAAATGGTTCCAAAGTGTCTCACAATTGAACAGAAGGAACGCCGAAGAATGATTTGTTCTGACATCCTGGAAAACATTGAAAGTGATCCCACCTTCTTACAAAATGTTATTACTTGCGATGAATCGTGGTTTTTTACTTACGATCCCGAAACTAAACGCCAATCGATGCATTGGAAAACTCCTGGTTCTCCACGACAAAAAAAAGCACGAATGTCAAAATCGAAATTCAAGGCAATGCTGATTGTTTTTTTTTTCGACATCAAAGGGATTGTGCACATTGATTGGGTACCAGAGGGACAAACAGTGAATCAGCATTACTACATTAGCGTCCTGGCTAGCCTACGTGAGCGAGTACGGAGAAAACGGAACGATTTGTGGAGAAAAAAGTCATGGATCCTTCACCAAGACAATGCCCCAGCTCACAGTACGTTGTCAGTGAAGACGTTTTTGGCAAAACACAACATTCCCATCTTAGATCATCCACCCTTCTCACCTGATTTGGCCCCCTGTGACTTTTTTCTTTTCCCTAAGGTCAAGTCAGCTTTGAAAGGAACTAGATTTGAGACTGCTGAAGCAGTAAAAGAAAAAGCGACGGAAGTAATGTATGGACTTACCGAAAATGATCTGCAGGATTGCTATGAACAGTGGAAAATTCGTATGGAGCGGTGTACAGACCGAGGAGGAGAGTACATTGAAGGAGATAACATGAAATTGTAAATAATTGTAAATAAATGTTTTTTCCAGCATCAGTCCGGTTTTTTTCTAGCCGCAACTCGTATAAATGATCAGTTTGTGGAAGTACGATACAAAATGTGTACTCAGTTATAAATATTTTATAAGTAGCCTCCCAACACATCAGTGTTTCATATTTGAGGGCTAGTTATTGGACTGATGACCATAGATGTTAAGTCCCATAGTGCTCAGCCATTTGAACCATTTTGAGCTAGTTATTGACGTTAACTTTGTCCATAGTCTCTATGTGACGTAAACACTCATACAATTCAAAACCATCACGCTTCTCGATGTATAGTGTGGTACTTTTCTTGCTCGTCATGGTGATAAAAGTGTCATGTAGCAATAATAATAGAAAGGCCTTTCATGCTCTTCTTCGGTTAGTACAGCAAGGCTTTGATGAAATGCATATAAACATTCATTCTCACAGTCTAACAAATGCAGTAGGAATTCTAGTGTTCATCAGACTGTTGATTTGCGTTGTTTGGCATGAGCAGAAATTTAATGAAGTCTCTTTAATCCACGTACAGAGACACGCAAACTAATTAGTGTTTCAGATCGTCTGACAGTGTGCCTGGTTCTCCTTCCAACAGTTGATGAGCTGTCACTCGAGGCGTATCCTCTTGACGTTGCTGTAGGATATAGGTTAAGCTGCTTCCTCATGAAATTAGGTTGTGGACAGGTTGCCAACGGCCAGTTCACGGGGTATGCCGATTCTCCTGTTGTATTCTGCTGTGTCTTAATGCATCTGGCCCGTTGCACTAGTCGTTGAGTCCTTGTGGTACCACGTGCCTGTTGTGGTGTGTCTTTGGGCGGCAGCTCACTTGGGGCAGACCGCTGCGGACACAGGTAGACCCGAAGGAGGGGGACACCCCCTGTAGGGAGCCAGAATTCGTCTGCGCCCTCGCCGTAACAGCTCTGTCAGCTGTCTTTTATTCTAGTATTCCGAATAACTATGTGTTGTGATCACCCTGGCAACCATTTTACAGAAACATACATTACATATTATACTGTATAAAATTTTATCTCCAAGAAGTTACACAAGATCCCACTAATTACCTCTCCATGCACCTTGAGTTATATCTTTATGATACAACAAAAATGTATCGCTGACCAATACAAACAGACAGCCAAGATTAACTGATAAACCATAATCAAGATGGTACACAACGCTTCAAAAACAAAAAATCGCATCTAGACTGCGATTTTCACTTTGCAGCGGAGTTTGCCTTTCTTATGAAACTTCCTGACAGATCAAAACTGTGTGCCGGACCGAGACTCGGACTCGGGACCTTTGCCTATCGCGGGCAACTGCTCTACCAACTAAGCTACCCAAGCACGACTCAAGCCCCGTCCTCACAGCTTTAATTCCGCCAGTACCTCGTCTCCTACCTTCCAAACTTTACAGAAGCTATTCTGCGAACCTTGCACATCTAGCAGCCCTGGAAGGAAACATACTGTGGAGACATGGCCTAGCCATAGCCTGGGAGATGTTTCCAGAATGAGATTTTCACTGTGCGGTGGGGTGCGCAGTGACATAAAACTTCTTGACAGTTTCAAAAAAATCATTCATTTTTACTATTTCTGTAATATGATACTGGGAGTGGATGGATATGTCGTTGCTGTTAAATGGTTCAAATGGCTCTGAGTACCATGAGACCTAATCTCTGAGGCAATCAGTCCCCTAGAACTTAGAACTACTTAAACCAAACTAACCTGCCAGAGGCAGGATTCGAACCTGCGACCGTAGCGGTCCCGCGGTTCCAGACTGAAGCGCCTACAACCGCTCGGCCACACCGGCCAGCACGTTGCTGTTAGTTCCTGCATTTGTGTATCTACTAATACCAGGGGTATCTGCCAATATTCTGCAGACGTTCCCAATTACCTTTCGATACTGTGTTCCATCATAATTTTGTGTTTTGCTAAACGACTTTCTGCACCATGCTATCTATTGCCTAATATTCATGTCGCTGCATTCCTCTTAATATTTGTTGCTAAATGAAACCTGCACGCGCTCCCACATGTAATCTGACTGCCACAGTTTTCAAATCCAAGGCGGCCTGAATGAAAAGAGCTTGCCACAGTTAGTGGGCATGATAAGTATTGATAGGCCGTAGAGATCTCATGTTATCATTTCTTCTTCCGCTAAAAGAACTTATTTAAGAGGAAATAGTGTATAACTTAAATTTCCTTTGTTTCGTATACTTGCCGTATTGTCCATTCTTGTCACACAGCTGAAAGTTAGCGTCCCAGCATAGCTTGTTCTTGAAAAAACTTCGTGTTATCTGAAGCCCCGATAACCGCGCCATAGCCCGAAATTTTGCGTGAGATAAACACAAAAAATTCTATTTAGGTTTTCTTGATAGAGCAAAATTCATTTAAAAAGACAGCTACTTGTTTCATCAGTATCTATTGTAGCAATAAAAGGGTACTAAAACGTTTCTAAATCGTATTTAACTAACACACTACTAGCTAGATAGACGAAATCTAGACTTAAATTTTCCGAGTTACAAATGTTTAAAAACCTGGCCAAACACGTTTCATAACGTATATTCTCTAAAAGCAAAGTAATTATTAATTCATCTTTTGTCATTGTATCTCTAAATCAGTACAAAAACAACAACAACCACACATAAGACCTTTATGTCGTTTCTTGTTTACATTCAGCTTTCTCGCGTCCTTCCGAAATTTAAAACTTTCTTTAAACTTAATTTTTCTTTCGAAACTGAGTATGAGTGAGAAATGTGGAAGCTGTTTTAGGGTAGTGAGTAGAGGAATTTGTTGCTAATCTTGTAGGAAATATTTTCACTTGGTGCATGCAGTGGGGAGAATGTTTGGAGAACAGAAGAGGCTCTTTCCTGGAACTGAAGACTATGCACTTGGAACATTTTGATTGCGGAACAGGAAAAGAAAATCTGTGCCCTTCAGGCACAGTTGGAGGGAGCATGGAAGGAACTGATAATAATCAAGGGAGATAGAGGGGAGGAGGATGGTAGGGAACTGACAGCTGGTAGGAGGATAGGAAGAAATAAAACGCCATTTATTATCAACACCAAAACTAAGTATCTACCACTGCCAGAGTTAAGTGGAGAAGAGCCTCAGGTAAAACGAGGAGCAGTAAATGGGCAGCACACTTCAACCGAGGCCAAGAAGCCCAGGATTACACAAACTGTTAGGAAGAAAAAGTGCTGCTGCAAGGCAGTAGCCATGGGCGAGATGTAGGCCCTTAGTTACAGGAAAGTTTAGGGGCAGCGTGCCAGGGCACCAGTATTTTCAAGCCAAATGCTGGGCTACGCCATGTCGTAGAGAACTTAGGGCCTTTATGTAAGGACTTTAGAAAAGAGGACCATGTAGTGATGTGGGTGGTGCAGGAAACAGTTTGAACAGGGATGGGGCATATGACATAGGTGGTGACCTGGATAATACAGCTTCCCTCTCTCATGGCCCAACGTACACTTCGTTGAGCTGTTCTGGCGTCATGATCGACCACACCTTACTGGAGTTGTGAGGCGAATCAATGTGGGGTTAGAGATGGCTCTGAGGGCAGCCAACTATGCTCATGTTTCTCTGGTGGCTGTCGGGACTATCAACAGATGGGGTTTCACTAGCCATGGTCTACACCTAAACAGAACTGGGAAAGAAAAATTGGTACAGGTGATTGATGAAAGTAAAGGGGTGGATCTCGGGCCACACATGGTCAAATACCTGTTGTCATGGGTAGGAAAAGTAGTCTTTTTAGGATAAATCCAGACAACAGGCTCCCCTGCCTGAAGAGTATCTCCAGCAGTTTAAAAAATACTGAGATAATCACTCACAACACTTCCAGTATCATTCTTATCAGATGTCACAAACAATAACAAACCATTGGGGTGAGCAACATGGGGAATTTCACAGACATAACAATCCTCCATCAAAACATGCAACCAAGAAAAAATAAAAGACAACTATTAGACGTTCAGCTACAATTTTTTAACTGCACAGTAGTTTGTGTTACTGAGCACTGGTGTAGAGACACAGAAATTCAAGATGTACTATTATCATTGTATGAAAGGGCAAACTCTTACTGCAGAACTGCTTCAAAAGGTGGAGGATCATGTATTTATATCAGAAAAGAAACACAGTTCAAATGAAGACATGACCTCAGTACTCAGTACAGTAAGTGAAGACAAACACTTTGAAATATCAGCCATTGAATTAACAGGGCTCGATATTACCAAGAAATTAATCATTTTATGTGTGTATAGATTTCCCAGTGGTGGTGTGGACATATTTTCAATAAATTAGCGGAAGTTCTAGACAAAGTCTCAAGTACAAAGGTCAACATAATTATGTGTGAAGGTATTAACATTTACACTAATGTCATAAATGAATCAAGCATCACCCTCATAAATATCCTTCAAAGTTTGAGCATGTCCCTAATGGTCAATAGTGCAAGAAGGGTTACTACAATGACTGCATCAGTAATTGACCATGTGGCCACAAATATGGACAGGGAAAAATGTGATGTAGCTGTAAAAGATCTCGGACTATCAGACCAACTTTGTCAAATAACAATAGTTATATCAGGCATCGAATCATTCCCTATACTAAAAGCCTACAAACAACATATATCAGAAATCAAAATAAAGTATTTTTCAAAAGAACTAGCAAAACAAGGCTGGGATGAAGTGTAAAAGGAAACCAATGTGAATATGAAATTCTCTAAATTCTCCACATTATTTAAATTAAACTTGGAAAAGGCATTGCCCAAAGTATGCATGCATGTATCAACATCTCCCAAAAACAGATGGATAACAGTAGGTATTAAGAAGTCCTCCCAAACCCTTAAATACCTCAGCTCAATGGAAAAGAGCTGCAATGATCCAGAATTCTTAAATTTCTATCACACATACAAAATATCTATAGGAAACTGCTGATTGCTGCAAAAAACTCAATTAAAGACAAAATTATATATAATGCAGAGAATAAAAGGAAATCAGTCTGGGATGTTATAAAAAAGGAAACGGGGAGAGGCAAACAAACGCAGAATAAGATACTGCTAAGGGAGGGGGATAAGGTAATAAATAATCCACAAGACTTAGCAAACAATGTAAACCAGCATTTTTCAATTATTGCAGAGAAGCTACAGCAAAAATTCCCCAACTAAAATATAAGAAGTCAGTAGGCTTAGATGAAGTACCAATGTGTGTACTGAAACAACGCATAGAGATTATACAAGGCCCCTCAACAAATATTATAAATGAATCCTTCGCATCAGGGACATTTACAGAGCAGTTAAAACAGTCAACAGTTGTACCTTTACTTAAGAAAGGTAATGAAGAAGACATAGCAAATTACTGGCCCATTTCCCTCCTGTCACCAATCTCAAAAATAATAGAAGCAATTATGAAAGGCAGATGAATGAATTACCTGAATAAGTACAATCTTTTAAGCGACTCACAGTTTGGTTTCCGAAGTGTCAAAAATACAGAGTCAGCCATAGTAGAATTCACAAAAGTTGTACTTCATGCTCTTGATAAAGATGAGTGTGTCACAAGTATTATTTTTGGATCTTTCTAAGGCCTGTAATACAGTCGACCACAAGATTCTATTCAATAAATTAGGAGCATTACAAATAAGAGGGGTAGCTAATGATTGGTTTAGAGCATACCTAGCACATATTGTACAATGAGTAGAGATAACACATACTTCAAATAGATCCAAACCTTTGGCAAAATACTAACCAGAACCAAAATAGACTAATATGGGGGTTCCACAAGGTACCACATTAGGACCAATACTATTCCTGATATACGTCAATGACTTTCCCAGTAGTGTTACTCATAGTGCAAAAATTCTCTTAGCTGATGACAGCAATATTATTCTCACTACGAAAACAAGAGAAAGTAAATGAAACTCTCAAGGAAGTTTACGCTAGGTCGATAAGCAATAAAGTGACATTGAACGTAAAGAAAACTAATGCTATAAATTTCAGTTTGAAGAGGCAAAATTAGAATGTTAAATTAAATGTAAATGGCACCTCTATAGACTGTGTAACAAAAGCAAAATTTTTAGGAATGAATATTGACTCTCAGTTGAAGTGGTGTGTACACACAAAGGTACTTGCAAACAGAATGTCAGCATGTTATGCCCTTAGAAACCTATCATCAGTGTGTAACATGCAGTGTCTTTTAGTTACATACTATTCATATGTTCTCTCAATTCATAGCTATGGCATTCTTTTTGGGGAACAAATGCACAATATATGAACACAATTTTCAGATTCTAGAAAAGAGCCATAATAGTAATAGCCGAAAATAGTAATCGAGCTCATTGTAAAGATCTGTTCAAAACATGGGGATTTTAACTGCTCCATGTGAATAAATTTATCAGTCAGCTGTACACATCAAAAATATCATTGGTAATTACGGCACAAATAGCTTTGTCTATGACCATGGAACAGGAGCTAGGCTCAACTTACATTTACCAAGAAAAAATAAACATAAAACTAAAAACAGTATTTTCTACCAAGGAATAAAACTGTACAATAAATTACCAAAAGAGATTAAAGAAATTGCAAATAAATAGACATATTTAAAAAGGCAGATAAAAAGTACCTCTTATGTAATACATTTTAGACATTAAAGGGTTACTGACGTATAACAGAGTAGGGGTTTGGTAAAAAAAAATGTAATACAAATAAATAATAGTAATGAATATAAAACATTCAAAATACCACATAACACCTTCACACTGTTTTTTCCTTCTTTTTTTTCCTTTTCTAGAAATACATACACCAAACTATGCGTAGCACAATACACTAACACCTCTTCCTCCTTCTGAGCTCAACATCTTACTCACTATAGATGGATGCAGACTCAGTTTTTAGGATAGCAAATGGGAGGTTGTGGTACAGAAAATGGCCCAGAGATAATCAGTGTGTGTGTGTGTGTGTGTGTGTGTGTGTGTGTGTTTGGGGGTGTAGTGAGTAAAGTGTTATGAAACAATGTGTGTATAGTTTGTGCAGTGACATTACACTCTTTAATAAGTTATTTGTAAAAAAGTATTGTATACCAGGAGTATATGTAATGATTGTCTCTAACTAGAAGACTGTATATGTATGTGTATATGAATTAGCTTATTTGAAAGTGGTCTATACTTGTAAGTACACTGACATGTCCTATATACTTGTAAAAAAAGTTCTACAGATGAATAAAGCTACTAAAACTACTACTGCTACTACATTCTACACAGTATCAGACTATGGCAAGACATGGAATACGAACCCTACTTGCAGGAAGCCACTGATTTAAATAGATACTAGGAAAGACGTTAGAAATCGCAACACAAATAAAAGATTTAGAAAGTAGCACAAAGAACTATATTCTGAAATTAGTACAGAACACAGTACTCTTAACCGAGGGCAGCTTTCACTAATATAGAAACATTCACAGAATGAAATATAGAAATAGCATTCATCCATAGCTACACAAGTTCAACTAAGAACACTTCGGAAAAAGAATACGGAAACATGGGAACTATATTTCGACAACATAAGGAAGGGAGGGATGTGGTTGCAAGAATTCGGCGAACCTTAGCGCATGGCTAGCACAGCTGCTCTCCCTTAGTATCGCAAAACACGTGTGATCGCCAAACGACCGAAACGGCGATCGAATCCGAACATCATTATTAGACTCTGCATGAAATCACGATCCGTCACCGCATGGCGGAGCGCACTTATGGACAATGGGCGGTGGCGGGAGAAAATGGCAGCCGGTGGAAGTTTCTGAATCGACCGGAGCGGCGATGATCAGGTGGTTTGTTACCACACTAGTGTGCCTACGGCTGAAGAAAGTAGTTCGGGTGCCAACTTGGAAATTGTTATTACGAGGATGCTTTTGTTTCTCAAATTGTTTAGATACCTTAATCCGCGGTTAAATCTTTGGATACTTCGTATTCAAATTGATAGGCTAAGGCAGCGGCTTTTTCGTCATCTAAATGTCCCAAATTAGTTACCTGTTTCTTATTCCTTAATTACTGATCGACGTATCCCCTGTTTCCGGCCCTCTGCGGCCACCCACGCGCTCGTCTCTGCACGTAGCGTACTTCAAAGGGTTTGTAGCATGACGTATTACAAGCACCTCCTATAACATATAACAGACAACAAGGCACCGCATTAAAATTTAACGATTAATTCTTTGTTAACCTAGTTTAGTACTTCTGGAGTATTCACTTTACACTGAGGTGAAAAAAAGTCTTGGTATAACCCCTACTATTGTGTCGGACCTCCTTTTGGCCGGCATAGAGCAGCAACTCGACTTGGCATGGACTCAGTATGCTGCGTTCATAATAGCAAAAGGGCTGCCGAGGAAGGATTTTGTGCACAAACTGACCTTCAAATTACGTCCAACAAATGTTCGATGGCGTTAATGTTTGGCGATCTGGATGGAAAAATCATTCACTCGAACTGTCCAGAAAGTCTTTCAAACCAATCGCGAACAATTGTGGACCAGTGACATGGCGCGTTGACATCCATAAAAATTCCAACAATGTTTCGAACATGAAATCCATGAATTGCTGCACATTGTCTCCAGGTAACCGAACATAACCATTGTCAATCAATGATCGGCTCAGTTGGACCAGAGGACCCAGCCCATTCTATGAACACATAGCCCGCACCATTACGGAGCCAACACCAACTAGCACAGTGCCTTGTTGACAAACTGGGCCCAAGTCCTCATGGCGTCTGCGCCACACTCGAACTCATCAGTTCTTACCAGCTGAAATAGCGACTTACTTGATGAGGTCATGATTTTCCAGTCGTCTAGGGTTCAGCCGATATGGATCAATTCCCTAATGATTTCCGAAATGGAACGTCCCTTGTGCCTACAGTCGATGAGTAAGGCTCCAGGTACTTGCATACGATCTAACGGTGAACTCAGAATTCCAGTCGCTAGTCAGTAACACTAACTAAAATTGTTTTCCTGATATCATTATTGGTTAGGACTTTAGATTTCAATAGTTTCTATGCCTTCCCTAGGCTGATCATTTCGCCCTCCATTATGGTGCCTGTCGCCTGCCTGATACGGTGGCCTCCATGATGCACAATGATTATTCCTATTCCACCTATTCCCATTCTTATGGTACGGATCTCATGCTCGCCTGTTTGTGTTATTCGGACTGTATTGGTCCGGCTCAAAGAGAGTCTCTACAAAGTGTACAGGCTGTTTTATTCTGGCTATGCGACTGCTCTCAAGTTTTTGTAACAAGCACTGGAACATGTTAACATACTTCCTACTGTGGGCTGTGATTAAGGTGTCTCTGCGAATTGAGTACTATAATGTCTTTTAGGGAGATTTGCAGCAATTCTTTCTCCTTGTAAGGCGCGTCCAGAAAATGTTTACGTTTCACCATCTTTTTAAAATACTGTAACAGATGTTTGCATTGCAATTTAGCATACGGTTCCATCATTAAGATGCTTAGTTTTACGTGTTCTTGCTGATCTTTCACCCAGTATCTATCTAAAACTGCCAACTTACTCTCATATATTTCGCAGCATACTGCAATTATTAGCACATTCTGCGATTTCTTCTCGGAGGTGAGCACAAATGAAATATATTTTATGTTCTGCAGTTCTTGACCTCAGCAGTTCACCTCGAAACTGTTCAATAAAATGTTTCACATGAAGATTGTTAAAAAAATCAGCGATTAACGAGTATTTTCTTACGGAGAGAACGTTCTTCCGTATCTCGTTTTCCTCAGTCTCTTGATACACCAAACCTGTTGATAATGCTTGTCCAGCAGGGATAGATCAGTGGTCTGGCTTGCCACATATGTGGCAGAGTGTGTCAGTCAACTGCCGCAGATCTTCCTCTTCCTTTCTCTTTACCACTTCGCTCGTGGTTCGTTCGGTGTCCAGTCTGTTTCTGCCTGAGCTAGAGCTATGATCTTTTTCTTTAAATAACTAGACCAGCGCTTCACGATTTCTGCGGTTTATGCCTACCTGAGTCTCTTTGAGCTAGACTAATAATTTGATTTATTTCTGATCTTTTAAATTATCTTGCACGATCCTGTCTGTTCCTGAACCATTTCGAAATGACAGCTGTTCGACATGCTCCGTACCTTTGGTTACTTCATTTGTGACTTCGCCTTGCCATTCTCTGATTATATCAACATCTTTACATAGCTCATCTGTAGTGCCTTTCATTTCTTATTGTTAAAAGGCACGGATTTGGCTCCAAGCATTGAACAGGTAATAAAAGTTATTATTAAGCGTACAGTGGATAAAAGGATCATTGAACATACGGAGCAATAATACCTTACCACAAGGTGGTGGAATTGGAAAGGAAATGCTGACCATTATGTTTAGTTTGATTTTTCCACGTAAATCACCAGTGATTGCAGCATTAGTTAACATATTAAAGGAAACACTCAGAAAAATACTTATGAGCACCAGTGTACTTCTTTAACTGTATGTTGAGTTCACTAGCTGAGTGCATGAATTAAGTAAGGAAAGCAGTCCCTTAACTCTATGTGTTTCTGCGCTACCCCGCTAAATATTCTACTGATACTCTTAACACCAGATTAACGTCGGCCAGTCACTGTGGACCTGCCAAGTTTCGTCCAATGAAAACTTCACAACACTCTGGGCACACTCCCTTTTCTTAAAGAAAATGCTATGGTTAACCAGTAAAACTACTTTACCTCTTAAATTGGGCGGGGGGGCAGGTGGGCGGGAGGGCGGGGGGGGGGGGTCGGGGAGTGAAAGCTAATATATTATCCCACTATGAGTTTAATTTCACATTTTAGCCAAAGATAATGGATGTTCGTAGGAACTTGCGAAGTTTCCTTCCCACTATGAAATTAATGTAAGTGACTCCATTACTGTGTTCGCTTACAAAACTTATGCACCAGTTGCTGCTGACCTACTTTGCGTTTACCAAATTTCTCTCGCTATGTGTATCTCATGTTTTCCCATCCCCTTGCAGATCCCTATTTTAAAATGCCAGTTCGCAACTTGTCGATTTCGGCCTACTGCCTCCTACTTCTCCTACTTTGGCCAATACCATTGTACATAGACGTCGCTAAGAATGACCGTAGAACAATGTATTCCCTCTAGCAACTCGGTCGTTTAGCAAAATAACAGTTTTACGACCCGTTTGTGGTCTTACACCTGTAGCCCGGATATTCATGTAATCAACCATGGACTCAAAAAGAAGTACTAATTATGTTCGCAACAAGTGGTGTTTCTGGTGTTTGCTTCATCTACATCTACATGACTACTCTGCAATTCACATTTAAGTGCTTGGCAGAGGGTTCGTCGAACCACAATCATAGTATATCTCTACCATTCCACTCCCGAACAGCGCGCGGGAAAAACGAACACCTAAACCTTTCTGTTCGAGCTATGATTTCTCTTATTTTATTTTCATGGTCATTTCTACCTATGTAGGTTGCGCTCAATAAAATATTTTCGCATTCGGAAGAGAAAGTTGGTGACTGAAATTTCGTAAATAGATCTTGCTTCAGCTTCAGTTAACTCCATACTTTCATACTTCGATTTTAATTTCAGTTGTTTCTGTAAATGCGTCCCTCAACACAGTAAACTGATCGAAGCCATCTGTCTAGACACTATGTGACTACAATGGAATACAAATGGAGAATGAAAGATAGTAGCCAAATAACTAAATTAGTATACCGTAGAAGACTGGAGAAGTGATGCATTACCTGTGATTTGAAAAATTGGCAGGTCATTCTCTTTTTCAAAGAAGGTCGTCGAACAGATACACAAAACAACAGGTACATCTCACCGACATATGTACGCTGAAGGGCCGGCCGGAGTGGCCGAGTGGTTCTAGGCGCTACAGTCTGGAACCGCGCGACCGCTACGGTCGCAGGTTCGAATCCTGCCTCGGGCAAGGATGTTTGTGATGTCCTTAGGTTAGTTAGGTTTAAGTAGTTCTAGGTTCTAGGGGACTGATGACCTCAGCAGTTAAGTCCCATAGTGCTCAGAGCCATTTGAACCATTTGTACGCTGAAGAATTATGAAAGAAATTCAATACGCATTTATTACGACATTTCTGGAGACCGAAAATCTCCCCCGTACGAACCAACGTGGGTTTTAAAGTTATGATAATGTGGAAAATTACTAGCTCTATACCCGCATGAGACCCAGAAAGCAGTAGATACCGGCACCAAGGTTGTTGCTGAGTTCTTTGCCTTTCAGAATGCGTCAGATACATTTAAGTTCTGTCACGTAATTAATGAAATTTGAGCTTACGGAATATCAGACCTGCTTTTTGATTGGATTGAAGAGTTCCTAGCAAAACAGAATAAGGGACGTTATTCTTACAGGAAAAAATTCCGACTTCGAGAGAACCGAATCGGGTGTTGTAGTACCATCACTTTTACGCAAAATATGTGATCGACCTATTGGATGACGTTTGACGTTACAGGAGGATTTCGCTATTATATAATTATAGAGAAGTCGTTACGCTCTAAAATTGTGACGAAATACAGGAAGACCTACAGAGGATCGACGCTTGGAGAATGGACTAACAGTTAGTCCACAACAACTGAAACTATTGCAGATAAACAGACAGAGAGACTCATTGTTGTGTGATTACACGACTGTAGAAATGTCACTGGAAGCAGTCACATTCACTAAATATCTGGGAGTATTCGTAAGAGTGATTTAAATTGGAACGAAAATATAAAACTAATCGTAGGTTAGGCAGACTGTGGACTGAGATTAATATGAAGGCTCCACAGGAAGCATAGTCTACGCACGAAGGAGGTTGTTTACAAATCTCTCATTCGACCAATACCTGAAAATTATTCATCAGTCTGTTGTCTGTCGCAAGTAACATGAATAAAGAAATAGAGAGGATAAAAAAAAGAGCATCGTGTTTCGTCATATAGTTATTTAGTAAAGCGAAATCCTCATAGAGAGGAACAGTCAAGCTTTTAAAGCAACAGTAGTGTGTAGTTCTGCCGTCTTTCACGTGGATAGGAAGGGCGGTTGTTGTGTTCAGCCGCCCGGGGTGGCCGAGTGGTTCTAGGCGCTACAGTCTGACACCGCGCGACTGCTATGGTCGCAGGTTCGAATCCTGCCTCCGGCATGGCTGTGTGTTATGTCCTTAGGTTAGTTAGGTTTAAGTAGTTCTAAGTTCTAGGGGACTGATGACCTCAGATGTTAAGTCCCATACTGCTCAGAGCCATTTGAACCATTTGTTGTGTTCAGCTGTGAGATGAGTTGCTAACCCTTCGCTTACAGCTCCAGGTGGTGTTGACTAGGGTAATGTAGCCAGAGGCTGTTGCCAATTGGTATTACTTTGGGGGCCAGATGTGGAGAGACAAGGGACATACAGCATATCCTTCGTGTCAGCCGATTGGTGGTTCAAATGGCTCTGAGCACTATGGGACTTAACTTCTAAGGTCATCAGTCTCCTAGAACTTAGAACTACTTAAACCTAGCTAACCTAAAGACATCACATACATCCATGTCCGAGGCAGGATTCGAACCTGCGACTGTAGTGGTCTCGCGTTTCCTGACTGTAGCACCTAGAATCGCTCGGCCACTCCGGCCGGCCTCAGCCTACTTTGGCCGCCCTGGTTCCTGGCGGAATTGAGATTAACCCTTCATCTGTAGTCGAGTGGAATGTATTTTCGAAGTGTGGCAGACTTCCCACTGCCCCGATCAAAAGATCTCTACAGTTCATATGAAAAACAGATTTCAGACGCTGATAAATGTTCTGAACCTGATGCACTCGCTTGCCCTCTGTCAAGGGAAGCCTCTTTGCCTCCTAGATTAGGGCAGTCCTAGAGGGTGGGATTACTGGTAGTTGGAAGTTCCAATGTTAAACGCGTAACGGGAGTCCTTAGGGAACTGCAGCCAAGGAGGGGAAGACGTCCAAGGTGCACTTTGTGTGTCTCACCGTGGGAGTCTTTCCAGATGTGGATCTGGTGTTCCTGGTTGCATGAAGAGCATAGGTTGCACCCAAATGCAGATGGTAGCTCATGTCGGTACCAATGACATGTGTTGATTTGGATCGGAAGAGATTCTATCTGGTTTCAGCGGCTTTCTCAGGTGGTAAGGACTGCCATCCTTCCAGGCAAGATGTAGAAAGAGTTCACCAGGACCGATAGCTAAGCTGAATAGAATGTCTAAAGTAGAGGGGCAGACGCTTCTGCGATCATATAGGCCGTAGATTCCTCGTCTCGTAGGGTGCTGCGGTTTCAGATCGGCCAGGGATCCACTATACACGGAAGGTTTTTACATGATTACAAAGGGGGAAGGGAGGGGAGGCTCTTTGGGTTGAATTCCACTTCTTTTTCTCGGTCAGAGGAAGGCGACAAAATACAGAAAGGGCCTCAGTCTCAAAGAGTGCAGTGAAAACAGAAATACAGAGCGAGTAAACCCAGCAACAATCGGTTGTGCAGTTACAAAACGTCGTAAGTGTGTTGGGAAAGAGCCAGATCTCCTAACGCTTAAAGAAAGCAGAGAAACTGAAATCGTTCTAGGTACTGATAGCTGACTAAACCGGAGATAAGTTCATCCGAAAGATTTACGAAGCGCCTATCGGTGCCCAGAAAGAATTTATCAATTAGTGTTGATGGTGTCGTGTTGGTGACTGTTTGTAGTATTTTAAGTTGTTGCGAAAATGTAATAAATAATTCCTGTGGGACATTTTGGATAGACATTATGCTATATAAATGGAGTAAATTAATAGTAGGTTCCTTTTACCGCCCCCATGACTCAGATGAAACGCTTGGTGAATGTTTCAAAGAAAACGAGAGTCTCATTTCCAAATCAACTGTAGTTGGTTGAGACTTCAAACTATTCTCGCAATGTGGACTAACATATTGTTCATGCTTTAAGTCGGTGGTAGAAATTAAACATAATCCCAAATTGTACTAAAAGCTTTCTCAGAAAATTAATTTTAACAATAAGTTCGGGAGCCTACTAGAAGCTTTAAAGTTTGCGAAAACTTATCTCTTAGCAACACACAATCATTAGCAAATAGGGAGCTTCACAACGGGTACAGGAATTAGTGACCACAAAATCGTTGTGTATCAAATCCCGTAATACCCATATCCTCTACAAATAAGCAGAAACATATCTATTAAACAGCAGATTAAATTCCACTGTAGGAGATATCGCATCTAGCCACTAGTTTTTTAGAAAAACTTTATTGTACCGTTACGATTTACGCACCTGAGACCATCTTCAGACGGCAGCGTTGATTCCTTGGCACGCTTCACATTTCTGTGAGTACATGTTACACAAAAGGTTTTACATTTGTGTTCCAAAATATGGCGAAGTTATTGAGAGTATATAGTTTATAAAGGGTTGTACACTGTACATAATCTTTATAGATTGTACTAACTACGTAAAAGCTCTCCTATACGTATATAAGAGAGAGGTTTGATTGTCTTTTTCGATCCATGCTGACCTATGAGGAGAACCAAATACGAGATGGCAAATATTTTTGTTTAAGTCGGCTGTTGATTTGCTGTGGCACAGAGCCTGATATGTGTGCTGATATGACATTTTTCTGGAGCTACTTTGGCACATTAAATCAGCAACACATGTAAACAAAAGTGTCCGCAGTCTTGTATTTAGATTAGCTCGTATATCTCCATGGATAGACAAAGAGAGTGAAACTTCTGTCTTTTAATCTGTAAAGAAGAACTTTTCACAAAGTGTGTACAGTGTATAGAGCTTATAAACGATGTAAAACTTTTTGTAAGCTATGACTCACAAAAATTTTTCAAAACCTACACATAAAAAAAAAATTTTTTTATTTTTGCAGATATACACAGAAAATGCCAAGAAACCAACGCCACTGTCTGACGATGGCCTGAAACTAGTAACAGTACAGTAAAATCATTTGTGAAAGACTTGTGGCTGGTTGCAGTATTTGCTTGCGTGTGCTTACAAAAGAGCTAAGATGTTCTCCAGCTATAGTGTCTAAAATAGCTTAAAAATTTGCTTGACACCTTATGAAGATACAGTCTCCTAACCTTCCAAACTAAGTTTAAGGATAGGTCAAATGAAAAAGGGGCACTTGGAACAAAAGTAAATAAACAGTTCGTTTATTGCAGAACATGTTGAGTAGTAGGTCTAAGAGAGTTCTAGCACAAAGAGCATTTGCAAGTCAGTTTTCCAGCATGCCGACCACAAACACAATTTACAAGTTTGCCCCAACAAAAAATTTAATTTCCCTATTCCAAAAAATTACAATTTATATAAATACAATGGAAACAGAAAAGATGACCAAAGTTGAGCTATTTAAGTAACAGAAATTTGTAGTAATAGAAATCGTAATTTAAATAAAAAGAAAAATACAAAATATTGAAATTCATTCAAATTCAATAACATAATCAGTTCCAACTTTATTTACCTCGATCGTTTTTTACCTTGATAAACAATGCGTAAATTTACAAGATTATCTAATTTATTATCAGTTTTAAAGATTTTAGCATAATGATCTGGAAGAGCAATGTTATATTTCTCATCTAAGAGTAATAAAATTTTATCTCCAAATCTAGTAGGTAAAACTTCAGCTTTTGAAAGTACATAAGATTTGTGTTTTTTAAATTGTGATAAATTAGTGAACACTTCTGAACAACCATTACTACAATTGTTAAGTTAAGTTAACAGATTTTCAGTGATTCCAATCATGACCATTTATATATCTATAGGAAACATTAAAGAATAAAAAAAAAATTAAACATTTGAACATAGGAACTTTGTTCATATAAAGGAAATATACCAGAACATTTTGTTAACTATTTTGGAATAAAATACTGAAAGAATACAAAGTTTTGATGATATAATTTGTTGTTATTAGTCTTTGTATGTTTTAAAATTATTATACATGAGTTAAAAGTTTAATCATATTTCAGATTTAGTAAATGGACATTTTTGAAAATAAACTCGATGAGGATTTACAGAAAAAGATGAAAAATTTCAATCATTATAAGCTAAATATTTCACTCAAAATTCAATAATTGTCAGTCTTTAGTATATACACAAATAAAGGGTTTATTAAAGAACTTCAAAAAAGAATTAAGTCCTATTTTTAAAGTAACTAAAGGTTATGTTGGTTTTAAACATAGGAGATTTGCGAATGTAAACTGATGCAAAGATGTAGTGAAAAACCATTATTTACAGAATGAATTACCAAATCTTGCTACAAGACCTGAATATACAAATATTTTAATGCATTTAAATAATTATATTAATAAACAAGAATTACATAATTACTCCACAAAAATAGGGAATTGAAGATATTTTCATCAACAGATATAACTCCATACTTTAATGAGTTAAAACAACTTAATTATAAAATATATGACAAGCAAATTTTTGAATTTACTTTTATAACTGGAGGTGAATAAAAACTTCACAACTTCAATGAATCTGTTTTTATGCATAAAAAAGTTCTTGTTGTTGGTGAAAATGGACACAGAGATATAACATTTGCTGATTTTGAGATTTCGATTACTCTTGAATACAGACTTTATAAAATAACTCCTGAAGTTCTGTGAATAAAAATAGTCTGCAAATAAGATATTCTGTTACATCAAAATATTCTGTTAGAACTGTTTCAGCTGATGTAACGATAATGGTATTTGGCGAAAGAATTTAACTATTTTTATTCTGTATAATTGAACTATGATAATCACATTTACTGTTTAAGTGCAAAAACTTTAATGAAACACTTCATCCTAATAGAATAACAACTAAAAATGGAAAACAAAGAATTGAGAGAATTTGTTCAATTTGTAAAATTATAAGGAATATTTTCATAAAAAGTTTTCTGTTAATTTAAACAGCACCTCAATGACTGCTTTAAAAATTGCTGGAACAGAAACTGAGGTTACCAAAGCATTCACCCATGAAGAAATAATTAAAGAATTACATGAACTAATTAGAAAGAATTTTTAAAGAATATATGAAAATTTGTTTCCCTTATATTTATTTTTTCTCAAATTAGCTTATGCTATTCCAGTTCAAGATAAAACAGGTAATAATATAGACGATTCTTTCAAAAAATATTCATTGCTAGTGTGCTTAATAATATACAAACAGATAGTAGCAAAAAAATTATAATATAGAATTTGAAGAATTAATGAAAAAATTAACATTTAAAGTTATTCAGTGAGTGAAAAGCATCTGTTGTTTAACAGTTAACAGAACATTGAAAGAAAAGGTACAGAAGAAATTTAATGTTCAAGAAATAGCATTTGGGTTGACTTAGTCTCTAAATTAATGAATGTAGCAACAGAGAACAATCTACTATAAAAATGGCTCCAGAATAGGTACATAAAGAAACTGAAAAAAATCTTATTGAAAATTTTTTATGCAAGAAATTTACTTGATACTGATACGATTTTTTGAAAAAGGATATACAGCTAATTGTTCACCAGAAATTTTTGAAACCGAAGATGTTTATCATTTTGAACCAATAAATGTAATATTTTATGAGTGAGAAGTATTGAAAACGAATTTTGCAAATGTTTTCCTTGTTGATGAAGTTTTAAATAAGAAAGGTTTTAAAGTTTATGTTAAATGGATGGGTTTCGATTATTTACACAATAGTTGGGTAAATAAAACTAAAGTAATATTTAAAATGTGAATAAAAAATTTTATGTATAAATGCAGTTCGTTATAAAAAATTTAGACTGGTTTGGTGTTGAACATAATTTGCTTATTTTTACATTCAAAAAGATAGTTTACTTGGCTGTTCAAATGAAGGTTAACAAAATAGACTTAATGTCAAAATCATATGACAATTTTAAATTTATGTTGATGGATTTTACTGACCAACTTAATAATTCTTTTATTAGAATCATATAAAAATACTCATAAATGTACAAAATTTAATTATGAGGAAAGTAATTATGTAGGCTTTCCCGGCGTAATAAGTCTTGAACGTCTTATCGGGTTTGCTGCCGGATCCCAAAATCAACTTGACTCGATATTTCGGCGATCCAACGGTTCGCCATCTTCACGAAAAAGCTGCTTATGCTGATGAGTACCGCTGAGAACTGACGCCAGGTTGCAAATCGACGTCCTATATAGGCCACCATTCAGTACACGGCGCATGCCCCGCCCATCACGGTTTCTGCCTTACAAAACAGGGAGGTGGCGCCGCCCTTAGTGAAACTCTGCTGCCAACGATATATCGCAATCAAGGCCGCACTGAGGAACGTTCAGTTTTGATGCAAGATAATACAGGATTCTACGTTTTGCTAAGCGGAAACCCATTGTCTCTATTGATTAAATTATCAGTCAACCTAATTTCAATCTCCTGTTTATAGACACTGTTCCAAAAACCGGAAATGTTGGCAACCACTACAGTTTCCTCAAATTTCATTTTTTGTCTCTCATTTAGGCAGTGTAGTTGTTGTAGCTGTTGTAGCCTCGTATGTCGGCGATGTTCCACACACCTGTCTTGCACTGTGCAAATAGAACATTGGCCGTTGGATTTCAGAACTAAAGAATATAAACCAGATTCATTATTCAAATTTGTATCTGAATTTAAGTATACCTTATTGGCACACCTCAATTCTTTATCTTTCTTATATATTTCCTTTTATCATTTGCATATCAAGCTATTCTAGAATTCGAATGTTGTGAAATATTACAAATATTATTAGCCTTAAACCATAGTTATTTTTCATCAATAATTGTTAAAATATTTTTATTATTAAAAACGTTTTTATTATTTTCAGCTCCACAAGCAACTCCATTTATATATACAAAGTGTAATACATTGGGGGATACTGGGACATTCGATTCATGGTCGGCATTCTGGAAATTTGACTCGGAAATGCTCTTTGTAGAACTCTCTTTAGACATACTACTACATCGCCATAATAGTTAATCTTATGTTGGTGCATAGATGCGTAGTGTTTTTGTTTTGAATTATGGTATTCTGTTTGCTATTGGTTTATTTATCGAATGTCAATTTCTATTTTTACTTCACTGTTGCTATTTGAGTTTACATATTGTCATTCTGTCGTCTGAAGGTAGTGAGTGGAACTGTGGACGCTAGAAAGGAGAGTGGCAAGTGAAGCAATCGGAAAATTTGCGTTGGAGTTCAACAGATGGGTGAAAAGAGGAGAAGAAGATAGAAAAATTTCCGCCGTGTATGAGGATAATTCCACTGGACAGAGCACGGCAAGGAAATGGTCTTCTCGTTCTAGGGAGGATGTTTTCGACATCAGTGAGTTTCCACGTTCAGGAAGACATTCAGGGTTTAATGAAGATCTTTTGAACGCCTTGATACACAATGATCCACGACATTGTATTCGACAAGTGTCACATATGATGTACTGCTCTGCTGTGTTTGTACCGTATACTGTAAGCCAAAACTAACAAAAATGACCGTGTGCCCGTATGTACATCTCGGCCTGCTCGTCGTCAACTGGCTCGTGAACTACACCGACAATTCCTGCTCTTTATGGTTTCGGGTGAAGGGAAATTACGTCTTTATGCCAACGTAAAGAAAATAATTCAATGGTTGAGGCCAAACAAAGCAGGACTCCCCCTGCAGACGTACGCGCATTCGCAAAAGTTAATGTAATGCTTCTAGTGTAACAGTGATGGAGTGTGTACTACGGACTGCTTCCCCGCTGTGTGACCATCACTGCTTGAAATGACGCTACTCCACGATAAGGCCTGCCAATACTCTGATGGACTGACAAAAAGCACAGCACAGGAGTTAGGTTAGGACGTAGTTCCGTTTCGACCTTATTCACCTGATTTTGCACCTTCAGATTTTCACCGTTTCCTCTCACTCGAGCAGCCCTCCAGGAACTTCCTTTTAGGAAGAAAATGAGCTCCTAATATTGCTCAACGAGTTCTTCCCCTCAAAACCACGCGATTTCTACAGTCACCCAATCTAAGTGACTGGAGGTGCAATTTCTGTTCTGGAGAAGGGACTTAATTTTGCACCCACACCTAGGTTCACGCCGGTAGCGGACATTGTCAGGGCAGTTGAACAGGTTGCTGCACGACTACCACCTGAATGCAGCTGAGAAGTACGCCAGGAAACCTGCCGTCCTCTGACGAGAACTAAACCGATCAAGTCGAGTATTACCATCAGGGAGAGGGAAGCCATTCGAGACCTGAGACAGAGCCCTGAGAATGTTGTCTTGCCGGCTGACAAAGGCAATGATACGGTTGATCTTTCCCATAAGGACTAAGGACTACATTGAGAAGATGCAGAGCCTGCTAAATGACGAATCTTACAGGAAGATGAACGCTGACTCCACAAAGAGGGTGGAGAACAAGACTAGAGCTCTTCTCAAGGACGCAGCTTTAGCAGAGGGTGTCACCAAGAAATTGACACCTCAAGGACCTGTACCGCCAAGACTTTATGGACTTCCTAAAGTCCACAATGAAGGGGTGACATTACGCCCAATTATCAGCAACACTAAAGCACCTACATATTTGTTGGCCAAATACCTGGCAGAATTGCTAAGCCCTTATGTGAGTAAATGCCCTCATCACGTTCGTAATTCTGTGGATTTAGGAAAACGTCCCTACAACTTCAAGCTGACAGACTCAGATATCCAGGAGAGTTTTAACGTTGTTTCATTATTCACTAGGGTTCCTCTTCGAGAGTCAGTTGGGCTTATTGCACAGAAATTTGACGAGAAGACGATCGAACTTCTCAAGCACGTTCTAACCTCCACGTATTTTCTCTTTAATGTACAATACTATGAACAAACAGAAGGAGTCGCAATGGGGAGCCCACTCTTGCCTGTGGTCGCAAATTTCTGTATGGAGTACTTCGAGGAGGGAGCTTTGGCTTCATTCAAATGGAAACCTACTTGTTTTCTACGTAATGTGGATGACACGTTCGAAATAGACCCCATGAAAGGGACCAGCTCTTAGACTTCCTTACACCTCTGAACTCCATACATCCGAACATCAAATTCACTATGGAGACCGACGCACACGGAAGATTGACGTCATGGTCAAAAGATGGCACCCTGGGCCAAGAGGTATACAGGAAGAAAACGCACACTGACCTGTATTTGTATGCGGATAGCTGCCACCACCTTGCACAGAGAAATGGGGTGCTAAAAACACAGGTGCATAGGGCGCGCACCACCTATGATGCAGAAAGTCTGCCCAAAGAGCTGGAACACCTCAAAACCGTATTCCGGAAAACCGGGTACTCGGAATGGCAGATCAGACGCTCTCTCCACCACACCTCTATAGTACAGCGTGTGTAGACGGAAGAAGTCACGGAGAAAGAGATAGTCAATGCCTATATACCGTATACTGGCGCACTATCGGGGAAAATATGACGAATAGTGAGGAAACACCGAGTAGGAACTATCTTTTGCCCATCAAATAAAACACGAGCATTTCTGGGAAGTGTCAAAGACGATCTCGGTTTGCGGAAGGCCGGCATATACCAGATTCCGAGTCAGTGTGAGAAGACTTATACTGGACAGACAGTGCGCACCATCGAAGATCGTTGCCGAGAACATCAGAGGCACACTCGCCTTGGGTACCCAACAATTCGGCGGTCGCAGAGCACTCTTTGTCCGGAAATCATGAAATGGACTACCAACATACCAGGGTATTGGCTCAGACATCTAAATACTGGGACAGCGTCGTTAGAGAGGCTATCGAAATTCGTACCAGAGACGGACTCACCAACCGAGGTTGCGACTACAACCTCAGCAGAGCATGGGAACCAGAACTGAGTCTCATTAAAAAGACGCTCAGCAAAGGAAACGAACGAGCGACTAGGGCGGACGAGGCAATTACACCGACGCCACCAGAGTCGCTGACGCCAGCGTCTCAGCGACCGCTGACGCACGGCCGCGGACCGCGGAGAGAACGCCTCGCGAGGGGAGAGGATTTAAGGTTCAAATGGCTCTGAGCACTATGGGACTCAACTGCTTTGGTCATTAGTCCCCTAGAACTTAGAACTAGTTAAACCTAACTAACCTAAGGACATCACAAACATCCATGCTCGAGGCAGGATTCGAACCTGCGACCGTAGCGGTCTCGCGGTTCCAGACTGCAGCGCCTTTAACCGCACGGCCACTTCGGCCGGCGAGGATTTAAGACTGCAGCCCGCAGTCAGGAGCTCAGTTCGTCAGCGCACCTGATGATGGCGACATGTCTGATCGCCGAAATATTGTGCCCGTTGGACACTATGAACCGGCAGCACACCCGTGGACTGTTCGAGCAAAACCTGTACAGTTAACGGTAGACTGTTCGCACACATGGAAGTTTTCGGATAAATGGAATAATCATTCTTTGTTACTCATAAGACAGGTAGCAACAAAGATGAGCTAAACTGTATGCCCATTAATCTTATAGAAGATTTTAGCAAAATTTCTTACTAATCCTTTAAAAATACCTCAAGTTTGACAACCGAAAAGAAGATGCCAGTTTTAAAAGTGTATTTAGCACAGTAAACCGTCTATAGGTTGTCAAATAAGTTTCATAAAAAAGCAACGAGTATCAGCTATCACATATCAGTTGCCACACTGCTCATATACTATGGGAAGGCATTTGACTCTTTCAAAATAAAATCTTGTTGACAGCGCTTGAGAACCCAAGAATATAATCTATCTAAATCAATTTTTTGATGAATTTATACAACAAGGATACAAATTCCTTTCGATTATATTAAGGAAGTGATAAGTTAAGGACTGAGAAAGGAGTTTGGCAAGATATGTCTCTTACCAGAAGTATGCCACCATTGGGTGGAGAAAATAATCAGACAAAGTAAAACAGTAATACAGAGCACTACTTACAAGTAAAATAATGGAAAATCATTATGTCGATAGGTGAATTACAGAAATTAATCATGTAGTTGCAGAAACGAAACCATAGGATTAATGAAAACAAGAAATAAGCACGAGGGTGAAAATGCCTTTGTGTTAATTTGAGAAACCGAAGATTGAATTCAAATGAAAACTCCCAATGTGCTTTGAAAGGAGATACTACGGTAATTGTTTACTGCCAGAACTACCACACGGCAGTGCGGTTAGTTGATAACGAGATACTGAATGTTACAATGCGATGGGCATGTATTACACAACTGGTCCTCAGCAGCTAGGAAATATATTGAGTTAATCTACCCAACAGAGATTACTTTTATTAACTTATTTATTGTAAGACTATTCTTATGTCCTTGGCCATCATCAGCGGTGTCTGTATTACAGAACACAAAATATTTTTCGAAATACATTTACCTCTAGTGTAAAGCATTTCATACTACTTGAGGTGACTGCCACTTTTGATATTATTTCACTTGCCTTATTTACTTGTTTCCTAGGAAATGTCAAAGAGAAACGCCAATAACTCTCACATAATTGTCATATTATATGACCGTTTTAATCTACATATTAATTTGGGATATTACATACTTGTCAATGGAAATACAGGGTGTTCCATTGATTATCTCACGAAATAAGCATCAAACAAAAAAAACTACACAGAATGAAACTCGTCTAGCTTGTAGGGGGAAACCAGATGGCGCTATGGTTGGCCCGCTATATGGCGCTGCCATAGGTTCAAATGGTTCAAATGGCTCTGAGCACTATGCGACTTAACTTCTGAGGTCATCAGTCGCCTAGAACTTAGAACTAATTAAACCTAACTAACCTAAGGACATCACACACATCCATGCCCGAGGCAGGATTCGAACCTGTGACCGTAGCGGTCACGCGGTTCCAGACTGAAGCGCCTCTAACCGCACGGCCACACCGGCCGGCGCTGCCATAGGTCAAACAGTTATCAACTGCGCTTTTTGAATAGGAACCCCCTTTTTTTATTACATGTTGGTGTAGTACGTAAAGAAATATGAACGTTTTAGTTGGACCACTTTTTTCGCTTTGTGACAGATGGCGCTGTAATAGTCACAAACGTATTGGTACGTGGTATCACGTAACATTCCGCTAGTGCGGACGGTATTTGCTTCGCGATGCATTACCCGTTTACCGTTTACCAATTGCGGAAAAGGTCGATATCGTGTTCATATATGACTATTGTGATCAAAATGCCCAACGGGCCTGTGCTGTGTATGCTACTCGGTATCCTGGACGACTTCATCCAAGTGTACGGACCGTTCGCCGGATACTTACGTTATTTAAGGAAACAGAAAGTGTTCAGCCACATGTGAAACGTCAACCACGTCCTGCAACAAATGATGATGCCCAAGTAGGTGTTTTAGCTGCTGTCGCGGCTAATCCGCTCATCAGTAGCAGACAAATTGCGCGAGAATCGGGAATCTGAAAAACGTCGGTGTTGAGAATGCTACATCAACATCGATTGCACCCGTACCATATTTCTATGCACCAGGAATTGTATGGCGACGACTTTGAACGTCGTGTGCATTTCTGCCACTGGGCACAAGACAAATTACAGGACGATGACAGATTTTTTGCACGCGTTCTATTTAGCGACGAAGCGTCATTCACCAACAGCGGTAACGTAAACCGACATAATATGCACTATTGGGCAACGGAACATCCACGATGACTGCGACAAGTGGAACATCAGCGACCTAGGCGGGTTAATGTATGGTGCGGCATTATGGGAGGAAAGATAATTGGCCCCCATTTTATCGATGGCAATCTAAATGGTGGAATGTATGCTGATTTCCTACGTAATGTTCTACCGATGTTACTACAAGATGTTTCACTGCATGACAGAATGGCAATGTACTTCCAACATGATGGATGTCCTGCACATAGCTCGCGTACACTTGAAGTGGTATTGAACAGCATATATCATGACTGGTGGACTGGTCGTCGCAGCATCATACCATGGCCCGCAAGTTCACCGGATCTGACGTACCCGGATTACTTTCTGTGGGGAATGTTGAAGGATATTTGCTATCGTGTTCCACCGACAACGCCTGACAACGTGCGTGAGCGCATTGTCAATGCATGTGCGAACGTTACGGAAGGCGAACTACTCGCTGTTGAGAGGAATGTCGTTACACGTACTGCCAAATGCATTGAGGTTGACGGACATCGTTCTGAGCATTTATTTCACTAATGTGGTATTTACAGGTAATCACGCTGTAACAGCATGCGTTCTCAGAAATGTTAAGCTCACAAAAGTACATGAATCACATAGGAACACCCGAAATAAAATGTTCAAACGTACCTACGGTCTGTATTTTAATTTAAAAAACCTTCCTGTTACCAACTATTCGTCTAAAATTGTGAGCCATATGTTTGTGACCATAACAGCACCATCTATCACAAAGCGAAAAATGTGGTCCAACTAAAACATTCATATTTAATTACGTACTACAGGAATAAGTAATAAAAAATGGGATTTCCTATTTTTAAAAAATGCAGTTGATATCCGTTTGACCTATGTCGGTGCCGGCCGCGGTGGCTGTGCGGTTCTAGGCGCTCATCCGGAACCGCGTGACTGCTACGGGCATGGATGTGTGTGATGTCCTTAGGTTAGTTAGGTTTAAGTAGTTCTAAGTTCTAGGGGACCGATGACCACAGATGTTAAGTCCCATAGTGCTCAGAGCCATTTGAACCATTTGAACCTATGGCGGCGCCCTCTAGCGGGCCAACGATAGCGCCATCTGGTTGGCCCTTCAAGCTAGACAAGTTTCTTTCTTTGTAGTTTTTTCGTTTGACGCTTATTTCGTGAGATATTTGGCTCCGTCACGATCAATGGACCACCCAGTATACTTAACAACCAAAAATAATGATTACGTTGCTTACTTCATACATTGTATGATTTAATTCTTAAATTGTGTTATTCGTATTAAAAGAATTTCTAAAGAAAGGAATGAATTTCAGCACTGCAGATGTATAATAATATTGTTGAATTTGATTTGGTTTTTTGTTTCCTAGGTTGTCATTTTAGTTCAGAATAAGGTCAAGATGTGTCGTCAAATATGTGAAAATTTCTATCTCTTCCAAAATATTTAGCAGACTGCCTTTTCCAGCTGTGTGTAGGATTGACAGGCATTGTGTTGTCACTAGCTGCAGAGCAATACTGAGGTGGTCCTGTGGCCCTGGCAAAAGAGCTAAAGCTGTGACCCCCCCCCACCTCCCCACCCCCACCCCCACGAAAAACCACCTGGAAAATTTTGTAGATATGAAATGATATTGACAAATATTACTGAAACACAACATTTCTGAAAAATATTGCAATTAGTAAATTACCTATATCACTGTAGTAAATAACATACAAATTACATAATTCATACACCTTATATAAATGAATGTACCTATATTGATGTATGTTCCACCCCCACCTAAAGCACGGGTCCGACTTAAAACAGACTTTGCTCACATATCACTTAATGTCTGGAAAGAACCACTGTATAGACAGTGATACTGTCTGATAGGGCTAAGAATCACCTATCTATCAATGAAAGTGAAAAAGAAATACAGCCAAAGACGCGTGGACAGCCACATCTTAATTTATCCGGTATTTGAGAATGAGATCACTTCGTGACTTTCTACAGCCTATACAAGTAATTTAAAACCTTGACGAAATTTCTATCACTGGCAACACCCATAAAATTATCAAAGAAGAAAGTTTAACCCTTGCAACTTTCTCGCTCTTCGTACACTAAAACTGCCGTATCACACATAACGTTTTACTTTATTACTTTTCAACTAGTAATTCTATTTCCAAAATATTTTGCAGATAGTATTCGCATATACAACTGAATGCATAAACCAAATTATATCACTGTACGACACATAGTTAAGGAGATACGACGTCATAAACACTGCGATACGGAAAAGACTGCCGCATCACGCACGAATTTTTAAATTTATTACTTCTCTGCTACTAGATCTATTCGCAATCATTTTCGCAGACAGTATTCACATATGTCACTGAATGTACCTACAAAAATTGTATCACTGTACGACACATTGTTCAGGAGATATCGTGTCACAAACATTGATCTGCATGAAAACTCCCATAGTGCTCAGAGCCATTTTGCATGAAAACGAAACTGCAGGTCGAAATTCGCTAGAGATGCAGATGAACCATGTGTACATATGTGTGTGAAACGTGTTAAATGTATGTGTCATGTGTGTATAGACCAACGCCATGCGCAAGAAGCTCCATCAAAATCCCTAGATCGATTTCAGTAAAACTTGGTACACATACTATTTACTAGCTGATGGGAATTTCTGTGGCTGTAAGAAACATCAATCTCATGTTGTGTTAGCGATGCTACCGTAGGGAAAGATGGGGCCAGGAAAAGATAGACCCACTGAGAGAGTGTAAGAGGAGATGGACACGGACAGTGGAGAGGAGAAGATGGGAAGAGAAAGGGGAAGAGTGAAATACACAGAAAAGGGAAGAGGAGAAGATGGACAAAAAGAGGGGAGAAGAGGAGATGAACAGAAGAAGGGAGGAGAAAGCGATGGACAGGGGGGAAAAGGAAAGATGGGCAGAGAAGAAGAAAGAGGAGATGATCGACAGTGAGAGAGGGAGGGGGAGAGGGACAGAATAAAGAAAGAGGAGGATGACGTGATCGTTGACGGTGGTACAATAATACTGCGGTAGCAATGAGGGAACAAGTTTAATTGTCAAATATTAAAAGCAGGCCTAGTCTGACGTGAATTGAAACAAAACATAAAATAAGTCACGTCTTGAAATAGAGCAAAATTCTTCTCGTGGCCTGTTAGATCATAATTTGGTCTAAGTTCATTTAATACACATTTCATAAGAGTCAAAGTCCCGAAGGATGTTCATTTTTAAAGTACAAAATGAATAAAAAAAGTTTAAGTCCCACAGGGAATAAGAATTTCAACAGCCTTGCCGTCCACAGGTGACAGCTCTTTATGTCCTGGAAGAGGATGTGAAGGGCAGTGAAGTCGTGAAGACAGCTCTTGAGAGAGAATTCTGATTGATGGAATCATTTCGGAACTGGCACTTGGCCCAGGAACTTCACTCGGAGCGAACTGGTCTGATCTGACCCAGGCGCTACTCTAAATACTACTCAGCGATACCAGACAACGAGACAGTTTTCGATAACTTGTCTTGGGAAAGAGAAATGGTCCGTGTGGTCCACGTAACAGTGCTTGGGTTGCCTACTAATAGACGGTCGGAGCAAGAGAGAGAGAGGTGAAGAGAAGGTGGGCAGAGAGAGGGGAGGAGGTGATAGAGAGATATAGAAATGGAGGAGGTGATGGAATAATAGAAGATGGAACTAAATATATACTCAAGTAGTGCTGGTTACCCACATACTGTTTCTAAAAAATTGAAAGAAAAGGATATCGTAACCTTATCGTTTATAGCAGCTACTGTACATTGACTCTGGCATGATGTATGATAAAGAACAGATTTGATTAACTCCTGCCGCGCCGGATTAGCCGAGCGGTCTAGGGCGCTGCAGTCATGGACTGTGCGGCTGGTCCCGGCGGAGGTTCGAGTCCTCCCTCGGGCATGGGTGTGTATGTTTGTCCTTAGGATAATTTAGGTTAAGTAGTGTGTAAGCTTAGGGACTGATGACCTTAGCAGTTAAGTCCCATAAGATTTCACACACATTTGAACATTTTTGATTTGATTAACTCCTCGTAAATTACTACTTCTGCATAGATTACTAACCTATTCGTACATATTATAATAGTGGATGTGTGTACCAATGTTCCTCATCTACTCCTAGACCACTGGGTTGACCTCTACCAAACGTGGTACACATATAACTTACTGTCTCGAAGGAACCATTGTAGGTGTAACAGCAAACAACCTCTCAGCAGCGTGGGGATCGGGGCGAAAAAGTTCGTTGCTCACCACGTGCAGTTAGCCAAACTACATTCATTCAGTTTGACAATGAGAGTGCTGATCAAGCTATTATTACTCTATTCGCAACACACTTCACAGAAAGCTTTCACCCATACCGCTTTTTGCACTTGCAAAATTATATTATTATACGACACGTAGTGGAGGAGATATGCCTTCATAAACATTCAGCTGTGTGAAAACGGAACTGCAGCGCAAAAGTCGCGGGTGAACTATGTGGGAAATGTGTTAAATATATGTAAAATATGTAAGACATGTGTGTACAGTGGCAAAGCCACAGGTAAAAAGCTCCGCTTACACTCGTGGATACATTGCAGCCATACTTGGTAGCCATATTACCTATTGTCTGCGGGTAAGAACCAACAACCTCATATAGCGGTGGGAGTGGTTACGCCGAGAGAGAAGGGGGTAGGTGGAGATGGAAAGAGAGGGAGAAGGAGGAGAGGGAAACAAAAAAAATGGCTCTGAGCACTATGGGACTCAACTGCTGAGGTCATTAGTCCCCTAGAACTTAGAACTAGTTAAACCTAACTAACCTAAGGACATCACAAACATCCATGCCCGAGGCAGGATTCGAACCTGCGACCGTAGCGGAGAGGGAAACAGATAGGAAGGATGAGCAGATGAACAGAAAGAGGGGGAGGGAAAATGGACAGGTAGGGAAGAGGAGGAGATGGTCAGAGAGAGGACTGCAGAGGAACAGATGGACAGACAGAAGTTGGGAGGAGGAGATGGTCAGAGAGAGGGCTAGTATGAGATTGACAGAGAAAGGGAAGATTAGGAAATATGCAGAGGGAGGGAAGAGGGGGACATAAACAAAGAAAGGAGAGTGGAGGAGATGGATAGAGAGGGATTAAGGAGATGGATTAATAGAAGAATGGAATAAATACATACCTGGTCAACTCTGGGTACCCAGCTAGTTATAAATAAAAGAACAACCGCTATAAAAAAGAGCTGAGAAAAGTCGCTACCAATGAAATGTGTTGTTACGATAGTTTTGTGTGGCATTTCCTTGTGTAGGGTGAAGCAATTTTATCCATAATATCTATAATCTACTTTCACCCACATTCTGTCTGAAGTAGTGTTTTTGCATCTTTAATTTGCTAAAACTGCTTTCACGCATGTTATAGTTACTGGCATTGTCGTAATAACGTCAAAGATATTCGATATTTGGAAAAGAATCTCTCTGGTCGTACTTTCAACAATCCTGAAAACTATGCAGATGGAAATCCGTGTCAATTCTTTTCACAATGTCTTCCACTTGGAGTTTGAAAGCAGCTCTCTGGTTAGCTAGCTCCACGACATGAATATGTCTGATATACCTGGCATCAAAATCAGCTGCACATTTTCAAGTTGAGACACAGAGTTTTCATTTATGGCCTTTCGTGGAAGGAACTGAAAATCGGATAAAACTGTGTGAGATAGGAGACATTAGTCTTCCGCTTCAATTGTTGTTCAGTCAAATACGTACTTTGAAACGCACAAGCTCAGTCTCGCTCCAGTTCTCAGTCGGCAGAAATCGAAAGCCTTTGGTCAAGTTGCGTATTTGTTTTCACTCACGCTTGCAGCCTCTGAGGTCATACAGTACAGTAGGGCAATAGGAGCAAACACGAGCGAGTTTTGTAGGCGGCGTACGTTGGAACAAAGTGTGTTGTTGTCACGTATATCATGATAAAGACAGACGTCCACTCAGCAGTAATCATCTCTTTCTAATGCTATCTGAACAAAATGACACTTTAGAAATGACTGCATGACGAACGTCGCTGGCAGAAAGAGAGTCTTCTTTTCGTAGGAACAAGTAAAACCAGGGTTGGGAGCACTTACGTACCTTTTCCTACTAATCCTTAAACCGGCCTTGTTTCCTGGTGAAATTTTTTGGACAGAACTCCCCTTCTTCCACTGCTCATTAGAAACTGAGCTGTCTCGTCACCCTCTCGGTATAGCACTGAGTGGCTGTATGGTTTTGATGTTTCAGGTGCGAGGTAAAATAAAATAGGTTTATGCCACTGAGATTAAGGTTTTCTCATAGGTACCACATTTTCTCTTATAAACACTTGAGCCTATAAATTTGCTGGACTGTTCTGGGGCGTGACAAATTTTTGGTCGTATTGAGTTGCACATTATGAGGCTTACTTTCGAATTGGATAATCTGGAGGGTAAGTTTCATTTTATGTGAAATTCTTCCAAGTGTGATACGGCAGTGACTCTGTGATTTTGGTTATCAGATGGTTTCGCTACGAAAATATTTCCTGCTACTTTCTTTACATTGACGTGCAGTTCTTTTGTACTACTTTCGTCGACTAAGATGCATTTGTAACCTTAATTTTTTGCAGTTTATCGTAGTGTTTTTAGTTCAGCTGTTACGTTTTCCGTTAATGGATCGCCCTATCCAGGTAGGAAACTATGCTTCCTCATGTTCTGAATGGCAAGTACTGTTGTCAATTATGGTTGCTTTTTTCCGAAAGATGTTCTGATTTTTATGATTTCTTGATGCAGAAAGTTGATTTCGGTATGTCGTACATGCTCGATTGTTAATGTGTGGAATGTGTCTATGTCATATTACGTTCCTTCAAATAAACTTAGTGTATCTTCAAAGCATCTGCAGTAGTATAATATTTTATTAGCCCACTCATAATTAGGTTTTTATAAACTGCTCACAGAATTTTGTAGGAAGATATTAGCTAGTGAACCAGCATATATATAAAATTATATACACTCCTGGAAATTGAAATAAGAACACCGTGAATTCATTGTCCCAGGAAGGGGAAACTTTATTGACACATTCCTGGGGTCAGATACATCACATGATCACACTGACAGAACCACAGGCACATAGACACAGGCAACAGAGCATGCACAATGTCGGCACTAGTACAGTGTATATCCACCTTTCGCAGCAATGCAGGCTGCTATTCTCCCATGGAGACGATCGTAGAGATGCTGGATGTAGTCCTGTGGAACGGCTTGCCATGCCATTTCCACCTGGCGCCTCAGTTGGACCAGCGTTCGTGCTGGACGTGCAGACCGCGTGAGACGACGCTTCATCCAGTCCCAAACATGCTCAATGGGAGACAGATCCGGAGATCGTGCTGGCCAGGGTAGTTGACTTACACCTTCTAGAGCACGTTGGGTGGCACGGGATACATGCGGACGTGCATTGTCCTGTTGGAACAGCAAGTTCCCTTGCCGGTCTAGGAATGGTAGAACGATGGGTTCGATGACGGTTTGGATGTACCGTGCACTATTCAGTGTCCCCTCGACGATCACCAGTGGTGTACGGCCAGTGTAGGAGATCGCTCCCCACACCATGATGCCGGGTGTTGGCCCTGTGTGCCTCGGTCGTATGCAGTCCTGATTGTGGCGCTCACCTGCACGGCGCCAAACACGCATACGACCATCATTGGCACCAAGGCAGAAGCGACTCTCATCGCTGAAGACGACACGTCTCCATTCGTCCCTCCATTCACGCCTGTCGCGACACCACTGGAGGCGGGCTGCACGATGTTGGAGCGTGAGCGGAAGACGGCCTAACGGTGTGCGGGACCGTAGCCCAGCTTCATGGAGACGGTTGCGAATGGTCCTCGCCGATACCCCAGGAGCAACAGTGTCCCTAATTTGCTGGGAAGTGGCGGTGCGGTCCCGTACGGCACTGCGTAGGATCCTACGGTCTTGGCGTGCATCCGTGCGTCGCTGCGGTCCGGTCCCAGGTCGACGGGCACCTGCACCTTCCGCCGACCACTGGCGACAACATCGATGTACTGTGGAGACCTCACGCCCCACGTGTTGAGCAATTCGGCGGTACGTCCACCCGGCCTCCCGCATGCCCACTATACGCCCTCGCTCAAAGTCCGTCAACTGCACATACGGCTCACGTCCACGCTGTCACGGCATGCTACCAGTGTTAAAGACTGCGATGGAGCTCCGTATGCCACGGCAAACTGGCTGACACTGACGGCGGCGGTGCACAAATGCTGCGCAGCTAGCGCCATTCGACGGCCAACACCGCGGTTCCTGGTGTGTCCGGTGTGCCGTGCGTGTGATCATTGCTTGTACAGCCCTCTCGCAGTGTCCGGAGCAAGTATGGTGGGTCTGACACACCGGTGTCAATGTGTTCTTTTTTCCATTTCCACCGCCCGGTGGAATAGTGTCGAGGTCCGGTGTGCCGTGTGCCGGCCAGCCTGTTGATGGTTCTTAAGGCGATTTTCCATCTTCCTCGGCGAATGTGGGCTGGTTCCCCTTATACCGCCTCAGTTACACTGTGCCGGCAATTGCTGCACAAACAGTTTTCGCATACGCGTACAACATAATTATTCTACCACGCAAACATTGGGAATAAGACGTTCCCAAGGAGGGGGGGGGGGGGGGTCCACTGGGGGCCGAACCGCACAATACTCCTGTGTTGGGTGTGGGGCGGCGGTGGGGTGGGTCGACTGCTGTGACCTGTTGTGGGTTTGTGAACCACGAAGGGCTACATCGGGACGAAGAAGACTTCGTCGGATGTAAATGTAATTTCGTACGCGTCCACACAGTTGGCAGGTGTCTCTATGAACTGTCTGGATGATGATGAAAAACACCTATGGGCAGAAAGATCCCCGTGGTCTTCCCCAAAAGAACAAGTATATCATCAGCTAGGACCTTATCTCCATCACATTGCAAGTATCTAGGGTATCAAAGACCACAAATTGTCTGTTTTCATTTGCCTCGAATTCTACGGCCGCCGTTTGCTTAACGATGTTCCTGGAGTTTCGCCAGCACGAGTGTCTGGCATTGTCAAAGCTTCACCACTGCTGTAGTGGAGATGGTTGCCGCAGATTTTGTGCACCTGGCGCCCTAACGTCCAACGGCGTTGGCGTGGTTATTACCGTTGCTACATGCAACGGTCGTTTGCTGCAGCACGGATATCGAGGGTCAGTTCACCTGACGCTTTTCTCTTCCTTGTTGAAGTTTTTGTCATGTTTGTGGGTCTCTATAGCTTCCATGAATAGGCAGATTTGGTAGCTCTTCTCCACAGAAAGAGCCGGCCGGGGTGGCCGAGCGGTTCTAGGCGCTTCAGTCTGGAACCGCGGGACCGCTACGGTCGCAAGTTCGAATCCTGCCTCGGGCATGGATATGTGTGATGTCCTTAGGTTAGTTAGGTTTAAGTAGTTCTAAGTTCTAGGGGACTGATGACCTCAGAAATTAAGTCCCTAAGTGCTCACAGCCATTTGAACCATTTGAATCCACAGAAAGAAATTCCGTGTCTTTGAATTTTTTTATGCAGTCGGTTTCATACAGCGCGTGCTCCAACACGGCCGATTTCTCATCCTAAACTAAGTTACAGTGCCGATTATGTTCGGCGATCCTGGTGTTGATTGATCGACGAGTCATTCGTACATAGACTTCTCCACCATTGGAGGAGCAAATCCTTGACACCCTTGTGTGATTACTAAACAAACCTGGGATGAAATGCGCTGCTCTTCTTTGGAATTACTCTGTCTCTACTGTTAATGTCACCCATAAAGAGTCTTATATTAATGTACTCTTATTACTTGTAGTATGTAACATTTGGTTTTTTTAAGGTGTTTGTGTGTGTGTGTGTGTGTGTGTGTGTGTGTGTGTGTGAAATCTTATCGGACTTAACTGCTAAGGTCATAAGTCCCTAAGTTTACACACTACTTAACTGAAATGATCCTAAGGACAAACACACACACCCATGCCCGAGGTAGAACTCGAACCTCTGCCGGGACCAGGCGCACAGTCCATGACTTCTGTTGAAGGTCAACTAGCTGTCCTAGCACCTGTAGGTCATCCTACATTTCACTACGAATTTCTGACTTTACATCAGCTTCATCTGCGTACAGCCTCACGGAATTTCCGACAAGATCCACTGGATTATTTACATAAATCTTGAATAGTAACGGCCGTATAGTGCTATAGAAGATACTCTACAATTCCCCTCGTCCCCCCCCCCCTCCTTTTTGGCTGGTTCAAATGGCTCTGAGCACTATGGGACTCAACTGCTGAGGTCATTAGTCCCCTAGAACTTAGAACTAGTTAAACCTAACTAACCTAAGGACATCACAAACATCCATGCCCGAGGCAGGATTCGAACCTGCGACCGTAGCGGTCTTGCGGTTCCAGACTGCAGCGCCTTTGACCGCACGGCCACTTCGGCCGGCCCCTCCTTTTTCCGGGGTCTGTTAAATGTGGCGCGTTGAAATCTTCGTGCTAAGAAGTCCTTCAGTTTTGTGACAAAGTTAGTTGAAGGAACACAGTATCAACCGCGATGGCGGTATCTAGACCGCCTGGATATTACGGGTAAGCATAGCGAACTGGCACAATGTTTTCGCGGAACCGATGTTGTGTGCTACAGAGGAAATTTTCGCTTGTGCTTGATTCTGTTACAACTGCGGAGACTACCAACAGTACTGGCGCATTTAAATACCGTAAGTCGAAGGCGAAACTCCAACCCGAGGGATGCAACATTTCTTTCTTACTTGCGAGAAAATACTATGTTGGACAGTCACGTGATTAAGTGGTGAAACTAATGGGGTAGTAACAGGTCAAAATTTTGAATTTACTCTTTTGCAGTTAGACAGGGAATGCCGACATGGAGATAGTGTGTGTTTAGTAGGCTGAGCTAGCGCGAAAGCAGTCTCAATGGGCCGGGAATTTGTGCGGCCGTGAGCAACACGGCCGTGGTCATGCGGGGCGTATCCGAAGTCGATCGCCGGAGTTGTTTACTCTCCGTGTCCATGCATAATCATCGAATAAACATGGTCGAAATTTCTGGTCGCCACGATGCACCCACGTGCTCGTGTGTTAAAGTAGAGCCTGCGGCAGTCTAATGTTTCTTAGAAGGTGTCGTTCTCCATGTTCCTGTTTATAAACAACTAAGAACTAACAAGCCTTGAATCTGATGTTACCCATTTACGCTAAAACACATATGGTTTCCTGTTTTAAGATACTCCGTGGATGCTAAGATTGCAAACCAACTTCGCTGTCACGATTTGTTTCAAACTCCGTCTTTATGAGTCATGATTACGAAGACCTCTCCCAAACTTATGACGGTTGAATCTTATAAATGATTTCACCAAGGGTTCTTAGAGAAATATTGGAACAATTACACAAGAAAACACTTTTATGGCTATCTTTCACAAAGTTCCATTCATATTACTTAGTTTCCTTGTCTCAAGTCCAGGTTTTAGTGTGAGTGCTTCAAAGATGTAATTCGTGTCTTCTGGTATGCTATGAAATAAAAAAAATCTACAACCATGAATAATATTATGTCATTCTTCATAATACATCAAGAAGTAATGACAGCATCAATTAATTCCATTGTTTTTTCCTCGATTTATTTCAGATTGCTACAGAATTCCTTTGGTGCTTGTAGAGGATTTATTCCATATTTAACTAGAAGACATGAATAACATTCCAACGATGATACTATATATGAGATTGTAAAATGTAACCTAAGTGGTACAAAACGAAAAATTGTGAGACGTAAGAAAACTTGCAGACATTTTTAGAAACAATGGGAATGAGTTATGGCACATCTGTATGATGAAATTTATTTACATCTCAGTGTTTCAGTAACAACACGTTACACTGGCAAATTACAGAATTCCGTTATAGGAAATCTTAGGTACAGTTACAGATACATTCAAATAAAAAAATACTCCCTAAAATGCTACGATTTATAACAAATATATTTCTAAATCGTAAAGCGTGTGAAACATCGCAACGGACTGCCCCCAGTACGGGTTTTTGCCTGCAGAGTTATCATAAGATGCGTGTGTTTGGTAGTATCATTGGAATCGATAAGTTTCAGCAGTCCGTTTTGCTTTTTTTGCGTCCTCAGTGCGTCAATACTGCTGACAGATTTTTAGCTTTAACAGTGGGGCGAGTTGTAGTGTGAGGGCAACGTATTGGTTTGAGAAGGTTTTTGTGAGATAAATAGAAATAATAAATTAGTTGGAAGACAAATTATCCAAACATATTATCCAAGCAACGGTATCACTGATGACTGTCATAACGAGACTGAAGAGTTAACCAAGCATTTAGGGACTTTATCCTCGCAAAGAGCCAAGGTACTCCGACAGATATAATACATGAGGAGAAAGGGAGCAATATAGAGTAAACGAAATGGGGATTAATAACAGAAATGAGAGGCAGATAATGTCAAACATCTGCAGTACAATACTGACGGGGATTGAACCCCAGACAGAACTGAGGTGCTACCTCATCGTTAGAGAACAGTCCCGGGAAACAGGAATTATGGGGGCTTCGGCAGGAGCAGAATTTGGGAGTAAGTCACAAGATAATGGGCAATGGTAATACCACATGGGGCGTAGGAATCTAACATAGAGAAGAATGGAGATCAAGCATGCTCTTCTAGCTGTAAAAGGGGAAGAGAAATCATGGTTATTGAGGAACAGGAATAATGCGTTAGTGGAAGAAGTAGGCTTAATTGAAAAAAAAAAGATGGTTCCACTGGCGATGAAGGATTGGAATTTGTGGACAGGTGGATCAGAGAATTTACTGAAAGTAGCATGAAGATGATGTACCAGCAGTGGTTTCAAGATGACAGTAGTTATGCAAAGCAGAAGAGCATATGTCAGACTACCATTTGAGTTAAATTGTTTTCCAATAAGGATATGCAAGGAGTAATGGTAATTAGTAAATCTGAATATACTGGTGACGAGTCTTTCATGGACACAGTAATCGTGGCAGAACACCTGAAACAGTGTGGCATCCTGAATGTGTTAAACAGACTAGGAAATCAGCAGACAGTACGAGAAAAAGTGTGTGGTAAGCGCAGAAAGTGAAGGCTATTACCAAGCCAATCCAAGGTTTGAAACAGAGTGTACTGACTTCTAGACCTGAATACCTAATAGCTGTAGTTTTTTTTTCCTTTAGCCAGATCTGAGACATATTTTCAAATTTTCTTAAAACCCATCTTATTAGGATAGCCAATGCTACGAGGCTTGTTGTTATATTGGAAGAGGAATACGTACCCCATTCGGATAAACTAGAGTTCTTACTATCCTACAACAGACACCTATTTGTGCCTAAGTGGTTCAGGTAGTGCGTGGAGAGGAATGATAGCAAGAACATTATACTTTCAGATTACTTACCACTAATGCAACATGAGGACTTCTGCTATGAAAAACTATATTTAGGCCATCAATGTACTTACATTTGAGTTAATTATAAATAATGTACATCATGAGGCCACAGGCATTGTTTCATGTGAGTTCAGGCCCAGTAGTGAAACCTGGTAATCCGATAAATTAAGAGGCTGAATGCATTCTTATTCAAGAACTAACTGGTTAAGATAAGGACTGCAAAGGATCGAATGAGGAAAAAGCCAGGTGAAAGAAATAGCATTACAATTTGTTGAAAATAGTTGGATTTGACGCAGTTTTGGATTTAGACCTATCAGTGATTGCAACAAGTAGACCACAAATTAAAGAAATTTTGAAATGTATATAATTAGCCATGTGAATTCATACAGAAGCACTATGAAAAATGAGTATTTGTCATCACACATGATATCCAAGGAGGATTTGGTTTGAGAAACGTCACTGATCTAAAGCCATATATAAGGGGAAGAAGTATGTGATGCAGAGTATTATTGGAAGTAACAACTATAATTTGTAACATTCGGCTGAAGCGACAGGAGAACTGAGTGATTCAAATGACAGCTGAGAGACCTTGGCGTTTTTGCCTTTAAGGTGTCACAAAGGAGTAACAGCCTAGGGCAAGAAAAAAAAAAAAAAAAAAAAAAAACGGAACGAAGCGCGACTAAGGATTTACTCGAATAGGATGCAAATCAGTAGATGTGATGTACATGTGGAGACGAACAAAACATTACAACTTCAGAGAAATTGGATGATTTATCCAAGAGAAGCAGCTTCACAAATTGAGCAAGTCGGTAACAAGTTGGTCCACCTTTGACCGTTATGGAAGCAGATACACGGTTGACACCGATTTATACAGGTGTGAGATGTTCTCCTGAGCGATATTTTACCGACTTTTGTAGAACTGGCGCGCTAAGTCGTCACAATGCCAAGAGGGTTGGAGGGCCCTGCCCATAATACTCAAAACGATCCAGATTGCGTAGAGATCTGGTGATCTAGCTGCAAAAGAAGGGTTTGGAAACCATGAAGACAGGCAGTAGAAACTCTCACCGTGTGTGAGCGGCATTATCTTGTTGAAGTGGCTAGAGGTGTACCAACGCTCCCAGATTGTGAAGGTCTTTTTCTTCAATAAAAAAATCCAGTTTTTCTAAAACTACAAGCATTTGTTTGTCTGCAAATGTACATCACGTCTACCGATTTCCGTCCCATTCGGATAGTTCCTTCGTGGTGTGTCCTGTGTTTATCTTTGGGTTTATACATCTAAGATGTTTTGTTTATGATTTATTAATGAATTTTGTTGTGTACGAAGTATGAGCAAGATGCCTGTTTGTGCATAATGTAATGAGGAGGACTTCAAGGAAGACTCAGAGAGTAAATCTATGACATCTTGTGATGTAAGTTGAAGAGTGATATGTTAATTGAGAGCTGTAATTTGTTTGGAATCTTTGACGCAGTAAAGAAATGGAGGAATGAAGCGTATTTCAGTGTGGGGATGGGTGTATACAAGATAAAAGAAGTGAATGGTTACCAGTAAATAACACAGAAGAGAGAGGAGTTAATATGGTAAATGATCATGCACCATATGAGACGTGCTTTGCTTGGTACAAAATTGACTGAACAGAGCATGTGGTATAAGGTGTAAGTAGGCTGTTTAGGTTTTTATGTTGGTAACGCCACATAGCGCTCTGTATGAAAATCCCTGCCTGTGTTGTGTGCAGTCTGTGGCTGGTGGCATTGTTCGAATTTGCTATTATAGTGTTGGGCAGTTCACTGTTAACAGCGTGTAGCGTTTAGAGATGGGGGATCCGCTCTTGAACTAATTCATAGAGTTCAATCTTTCAAAGGAGTGAACAATCAGTGATTCAGAAAAAAAGAACGGTAGCTCCAAACGTTTCCCAGGCAGAGAGAGAGAGAGAGAGAGAGAGAGAGAGAGAGAGAGAGAGAGAGAGAGACGGAGCATATCAGCAGCGCCTCTGCTGGTCAGAGCACAGTGCACGCCACACAACACAGCCAGCGCCGGCCTCTGCCCTGCTTCTACCTAGGCTGCCTGCATTGTGCAGTGCCCCATTGGATTTTGTGTTTCACATATGCCGGGCAGTCTCTGTGCGTCGTCTGCCGTGTGCACTGTGCAGTGTCTGGCGCAGCTTAACTTCGCATCGCACTCTGTCGGCGATCGTTTCAGTCGCACGTCCTGCCCTCTGGGCAGTTGATGCCAGCAACAGGACAGAGAGCCACCTAGCGGATAACATAGGAACTACTTGCAAAAACCTGCTCGCAAGGGAGCGGACGATTTGTCTCGGAGCGGGTGAGCTCCCCCCACCCTCGGAACTCGCCCGCTCAACGCTCACCCCACCGTCTCGACTCTAGCCAGAGCGTCGAGCAAAGCGACTCTGGTGTCACTCTGGTCTCTGCGGTCTCAGCTCACGCAGTAATACAGCTCGCGGCTCGACCTGCTCGACTCAGCGCCTCTGCATCGGAGTTTGTCCCCACTGGATATTGTTCTTCATAGTAATACCGCTATGTATATTACATTATTATGTTATGTATACATCAATTGTTTTTATTTTATTTTTATTTGTTTAAACTGATTAGATTAGGTTCCTGATGACTACTCTTACTATAGGATTTTTATTATGGACACTCGAATTTACGCTTTAATTACGAGCGAACCGATAAACGTATCGCAAAATGTGATACACCAATATTTTCCTTGTTTTATTCTGCGTAAGGCTATATGCAGCACTTTCGTTTTACAGTCAAATTTATATTTTTTTTTCTTATTCTGGTACGGATTTTGCGATTTTAGGCGTCTTCGAAAGGAAAAATATATGGCTTGCGATGTATTTGTATGAGGTTAATGAAATTTTAATACATTATAGCCAAATATATTGTTAATGTAAATCTCAAGTTACAACATTTTCCGATCACCCAAAAAACCACGCTAGTGCAAAATAAATCAATAATCAAAAACTTTGTCATATAGTGGAAATTTCAATAAACAATACAAAATTCTTACTCATTATCTATGTTACTTCAAAATAGGATCAAATAAGATCAAAATACAGGTATAGTACTGGAATAAACCAAGTTTAAAGGGCAATGTGCCTTTCATTTATTTTCTTTTGTAAATGAGTGGTGAGTCATGAAAAACAGCTAATTCATTTCAGGGAGTGAACAGTTCTGATCCAATCTCTGAAAAGAACAGTTTTGCCCATCTCTAGTAGCGTTGCGCAGTTGGAGGTGAGCCGCCAGCAGTAGTGGATGTGGTGGGGAGAGATGGCGGAGTTTTGAGAGCGGATGATCTGGACGTATGTCCATCAGAAACAGTAAATTTGTAAGACTGGATGTCATGAACTGATATATATATATTATGACTTTAGGGCCCGCATCTCGTGGTCGTGCGGTAGCGTTCTCGCTTCCCACGCCCAGGTTCCCGGGTTCGATTCGCGGCGGGGTCAGGGATTTTCTCTGCCTCGTGATGGCTGGGTGTTGTGTGCTGTCCTTAGGTTAGTTAGGTTTAAGTAGTTCTAAGTTCTAGGGGACTTATGACCACAGCAGTTGAGTCCCATAGTGCTCAGAGCCATTTGAACCATTTATGACTTTAGAACACTATTAAGATAAGTACATTGTTTGTTCTCTATCAAAATCTTTCATTTGCTAACTATACCTATCAGTAGTTAGTGCCTTCAGTAGTTAGAATCTTTTATTTAGCTGCCAGTAGTGGTGCTCGCTGTATTGCAGTAGTTCGAGTAACGAAGATTTTTGTGAGGTAAGTGATTGATGAAAGGTATAGGTTATTGTTAGTCAGGGCCATTCTTTTGTAGGGATTTTTGAAAGTCAGATTGCGTTGCGCTAAAAATATTGTGTGTCAGTTTAGTGTTGATCAGAATAGGTAAAGAGCGAAATGTCTGAGTACGTTCAGTTCTGCTCAGCTGTTTGAAAATCAAATAATGTGAGAGGTTTATCAGCACAGTAATTGCTTAATTTTTCTAGGGGAAAAGTGTTTCAAATCCTTACAAAATTACATTGCTTTGGGAAAATGACGAATTCCAGTAGTAATCTTTCATCACATACACTTTGTTTCTGTATGATAATATAAATGTAACAAGCCGCGCGGGGTAGCAGTCTTAGGTGCCTTGCCACGGTTCGTGCGGCTCACCCCGTCGGAGGTTCGAGTCCTCCCTCGGGCATGGGTGTGTGTGTTGTCCTTAGCGTAAGATAGTTTATGTTGGATTAAGTAGTGTGTAAGCCTAGGAACCGATGACCACAACAGTTTGGTCCCATAGGAACTTACCACAAATTCCAATAAATGTATCAATAATCTAGGATAAACCATGTACTGATGTGCTGGAGCAATGTGAGATCTCGTAGAGCACTTAATTTAATTACATTTGATATAAATGAGATAACGTGTGGTCTTTTGGAGTGAAAAAATATGCGTTAAATTCCATTGCAGCAGTTGCATAAAGTTCGAAGCTGTAATTTTATGTCAGGTGACAAGTCATTCATAAGCTGTGTCTTAGTTAGTGTTTGAATTAGAGAATTTCGGTGATGGTTAGTTTACCACAGCAGAAAGCACTGGAAAGCAAGACCGAAGTGTATGTTTTTGTGTCTTTCTAATTACAAATGTAAAATAAAATCTGACTAGTACATTAAGTACGAGTTTGTGTTTGCCTAGCTGACTCAATGTTGTGCCTCCTCCCTTGAACCATGGTCTAAGTAGGGAGGATATATAGAATGTAGACTGTCAACGGCAAGGAAAGCGCTTCTGAAGAAGAAAAATTTTTTAACGTTGAGTATAGATTTAAGTGTTAGGAAGTCGTTTCTGAAAGTATTTGTAGGGAGTGTAGCCATGCATGGAACTGAAACATGGACGATAAGAAGATTAGGCAAGAAGAATGTGATGCTACAGATGCTACAGAAGAATGCTGAATATCAGATTTTTCTTGTAAATTTGTGGTAAGATCTTGTGGGACCAAACTGCTGAGGTCATCGGTCTCTAAGTTTACACACTACTTAATCTAACTTAAACTAAATTACGCTAAGGACAACACACACACCCATGTCCGAGGGAGGTTCGAACCTCAGACGGGGGCAGCCGTGCGAACCGTGACAGGACGCCTAGACCTCGCGGCTAGCTCACTCTGCGAAGATTAGATGGGTAGATCATGTAACTAATGGGGAGGTATTGAATAGAATTGGGGAGAAGAGGAATTTGTGGCACAACTTGATTAGAAGAAGGGATAGGCTGGTAGGACATGTTCTGAGGCATCAAGGGATTACCAATTTACTACTGCAGCGCTATGTGGAGGGTAAAAATCGTAGAAGGAGACCAGGTGATGAATACACTGAGCAGATTCAGAAGGATGTATGTTGCAGTAGATACTGGGAGATGAAGTTTGCACAGGATAGGGTAGCATGGAGAGCTGCATCAAACCAGTCTCTGGACTGAAGACAACAACACAACACAACAACAGTGTTGTTGTAATCATTAATGGATTCCCTATCTTTTCTAAATAGGGGAATACCGAAAGAAAGCATTATATTTTATTTTTTATTTATTTTTTTTTTTTTTTTTGTGTTAGTGGTGGTAGGAGGTTTCATAGGTTTACACCCTTTTCTTCTCGTGATTTGTTTATTAGTTTCTTTGGTGAGATGTAGGTTCTATCTGTGAGGTTAAGGGATCCAAATCATAGAATGTGTAATGTACTACATACTCCGAATACAATCTAATAGCAATATTGTAGGAGAAATACCTGACTAGAACCTGACATGTTTTTATTCGCCTAAGTTAGCGAGACGATATAAGGACCATATACAAATGCCACTGGATGTATTTCATATTCTTGGAGCACCGGAAGTGGTACGCGACTAGGACTCAGTAACGAGCAAACATCTCTCACAACGTCGATGAAACGATGAAATGAACCAAGGACTTGTGTGTGCCAGAGAAACAATCTGAACACATTGAGGGAGGGTAAAGGCAGGCCCAATGAATTTGGCGAGTAACTATTGTCGTGCTCTCCTAAATTTCATGTTCTCGAAACGATTGTTTATTGAAAGAAAGAATGTATTTCGTGGTGCTGGAGAATGTTAATTTTAAATAGGTGGAGCAGTAGCAAGAGGCTTAAATTACTTTAGAATGAAAGTAACTTCACTGCCAAGGAGCATAGGTCGACGGAACTTGGACCGTACGTTGAAAGCAGTATCGGGCAGAAGGTAACAGATGGAAATACGATATGAGAAAAACAGAAATGGCACTTTTATTCAAAGACATTAACTGCATCGAAGCCACTGCGATCTATGATCGTCTCCTGGATATCACAAAAGCCGGGACATGGATCTAAATAACTTGTGTGAACATCACAGACTGAAATGCATGATGCGCAACTTGCACCTATGATAGCCACAAGGTTGGTAAGAGTTCTTGTGGTAAGGCGTTTCACCGTTTGACATTCGCTAGATGGTCGTTAGCGCATCTGGACATGCTAGAATATGTTTTTCCAACGCGTCCCATAGGCGCTGGATGGGCTTCAAGTCGGGGAACGGGAAGGCCAGATCATTTTCCGAATATCCTCTCGTTAGAAGAACCCCGGCACCAGCACTAATTAACAGGGATACGAACTGTTATTCATAAAAATGAAGTCATGGCCGAATGTAACCCTGTAAAGACGTACATGAGCAAGGGTTAAAGTGTTACAATAACGTTGACCAATGAGTATACCATGTTCAAAGATTTGAAGGTCAGTACTCTCATGCAAGGTTACACTTCCCACACCATAACACTTGGACCACAAAAACCATCATGTTTGGAAGTGTTTCTGAGTGCCTTACCTGTTTCCTGCTATGGCCGTATGAGGGTACGTTCAGAATTACTACTCCCAACTGGATCTGGTCTCATCCGAGAAGAACACGCGAACTCACTCCTCACAGATGCAGTCCTTATGCTCTTAGCACGATCTCAAACGATGCCGCCGATGTGGCGGTGTCAACGAAATACAACGTATTTTAATTACCGAGCTATCTTAGAGCGTGACATTGCATGTCTCGCACTCCTGCTAAATGTGGTTGCAACGGTACTTTCTCTTTGATCTGGGTCTCTTCTTGCCTGTTCCACAACGAAGCGGTCAAAAAATGGTTCAAATGGCTCTGAGCACTATGGGACTCAACTGCTGAGGTCATTAGTCCCCTAGAACTTAGAACTAGTTAAACCGAACTAACCTAAGGACATCACAAACATCCATGCCCGAGGCAGGATTCGAACCTGCGACCGTAGCGGTCTAGCGGTTCCAGACTGCAGCGCCTTTAACCGCACGGCCACTTTGGCCGGCACGAAGCGGTCATCTACTGCTGTAGTTGACCGAGATCGACAACGTGAAAGAAAGCTATGAGTGAAACCAGATTACAGTCGTCTTACTTCGTCCTTCTTCCAGTTTCCTGGCGATTTTCCCCGTGTGAAACCATCCAAATATTGACTCCAGACCATTTTGTGATGAATAACAACGCCATATATAACTGTGATTGACGAACACTGTTTTTTCTGATTCATTCAACTGCCACGTGTTACGGTGCCAGTCCCATTTGGCGCTATAGTGATGTTAACCTCACGCAATGCGACATCTAATTTTCTGTGCACGACTGGGATACATCTAGCAACAGTCCCATGCAGTTTCATTCATCTCCACGCGATAGTTAATATGTTATGTTACTTAGCTCCAAAAATGCGGTTGCCTTCTAAAACTTACTGGAACACTCGGAACATTTTTAATCATTCGAGAAGAGCACTGATATTAATAATTTGAGTTTGATCCTATTTGCGAGTGGAGCTTCAGCCGTTGCATGGGGGCTTAATAAAAGTTGAATGGAAATAATTTTAATTTTCAGTCGCTGTACTGTCCGATTACGAAGTCTCGTAAACGGTTGGCCCTGACTATTATTATTACGCTATCTGACTGCATAGAACAACAGCAACGAATGAAATGGAAATTTTCATTAACACAATTAATTAATTAATTAAGTCCCCAGCAACTATAAAACCTACGAAACCAAAGCACAAGTATAACTGTTCTGTGTGTGGAAGTATGACTCAACGTACGCATCTGCCACGGTTCTTCTTCAATAACACAAGAAATTTTAAATATCATTTATACTGAATTAATTAAAGAAAATAAAAATACCATAATTACTCAAGAAAACCAGAATTACACTCTAATACAAGAACACAAGCCAGATGCTTTGTTGACTGAACCTGTAATGACGCATTGTTTAAAACATGGAATTAATGAAAAATAAATCAAGTTTCGTTACATTCATATATTGACCAAAATCACTCTAATCATTACAATATATCTCCACACCGACTCGCTATTACCACATCTCAACAAGAACTTTTCAGTATCACATCTCAGCAAGCACTCCCTACTAGCACATCTCAACACGAACTGACTACTACGAGTCCTCGACAAGCACTGCCTTCTAGCACATCTCAATAATGACTGTGCCAGTGGAGGCGGCGGAACAATGCTCTCTAGCGATCTCTGGCGCTGTGGCTCAGTGTAGCCACCTTTCATATGCCCTTCCTCCACGGCTAGAATTTGATGGTATTTTTGCCAGCATTGGTGGTGAAAATACCACCAAATTCGTCAAAAAAAATATAGACAAAAATAAAAGATAATATTAATACGTAAATATCATATAACTAGATAAAATTTTGGCTTTGCACTGACCTTTCAATAACCTAATATATAAAATACAGTAAGCAATACAAATTCTTTCATACATGTGACTTTACATAACAGTTTACACAAGTATTATGTGGTTAAACAGTTCAATCAATAGCGTCAGCAATGACGAATATGTGCAGGTAACAGTCTCATAACTATCCACAAACAGTAATACACAAAAAATCAGTTTATACAAATATTCACATAAACGCTTTCCATGGCTCAAGAATAAGCAGTTGATAGTTCCAGCAGTAGCACCCAGCAATGGTCAACAGGTGCAAAAACCAATAAGTAACATTTTTTCAATAGAAGCAGTCCATCAGTGGCACCAGCAATGTTGATCAGGTGCACACAGCAACAGGTGACTTCATTTCAGTGGAAGCAATCCATCAGTGGCACCCAGCAATGTTGAGCAGCTGCAGACATCAACAAGTAACACCATTTCAGTAGAAGCAGTCCATTAGTGGCACCAGCAATGTTGATCAGGTGCACACAGCAACAGGTGACTTCATTTCAGTAGAAGCAATCCATCAGTGGCACCAGCAATGTTGATCAGGTGCACACAGCAACAGGTGACTTCATTTCAGTAGAAACAGTCCATCAGTGGTACCCAGCAATGTTGAGTAGGTACAGACATCAACAAGTAACACCATTTCAGTAGAAGCAGTCCATCAGTGGTACCCAGCAATGTTGAGCAGGTACACACAGCAACAAGTGACATCTTTTCAGTAGAAGCAGTTCCATAAAATACACTGTCACTGATCACACTGTTCATCAGAGTTTATAAGCAGAAATTAAACATGTCCTAGTGGCACCAATCATGTAGAAAAAGTGCAAGTAACAGTCCATACTATTCACCATAACTACTGAGACAGTTCAGTCATGAACAATAGTTTGAATGCACATACAATTTCTTTAACAAATTATTATCAATGCTCTTACACTAAACATACAAATCATAATAAACACACAAATGATATCAGTTAATTGTCACATTAACTATTACAGTACATAATAACAGTTAACCTATAATATTTGTGGGTGTCAGTGCAAGACACAACAAACAAGTGAAATAATATTTAGGAGATAGGTTGGGATCGCTTCTCTGGGATTATAAAAGGAAAACACACAAAACACACTCACTCATCTTTCATCCACATTAGTGCTACTGTGTAATTGAATAGTGTTAACTGTGTAAATGCAATTCTGTCAAAATTTTATGTTCATCATGTGTACCAAGTAGTAGTGGCAGCAATGTATAACAGTCAATAATAGTTAGTCAACGTCATAGTCATCATGTCAAGACCAATGTTTGCCAAGCCAGATCAAAATGTACGGTTGCTGAACAACTGTCAGTGTACCAAGATATGCAAATGCTTCCTCTCTCAAAAAAAAGTATATACTGCTTGGCGATTTGACAAAGTGTGTGTGTAGGCAATCTTCTTTCTACTTGAGTGTTCTAGTCTGCCATCTTCATCCTCCTTGTTCCATATGGACCAACAAAAAAAAAAATATGCTCCTCACTTACTTTACCTCTTATCCACCAAAACTCCAATAATCATCACTTAACTTCAATAATACCTCATTTACCTTACCTCTTGTCCACAAAACTCGAATAATCATCAACTTCACATAATCTCAATACCTCAATAATACGTCTATACATATAAACCTCAGCACCAATATCATTTCACTTCCATAACAACTCTTTCCTCTAGTCAGTCTCCTCGAACAAGTACAGACAAAATCCTAGTGCAACTTCAATTCAGCATCCCATGCAATCCGAAGACACAGTGTCCACACACAACCTCTGTGTAATCCATCTGACCCAAATTTTCTACTCATTATAAATTATAAGATACATTTTGGTTCCTTGTCCATCATTAAATAAAAGAAATGCATACATGACCTCTAACAGACTTAGTTCGAATAACTCTCAGTAATTAAGTACGATTACGGAGTGTGAATGATCATAATATTTCACAGTGTGTACACCACTTCAAGAATCATAGCAGAAGCAAACATGTGGAGTATTTTTTGTGTCAAGTGGCACTTCCTATTTCAATTGCTCACGGAAAACGCAGTGTAATAACTGTCAATGGTCTAAACCTAGTTTTGGTATGTCATGTCGTTAGCTTCCTTCCTATTAGCATACATTTATACAGCTTTCATAAAACCTCCAGCTCATGTGACTTCTATGACTTTCTTGTACTAATGTCGTTCGTAGAATTACTGCAGTTCATTTTCTTATCTTAAAAATATAAGGCACTGAGCATAAGCAAAACATGCAATAGCGAGTAAATATACCAGTAGAGAACAGAATGTCAACAAGTGGATGCAGCACAATTCTTACAACGAGGCTCTGCCAAGCGAACAATCTATAATTAATACAATAGTGTGACCTAAACTCTATGTACGTACACAGTATATCAGCATTTCTATATTCTAAATTGAAGAGTAGTTATGACAACAAAACAGAAATGTGTAAATATGCAATCCATAAGCAAGGCAGCAAATATGTTATCTATCATAATAAACAGGTCATTAGCATCATATCAGCTTAAGCAAATAAATGTTTATATGTAATCTTAATAAGTAAACATGAAGGCGCAAGCAGATAAATCACAAACTATAACTTACATATCTAACCACATCAGCACAATTAATCAGGTGACAATTATAATTTAAATAAATAAGCACAGCAGGCACATAATTAAAAAAATATGACATCAGTGAAAAAGCATAGCAGCCAAGCGATGCATAATATACACAAGTAATAACACTGTTCATTAATCAATAATTGTGAAAATCAGAAAATGTACACAAGCACGTCGCTTCACAAGTAAATTCATAGAACATGAAATTTAGCACAAAGTATGAATCACGTAATCGCAAGCAGCAAATTACGTCTAAAGTACGTACCTAAGTGGAATTATGTTACCTGAAAAATAAACTCAATCAATAGTTACCCTTTTTAGTTTATTACTTTTTTTTTTCGAAATTACATTCTTCCTGAAATTTTCTCCAAAGCAAGTCGTCTTAACGTCGGACACGCACAGAATTTACCTGAAGGTCTTAAATACTTTATACAACCGTATCCTGAAAAATACTGAACGTTAATAACATAATTTATGAAGTCCTTATAGCTTTATACAGAATTTATTCGGAGAAATTAAACTGTGTATTTATTTACGTCTGTCAGTGCATTCGCACTGAGCGCTCGATCAGCTGTAGGCGCGTGACGTAGGAAGTGATTGTTTGCGGTCAACGACTGCCTTGTGCGGCGCGCAGACTGACTGTTGCTTTGAGTATGTGCCGCCGCCAAAACACAGCGCGGTACTCTTGCACTCTCCGCATGTTTACGTAGCTGTTAGTTTCTCTAAAGTATGTCATTCTACAAAAATTTTTTACGTTCGATATATGATGTATTCCCTTAGAGCGCCGAGATTTAAGAGTTTCTACTTCAACAGTGTTATCATGAATAATTTTGCGAACTCTATACGGACCGTTATAAAGCAGAAAAAATTTGCGACATAAGCCTTTTCCTTTATGAGATAAACGGTGGGACTTAATTAACACCTTCTGGCCAACTGACAAGATTTTTAAACGACCAGGACGTTTCGCTGATTTCTCTCTTCTAGCAGCCGCCGATGCAATATTTTGTAGAGCCAGGTTGACAACTTCAGAATGCCGCAGTTTCCGTGAAGCCGGAAAAGGAACGATTTCAGAAATGCGATTTGTTGGTACTTTATTTTTTAATATCAATAGAGGCGGTAAAGAAGTTGAGTCATTAGGAAGTTCATTCAGAATGTTTTGAAAAATATGAAGATACTGATCCCAAGTTCTGTGATTCTGATGACAATAAAGACGGCACAATTTATTGATTTCCTTCATCCATCTCTCTGAAGCATTAGATTGAGGGTGAAAAAGTGAAATGAAAATTGGTTTAATTTTACGACGCTGTAGAGTACGAAGCCAAATTTTAGAGCGAAACTGTGATCCATTATCTGATATAACCTTATCAACATGACCCACTTCTTTAAGAAAATGTTTGATGAAAGCGTTAGATACTGAACGAGCTGTTGCTTTGCGTAACGGTGTAAAACACACATATTTTGATGTCAGTTCCACTGCTACGAAAATGTACGCAAAACCATTAGTAGAACGAACCACTGGACCGAACAAATCGACTGCAGCCATCTCCTTTAATTTCGCTGGAATGATAGGAAACAACGGTGCTCTGTGAGAAACTGTTGGCGGCTTAGCCTTTTGACATAATTTGCATTTGGCAAGAACAGATCGAATACGTTTTTCCATATTACTGAAGTAGCAATTTTCTCGTAATTTATGAAAGCATTTTCTGGGACCAAAATGCGCATAACTGAAATGTGTGTACCAAATCAATTTATTGACCCACTCATCAGGAATACAAACTAACCAAACAGAGTTGTCGACCGATTTCCGTTTAAAAAGAATGTCATTGCGAACTAAATAATGCTGTCTAATCGCTACGCTTTCCTTTCTCCTCCACTTCTCCTTAATGTCCTTCCAGATTGGATCCTTATTTTGCTCCTTAGCGATGTCCTGGAGCGAAGACGAAATAAAGTTCTCAAACGCAACACCTTGAATGTACATCAAACAATAATGGTTTTCCTTGCAGTCCTCTTCAGCACTTTGTTTCAAACCCATAGGTGCACGTGATAAAGCATCAGCAACAATATTTGAAGATCCCTGTATGTAAACAATACTAAAATCAAATTCCTGTAGGTACAACGCCCATCGTGACAATCTGCCGTGAGTTAATTTTGTTGACATAAGAAATTCCAGAGCTCGATGATCGGTGTAAACCTTAGTATGTCTGCCAAACAAAAATGTGCGAAATTTTGTGAAAGCCCAAACAACAGCCAAAGCTTCAAGTTCCGTAATCGAATAATTCTTTTCGGATTTAGAGAGAACACGGCTTCCAAAGGCAACAGTTTTCTGTACTACAACGCCGTCTTCTTCTATCTCTTGGAATAAATGTGCACCTAGGCCTTTGTATGATGAGTCCGTCGCCAAACAAAAATCTTTAGATAAATCCGGATGTGAAAGAAGTGGAGCAGCAACTAAAGCATCACGAAGTTGTTCAAATTCTGATTGAGCTTCCTCATCCCAACACCAATTAGAATTTTTTCCAGATAATTCACATAAACGAGGTGTGGCCAAATTGTCCAATCTAACAAAGCGTCTAAGAAAATTACAGACACCAAGGAAACTCCGAACATCACGTTTTGTGGTTGGAACAGCATAATTACGAATAGCGTCTAGTTTCTCTGGATCAGGGAGAATACCTTCTGTAGAAATAATGTGACCGAGAAATTTCACCTGAGAACGACCAAATTCTGATTTTTCCAAGTTCACTGTCATGCCAACTCGTGCAAAAATACGTAATAATGAATCCAAAATTTTGTTGTGCTCATTCCAAGAACGTTTAGCAATAAGAATGTCGTCAACATAAGAAGTAATATTGTCACGAAGATAAACAGGTAAAATTTTGTTTAAACTACGAATGAATGCTGCAGAAAATATAGTAAGTCCAAACGGTAATTTCCAAAGTCACTTTCGGGTAAAACAGTCAAATCTGGTTATTCTTTACCTACCGTCTAGATAGATTGATAGTAGAAGAGTTGTTTTTATAGATGCAAAGAATAGTGAAAGAGTAGGCAGCGGTGCAGAAAACTAAAAGGGAAATAGCACCACTACAGCTCGGGGCCTTGTGATCGCTACTGCACATATTCACTTAGTGTAGTGAATCCCCTGAGGACTTTAATAGCTGCACATAAATTTCAGTTTGTGAATTAGTGGCAAATTTGGCGGAAGTGCGTACGTAAATTGATCTAACCATGCACATGGATGTATGTTATTCTTAGAATTGCGAAAGATCTTAAATTTCCGAACAGTCAAAAAGTGTTTATAGTCAAAGTTTTCGCCTCGTGGCGACAAAGACCTACCGCGTCTGTCCCAGTTTGAATGTCGATTATTGTCAAGTTCGCGCGCCTGGCGCTCTCTTGTTGCATCCCGTAAATGAAACAAATTATTTTCTTCAAACCCCTCTGGTATCTGTGATTCTAAATCTCTTTTGCCGTCTTTTCCTACGATTTCGCCTTCAATTTGTTTGACTTGCTTTTTTAATGCCTCAAATTCCCTTTTCACGCGTTCATTAAATTTTCCCTGATTTTCAACATGCTTATTTATGTCCTGATACTCTTCGGTTTCTGCAAATGGCAATGGTGCTGTATCATCTGAATCTCTGTCCCCATGTAAACTAAGATTTGTTAATTTATCTGAAATCTCCTCAACTCTTTCCGATAAGTCACCTATTTTTTCTTTCTGTTTACCTACGTCTTCCGTAAGTGTCGCGACTCGGGTTTCAGTGTTGACACATTTGGTAGTTAACTGTTCATATTGTTGTGTTAGGTTATTTAATCTGTCATTTGGTACGGATTCCTCGATTCTCTCAAATATTTCTTCCTTATCGTGTGCACGTTGTAAATTTAACTCTGAAAATTTCTGCACTATCACGCGATCTCTTTCCTCCTGTTCTCTATCCTGTTCCCTTTGTCTAATCTCTACTGCAATTAATCTATTATTGTGAGCATTCAAAATCGGTTGTACTTCTTCTCTAATTTCTTTCTTTAATTCATCTTTCATGTTTTTGAAACATGTCCCTAGTCGTGAATCTAACCGTGTTTCCATTGTTCCCATCTCAGTTGTAATTGTTCCTATCTCTGTTTTAATTGTTCCTATCTCTGTTTTAAATTCAGATCGAAACTGCTCCATTGTTCCCATACCAGTTGTAATTGTTCCTATTTGTGATCCCTGTGAGTCTAACCGTGTTGCCAAAGTTCCTATCTCTGTTTTAATTGTTCCCATATCAGTTGTAATTGTTCCTATTTGTGATCCCAAATTTAATATTGCACCCATCAACTGCTCCATATTAAATGGTTCAAAATTCTTTTCGCCCCTAACATTTCCCGCAAAACCAGTTTCCTTCGTCATGGCTGTAAAGCTATTTGTGTTCGATACTATTTCAGAATCTTCTGTCGTTAATCTCGAATTCTGAAAACTTTCTGATTGAGAAAAATTTTGAAATGGTTCTGGACTATTTTCCCTGCTTATTAAATTGTTTTCCACTTCATTATTCATCATACTGTTCCCCTGTGTTGGCGAGTTCGCCATGTCAACAATTTCGTCATTCTGACTATCCATCATTTTTGCCTTTTTCATCGATCGCGTAATCATTTACAAAACATACAAAACTCGTCACTGTACGAAAATTACAGAGAATATAACACGTTATCACCAACAATACCATTCACACAGAATGCTTCCCTCAAACGCGATTAACGAACAATTGAAATAATTGCACTAAATCGTCAAACGCGTATACAAGGCAACAAAAAAAATAAATTTTGAAAAATACCATTAGAAGAATGCCAATTACCAAATCTACACATGCAATATAGACTACAATTACTAGACTACAAATTACTACAACAATACTACTGTCTACTATTTTTACAATCAGAAGAATTCCAAGGGACGATCCGAAGCAGCGGTCGCCACGTGCATGGGGGCTTAATAAAAGTTGAATGGAAATAATTTTAATTTTCAGTCGCTGTACTGTCCGATTACGAAGTCTCGTAAACGGTTGGCCCTGACTATTATTATTACGCTATCTGACTGCATAGAACAACAGCAACGAATGAAATGGAAATTTTCATTAACACAATTAATTAATTAATTAAGTCCCCAGCAACTATAAAACCTACGAAACCAAAGCACAAGTATAACTGTTCTGTGTGTGGAAGTATGACTCAACGTACGCATCTGCCACGGTTCTTCTTCAATAACACAAGAAATTTTAAATATCATTTATACTGAATTAATTAAAGAAAATAAAAATACCATAATTACTCAAGAAAACCAGAATTACACTCTAATACAAGAACACAAGCCAGATGCTTTGTTGACTGAACCTGTAATGACGCATTGTTTAAAACATGGAATTAATGAAAAATAAATCAAGTTTCGTTACCTTCATATATTGACCAAAATCACTCTAATCATTACAATATATCTCCACACCGACTCGCTATTACCACATCTCAACAAGAACTTTTCAGTATCACATCTCAGCAAGCACTCCCTACTAGCACATCTCAACACGAACTGACTACTACGAGTCCTCGACAAGCACTGCCTTCTAGCACATCTCAATAATGACTGTGCCAGTGGAGGCGGCGGAACAATGCTCTCTAGCGATCTCTGGCGCTGTGGCTCAGTGTAGCCACCTTTCACCGTGATGAAAAGACAACCACCTAAGTTTCAAAACATTTCTGGTTCCTCCGAAACCAAACGTTTAAACGAATAATCCAAACATACTAAAAATGTAGAACATTAAATTATGCATAGACTGAGTATTAAATCATTGAAATTTGGTTAAACTTTCCCACAGAAAAGCTACGTCAGAAATCGGTAGCTTTTTCACACTTTTCGAAAGACACTTGTTTAGTCTCTATAAAACCTGCAGTATCTGAGAATTGACCAAATTAACGCAAAATTTTGTAGGAGAAAAGATGTAGCGCATCAAATTGTGTTTTCGAAAAGTCAATGAAAGTTACAAAACGACGTAGCTAGCAATTAAATATCCCCATTATTCAATCATATGTAAACCACTTGTTTAACGACCAACATCAACTTTCTGACTTCAGTGGAATTGTTTCTTCCAATCTTTACCGTTGTCGTTTTCTTTTCAGTATACTCATTCTCTGCCTAAATAGATATGCGAAAAACACTATGAGCTTTGTTTTGTAAGGTCTTTGATGCCTTTGAAGACCCAACAGATTTCGAAAAGGCAGAGCGCGTTGTGGATGGGGTATTTCTGTTGCATAGAGAGGGACAAGAAGCAAAAGAACAATTTCTTCAGTACCTGAAAAGTATGTTGATAACATTAAGGATCATGACTGTGTTTGATGGATACCCTGACGTGACAAGGTTCTCGGCGCTACAGTCTGTAACCGCGCGAGCGCTACTGTCGCAGGTTCGATTCCTGCCTCGGGCATGGATGTGTGTGCTGTCCTTAGGTTAGTTAGGTTTAAGTAGTTCTAAGTTCTAGGGGACTGATGACCTCAGTAGTTAGGTCCCATAGTGCTCAGAGCCATTTGAAACATTTTTTTGACGTGACAAGTGACAGTTACAAGAATTCAGCTGAGTGGTTGCGCAGAGCCACGAAAGATAACGTTTAATTAAACAACTTCACTAAACATGGCAAAAGGTTTGTTTCCGACGAACGTACAAAACAAAGAGCGTCTCATTTCTTTCGTGTTTACACAACCTGAGAGTGAACACTTCAATATTATTCAAGGTCCTGCGGATGCCAATACCGTAATTGTAGCTGTTGCTGACACCGTTACTCAGCACTGTATGCTCTTGTCGTTCGGGAGTACGCTGACCTTTTTGTTATTCTGATCGCTTCAGACCCATTATCCCGCAACATTATTCTAAATTTCAAGTTGTCTGAAGCATCGAAAGGCAAAATTCTATTACTACATGCCTTCAGTGGCTGCGTTACGACTTCGTCAAGGCAATTTAGACGAAAAACTGCCGGCAGAAAACAAAGGAGATATTCTGCAATTCCAGTGCTACTGTTCATGAGATTGAAGAGTCTGAACAGATGTTCATAGCAGCTCTGTACTGCAAAGATGAAACGAAATCATTAAATGTCCTTCGAATCAAGTTTTTGAAAAATATGTGTCAAATTCATCATTCAGCGTCACCATTTTGCTTTCTACAGAAGCAACTGCTCACCAGCATTCCCTAAGAACGTACTGGCAAGCTTGGAAAAATAACACGCTAGATCCACTGCATTGGGTATGGAAGGCTTCAAGATTCGGCCGCTTGCCAGTTACCAATACTGAAGAAGCAGAACAAGCGGAAATATTGAGAACTATTTACTGGACTTGTGATACGGCGTGCCATGGGGGATGTTCCTGGAAGAAAAACAGCATTAAGTGTCCCACCGTTTACAAACTATGCAAAGACCAACACTGCATTAATTTTCCAGATGACATCCATGTTATTACATTAATGATTATGACATAGATAACGACATTTTGGAAGAACAGTTCCCAGTGAGAACATGAATCCGGAAGAAATGGAAGAATTCCAAGCGTGTAAAGAAGTAATACTATAAAATGTAAAAAAAGGCGGGTTGTATACAGCCAAACACTAATCTTTTACTCCAAGATAATTTATTCTGTTATATTACTTTAAGCCAATTTCACATAATCACATGTAATTCAATATATTATTAGTTGCACTAGTTCTCTTTATAACTAATACAACAATAATGAACGTAATATAATTCTTTTCACTAACACCCTTGTAAACAAATTGTTTGCCCTATATACAGTGTGTTACAAAAAGGTACTGCCAAACTTTCAGGAAACATTCCTCACACATAAAGAAAGAAAATATGTTATGTGTACATGTGTCCGGAAACGCTTACTTTCCATGTTAGAGCTCATTTTATTACTTCTCTTCAAATCACATTAATCATGGAATGAAAACACACAGAAACAGAACGTACCAGCGTGACTTCAAACACTTTTTACAGGAAATGCTCAAAATGTCCTCCGTCAGCGAGGATACATGCATCCACCCTCCGTCGCATGGAATCCCTGATGCGCTGATGCAACCCTGGAGAATGGCGTATTGTATCACAGCCGTCCACAATACGAGCACGAAGAGTCTCTACATTTGGCACCGGGGTTGCGTAGACAAGAGCTTTCAAATGCCCCCATAAATGAGGTCAGGAGAGCGTGGAGGCCATGGAATTGGTCCGCCTCTACCAATCCATGGGTCTCCGAATCTGTTGTTGAGAAGCGTACGAACACTTCGACTGAAATGTGCAGGAGCTCCATAGTGCATGAACCACATGTTGTGTCGTACTTGGAAAGCCACATGTTCTAGCAGCACAGGTAGAGTATCCCGTATGAAATCATGGCGGTGAATCGAGGAATTACGGTACATCCTGACGAAACTAAAATGAGCTCTACCATGGAAATTAAGCGTTTCCGGGTACATGTCCACATAACATCTTTTCTTTATTTGTGTGTGAGGAATGTTTCCTGAAAGTTTGGCCGTACCTTTTTGTAGCACCCTGTATAATATACTAATATTATTGCGTTAATTTCATAGTTTTAGATACTCTTATCTCGATAACGTGTAGTTAATAGATTATGTACTAGTAACAAAAATAAAAAAAGTGAAAACTAAACAAATTCGCTGAATGGAACGTACGAGGACGTGCTGGAAAATAGTCCCTCCGAAATTTTATTCTGTTCTCAATATCAGTTGAGGTGTTACATGCCATGGATATTAAATGCTCGACTGTCCCGATTTTCTGGAGCAAGCTGCAGTCCTCTGTTGTACGAGTAAGAGGGCTCCGAATTCTGGAGTATAGCATGGCGGCGTGTAACGTAACTATGCTGGTGCGTGAGAAACCGCGTGCTGTAATCGAATATCTAACCGCACAAAACGTCGTCCACACGTGGAGGACCCCCTACGTCAGTATGACAATGCCAGCCCACACACGACAGCTGCAGCATCTGCAACAATCCGACGCTTTGGGTTCACTGCCATCGACCATCATCCATCTGGCTTGGACCCATCCTACTGTCATCTGTTTCCAAATCTTAAAGGACACCTTCTAGGACTTCACTTCGGTAGGGATGAAGGTGATATAGTAGTTCCGCCAACAAAGAGAAACACTCTACTGTACAGTCACGGTATCAGCAAATTAGTCTCTCGGTGGGAGAAATGTGTTCGTCACAAGGGTGACTATGTTGAGAAATAAGTATGTGAACATGGAAAATAAAGCTTCAGAATGTTATTACAGTTTGATTTGTTTAGAAAGCTTTAAGAATTTTCACACAAAAAAGTCGTAGACCTTACTTTTCAACATACCATCGTAGATAGTGGACTCTGGTCGTTAACCAAGCACTTTACTTGTAATTTATTAACTGCGATATTTACCTACCACCTACATTTTTCGTCACTTGCTTTGAACTCCACTCAGCAGATCCTGCCACCAATCCTGAACAAACTCTAAAGAAAAAAAAGTAGTTATATCAGACTAACCCTTTGAGTCCTAAGAATATGATCTTTTGTAATTTTTCAGATAATTAACCATTATTATCACAGTAAGGAAAGAATACAAGTAAAATTGACAAAAAGTATACACTGAATTATTTGTAGGGGATTGTTTCACTTTGGAATATAATTCCAAAAATTTTCACAAAATTAACATTTGTTATCATAGTAAGCTACGAATATATGAACAAATTGGCGAAAAGTAGGTAATCATCAGTTTTAAGGGAATGGTTTCACTTGGAGACAACTAGGATATAGAGTTTTAAGCTACCAATCATTTCTTGTGATGTATTTGAAAACAAATTCGCATGTTTCCTACACACATCATCAGTTTTAAGGGAATGGTTTCACTTGGAAACAACTAGGATATAGAGTTTTCAGCTACCCATCATTTCATGTGATGTATTTGAAAACTAATTCGCATGTTTCCTACACACAGTCTCACATCTCGAAACTTCCATGACCTCATAATGCCAATTACGAACAAGAGTCCTAAATAGATAGCAAAAATAGGCCTAAAATTTTCATAAATTGTTTATGAAAATTATGTACTGCCCCAATGGTCTCGTTTCGTAACCACTCGCAAAAGCTGTAATATAGACTCAAATTTACGTTACATTAACTTCAAATGTACTTACTTTCAGGGTCAATGATCTTCTCAGTACGGACACTGCAAAGAAAACCACATCTCACAATCTCCTACATTAACGTGGCGCCATCTCTGCGCCAAATGTTGCTACAAGTGACTGCTACAAAGAACTACTTTGGTAGAAGTACCTGAGTGTACTACTAGATATCTCCGCTTTGCAGGCAGAAACGATTGGTACTCAAATTGTCAATCTTCAACGGCAATGTATGAGAATAAGAGAACCACTTTCCCTCAAGACATTTCGTTATTAGGAAAAAAAGAATCCCTGACGATCTACGCTGCAAGTAATATTCTTTTCAATACTGACATTTTATTTAATTTGAGTAATTTTAGGGCGTCCTGTGTCTAGAAAATTTTTGTTCCGTGAATTATTAAATTGTTCAACATGCTAGCACTCAGCAGCTGTCTGTCTGATTATCTTACCTGAAGTTGCACTCTCAATTTGTGTCATATTCCAACGGTTATTCGAGTTACGTTTTTAATGATGCATCATTTCAAGTTATTTTAAACAGTTAGAGTCAAAATTACTCTTAAGACAGAGGCTACTGAATTGAGTACCTACTTTGGAGCAGTGAAATTAATATGTCAGTCGGTAAGAGCTCTTGAGTCAGTAATGCATAATAGGTACTGGTTCGCAAATTACTCACACTGATGTGTGGAAGTTCGTGGAACCGCCGTGAAAAACAATACACAAACGTCTCTGATGTGTGTATGTTTCCCTATTGGCTTACGTGAAGGCGTGAATGTATTACATCTCAGCAGAAACTAAAGAGGTCTGATAATGATTGTTAGGTTCCTTACTTCAATTGTCACTGTACACCAGACAAGAAAGTTATTTTACTGAGAGTGAGATGTTTCCATGGACCAGCGGACGTCAACAGAGCTGCTTTGATCGTACGTAGTTCCTATGATGTGCAAGTTATTTACGTAAATGAGAAGCTAAATATCACCTTCCGACTATTAGTTCCTTATCATAAAATACTCAACATTGGGTCCTCTGCTGTGTACATAATTTTTATAGTAAAGGTATGGTACGGCCTGTGTATACTTAATTTTTCCACAAATGCCTGCTGACAGGCCTACAGTTCTCCAAACACTGACTGCAACTAGAAAAGTTGGGAATTAATAGCGCAAAATATGATGTTGTTAAATATTATGCGTTCTATCAGTACAATAATTTACGGAAGAATGTGTTTTGGACACTCCAGAAAATCTTTTATCAATTAGATGAAGCGGTTTGACGTTAGTAAACAAGATAAAAATTCTTTGAACTTACTCGTTTATAAAGAATAACGAATTTATTAGCCTTTGTACGTGATTTCCTGCCCTCATATTGCAGCCATACACAAACGCTTCCCTTGTAGAGCGAAAAATATTTTCAAAAACTGAGGAGAAAATGCTGAACTTTATCTTCGCTTTAATTATCGCGGAAGGACCTGTGGAGCACCGTCCTAGGAATGTAGAACGCATCTGAAAATTGCGTTTTAATGATTACTGCTAAAGGCTGGAGCGGCGGCGTTTAATTGCCCGAGGCGCTGGCGCGGTAGCAGAGTTACTGCCCCAGGAATAAGATATTTGTGGCGCGGCCCGGGATATTGCTCTCCCAACGACCTCTGTCGGTACACTCGAGCGCGCTCCCGCCAGACCACTCAAGGTTTGCCTCGCCGTCTCGCATTTTTTCCACTCGCTATCGCGGTATTTAATATCGCCCACTCCGCTTACACTGTAAGATACAGGCTCTCGACTAGACACAGATCTAATGAGTGACCCCAAAAGCTAAGCCTACAGGTCAAATTACGTTTAATTGCATTTAACTATTGTAAGATACGCGTAACTAAAACACTAAAATAAGCAGCATTAGAAATCCTTGAAAAAGTAAGCCGTAATTCCTTTTAACAATAACAGAACATAAAGCCTACAATAGACGTAAACCAGTAATCTGCTAAATATGGGGGCTAAACCTCGCGAACAACAGCCATACATTCAAAACCCTGACTCGACCCAGTCTCAACTGCGAAATTGTAGCTTTATCTCTCACACCAGATTCAAGAACTGCACAACCTCACCCTCGCTTTCCACATCACACAACTTTCTCCCATTTATATTTTGAACCAACTCATTAAGTTTGACACGTTCTCAAGCATTTAGAACATTTTCGCCTCTGTAAACTCTGTTCCCAATACCGTATGGTATTTCTCATCACCGCGAATCGTGAACTGCTCCCACGCATCTCGCAGCTGTCAACATCTGTCGTCCACCTCTTGGAAAAAGAGAGAGAGAGGGGGGGGGGGAAATCACCAGAATTGCTTTCTTCATTTCCCAGTGTCATGTAAATTATCCTCCTCTTCCAGGCCATGGAAAAATCCTCGAGATTTACATTTCATATGAACCATAACCTAGCGTACTCCTCCTCCCCCACTCCTCTTCCCGAAGAAAGTCTCCATCCTCTCTGTGCCCTGTCTTCTGCGTATTTCCCGCATCCCAGCATCAATATTGCCTAGATTAATTTCTTTCCTACAGATCCTACAGAGAGGCAACATGTTTCCTATAGGATCTTCTGCAATCCAGCATAGTTTCCCAGCCAGAAACCCCTAGAACCATCATCTCCTCAAATCAAAAAGGGACTTCTTTGGTCAATATTATATCAGGCCTTTCAGCAGCAATATTTTACTGTTATAAAGGTTATGTACATATCTTACGATCGTTTTAAATCAAAGAGTGACACTACCAGCATCATCAAATGTGCCAAAAAGTCCACGGAAATGTGCAATTTACAAAACACTCATAGAGTGTGAATGTTTCTTTTAATCGCTGTTGTACAATTTAAATATATCTGGCTAAAGAGCGAGTTTGTTATCAGTGACATGTGCAATGAAACAGACGAATTAATAAGAAAGAAACGCATATTGCACTCGTATAACATACAGAGAGAGGAACAGTGGTCTCTTATTAAATCAGTAAAGAGGCATAAACGCTTACTTTGAAGATGAAGATAAAAACATAATTTTCAGATTGGCTGCTTATCTCCTAAAATAGAAAATACATACGTAAAGTAATCTAGATGTAATTTGCGTTGTTCTTATCATGAGTAGACTACCATTGCTCATACTGTGTTGTGTGTATAGTGTTCTGAAGCTGAATACAGTGGATGCTTATGCCTAGTAACGTATCACTGATGATTACTGTAGAACACTGAGGGTGTTGCGACGCTCCATTCAGGATAAGAAAAGCTATGTATTATGATGATAGAGTACCGCGACTTGACAGATACAGGGTGACAGTTTCTGAACGATATGAAATAAAATCGTCATAATTTCTCAACGGTTTGCGTTAGGGCGTTCAAACTGCACGGTTGGCCGCGGGGCATGATGGAAATTAGTATGCGAGTGCATGGTTTGGTATAGTGACGAAGCCCAAGTTCATTTAGATGGGTTCGTCAATAAGTAAAATTGGCGCATTCGGCGAACCGAGACTTCGCATTTCGCGGTCGAGAAGTCTCTGCACCCACACAGGTGACTGTGTGCTGTGCAGTGTCCAGTCACAAAATAATCGGTGCGATATTCCTTCATGGCACGCGACTACCGAACGGTACGTTAATGTTTTGGAAGATGAATTCGTCCCCATTATGCAAAGTGTTCCTGATTTCGACAAGATGTGGTTTATGCAAGACGGAGCTCGACCCCATCGAAGGACGAGAGTGCTTGATGTCCTGGAGGACCTACTTTGGGGCCACATTCTGACTCTGGGATACTCACAGGCCACTGGCATGGGCCTCGATTGGCCGCCATATTCTCCGGATCTGGACATGTACGACTCCTTTTTGTGAACAAAGCCAAGGTGTACAGCAATAACCCCAAAAACATTGCTGAGATGAAAACAACCATTCGGGCGGTCATTGACAGCATCGATGTTCCGACACTTCATCGGGTGATGCAGAATTTCGCTATTCGTCTGCGCCAAATCGTCGACAATGATGGCAGGTATATCGAACATGTCACAACCTAAATACGAATATCTGTAGTGACGTTCACATCTTGAAGAAAGTGTGTGCATGTCGTAGTTTGTAACTATTTTTCCCATATAGTTCAATAATTATCACCCTGTAAATTATGAATGATGATAACTGTTCTCAGACGAGATCAGCCATATGTGATTATACGGATGATAAATGGTGGATGTAGAACGTAAAGCTTGTTGTTTCCACAGAAATAGTTGCCCAATCAATAGCTCGTGCTACCGAAAGTGCAACTCCACGAATAATAAATTATGAATGAGAAAATCACACTTCATAGCACCTCCGAAATTCTTGGTGGGATTTGTAAGTGTACAATACAGTCTAGGGGCCAACAAACACATATGTTGCATTAGCACTAAAGAAATTCAGCCTCAGTCCTAAAAAATGCAGGCAGGAATTTGCAGCGAAAAACTAAGTTTTTATCAAATAAAATAACATTTACCGCAGTTACTAATCACTGAAATAATTGTCATCCGAGTGAAGTCTTAAATGAAACGGAAAAATTTTCAAGTTTTCATAAACTTCAGGAGAAAATACCGAGGAAAGTGATTTGCAAACTCATATATCATAAATGTATTTAACATTAAATTTATAAAACTAATGTTCCACAACTGGGAACTAACTAAATCCCGAGTGCTGATCTCTACCTCAAAAATAGCTACAGTAAAGTTTAAAGTTCAGACTAGGTCGCCTAATGAGAAATATTCGAGGCATGTACAGTGAAAATGTTTTAGAGTGTTCACTATCGATACATGTGAACATGACAACTCCACAATTCAATAATTAGAAATATTTTAACTTACTGGAAATGCGATCTGCTGCCACATGTACATCCTGTCTGCTCCAGATATGAAACCCGACTACCACATGAACCAAATGTGAAGTGCCATAACCCTGAAAGCCTTGCCCCAAAATACTCACCGCTATTTAAATACTTGCACTGAGTTGAGTCAAGTTCATACACTTGCGACTTCCAAAATAAAATTAACAACTATAAATTTAATGTTAAATACATTTATCATATATGAGTTTCCAAATCACTTTCCTCGGCTTTCTAATGGTTTTCTTAGTGTTTCTCTGACTTAAATAATTCTTTTTCAAACATAAAGATTTTGTCCATTGAACGCTATTTTGCGGTGTTATGTTACTAATAAACACAAAAAATTAGCACGAAGTATGCTCATACATCCCTAATTATGTCTGCTGAACAATGCTACAGCTGCTTTAATTCATTCATACCTTATTTACATGAAAATTTATGTTTTTGTACAATGGAGTGTACATTCAGGACTATAGTTCTAAATAGGTAATATTCATAAAAAAATGAAGTGTAGTGGTTTGATATAGCTCATTCAGAGCTATCCGTAGGTAATTAGTCCGTAAAAATCGGTTAAGGCGTTATCGAAATATTAATTTTTGAAATTCATTATATACATAAAACATTTAACACGAAGTAATTGAAAAACTATACGTCTCGTATCGAGGGCGCGTTTTCGCCCTCGCACCTATCTTAATTTTGTATTTGTAGCCATCTTACTGGCTTTTCTGAGACTAGATTGGTTCAGGTTTTTTTTAATTCAGTCTTATCTGCTACTTTATTCTGGACGATCAATTCGGCCACGGCGGTTACCCATCCATGCTTGACGCCAATATCCGAGTTTTCCCAACCACGTTGTCAGTCCCTGCGTTTTCCTGACCTGTGGTCTAAAATTCTCATACTCAGAGCGTCTGCCAACCACTGCGCCTCAAAAGCTGCCGCCGTGTAAGAACTCTTGCCGCTTCGGCCGAGGTTGCTGCTAACGTTACGACAGGAGACGCTCACAGGGATGCGACTGTTTTTCAAAGTTTCTCGTCTCCATTACCGGGATGTACCGTCTCAATACTGACCACCGACATGTTCTACGACAAGCGTAGTATACACAGAAGAAATTTAAATAGAGACACCTCTCCAGTAGCACCCACATCATTGCATTCTCATCTAGCAGCAATGAAGATGCAGAGATGTGCGACCTCCAACTGGATGAAAATATTGACATGACCAGCGAAGATCATATGGGTGGAAGAACACAGCAGGCTTCGGTACAAGAAACGTCCTTGAAACCTCTTTTGGGAAGTCTTCAGTTATTATATTTTCAAGACGTCCATTGGCTCATAATGCAGTTCACGTAAGATATTACTCGTTCCAAGTTAAACCGACAGATAAATTCTTGGGAATGTGATTTGATTTCAAACTCAGCTGGATTTCCACATTAAGTTCACTATTAAAGCTTGTCCACCTGTCATGAATACTGTCGGAGCATTGTGGGGGTCGACGTCAATACCTTACTCACCGTAAGTCGGGCTTTAATAAGGACCAATACTGAGTATGGTTGTACTGTGTATAGTAATGCTAACGTACAATACATCCGTAAGTTAGATACAAAACCATATGGCTATATATGGCTTTCGGGCAGTGAGGTCAACTCCTACAAATGCTCTAATAGTAAAAGCACTGGAAAAATCGTCTTCGTTTTAGGAACTTATTCGTTTGCCAGCTAATAAAGGTGGGAAAGGGTAGCACCAACGACACATCAAGCCAATAAGAAATTTGAAAAGACACACTATACTCTCTTCTCGACGACGGAATAATATACTGATTCCCAGATTCTTTCAGAAGTTTACAGACGTTCAAAAATGTTTTTAGAAGTATCATAATATCGAGGATACCTCGATACCTCCTATGGATGAACGGCCTTTCCGTCCAACTGCTCTAGTGTTATGCTTGGAACTTAATGTAAACAATGGTATAAACTGTAACTTGACAACCAGGACTTATCTCCATGAAAAATGCAGGAAAATTCTTCATATTGGCATTAATGGCTCGAGAAACTCATCTCAGGGTAAGACTGGGTGTGCTTTCTTGTCTCCAAGAATGACTGGGCTCACATTCGGGACGTCGTCGTTCAAATTCGCATCCACCCACATTGATTTACGTTTTCCGTGATTTCCCTAAATCACTCCAGTCAAATGCCGGGATGTTTCCTTTGAAAAGACCACGACGGATTACATGCTCTCTCCTCTCGAGATCCGAGTTTCTGATTCATATCCATGACCGCGCTCTCGACGCGACGTTGTTCAACTCCAATCTCTTTCGTTCTAAGAACGAGTCACTACTAAATACAGTTACACTCTAAGAAAAAACAAAAGAAAAGAATCGATACATCACGAAGGAATTATCCGAATGGGACAAAAATTGTTAGATCTGATGTACGTGTACAGGCAAGGAGAATTTGTACAGTTACAGAAAAACTAGGTGGTTTATTCAAGAGGGCGTTGATTGATAGAATTGTTTAATGTTCTCCTGAGGGTTATCATGCCAAATTCTGTCCAACACAAAACTCTCGCCGTATGAGGGCTGGCATTATCTTGCTGAAAGGTAAGCCCTGGAAAGCTTTCTACGAAGGGTAACAAAACGGGGCGTACGATATTGTCGACGCAACGCTGCTCTGTAAAGGGTGCCGCAGCTGACAACCAGAGTTCCTGCTATGAAAAGAAATGACAGTCCAGACCAATACTCCTGGACGTCGGACAGTATGGCGGGCGACAGTCAGGTTGCCGTCCCACCGCAGGCCGGGGTGTCTCCAGACGAGTCTTCAGCATGGAATCCCATTGACTGGAGTAGAACTGTCTTCAGTGACGAGTCGCGCTCCGAAGTGAACCCCAATGTCTTTTTTTTATTGTTAGGATTTCAGAGTGACGACATTTCCAATCCCGTCTCTCATTCCATTCCATTAAATCGCATGAAAATTTACGTCAACGACATAAGAAATACACTCCTGGAAATGGAAAAAAGAACACATTGACACCGGTGTGTCAGACCCACCATACTTGCTCCGGACACTGCGAGAGGGCTGTACAAGCAATAATCACACGCACGGAACAGCGGTCACACCAGGAACCGCGGTGTTGGCCGTCGAATGGCGCTAGCTGCGCAGCATTTGTGCACCGCCGCCGTCAGTGTCAGCCAGTTTGCCGTGGCATACGGAGCTCCATCGCAGTCTTTAGCACTGGTAGCACGCCGCGACAGCGTGGACGTGAACCGTATGTGCAGTTGACGGACTTTGAGCGAGGGCGTATAGTGGGCATGCGGGAGGCCGGGTGGACGTACCGCCGAATTGCTCAACACGTGGGGCGTGAGGTCTCCACAGTACATCGATGTTGTCGCCAGTGGTCGGCGGAAGGTGCAGGTGCCCGTCGACCTGGGACCGGACCGCAGCGACGCACGGATGCACGCCAAGACCGTAGGATCCTACGCAGTGCCGTAGGGGACCGCACCGCCACTTCCCAGCAAATTAGGGACACTGTTGCTCCTGGGGTATCGGCGAGGACCATTCGCAACCGTCTACATGAAGCTGGGCTACGGTCCCGCACACCGTTAGGCCGTCTTCCGCTCACGCCCCAACATCGTGCAGCCCGCCTCCAGTGGTGTCGCGACAGGCGTGAATGGAGGGACGAATGGAGACGTGTCGTCTTCAGCGATGAGAGTCGCTTCTGCCTTGGTGCCAATGATGGTCGTATGCGTGTTTGGCGCCGTGCAGGTGAGCGCCACAATCAGGACTGCATACGACCGAGGCACACAGAGCCAACACCCGGCATCATGGTGTGGGGAGCGATCTCCTACACTGGCCGTACACCACTGGTGATCATCGAGGGGACACTGAATAGTGCACGGTACATCCAAACCGTCATCGAACCCATCGTTCCACCATTCCTAGACCGGCAAGGGAACTTGCTGTTCCAACAGGACAATGCACGTCCGCATGTATCCCGTGCCACCCAACGTGCTCTAGAAGGTGTAAGTCAACTACCCTGGCCAGCAAGATCTCCGGATCTGTCCCCCATTGAGCATGTTTGGGACTGGATGAAGCGTCGTCTCACGCGGTCTGCACGTCCAGCACGAACGCTGGTCCAACTGAGGCGCCAGGTGGAAATGGCATGGCAAGCCGTTCCACAGGACTACATCCAGCATCTTTACGATCGTCTCCATGGGAGAATAGCAGCCTGCATTGCTGCGAAAGGTGGATATACACTGTACTAGTGCCGACATTGTGCATGCTCTGTTGCCTGTGTCTATGTGCCTGTGGTTCTGTCAGTGTGATCATGTGATGTATCTGACCCCAGGAATGTGTCAATAAAGTTTCCCCTTCCTGGGTCAATGCATTCACGGTGTTCTTATTTCAATTTCCAGGAGTGTAGTTTGAATCTGAACGGGATTTAGCAACAAATTTATAGATTGCTTGTCGCATAAACCCTTGGCTCATCTCCGTTTTACCAAAGCCCGCCATGTTGTTTCTCATGTGCGAAGTAGTAAAGGTGAAACTAAACACGATACAAGAAACTGACTTTATTATAACTAGTATAGCTAGTCTACGGGATCTTCCCGTATGTGTATTTTTGTCTATTTCAAGGCCACCATCGAGATTCTACTTCAAAGATAGATGAGTTGCCGGCTAAAATAGCTGGAGGCCAGTACTTACCAAAAATAAACTATGCTTGGAAAAAGAATGAAGCATCCAGAAGACATGGTCGGATGTCAGTGTAACTTTCTACATGTACAAACCACCGGCGGGCATGGAATGACTAGAACTGCAGTTCTCTGTGACACACAGAACGGAAACAAGTGTGCGTTGGTGTTGTTCACGTTTAGTATTGTTACCAAACATGGTACGGTATATATGGGTTGTGAACAGTGTCAGATGTTGAGTGATCAATGTGAAGTACACAGAAATGTAGTGAACTCATGCCAGACAGCATTATAAAGACCTTACTGATTTGAAAGTGGCCTCTTGTGGGAAATAACAACACATATCCTCTCAACTCATGAAGTTCCATTTCGTTTTCTCTCTCACTTGTAGGTGCTTCACATTTTTGACGGACGGTGTAGTTGGCAGATGCATTCCTGTATTTACCACTCGCCGTAGATATCCAGGAGCTTCTAATGATAAATTTATCATATTAGTAGAGAAACCCGGCGTTGCCGGGTATTTAGTTATTCCAATTTTAAAATTAGTGCATAATCTCCTCCAACCTCTCTTTATCCACCTTCTCCTTCTCTGCTATCTGTCAATCTTCTCCTCTCCCCTCTCTGTCCTTCTCCTCCTCGCCCCACTGTCTGTGCATCTCTTCCGCCCCCCCCCCCCCTCTCGATCTGTCTACCTCTTTCCAGACCTGTTTCTGTCCATCTCCTTCTCCCATTTCTGTCTGTCCATCACCTCATCCGCCTCCACCTTCTCTCCCCATCCCCCATTCCTCTGGGAATCCGATATATTGTGCATTCACACCAGGGTAGCCCACTTCACGGCGAATTTAAAACAATTGTTGACAGCGGAGGCGTATAGTATAAGGTATTCAACGAGCTAGCACTATAGGTGCCTAAAATGATATGGTTTTTCTAAACTGTGTCGATAACCATGGGTCTAGGGAGAAGGTAACAGGCTGGTACTCAAATGGTGTGTGCATACGTATGCTCGTACCTTTACTTCTAGCTCCTGGGTAGTAAAATGGATATGGCCACTCGTATATTAAACCTTTATAATGAAGTTACCTATGGCCAGGTTTTGTGAAGACAAATCACCTAATCACGCCTATACATGTAAATGATGGTGGATGAGGTAGAAGCATAACCACAGTCCCGATAACGGCATGAAGACGTTCTGACAAATTACAAAAAAAGTGTGTGAATTTCTGAGGGACCAAACTGCTGAGGTCATCGGTCCCTAGACTTACCCACTACTTGAACTAACTTATGCTAAGAACAACACACATACCCGTGCCCGAGGGAGGACTCGAACATCCGACGGTAGTGGCCGCGCAGTCGGCGACATGGCGCCTCTAACCGTGCGTCCTCTCCTCGCGGCTGACAGATTACAGGCACTGTAGCTCACGGTACTAAAACGCAATGAAAAGACAACACATGTTGTTCTAGTACACAGAATAAACACTTTTCGCAAAGGGACATTAATTCACAATGACTTGGCTAGCCACAGAATAAAAGAAATAAAAGCACTGTTACGAGAAATATTAACTCGTCAAAAGTACGTTTAAGTGTTAATTCCCCAGTACTTCAAATAAACATCTAAGAAATATTCCACTCTATCTACACATAATTATCTTTTACAATGTAATACAATTGTAACCAAGTACCTTGTAAGATATGTCCCCTTAAGCTCCATTTTGACTTTATGTATCTCACACTAATATTGGGAGCTTTCTCCTAATACATTTTAATAGCTGCTATAAAACCCTAAACTTCATCTCTCACCATACTTTTTATTGAAATATCACTATAATTCATGGGGTATTAGTTTTGACTAGTTAAAGGGGAAGGACCTGTCACAAATTCGTCTGTATTACACATGGAATACAGTATACAAAATGCAAAAATATATGCCAAATAATAATATAGATGCTCTTAAAACATTTATGAAAAGACAAGTGAAGTTCTTAACCCTTCATTGGTTAAAATATAGTGTCCAAGTATTTGAAAAGTGAAAGGTCAAAAACTGTCTTCCTTTGTGATAAACAATACGCTTTGAGTACTACAAAAATTTTAAGCTAATCAATTTTGAAAATCGGTGTAGAGGGACACGTGTGTTCACGAAACTAAAAAGGTTTTACTATGATTTTATCAGGATGACAGTTATTCTAAGAAGTATAAAAAGTCAGTGGCAAAGTCCATTTATTCTCCTGACAATGAAAAACTTGAAATATCGCACACAGATTTTAAACATAGCAGTTGAAGATGGCTTTTACATCTACACTCCAATGTTTTTTGCATCCGGTGAAGTTTTCTGGGGCACAGAATTATGCTATGTCCCAATACAAACAAATTAGGTACAAACCAGAAGACTTACTGAGGTCTGTAGTAATGTCTGAAAGTAATGTCTGTGATGTATAAGAAAATACAATTAGTTATCTCAAACAATCCTTGGAATGGATTAGATTGTAATTTGATCTGGTTTACGTTAAACAGACTCACTGTGCCACCTATAAACACACACCGCCCCATTTGATCAGTCAGAGCCTTCTATATATCAATCTCGTGGTACATGGTATTTTTCTCCAAGTTTCGAAAGCATCTCGCTACATGTTAACATTAAACAGATATGAGATACAGACGTCCCAACGATGAAGACTACGTATTACTTTAGTGGGACATATGTGTCCCACCTAACACGAAAGACGTAAGTGTAACATGTATTGCAAAGCGACTGGAGCAGTGACATGAGAAGTTAGCTCATCATTGTGTGGTTATAACGGTCATAGTAGGTCATATAATCATGTCAGTTTCTTAATGTCACGAAGGGGTTGTGGGTAAATGGTATTACCTTCGTGAATCATCAGCGTGATATTACCGCCCATACCTTCTGTGTTTCTAATTACTGCTGAGTCGGCTGGGCAGATGCGTGTGCATGCGTAGTATGACTTCAGCCGTGTATGATTCGTGTGTTCGGTCTACTGACCTGCACTGGACAGTAATGCAGAGACGCAGGAAATGTGAATGTGTCTCGCGTAGTAAATACTAAAGTGCACCTGCACGTTACCCTTTTGATACTGACGTTCCACTGAATCGCGACAAATCGCTTCTCTTTAGCACGTAAGTGCTTCAACAGTGGTACGGATTACAGTGAATAGTATCTCTATGGATAGCAGTTTTATATGGCAGTTTAAACTGGTATTATTGTTAGAAAATCGTTGTTGCAGTAGTGTGTTCAAAATAAGATAGTTATTGGTGGACGGTTTTGTTTCTTCTACTTATTATCCTGCAATAAAATAGTACGTTTGGTATTCTCTATCTCCAAAATATTCCACAATTTTGTGTTGTTCTCTGAATGTTGTGTTTCATTCAGGAATGCAGAGCTGGAGTGAAAACATACCCAGTGTTGTTTTTAGTGAATCTCAAAACGCTTCGGAACCAGGAACGTGCATTAGTTCACATGTAAAGGCACAGCGGATGTCTTTTCACAAAGAAGAGAACATCTGCTCTACCTCACCCGCGAACCGTAGAGCTGCATTTCACTGGTGCCCGATCGTAAGCAAACAAACAAATAACCTCATTCCGAAGGGTGGTGGCGATTCCGAGCGTGGCTACAGGGCTGAGACAAGGGCCATGCGTGCGTGGCATGTAGGAGAATCGTCAATCAGTGGTCAATCACGGTGAACGACAACTCAAAAAAAGGAGGGAATTTCGCTATCATTCAGAGAACTATCGTTGCTAATACCGAAGCGGCTATTCGGACCCTTCCTTGTGACAGAGCTGAGGATATGCGCATTGAAACCGCCAGTATCAGTATACTACCCCAAGCAAAACCTCCGGCTTGCAACTTGAAGAAAGAAGAGTTACAAGGTATTAGGAGTCTTAACGTCGACAGGCGTATATTGGTACTGCCTACTGACAAGGGAACCGCAACCGTCGCAATGAAGACCGAATCTCATGAGCAGAAGATCCGGGACATAGAAAATCCAACTACGTACCGTGAACAAAGGGCAGATCCGACGCAGCGGATAACACGGAATACAAATCGGTTAATCAGTGCGTCTTCTCTCTCGGCGAACATAGAGAGCAACCTTCACAATACAGTATATTGGTACTGCCTACCGACAAGGGAAATGCCACCGCGGCTGTGTTGATTATCAGAGATCCATAAAGATCAAAGATTCCATTTAAACCGATTGTTAGCGCTCATGGCTCGTCGAATGATAAACTGGCATAATACTTGACTTCTCTGGTTCAGCCGTTAGTGGGAAAGACTGACATATACATAAAGGACTCAGGACATTTCATTGGGTAGTTGAAGAAACTAAAACTTGGAGTAAACGGCATACACGTCAGCTTTGATGTCGTTTCTTTGTTTAACAAACTGACAGTCAATGATTCTCTCGAATGTATGGGTTCCATTTTTCCACAAGACATTACGAAGCTTTTTCATATATGTGTCACTACAATCTACTTCACGTGGAATGGCAACTTCTACAGCCGGCCGAAGTGGCCGTGCGGTTAAAGGCGCTGCAGTCTGGAACCGCAAGACCGCTACGGTCGCAGGTTCGAATCCTGCCTCGGACATGGATGTTTGTGATGTTCTTAGGTTAGTTAGGTTTAACTAGTTCTAAGTTCTAGGGGACTAATGACCTCAGCAGTTGAGTCCCATAGTGCTCAGAGCCATTTGAACCATTTTTGAGCAACTTCTACAAGCAGCTGGAAGGCATCGCCATGGGCAGTCCACTCAGTCTAGTTCTGGCCAATTTCCACACGGAACATTTCGATGCACAGGCACTGGACTTGGTACCTTGTAAACCTCTTGTGTGATACAGATACGTCGATGATACCATCGTTGTATGGAGCCCTGGTGAGGAGCAACTCGGTGACAATCCCCATACCAACATAAAATTTTCCATGAACGTAGAAAACGACCAGACTGCTGATCACGATGGAGGGTGAAAACCTGGGACACAGCGTGAATCGAAATCCAACATACACGGACTGCTAAATGTATAAACTGTCAAATCACCGCTCGAGCCAGAAAACAGGTACGATTAATACGCTCTTAACACAAGCAAGATGAATATGTGAGATGCAGTACCTCACACGTGAGATGCAACACCTACAAAGCGTCCTGAATACCGATAGGTACCCCACCAACTCCATAAGAAGTGTCACAGAATCATACACGCGACAAAGTGACACATGTCAAAAGAAAATTTAAGGTAAGGCCTTTCTGCCATACATTCTCAGAGTGACGGACAGAATCGGCCATATATTGTGCAACCATGGGGTAAAGACCATTTGTAAACAGACAAAGGAGATCATGGTGGCCGCAGCGGTAGTGACAACAGAGAAGTCCTAGGACGTTGGCCTGAAAGGTACATACAATCTGCGGTCGCGAGCTCGACTTCAGTCCACATCCTGCGATGGAGGTTGAAGCTTTAAAAAGGCCAGACACTCTTGTTGACGAAACGTCAGGCATTTCATCAAACAAATGTCGGCCGGAGAGCCCTAGACAAAAGCCAACAGGCAATTTGTCAACAAAGGGCCACGAAAGCCTTAACAATTTTGTACTTGAAAGACAATTTCCTGCCTAAACTTCTCCAACTGTACATGTTATTTCCACGTAGCTTGTGAATTGACATAACAAAAGTTTCTCTGCTTCAAGGTTTTAATGTTTGTGTTGTATTCTCCAACAGTTTATTGAACGTAATTTCTTCTACAATACAATAGCTGGCTGTACAATAGATGTAGACGTCCGTCGATCTAGCCCGAGATGTGGTTCCTCTCGGTCGGCTGGTACTTCGATCGGCGGTGCAGTACAGCGGCTTCGGTGATATCTTCTCGGAGAGTCAGCTACACCGGTTGCCATTAGCAGCGGACGAAGACTGGTCTGCCGTCGACCGGCCGGGCTTATATAGTGAGCTGGAGCCAATAGAAACCCGGCCTAGGAATCCGTGCCCGGATATGTCGCGGCGACCTCTGCAAGGAAAGGTTCCTACTAATCGACTGGAATCTTTGGCGTGTTTACCTGATGTCTTCGCCTGTTTGGCAGTTGGTTTGTTTCCCTCATAGTGTGGCTGTTATGCGGTGCTGCCTGCCATTTAGGGGAACCCGATGGCAGACAGTACAGTTTGTCTCACAACAACTAAATACTGTTTAAACCTTATATGTAACAACGTAAACTAGACGATAAAACAACCATCTCACATGGTGTAAAAAACTTCACTCTGAATGAAATGCAAGACTAATCAATACTACATGTGTCATCACACAGTATTCCTCACTTCCTTCAAGAATCTTCTAAATCTTTACTGGATGACACGTAAATTTGTGTTGCTTTGAGTCGTAGCTTTTTCACATTACCTTCAAGTTCTACATTATTACTAAAAGACAAGAGAAACAGCTTCTCATTAAACTCATATTCACTTTGTAAGTGTTTACTTCCACATAAGCACGTTCATAGCTTTTTCACATTATCTTCAAGTTCTACATTATTACTAAAAGGCAAGAGAAACAGCTTCTCATTAAACTCATATTCACTTTCTAAGTATTTACTTCCACATAATCACGTTAAACATTTATATCATCACTTTTAAGTCTTTGCTCTCAATACATTGCTCTTAATGTACAATAACTTACAGTACAACACTGCACACTTAACATTTTCAAAACTAGTTCTTGCAGCTTCCTACACAGCACACTCGCGACTTTCACAAAAAGGATAACAGCAAACTAATTCTAATCAAAAGTGTGTGTAAGAGCATAACATAATTTTGTTATATTAAATGTGTAAAATGATTAACTGGATCACAAAATTATTGGCCACAATAACACAAATAAAACACATCGCATCCAAAATCATGTCACTGGTCAACATCGACTGTCACAACTCTAGCAGGGTAAGCAGCATCACTACACACACAAAACAAAATACTATGTAAATTAAACTTGTCAAGAAATATAGCTGAGTGTATAAGGGTGCTTGCTTCTTTAAGGCATATCTACGATGTGGTGGTGGGAACTTACCTTCTTTCATTATGAATTTTTTCGCAAAAGTACTTTTACCTTCTTGATGTACACTGTGGAAGCACTGCTCTTCTATTACATCGTTGAATCTATTCCTGAATTATTTTGTTTAACTTATTTCGAGATAGCAATGAGGCAGCGTGGTAACCCTTTAACTTCGGCCACGTCCGTGTCAGGCGGTAATTTGCCAAGTTCAAATGGGAACCTCATAGTCCACCTGTACACTGCCTCGTATGGTGAATATCCCACTGAATCTTGTATGGGACTATGGTACGCGGAATCTGTATATGCAATGTATCTGTCCCAATCGCTGTGCTAGCAGTTCATGTTGTAAGACAGCATGCGAACTACCATTCGATAGATATGTTTAAGAGCACCATTGGCTTTAGCGTGGACTGGGGTATTTCTGCTCTTTTTGATTCGCCACAATTTGTACACTTGCACAAACACGGTAGACATGAAATTAGTCCAATGACCGGTCAAAATACACTCCAGACAACAATAACGACACACCATGAAGGATTTATCCGAATGGGTTGGAGGTCAGCAGATGTGATGTAAACGTACAAACAAACAAATGATTAAAATTTCGGAAAAAATTGGATGGTTTTTCCAGTGAACGAGCGCAACTTATTGGCCATGTCAATAATGTGTTGACCCACCTCTGTCCCTTATGCAACGAGTTATTCAGCTTGACATTGATTTTCAGAGCTATTGCGTGTCCTCCTGAGGGATATCGTCCCAAATTGTGTCCAATTGGCCCGCATCTCGTGGTCGTGCGGTAGCGTTCTCGCTTCCCACGCCCGGGTTCCCGGGTTCGATTCCCGGCGGGGTCAGGGATTTTCTCTGCCTCGTGATGGCTGGGTGTTGTGTGCTGTCCTTAGGTTGGTTAGGTTTAAGTAGTTCTAAGTTCTAGGGGACTGATGACCATAGATGTTAAGTCCCATAGTGCTCAGAGCCATTTTTGTGTCCAATTGGAGTGTTAGATCATCAGACTCAGAACTGGGTGGAAGCCAATGCCCACAATGCTCCAAACGTTCTCAGTTTGGGAGAGTTCCGACGACTTTGCTGGTCAAGGTAGGGTTTGGCAAGCATGAAGATAAGCAGTAGAGCCCGTTGCCGTGAGCAAGTGGGAAGTATATTGCTGAAATGTAAGGCCAGGAAGACATACAGCTTGTAAGGGTCTCACAGGTGGCAACCAAATGGCTCTTGCTATGAAAAGAAATGGCATCACATAACATCACTCCTAGTCCAAGTTCAAATGGGAACCTCGTAGTCCACCTGTACACTGCCTCGTATGGTGAATATCCCACTAAATCTTGTATGGGACTATGGTACGCGGAATCTATATATGCAATGTATCTGTCCCAATCGCTGTGCTAGCAGTTCATATTGTAAGACATGGAGGACGGTAGTGAGATTGGTATCCCACCACTATTCAGAGGATCTCCCGACACATCTTCGGCCTGGAATCTCATTGACTGGAGTAAAATTTTGTTAAGTGATGATTCTCGCTTCGAACGCAATCCCGACGACAAGCAAAGATGTCTGTGCAGACACTACAGAGAGCTGTGGGATACCAACCTCACTATCGCCCACCATATTACCCGACAACAGGGAGTGACGGTGTGGGATACAGTTTCCTTTCACAGCAGGACCCTCTTTTTGTCCTTTGTAGCAGGCTTACAGCACAGCGATATGTCGACGGCGTTCTGTGCTCCATTTTGTTGCCCTTCTTGGAATAACTGCTTGCATAGGGTAGAGAGGCTACTCGCTATGCACTTTGCCTTGAATAAATCAGTAAACTGTTATCATTTTTTTGTCTGTACATGCAGATCATATCTACCGATTTCAGTCCAATTCGAATGCTTCCTTCTTGGCTTACTGGCTTTTTTTTTTCTTCGGGTGTACCATCGGGACTTCGAATGGGAAAACTTAATATTTGACGACGGCACATACTACGTTTCCTGCAGTCATGTGTGCACAAGAAAAGAAGTTCTATATATAAGTTCTGAACATCATTCTGTCTTCCCTTCATGAATCACGTGTGGCAGTCTAGGATTCGTGGCCCTTGGTGCACTGTGGCATGTGGGCAAACTATCATAGTACTAAGATACTACACACTGATCAGCCAAATCATTATCACCACTCTACCTACTGTCGATATAAACCCGTCCAGGCGATAGCAGCGTCACCTGGCAAGGAATGACTGCTAGTCAGACATACGCACGGTGCGTGTAGTATTAGTGACCGTCCTGTCCGTGTGCAGAATGGGGAAGGCGCGCGATCTGTTGTGATGTCCCGTAGGCTCGGCACGAGCTTTTCAGAATCGGAAGCTGCATTACTTGTCTGGTGTTCCAGGAGTGTTGTGGTGAGCGTCTTCAACACCTAGGTCAATCTACACTCCTGGAAATGGAAAAAAGAACACATTGACACCGGTGTGTCAGACCCACCATACTTGCTCCGGACACTGCGAGAGGGCTGTACAAGCAATGATCACACGCACGGCACAGCGGACACACCAGGAACCGCGGTGTTGGCCGTCGAATGGCGCTAGCTGCGCAGCATTTGTGCACCGCCGCCGTCAGTGTCAGCCAGTTTGCCGTGGCATACGGAGCTCCATCGCAGTCTTTAACACTGGTAGCATGCCGCGACAGCGTGGACGTGAACCGTATGTGCAGTTGACGGACTTTGAGCGAGGGCGTATAGTGGGCATGCGGGAGGCCGGGTGGACGTACCGCCGAATTGCTCAACACGTGGGGCGTGAGGTCTCCACAGTACATCGATGTTGTCGCCAGTGGTCAGCGGAAGGTGCACGTGCCCGTCGACCTGGGACCGGACCGCAGCGACGCACGGATGCACGCCAAGACCGTAGGATCCTACGCAGTGCCGTAGGGGACCGCACCGCCACTTCCCAGCAAACTAGGGACACTGTTGCTCCTGGGGTATAGGCGAGGACCATTCGCAACCGTCTCCATGAAGCTGGGCTACGGTCCCGCACACCGTTAGGCCGTCTTCCGCTCACGCCCCAACATCGTGCAGCCCGCCTCCAGTGGTGTCGCGACAGGCGTGAATGGAGGGACGAATAGTGACGTGTCGTCTTCAGCGATGAGAGTCGCTTCTGCCTTGGTGCCAATGATGGTCGTATGCGTGTTTGGCGCCGTGCAGGTGAGCGCCACAATCAGGACTGCATACGACCGAGGCACACAGGGCCAACACCCGGCATCATGGTGTGGGGAGCGATCTCCTACACTGGCCGTACACCACTGGTGATCGTCGAGGGGACACTGAATAGTGCACGGTACATCCAAACCGTCATCGAACCCATCGTTCTACCATTCCTAGACCGGCAAGGGAACTTGCTGTTCCAACAGGACAATGCACGTCCGCATGTATCCCGTGCCACCCAACGTGCTCTAGAAGGTGTAAGTCAACTACCCTGGCCAGCAAGATCTCCGGATCTGTCCCCCATTGAGCATGTTTGGGACTGGATGAAGCGTCGTCTCACGCGGTCTGCACGTCCAGCACGAACGCTGGTCCAACTGAGGCGCCAGGTGGAAATGGCATGGCAAGCCGTTCCACAGGACTACATCCAGCATCTCTACGATCGTCTCCATGGGAGAATAGCAGCCTGCATTGCTGCGAAAGGTGGATATACACTGTACTAGTGCCGACATTGTGCATGCTCTGTTGCCTGTGTCTATGTGCCTGTGGTTCTGTCAGTGTGATCATGTGATGTATCTGACCCCAGGAATGTGTCAATAAAGTTTCCCCTTCCTGGGACAATGAATTCACGGTGTTCTTATTTCAATTTCCAGGAGTGTACGTCCAGACGTCGTATGGTTGGGCGATCACCCCTCATTAGAGATGTCGGACGTCGCAGCCTGGGCAGACTGGTAAAACAGGACAGGCGGCGAACTGTGGTGGAACTAACATCAGACTTTAACACTGGTCAGAGTTTGTCTGAACACACAGTGCACCCAGCACTGTAGGTGATGGGCCTCTGCAGCCGACGATCCATGTATGTGCCTAGAAATTGGCAAATACGACTAAAATTGACACATGACCATCGGAATCGGTCGTTGTGGCAGAGGCAAAGCGTTGTATGGTCTGATGAGTCACGATACCTTCTCAATTATGCCAATGGGACGGCGCGAAACCCTCGTCTCCCAGGGAAACAGCTCCTTGACATCTGTAGTGTGGGACGGAGGAAACCTGGCGGCGGCTCCATTATGCTCAGGGGTTGCCTATGCAACCACGATTGGCGATGACCATTGCAGCCTGTTGTTGTGGATAGCATCCTCAACAGCAGATTGTATACGAAATGGGAGTCTTTATGGTTCCATAGAGTCTTGACATTTGATTCTGATGTTGTACAATGTCAGTTGTTGGCAAATAATGTCGTTCCTCAATCCCCCTAACGTATACTTCTTATAATGCGTACAATTGATATCACTCAGACTCAATCAAGAATTCTAACCGCTCATGTAACAGATATTTAAGGAAGGGCATAATTCCACAAACCTTACTTGCTGGGCACTGCTTCTTTCTCTTACTCTTCAACCTATTCCCACTTTAAAATTCTTCCTCTACCTCAACCTGACCACTAGCGAGTATTGTTCCACATGCAGTTTCCATACCTCTTTGCCCAAAATTTTCAATACGCAATGAAACACCAAAATTATTTCCTACTGTTTCTCTCTTATATTTCTTTTCATGTGAATTTTCAACTTTTTCAGCACATCGTTCTGACTGAACGGATCAACCAGAGAGTGCCACAACTGTCTGGAGTCTCTCCAGACACATCGTCGGCCTGGAGTCTCATTGTCTGGAGTAGAATTGTCTTCTGTGGTGAGTCCCACTCAGAACTGAGTTATGATTACCAGCAAAGACAAGGTTGAGGACGCTTCAGACAGCGGTGGGGTGCCAACCTTATTATCGCCCACCATACGGCCCGACAGCCAGGAGTAATGTTCTGGAGAGCCATTTATTTTCATAGCAGGACCAGTTTGGTTGTCGTCCGCTGCAAATCAGTGTGTCGACGGTGTTGTACACCCTGGTTTCTTGATTTTCATGGCAAGCCATCCTCGGCTTACGTTTCAGTAATATAATGGCTACCCGCACACAGCGAGAGTTTCTGCTGCTTGTCTTCGTGCCTGCTAAACCCTACCTTGGCTATAAAGGTCGCCAGATCCATCTCCAATTGAGAATGTTTGGAGCATTATGGGAGGGACCCTCCTGCGAACTTTGATTTTCAATATCTAACGCGCCAATCGGACAGACTTTGGCACGATATTACTCAGGAAGATATGCAACAAATCTGTCTTTCAATGCCAAGAGGAATAACGGCTTGCATAAGGGACAAGGATGAACGAACGTGTTATTGACTTATTCAATTTTTGTGAAGATCTTTCTCGACGGTAAATCATCCAGTTTTTCTGTAATTATAATAATTTGTTTCTCTGTACATGTCGATTACATCTACCGATTTTCGTCGAACTCGGATAATTCCTTCGTGGTGCGTTTTCTCTCTTTTTTTGTTTTTCCCTTCGAGTGTATCCAAAAACGATCCTCAAAACACAGCCTCATGTCTCACAACAACAAAAACAGTAGAAAATACCATAAATTACTTATAGCTGTTTCTAGTGCGCATTTCTTCTGTTGATTCTAAAATCAGCTACTGTAATCAACACAGATAAGCAAACGCTATGAGTTCGTAGGTACACTATCCTCTAGCTAAAAAACTCTCCCCCCCCCCCCATGAAAACTGCGGTATTTGGATCACAGCAATGTACCCTGCAGCTACAATTTATCAGGTTATTTTTGCTCTATTTTAGTTTTGTTGACCGATGTTATTGTAATCAAACAATTAAGAGTGGCAATAGTGTCACCACCAGCCAAAAAATAAGAGGGGGAATATTAAAGATATAAAAAATAAAAGAAAGTAAGAGAACTGATATAGAATTCGCAACAAATTCTTAGACCGTGTGTGGTGAAATCTTTTTGGCAGTATTGTAACTAGGGAGATTTCGACAATCTAGATATCGGAGACATTGACATATGTTGATTTTTCCCATAACTGAGATCCCCTCTCATTTGAATAACATCGTACTAATTCTTTTTCCTGAAATTTCCAGCCAAATCCCATATACAGTATTTCGCGACAGACATTTTACGTATGTTTAGTAACTGCATAAAATAGTGAAATAATCATTTCCCTCCTTGAGAGCAAAGTTGAGGGTTACAACACTGTTGTTTTTAAATTGATTTTAACAATTATTCATATTTTTAAAAATATTTGTAGTGTTTCTGACAGACGATACACCGAGACAGTCCTAAACAAAGAATTTTGAATAGTGCACGTTTTCATGCGTTGCCGATTCTACACGGTGTTTCACAAATCATATTTCACACTTCTAGAAGTTGTAGAGAGCGCTGAGTAGATCATGTTTCTCGTGGGAACGCAAGCCCGGTAACACCTTGCAACGACGGCTTCTGTATATATAAGGGTGATTCCGCGATGAAGTCACAAATTTTCAAGGATGATGGAGAAGGAGAAATTTACCAATTTGAAGTAAGGGCTTCTGTACCGTGTAATGGTCCACCTGGTCGTCGTTGATATCGCTAATTGCTGTAAACGCACTATTTCACTCCAATTTACGGAGCTTGTTAGCACTTGATGTTAGGTTGGCGCCATTACAATGTATTGTATTGTAGTAATCGCTGCTGCTTGCTGGATCGCTGCTGTGTCTCGATGCTGATGCTGGCTCTAAATCTGGTTGTCTAGGGTTAAAAAACATGAGGTCCCGTGTTTTTCATGTGCTTTTGATGATAAAGAACGAGCGAAACCAACACGTATGTAAACATCAAATATTTATTACTTTAGTGGCCATATTAATTCCACTGTCCACCAAAGACCATAACACAACACAAAGTAGTACTTCCTTTACATGTTCTTTGCCTTGTTTTGCCAAACAATAACACAGAAACACACTTCACCAAAGTGACATTCCGACTGCCCTGACTGCCTCCGACTGTCCTTTTGACCCTTCTCGCTGCTTGTATTTATAACATTGTCAAAGAACTACTAAAAAGAGATATAGTTTATAAGTCACATGTACATCTGTTATCATAATTTGTGCAGAAAAGTTATTAATTTGCATCGAGTGACATAATTTAACATGTTATTAAAATGACAGACAGATTTGTTGACTTGACAGAATAATTCTTTGTTACAAAAAGGTCGTTTTTTAGAAGTTTGTCAATTGACTTCTCTAATTTGCATAAATAAGTAAGTAACGTGAATTATTAAGAATTACATTGGTTTTCGTCTAAAATAGGATTGATTACGTGAATACTGAGTGAAAACGCTCCTAGTGAACAAATAGGTTTCACTGGGTGATTTTTATTTAAGGAGTTCCAAAATACTTAAGTTGGCCACTATTTTTCGTACTTCATATTAATTATTTAAGATAAACTTAGTGTTTTTCATGATGACATTTGCTGTATCAGTGATCAAGTGATATAAACTTTTGTGTGGGTCAGTTATTCAGTATAATTTAATGGGTTGACTGTTTATGCGACATGTTGTGCAATCATTGTTAACATACACAATAACTTTTCTATAATCAGAAATACTTGTTAAACTGGTTGAATTTGGAAGGGATCGCATACTTCATTAAAGTAGAGCCTTTAATATGTTCCGTTACAACCGGAAACGAATGAGTGGAAAGTTGTACGCGAAAACTATTCTAATACCACTGACGGCAGAATATATGTACAACTACTGTTGTTGCTAAGATTGTAGGGTAGGCAACTTCTCAGAGATGGTAGTAGGTACCAAAACAAAACAAAAAAATTCTGTTAAACATGGGTTCTGCATTGCATGCCTGAAGAGGTATGAGCACTTGTTCAATAGAGGAGATGTGTTTCAAGCCAGCGAAGAAGAACAAGTACTCATAGCTCATCAAGTACGCATTTTGGAGCCCGTGTTTACTGGGCATTTTTTCTTGTCTTGGTCCACACTACCACCTCAGAAAGTAGTATACCCTACGTTCTTAGCAACAACAGTACTATTACATGTATTCCACTGTCAGAGGTATTAGAATGATTTTCTCTTGTAACTTCGTTTCCAAACCAGGGACCCTTAACTCAAACTGATGAATGTAATAGCCTCTATCGTCCTGGAATGTCTTCAGCATCATCACGGTATCATCTTGTAGGCCTGTAAACACAGATTTACAGGCGCCAACGGCTGTCACTTGGGCGTTCTGTAGCATCGTTGGATGACGTTTCCGGACGTAGGTTTCTAAGTAAAGCTAAATCTACTGAGTACCTTCTACAACCTCTAGAATTGTGTAACATGAATTGTGGAGTGCCCTGTATATGGACCTGTGTGGTGCTTCAGGGGCAAGCATTCTCATTATAATTGTTCTTAACAGCTACAGTCCGTTTCATCTTATTATGGCCGTAGCATGTGCTTCACTTTACCCTCTAAATCGTCGTGAGAGGCGCCATCTGTCGTCACTGGATCCATCTAAATAAACACACACTGCTGTACTGGCAGAAAAATAAAATAAAGTTTAACAATGACGGCGAAAAGCCTGTGCGCGCATAATATTCTGACGTCTCAATGTGAAATAAGTGGCTAAACTAAATAAAGATTTTTTTGTTTTGCAGCAAAACTGCCTCTTGGTATATCTACCCACATTTACGTTGGTAACTGCGCGCTCGTAGTAAAAATTATTCTGCATCACATACAACAATCTGAGGACCTGACTGACAGGCAGACGTCATTTGATTATTTAACTATTTTATGAAATATTTCAGTAATTTTTTGGTCGTACTGGCCTAAAGATTATTCACCTGCTGATGTTAGTATAACGGTTTCCTATTCAATCCTTCGTAACGCTCCCATATCTTTGTGCAGAGCCGTCATGTCTTCTATTGTAAATGATTAACGGATCTTTCTGCATTGACAGAAATGGAAAGTATCACACCATTAATCACCGATCCGCAGTTTATCAAACTTCGTGGAGATGTTAAGAACATAACGGTTACTAAACTATTACACCATCATTCCATTCGGGCCTAGTGTCCACCATCAAAAGCAGTTTTAGTTGTGATCCCCACAGGAAGGAATACACACTCGTGTTCGTAGCGAAATTTAGGCAAACAGATTCCGAGTCTTATCTTCAGGAACTGAAGTTAGTTCATGATTTTGGTATGCTGGAGGCTGGTATGCAAGTATATGTTATCCCACTGCATCTTAGGCTAGCTCTGTGGGCGAGAAATACGTGGACTAGGTAGGCCAAACAAGGAATCGTACATTCTTCGTCTTCTCACAAGGGAACCTTCCCATCGCACCCCCCTCAGATTTAGTTATAAGTTGGCACAGTGGATAGGCCTTGAAAAACTGAACACAGATCAATTGAGAAAACAGGAAGAAGTTGTGTGGAACTGTGAAAAAATAAGCAAAATATACAAACTGAGTAGTTCATGCGAAGGTAGGCAACATCAAGGACACTGGGAACGCAGGAGCGCCGTGGTCTCGTGGTAACGTGAGCAGCTGCGGAACGATAGGTCCTTGGTTCAAATTTTCCATCGAGTAAAAACTTTAGTTTTTTATTTTCAGTTTATGTGACAAACTCTTATGTTTTCATCACTTTTTTGGGAGTGATTATCACATCCACAAGAAAACATAAATCGGGCAAGGTAGAAGAATCTTTTTACCCATTCGCCAAGTGTACAAGTTAGGTGGGTCGACAACATATTCCTGTCATGTGACGCACATGCCGTCACCAGTGTCGTATAGAATATATCAGATGTGTTTTCCTGTGGAGGAATCGGTTGACCTATGACCTTGCGATCAAATGTTTTCGGTTCCGATTGGAGAGGCACGTCCTTTCGTCTACTAATCGCACGGTTTTGCGATGCGGTCGCAAAACACAGACACTAAACTTATTACAGTGAACAGAGACGTCAATGAACGAACGGACAGATAATAACTATGCAAAAATAAAGAAAGTAAAATTTTCACTCGTGGGAAGACTTGAACCAAGGACCTCTCCTTCTGCAGCTGCTGACGCTACCACGGGACCACGGCGCTCCTGAGCTCCCGTTTTCCTTGATGTTGCTTATGTAGCCCATGGACTACTCAGTTTGTATATTTTGCTTATTTTTTCACAGTTCCATACAACTTCTTCCTGTTTTCTCAATTGATCTGTGTTCAGTTTATCAAGGCCTATCCACTGTGCCAAGTTATAACTAAATCTGAGGGGGGTGCGATGGGGAGGTTCCCTTGTCAGAAGTGATCTGAAGGTTGGGGTCTTGTATTATCCTGCTGGAATACACCACTTGCTACCATCGTCATGACAAGTACAACAGGGTTTACAAATCTTGCCCCCCTCCAGCAGTTACCAAATCAGTCGTGTTGTTGTATCCGGTAACGACCGAAACGATAGTGCCAGGCGACGTATCGGTCTCGAGAATCACTGCTTCCTGTAACCTTTCACTGAGTCGTCTACGGAAACGTTGATGTCGGTGTGACCGTCACAAGCAGAAGCGAGACTCGCTTCAGAACACCAGGCAATACCAGCACAGTTCACTAGGGCGCTACATCATGCCACTCTCTGTCTCCAGGCCTCAGTTCACTCTGGCTCTACATCATGTCGGTCTGTGTTGTCTTCAGTATAGCGTCGGTGGCAAATTGCGCTTGGAAACTGTAGGTCTCAAAACGCATTAAACCTGCCTGTACCCCTGCCTGTATTTTTACTTTTTGCCTCTCGTCTACTCGTCACACGTAGTCGAACAATCCTACGGTCTTCTCGTGATGTGTCCTTGTGGAGAACCACCCTTTTCTTTTTGCCACACAGTTATATTGAGTGCCTGTCATCCTGCTGTCTTGGTACTACCCCCAACAGTGTGTGCTATCCGTCGGTATGATTCTGCTACGTTCCTCGAACCAATGATTCAACTTTTCTCAAAGTCGGATAGCTGGAGATAAGCTGCAAGTGCAAGTCCTCTGAGCATGCTGTGTTGCGATCTTCACCTGTAAGTTTCCAGTAGTTTTACACATTGCCAACTGTTGACTTGTAGTCACATCATTCTTCGACTGCACTAATGGATTTTTTATCTGTACCGAAAATAATGAAAATATGTTTGCATAAGGACACGGAAAAACTGAAGTACCAATTTGGTAGCTTGTGGTGAAGTTGATCTGGGAGTAACACTTCTCATTTTCATCAGCGTACTGCGTTTCCAAAAACTGTAAATATTTCATAATTAGGCAAAGACAAGGGAAACCTTTACGTATTGTATATAAATGTGATAACAGCCAAGGAAATCCAAAAGGTAAAGGTAGGAAGAAGATCTACCAGTATTTGACGACTAAGCGCTATCGTAAAATTCTGTCAAAACAGATTACTCTGTTTCAGAAGCGCTGCATTATCTGAAACATATCTGCAAAAGATGTCAAGAGAAATTGCGGAAGACGTTTATTGTAACCGAAATGATTTATCAAATAGAAGCAGGTGAATAGTCATAGCGTGTTGGTGGAAGGGAAACAGCTGGTTAACTGTAACAAAGCAAGGCACATTCTACTCCTAACGCAAAACTCTAGTAACAGTGAAATCTTCCCATCAAAACATCATTAAATAATGAACAATTTAAATCTACGTTACTGAAGATAGACAGAATAATTCATTGAAAGTTTCATTATCATGATATATGGTGGTTCGATGAACCCTCTGCCAGGTACTTAAATGTGATTGCAGAGGATCCATGTAGATATAGAATCTGAGCGTTGTTATCGCCACGAAAGCAATTATCTCCACTATCAGTGATATCGGAAGCCGAAAGCTTACTGTTCTTATTTTCACTCTTCTGCATCCTATGGTATCATATTCTTGTGTATCTCTGTCCTATCCCAAACTATATTATTAGCTCTTAAAATGGGTGTAAAGTCTTTTTTTCGGGGTCTCCTCTCGAATTGCGTGTAGGTCACTTTTCAAGCATGGGGAAACTGATCCACTGACAATCCAGTACAGATTCTCTTTCTCGTAATTTGTAACTAATACCACAAATTCCCTCAAGTGGGACTGCATCATTCAGAGAAGTAGACGGAAATTATCTGTTGTCATTGCAAAACAAACGTGTAATATACGGTGAGTTTCGTCGGTGATATCATTCTCACCGAAATTAGGAAGCTTCCCTGTGGAACACCTATTTCGTTTTCCTTATAGAAAAAGAAAAAAGGAAACATTCGTCATTAGTGTCCCAAGCCTTTAGCTGTAACTTATTGCTGCTAAATATGGTCTTTATTATATAAGTGTTACAAATGGCATTGTCTGTATTGTACATCATGTATAGTTACTCGTATTATCACCAAGCCTTCTTGTTCAGGTGTTCCCAGAAACCCCGAGGAAAACGTCAAAAAATAAAGACTATGGACAATACTTTTAAAGATGAAAATTGACAAAAAAACTCGTCAGCATTTATAAGAGTTCTGTCTAGCTGATAGATTGAACAATCCTCACGAGAGTTTGCTTTAACAGCAAACGGGCAACAGCAGTTTATGAATCCCTAGGCGTTTCAGAGTAGCTCATATTATATTTGTAAGCAACTACGCTTCCTCACAATACACTGAATTCCATTTCCAATATTATCAGAACCGGCCAGTAAGCAAAACACCTCCCTTGCCTTTGTTGGGTCTATAAGACGAAATTATATGCAAATATTCATCAATATACATGCAGAATGAGAAACTCCAGACGTGCTTTAATAAAGACGCTTATTAACCCTTGAAAAGCTGAAAGTATTTCGTCTGCCAATGTAATCTGTGCTTCTGGCTATAAAGCATCGCTTTTAAATCGTCGTTTCATTGTATCTTCATTCGATTTATAATCCCACAAGTAAAAACATGATACTAAATAAAAGTGATACTAAATAAAAGAGATATCACAGTATCTTCCTGTTATACGAATAAGTCACAGTCCCATGGCAAGCACACATTTCGGTGATTTGTCAGTAGCCGAAGGGGTCTGTCACGGGAATGGGCGTAGACTAAGATCTGAATGTCCTTTGAGTTGGAATGTGCACACATCTCTGTTAGTGAGGCTATAGCACGACATACCGCAAAAACGAATTCACGTACATCGCAAGGTACAAGAGGAAATTAACAAGAAAGCGCGGGCACTCGCTGCCAATGTTTTTGACGCATTTCGTTTAAGCAGCTTGCCACCTCAGTTGCAATCTCAGTTTAGAATACAGGATTCTGAAATTTCAAACAACACAGCGGGCGAGCGGTGTGCGCTGGCCGGTAGGCTACATCTTCATTCAGTTTGTGGCTGTCCTCAACTTACGCGGGCAATCTGTAATTAATACCAACCCAATCACGACTTCTCACACATTTCCTAGGTTAGAATTACAAGTCAGTATTGCTGCTGAAATCACCATTCAGTTGATTAGTCAGAAGAACTAACGTCGTGTACATATTGTAGCTAAATTCCCTTTAAAGACTTAGAGAATTTGTAGGGAGGAGGAGGACGGTTAAGTTTAACATAGAAACTCATGTACAGAGACGTACCGTTTTCAACTACACTCAGAATACCACAACACATGTCGCTCTGTGAGCGCCCGCTACGTGTCGTCTGGGTGAACTTACAAGCAGAGCTCGATGTAAGGACCCACCGATGTCATCACAGATACGCTACCACCGTACACACGATGAACTATCCCTGGTCCTCCAGCATCCGCCGCCGCCAAAACTGGTACCAGTAGGTCTTACTACGATGTCACAGGGGCCTCGTAAATCAAGGATTCCATGTGACCCACTGGTAGTAGCGGCTTCAAGTCGGAAGAATGTGCAGTCCAAGCTATCGCGTCACCACGATTCATCCACTGTTACCTAAATCGTGGGTCCAGATTACCACTGACTGCTCGTGAAAAATAACGTGGTGAGCCATCCTGCTTGAACCACATGTTTTGACGCATGTGCAGTGGCACATCCCCCAAGAGCCCACTCAGTACGCGGTCAAGGGATCGCAAGTGTGAAGCGCCTGTGAGATGTGGTGGAAGAAGGTAAGGCCCCATCAAATGTCCATTCAGGATCCCTGCCCCAATGTTCAGACCGTATCGTTGCTGAAATGGTTCAAATGGCCCTGAGCACTATGGGACTTAACTGCTGTGGTCATCAGTCCCCTAGAACTTAGAACTACTTAAACGTAACTAACCTAAGGACATCACACACATACATGCCCGAGGCAGGATTCGAACCTGCGACCGTAGCGGTCGCGCGGCTCCAGACTGTAGCGCCTAGAACCGCTAGGCCACTCTGGCCGGCTATCGTTGCTGAAACCCATGGTGGCGTGCAGCATGCCAGTTTTCATCAGCCCATACCTGACCGTAGTGGGAATTGAGAACATCTTACCTGGTGAACTTGACGTCATCAGTGAAAAGGATCCACCGTGGAAAGTAGGGCTTATGCGCCCAGCGGTGCAAGAAATACATGCAGAAGTGGGCTGCATTGCCTCTACCGTCTGGGTGTTGCACGGGTGTAGCTGCTGCTAATGGAGACCACTCCAGGCACTTTGGTGATCTACATTCAGTCTACCAGCTATGTTTCTGATACTCGTAGTCGAGCATTCTTTTACTGCATGGAGTACCGCCTCTTCACACTCAGGAGTGCTTCGCCGCCGTGGAGTATTCCTGTCTGGCCGCTGGTACACCGTAGCAAATAGGGAGTGAGAAGGTGTCTGACGGTGTGGAAAACACTCCGGATACAATTGACGAACAGACCTCTCACTGCACCGAGATTCGTCGTACAAAGTCATCATGTCGGAGTATTCCGCAAACGTGTAGCTCCCCATGGTCAACAGCAACACACTAAACATGAAATATACCTACACCTTGGATTCTCTACTGACTGATTACCAGTGTACAGTCCTACAGTGGGAACAAAGACTACAAGCTCAACAACAAGATCATATACTTCGGGGCAGATCACGAACTCAACTGAACGGCATGTAAACAAATCTGTAGTGGTGATGTGACATCAGGTGACCGGTAAATGAGGTACGCAATACCCTAGTCAGTGCCACCGAAAACATGGGATATTTAAACGTGTTTTGTTGTATTATGCGAGCAGCGTAAAAACTGTACGTTCCCAGACATGATTTCCTATTCAGAACTTCCCCACTACAAGTCCTCAAAGTCCGTAAAGGGAATTTATTTACATCCTGTATGCTCTCATCAGTTCTGATAAATTACTGCCAGATAATGATAAGATTTACCTCTCAAGTCATTTTTACATCAAAAGCCTGCGTATGTAGTTCTTTCTTTTCCTGAGATAAATACAAGTCACTCTTCCCTTGAGTCTAGAGTCTCAGCAGTTTCTAACTGAAATGCACTGTCAAACTTAATGCACGGGATTTAGAGAAGAGGCACATATGTGTGGGAACAGCAAAAGTATTGCCACTTGTAGGTATTTTACAACATAGTTTCATGGCTGCTTTGAATCTTGTATGTTAGGGAGTTTGCATGATTACAAGTTCTGGAAATGTCAGTTCATTAGTTTCTGTTCTGTACTGCCGCAATTGTTAATGAGGGCCCGATTTACGCTGAATTGCATGTATTATGTTGTAGCTTTTATATTCCTGAGTTTCAGTAAATAGCCTACTTTCCTTTTACGTTTTTACATTATATCAGTTCTGCTGCACGCACGTCAACTATCACTAATTAACTATTCAGTTAAGCTAAAATTATTCATTCTGAAAATCCAGTCCAAGGGAAAGCAGAATAACAAGGAGTGAAACTTTTCACAAACTCAGTGAGCGAAAATGGACTCGTGGTGTTTTTGTGACCATCAGTATTTTCAACAATAGTACAGTATTTTATACAGAAATACGTGTTTGAGTGTTATTTTGGCAAGTTTATTGACATTTTGTGATACAGTTTAAGACATTTAGAGAGTCTATTTGCCGGATGTTTCTGATAGTTATGTAGGAACCTGCGTAAAATATATGTTTTCGTGTCAGCGTTTCAGGTACCTTATGGTTAATCACTATTAATTATAAAAATAAACAGATAAATCTTTTTAATAAACTATTTAACCATAGCCGTTCTTCAAACAGTCATTATCTAAAAACCCACACATTTTCAAACTTTCAGTCAGCGAACTACCGTTATTTATATCGTATTTTCACTCAGAAGTGATTTGTCTGGGGTCAATAAATTGCTTAAGCAAATACATCTTCTTCCGAATACAGAAGTAACTTTCCACAGTCTTGCTCTTTAACTCGCGCTGAATTCTTTCCGATGCTATCCCTAGGGCCCGCTAAATACATCTCTTTTAACAGCTGCAGCATTCTAAAGCATTCGCATCCAGTTTTATTATTTCCAAGGCTGCTGCATTTTCCCATCTGCTCCAGCAATTCAGTGTGTTTCCACAGTTATGTGAGTACAATGATACAGTTTCTATCATGCAACGGCTAACAGTTCTGACGATAAACTGATAAATTAACACAGGAGATGGTAAAATAGTTTATAAAATAAATTACGAGAAGAGAATAAAAATTATTTATCTAGGTAAAGATTGTAGTAAGATTCTACCTGTTACGTTACACAGTGCCTGAACCACTGTGTTACCTCGCTCAATTCAAGATGAGGTACTGATATAAAGTTCTTTTGCAAGACAAGAGGCATTAAATATAACTAATCCCTTTACCCGAGACGTGAGGAGCTCGACTTCGGTTGCTTATGATCACAGTTTCCTGAAGGCATAATTTTTCTTCTGGATAAGGAAATGCAGTTTTCGAAAAGGTTCTAGCTCTAATTAATGTATCGTAAATTTACCCTAACACATTTAACAATTACAATCACGCATGCAAACATTCAAACATCATCTGGTACATTTGTAGCGGAAATACGGGCGTATGTCGTATTTGAAGACTCTTGGTTTTCTTTCGAGTGCATGTTGTACTGAAGTAACTTCCTACCTATTCGAACTTACGTGCCGCAACTTAAAGCAAGTAAACACATCGAAACCGCACGCGTTGCCCCACTAGCATTTGTTTACTCTGCGTTGCGTAGCAGACTTGTGTTGGTGGCAGCTAATGCGCGCGTTGCGACCTGCCATCGGCCGACGCCCCACGCGACAACGCATGGGGTGGAAAATGGAATAATCCATCTTGCCCGTAGAGCGCGGGATTTGTGACATTCAATATCGGGCGAACGGGGGCCACACACGCACGCACACACACTCCCTTCACTTCACCCTTCTTATTCTCCAAAGTGCTAACTCGTTAGTGGCGCTCGTCTGCTGCTCCCGTGTGCTGCCATCCATCTGCCAGTCGATTATTAAGAAATATTCGCACCATGTGCACTCAGAGCCACGTCATCCGTCAGCATTAATGACACCTAGTAGCTATGAATAATGTTTCATTAAGATAGTAAGATAAATGCAAAGATCCTCTGTTTCAATTTGTTGCTGTTTTGTTGGATATAAACTCTTGAAACAAGTCACTGCAGTAAAAAGGTAAAGTCAAATGGCGTTGATGACTGAGAGAATACACACTATATCACAATAAATAGCGAAAACTGGTTCGAGTAATAGTACACTATAATACAAGCAAGTATGTTCCAATTAACTTCTGTTCGCAAACGAGCCTTTTGTGAGATAATTTCTTCTGACTTCAGTTTGGGATATTGTCCTATGTGAACCAGAACGAACAAAACACGTAAATTTCGAGACGCTGCCATATTAATGCATAATAATGGCACATTTTTCTATTGCAGTAAATCGCACTAAATTGGCGTAAAGGGCATAAAATAGTCGTTTACCAATAAAATAAATACAGCATACGCTGAAAATAGCCCCCAGGCGTTGGCGCAGCAGGTACACTTAATGCCTTATCTCAGCCGCGACACCAGTCTGCCACCAGGTGACGGGGTGAAGCTTTGATAATGCCAGCCACTCGTACTGGCGAAACGTCAGAAAAATCTTCAGACTTAAGCCAATCGAAGGAAATGAGACAGAAGCCAACAGGCAATGGGACACTCTTTATATAAAATCTCGGTATTTCCGACGTATCTTTACAAAGAGTGTATCATAATTAATATCTAAAATCTACAGTGGTGAAGGAATACGATAACACAAGCAAACATGTTCCACTAACCATGAAACCGCAAACGTGACGTTTGAGAGACAGTTCCGAGTATATAGTTAAGAGCGCTGACAGACTACAGAATGAAATATTTTCAATATCAGTACTAATATATTTGTAATTTAAGCTTTTCGATGTATCCCCATCTACCTGAACTCAAATTTGACCCATTTCCGAAGGTTAGGGAACGTGGTACATGCATGCTGGAACACCGACATGTTATTGTACAGATGTAACACGGAATATATCGCTTTAGTACCATCTATGATGGATAGGACTACCACGGCCTATAACTTGGCCTCCTAGTTGAATTGATTTTAATCCTCTGGATTTTTCTGTCCAGAGTCATCTCAGACGTAAAGCGTACAGAGCTCCAACTGATACGGCTGAAGAAGTAGACGATCGAATTGCACCGGCTCTTTAAGATTAAAAATATAGCACCACTGTTTAAAAGAATTCGTAGCTCACTGCTCGAATGAGAATAGCATTATATCCAGATGCGAAGATGACACGAAGAGCACTTACGGTCATTTGTAACATGTTATATGCAGAAGCAGTATTGTAACCGTATTTCTAGTTTATGTAGGCCATTAGTGAAATTTTAGCGAAACTCGATATAGTCTCAAATTTCACTAATAAACGATTAGTTCACACCCTTTTACGCGATTTTAAAGTGATTTTCTGCAATAGAGATATATACCATGATTATGTATTAAGATGGCAGTGTCTCGAAATTTACGTGTTTTGCTCGTTTTCGTTGACATAGGTCTTATCACAAACTGTTCATTACTGCTGGTAGCAGCAGGCTACGAGGACTCTCCGAACTTCGGGTTTTATAGCTCACATACGTTTTAAAACAAAAATATCTAGGATTCCTACAGTGAAATTGTGGTTGGTTAAAGGAAATATGATTTACAACACAAAAAAATTCTGTGGAAGAAACATTATTTTACAATCCACATGTTAGGTACATGTAGCTGTCTATTATGTGGTTACCGCTGCACGACGTTGAAAACGTTCTTACGTTTTACACGAGATATGATGCTGCTAGTTAGGGCTTCCTTCCTAGCGACACGCTCTTCTTTATTGTAGTCTAACGATAAAAAATAACATCTTGCGCAGGAAAGTTGTGAATCCGTCGGGATTTTAGATCGGTTACTTCTGCTACATTGGCCAGTCATCAAGATTTAAGTGAGTCTGAACGTGATGTTATAATCAGCGCACGAGTGATGGGACACAGCAGCTCCGAGGTAGCGATGAAGTGGCGATTTCCTTGTACGACTATTCCACAAGTGTACCGTAAACATCAGGAATCCGGTAAAACATAAAATCTGCGACATCGCTGCGGCCGGAAAAAGATCTTGCAAGACTGATGAGAATCGTTTAACGTGACAGAAGTGCAACCCTTTCGCAAATTGATGCACATTTCAATGCTGCGCATCAGTGTTCCGACCCTTCAGCGAAACATGATCGATATGGGCTTTCGGAGCCGTATTTCTCTGACTGTTGCATTTAAATGCGGCCATGGAATTCTCCATTCATAAGACGTTACTCACAGCTGTCCACTTGAACAGATGTGATATTAAGTCTTCATATGTAACGTTTAAGTGTGTGCAAACCTTAGTTCGTTAGTCTATAATCCGCCGACAGTATTTAACTATGTTTTATTCAAAACATTTCCTGTTGATCTCACATTACTCTTTGCAGTGAATTTCATGTGGTAACGGCCTTTAAGTGTTTGTATTTTTCAATGCCTAGGCATTTTAATGTCCTTGTAAAATATTCCAATGAAAGAATTTTAAACATGTGCTAATTCTAAATTTTCGTAGAAATTATGCAACTGGACTCTGTTTAGCTTCTTAGAGACGCTTCTTCTGCAACGCAGAAACCATAACTCATGACTTTACATCTTAATTCTGAGTTAGTTTGCTCAAGGGAGGTAACTAGATCTTTGTTTTGTTCTTTGTTGAAAATTGGAAGCAACATATAGTTGTAAGAAGAGTTCAGACAGTTAACAAACTAGGAAGGAAATGGGCATAAACTCAACCGGAAACTATTTAGAATAGAAAAAAGTAAAAAGATAACAGAATTTCATCAAAGGAAATTTATAATTTATCCACAAAGTGTAACTGTTACACAATATGGTACAAACAAAGTAACTCCTTAGTTTCTCTCGTGAGACTGACTGTACTCCACCTCAGTACCTCCAGCAAGGAAGGTCCTTGTTGGACGGAAGGAAGGAGAAAATCGGCTTCACCCTTTCAAAGCAGCCATCCTGTCATTTGCCTCAAACGTTGTAGGAAGATCACAGCAAACGAAAATCTGAATGGCCAGACGGGGATCTGTGACGCTGACCTCCCGAATAACACCACTGCGGCCCTTTCTTCTGTAAATCAAATGGTTCAAATGGCTCTGAGCACTATGGGACTTAACAGCTATGGTCATCAGTCCCCTAGAACTTAGAACTACTTAAACCTAACTAACCTAAGGACAGCACACAACACCCAGTCATCACGAGGCAGAGAAAATCCATGACCCCGTCGGGAATCGAACCCGGGACCCCGTGCTCGGGAAGCGAGAACGCCACCGCGAGACCACGAGCTGTGGACTTGTGTAAATCCCTGATGATGCTAGAAAGCTGTAGACCGTCCTGTGGTAATCTAACATGCTAACCATCGAGTCACATACAGAGAAACAAACCCAACTCCTCTGGGTGGACATGCTGAAGTACCTTGACGGGCTTAGAAATGAAGAACCTCTGGAAGCTTACCGAGTCACATATAATCCAATAATAAAGTCGGCAGCCCATATGAGAAACTACCTTTTAAGCTATGGCCTTAACAAATACTTCGTAAGCAGTATCTGCTATAATGTACAACACGGAAATTAATCACTTTCCATAATCTTTTATTATGACTCTATTCCAGCTTCTAAATTTTTATTCTGGGGTAATATTATTAACTTAAGCTACGGAATAGCATCGAAATATTATTATTGTTACCTGGTTAGCACAATAGTGAAACATCTTCAGCTAATGCCTTCGCTGTCGATGATGAAAAGTAATCCATTCGAGTTGGTTGGTTAGTTGGTTGCATGTTCCGCAGATCATTAGAACGTTTATTCTTCTTTCTATGCAATCAGCTTTTAAATAGGAAGTCGTCCATGGAACTGATGGAGCTATGCAGGGGAAATGATCTGCGGCTATATTGGTTCAAGTGGCTCTAAGCACATGGGTCTTAACATCTGAGGTCATCAGTCCCCTAGACTTAGAACTACTTAAACCTAACTAACCCAAAGACATCACACACATCCATGCCTGAGGCAGGATTCGTTCCTGCGACCGTAGCAGCAGGGCGGTTTCGGACTGATGCGCCTAGAGCCGCTCGGCCACAGCAGCCGGCTGGGCTTCGATTAAAATTTGCTTTGCTACCTGTCAGACATATTATTTACTGGAAAAATTATTATAGTTCTTTGTTGCTACATATTAAACTCTTTTGTGAGCCACTGATAGCTTTAATAATGGGTAATAAAGGTCATTGTCCCTCTAGTATTGTAGGTATGGACTTCAGTGTTATTTTCAAATTGTGATGCGTTGCTTATGGCAAATTTAATTAATGAATAGGTTTTGTGACTGCACAGTTCAGACTACTAGAGCTTCGCAAGATTAAGAATCTAATGATTTTCTTCGTAATAAATGTGATTCACATAAAACTAAATAACAAATGTGCGGCGCTGTTTAAAGTTGGACAAGTGCACGAAACTTGTTACAGAAAAATATGTTGCTTATTGGATGAGATTGTGCCTCGTAGCTGTATTTCTCTGACTGTTGCATTTAAATGCGGTCATGGAATTCTCCATTCATAAGACGTTACTCACAGCTGTCCGCTTGAACAGATGTGATATTAAGTCTTCATATGTAACGTTTAAGTGTGTGCAAACCTTAGTTCGTTAGTCTATAATCCGCCGACAGTATTTAACTATGTTTTATTCAAAACATTTCCTGTTGACCTCACATACTCTTTGCAGTAAATTTCATGTGGTAACGGCTTTTAAGTGTTTGTATTTTTCAATTCCTAGGCATTTTAATGTCCTTGTAAAATATTCCAATGAAAGAAATTTTAACATGTGTAATTCTAAATTTTCGTGGAAATTATGCAACTGGGCTCTGTTTAGCTTCTTAGAGACGAAATTAAGACGTTGAAAATGTTCTTACGTTTTACACGAGATATGATGCTGCTAGTTAGGGCTTCCTTCCTGGCGCCAAGCTCTTCTTTATTGTAGTATAATGTTACAGAATAGCATCTTGAACAGGAAAGTCGTGACTCCTTCGGGTTTTATAGCTCACATACGTTTTAAAACAAAATTATCTAGGATTCCTACAGTGAAATTGTGGCTGGTTAAAGGAAATATGACGAATTACAACACAAAATATTCTGTGCAAAAAACATTATTTTACAACCCACATGTTAAGTACATGTAGCTGACTATTATGTGGTTACCGCTGCACGAACGTATGCTTGTGATAACCCAAGCCGGAAGAGCCAGTTTAGCTTTCCCCGTTTCTTACGTTGCGCACTCCGAGTGGCATCGGGAATTTAGAGGGGCCGGAGCTCCTAAATTTTTCAGCGAGTATTTATCGACAAGCCGCTCCATCAATACGCGTAGATTGGCTTCATCCCGTCCGTTAGGGGCCCAGATGTTCCCAAGAGGGATTTGGGATGATGTCACTCATTTGGAGCGATAGAATCAGCGGTGATTAGTGTCGGGCGTCAGCTGAAGAAGACGGATGCAGGCTGCGGCCCCTCGCCACTTAGGTGGGCCTAGAGCCATCCAGATTCCATCTATCATCTGCTCCGATAAGTGAGCTAGTTAGCGTGCCGAGTGCCTCAGGTAGCGGCGGCACGCGCTCACAAATTGTGCCCATTGTTCGCAGTTTCGAGTGTCCTCTCCTCGCCCGCTGCTCGTCCTGTCACTTCTCTAATGCTACTTTATGCGCTTCTGCTTTCCTTTCGGTAGCAAGAATTTTATCTGAGTAGCTGTCAAGCTACAAACTCGTTCCGAAGGAGATACTTAAAGCCATGGTTTTCTGTTTCTTTATTTTAATACTTTCTCAAATCACCATTACTGGTACTCACAAATAAATTTAACAAACACGCCAATTCCATTCCCTTCAGGTATTATCCTACAAGCACGGTCATAACGTTATAGATGCATTTAGGATGAGACGTTAAATTTATTAACCTCAAACATTGCTGGAACCCTTGAAGATATCCAAGCAGTGTATTCTATTAGCGATACTACGTCAAAAAGCTGTTACTTTATTTGTGGTTAATGCATTTCGCTACTTTTTTCTACGAAAATACTGATGCCACATAAATGTGAGGTGAGCATAACGTACGCTATGCCGGCAAACCTGGTCTTCGCAATTGGAAAGCTTTCACCCCTTTTGTCGAATCATTTCCGTAAATGGTAAACGACGTTATCTGCGTATGCAGAAAAGGACAAGCCTGCCTTTTTTATTGTATTTTTTATTTTTCTGGACCGATGTCGAATTATACGCTCATCGTCAGCAGTCCTACAGAATATACATAATAATATGTCATATTATATGCTATGGACTATATGTTTTGGAATTTAGGACGAGATTATAATATTGCGTCTTTTGTATTAGCCTGACTGGTACTTACGTTTACTTTGTTTTATGCCCTCAAAGAAGATTCCACTGATGGTGATGGAGATGTCGTGGTAATTTACTACTAGTGATATATTCAGTCGTCAAAGATATCGGTCCACGCGAGCGGAGGAGAATCTGCGTAGGAACTAAAAGGATAGTAGTATCTACACTCTTTCAGACAGCCAAGCAGCTCTGATATCTCTTTCACCCCTGCAACGAGATCAAAGACCGATGCAAAGAGACATAGATCCTATGCGAGACTACGGGAAAGCTATAGAGTAAACCTGCTGTGGGTCCCTGGTCACTCAGGAATTTGGTAATGAACAAGCTCCTAGGCTGGGCATCACGAATCCGTTTCTTGGACCGGTACTTGTCTTAATTTCACTACGACGATGATAAAAGCTAAACTACATAGCAGGATCGGGAGGAAAAAACCATGCTTTAAAATAAGTTCTGCAGTCCTGGGCTTGAACAGGAGGCCGATTAAACTTATATTAGATCTAATAACTCGCCGTGGAAACTTCAAGAAACACCCGCACACAACAGATATAGAGATAAAAGCCCCTAAGTGCCAATAATGTTTTACGGGAATTGAGACCGCACAACAGATAAACTCCCAGTACAATGGACTGGAGGTAAAAATATGAAAATAATTAGGTCATTAAGTAACTGCGTTTAATAAGGACCTAGTAAGGGGTCTCCTACAATTCTTCAAGGGTAGTGGCTGGTCTTTCTAGATTGGCTGGGGGGGGGGGGGGTTACTACAACATAAACTTAGTTATGATGTGAGCAACAGGGGGTTAAGTCCACTGTTGTTCTGTCTCCCTTATTGAAACAAATCAAATCAATGTAGCATTATGTATTATATTGTTTGCATCATCTATAGGACGATTAAGACGAATTGTGTAGTTTGCTACCGGCCCAAGAAACAAAAATATAAAAGACATAAAGCCTCTTACTTGTCTAGATATACAACTAATATCGTTTGACAACTACATGAAGGCTGCAGGACACCAAGAAAATATAAAGTCTGTAAATCATAACAGGGTTAAATGGGAATGCAGGCTTGCTCGCCAAATTTAACTGATGACATCATCTCGACTTATCAGTTGAAACAAGGGGTCATGTTGTAGCAACGTCTCGGCGAGTTTCGTTCTCGTCATATTCAGGCGAAATATCGGGTACACGTCTTGTTGGTTCCGTTGGAGTTATTGGGGTACGGGGGGGGGGGGGGAGGGGACAATGCTGGGCCAATCGTGTGTTGTCATCGACGGCGAGTGTTTATCAGAAACAAGACAATCTTCAGGACTCACCCAGGAGAGTGTGATATGACCGCTATTATTCTCTTTATACATAAATGATTTGGTGGACAGGCTGGGCAGCAATCTGTGGTTCTTTGTTTATGCTGCTGTGGAGTACGGCAAGTTGTCGAAATTGACTGGCTGTAGGACGATACAAGATGACTTAGATAAAATTTCTAGTTGGTGTGATGAATGGCAGCTAGCTCTAGATGTAGAAAAATGTAAGTTATTGCGAATGAGTAGGAAATACGAACCCATAATGTTCAGATATAGCGTAAGTATCGTCTTGTTTGACACACTCACGTCGTTTAAAACTCTGTGCAGAGCGATATGAAATGGAACGAGCATGTGAGGACTACTGGCATGGAGGGTGTATGTTCAACTTCGGTTTACTGGAGAATTCAAGGAAAGTTCATCTGTAAAGAAGACCTCATATAAAACGATAATGCGACCTATTCTTCAGTACTGGTTGAGTGTTTGTTATCCGTACGAGGTCGAATTAAAGAAATACATAAAAGCAGTTCAGCGGCGGGCTGCCAGATTTGTTACTGGTAGGTTCGAACCACACGCAAGTATTAATGACATGCTTCGGGAATTCAGATGGTAATCGCTGGAGGAAAGGCTACATTCTTTTCAACATTGTACTATTTTCAATATTGCGCTATTGAGGAAATTTAGATAACCAGCATTTGAACCTTACTGCTTAATGATTCTATTGCTGTCAAGATATGTTGCGCGTAAGGGCCATGAAGATAAGAACGAGAAATTAGTGCTCATACGGAGGTATACAGATAGTCGTTTCTCCCTCGCTCTATTTTCGAGTGGAACAGGAAACAAAATGATTAGCACAGCATCTATGTAGATGTAGCTGTGGATCTCGCGGCTGGTGATGGTAGGCCACTGGCGAGGTGGAGGGGGTCCGGGCGTCTTGGTGTTGCCTGTCTGTTCCAGCCGCGTAAGGGCCATGAAGATAAGAACGAGAAATTAGTGCTCATACGGAGGTATACAGATAGTCGTTTCTCCCTCGCTCTATTTTCGAGTGGAACAGGAAACAAAATGATTAGCACAGCATCTATGTAGATGTAGCTGTGGATCTCGCGGCTGGTGATGGTAGGCCACTGGCGAGGTGGAGGGGGTCCGGGCGTCTTGGTGTTGCCTGTTTGTTCCAGCCGCTTCCTCCGTTGCTTTCAGATCAGAGCGCTCCTGACTTACGTTTACTAACGCAACATTTCATGCGGGTCTCTGCTGGGAGTCGCTGTCCTGGTTGACAGGATCTTTATGTACTCGTATTTCTTCTATAAGCATCAAAAAAAGTTTTGCATCACACCGGTTCCCAGAACGCCTGAATATAGGGTGTGACTATGGATATTGTATCACAAACAAAGTCCCATTGAGTGTTCAGAGATGTCACTAAATCCGCCCAAAGATGTAAACAACCATGCATGAGCAGCGCCTGTTAGAAGGACGGGGTCCAACAGCCCATCATTTCTAGTCATTCCAGCAGGAAGGAGGTACATGGTTCGTGTTATCTGTAGTTCAACCATGCCTAGACAGTCAATATCGCGGTTCCATCATGTACTCATTGGAAATTTGTGGTAAGGACTATGGGACCAAACTGCTGAGGTCATCGGTCTCTCGGCTTACGTACTACTTAATCTAACTTAAACTAACTTACGTTAAGGACAACACACACACACCCATTCCAGAGGGAGGACTCGAACCTCCGACGGGGTGAGCCGGGCGAATAGTGACAAGACGCCGTAGACCGCACGGCTGCCCCTCGAGGCCGTGTCCGCACTGTTACTTTGTGCCAAGGAGAGCTCTCAACAAGGGAAGTATCCAGGCGTCTCGAAGTCAACCAAAGCGATGTTGTCCGGACATGGAAGAGATACAGAGAGGAAGGAACTGTCCATGACATGCCTCGCTCAGGCCGCCCAAGGGCTACTACTGCAGCATGACCGCTACCTACGGATTATGGCTCGGAGAAACCCTGACAGCGCCGGCCGAAGTGGCCGTGCGGTTCTAGGCGCTGCAGTCTGGAACCTGGAGACCGCTACGGTCGCAGGTTCGAATCCAGCCTAGGGAATGGATGTGTGTGATGTCCTTAGGTTAGTTAGCTTTAACTAGTTCTAAGTTCTAGGGGACTAATGACCTCAAAAGTTGAGTCCCATAGTGCTCAGAGCCATTTGAACCAAACCCTGACAGCAATGCCACCATGTTCAATAATGCTTTTTGTGCAGCCACAGGACGTCGTGTTACTACTCAAACCGTGTGCAATAGGCAGTATGATGAACAATTTAACTCCCGACATCCAGGGTGAGGTCCATCTTTGCAACCACGACACCATGTGGCGCGGTACAGATGAGCCCAACAACTTGCCGAATGGCCCGCTCAGGATTGGTATCACGTTGTCTTCACTGATGAGTGTCGAATATGCTTTCAACCAGAAAGTCGTTGGAAACGTGTTTGGAGGGAACCCAGTCAGGCTGAAGGCCTTAGACACACTGTCCAGTGAGTGCAGCAAGGTGGAGGTTCCCTGCTGTTTTGGGGTGGCATTATGTGGGGCCGACGTACGCCGCTGGTGGTCATGCAAGGCGCCGTAACGGCTGTACGATACGTGAATGCCATCCTCCAACCGATAGTGCAACCATATCGGCTGCATACTGGCGAGGCATTTGTCTTCATGGACGACAATTCACGTCCCCATCGTGCACATCTTGTGAATGACTTCCTTCAGGATAACGACATCGTTCGACTAGAGTTGCCAGCATGTTCTCCAGACATGAGGCCTATCGAACATGCCTGGGATAGATTTAAAAGGGCTGCTTATGGACGACGTGACCCACGAACCACTCTGACGGATCTATGCCGAATCACCGTTGAGGAGTGGGACAATCTGGACCAACTGTGCCTTGATAAACTTGTAGAAAGTATACCACGACGAATACAGGCATGCTTCAACGCAAGAGGCCGTGCTGCTGGGTATTAGAGTTACCGACGTGTACAGCAATATGGAACACCACCGCTGAAGGTCTCGCTGTATAGTGGTACAACATGCAGTGTGTGGTTTTCATGAGCAATAAAAATGGCGGAAGTGATGTTCATCTCTATTCTAATTTTCTGTACAGTTTCCGGAACTCTCGGAACCGAGCTGACACAAAACTTCTTTTCATGTGAGTATATCTTTGGTGACTGAATCCCAGAATCCATTGGTGCAACGCAGCACCTCCGTGTGTCCAAAAGCAAACATGTGTTCTTAGTCGCATCTCTGCTCTGCCACTGATGACTTGTCAGTTTGGCAGAGGCGAACGCTCCTTACATGCTGCGAAGATCGCAGCGAGGTGCGTCGCTGCGTCTGGTCGATGTACTACATGAAACTTTTTGAACTGATGACGTAGACGATAGATACCCGTAGCCCCAGTTGACCTTTGAATGACGAAAACATGTTCTTTATTTTGTTCGTTGAGCCGATTTTTTTAATTGGGGACCTTCCTTATGCTGGGAATCTAGGCTATAGGTTGCCTTTCGTACGGAAGGAGCACTAGGTTCTCGGATTATTGTTCTTGATTGTCTTCCTCCCCTCTTCTACTTGCGTGGCTGGACAGTGCGTCTTATTTCTCTTGCTACTTTCTGTAGCCGTTCGTATGAAACGTTTCGCGCAGACGCTCTTTCGTGTAAGTCACACATTACTTGGATCATATGACTCGTTGTCTGTGTACCAGGGTGCTGAGCACAGATTTCTGTTACGCTGAATGATGATTGCGATTGGTATTTAATTACAGGTCCGTGCACGTCTTTTCCATGTACACGTAATGTCGCAAGTGGTCATTTCAGGTATTCTTCATCAGAATGTCCAAGAACGGTAGGTACCCGTGTTCTTCCACCTGCATCGTTCATCGCGAACCTGGCGTTGTCGTGTAAGCTGTCAAGATGGCATAGGAATTCCTGTAGGGTTTCTTCACCATACGGACAAAACACGAATATGGCGCTCTCATATCTGTAAAATGCGTGTAATTTTAGTCATCGTTTTTATTTTTTAAATTTTTATAGTTATGAGGCAAATTCCGAACATTGATTGGCAGACTTCTGTTTCTTTATGGTTCTGACAGCTCAAGTGATTACCCGGTTTTGGGGTGTGATCTTCATGGTTTGGTGCAATAAGCTCTTAGGTGAGGCACCAGAGGAGGTTCTGCATCAATATACAGCTAGCGTTGTGTCATGTGGAACCCGAATAGACCCAGCAGTATATTGTACCAAGGCTATCAGCTATGTGTGAGAGTTATTTATCAGCGCTCTCGGCAGAAGCCTTGGGTTCAGTCCCAGGCAGGATTTTTCAACTTAACACATAACATAGAAGATGATTTAGAAGAAGATGATGAAGAAGAAGAGCAAACTTTGTCTACTGGAGTATGTTTTGGAAACCTTTCGTACAGGTACGTGTCTTTCTTCGCAGTTGAAGAGTGTGCCACAACCAAGGTGAGGACATCATTAGGGAACTTCCCAATAAAAGGTTAAGTTTTTCATCCCTTCAAGATGTTTATTCCTTGTATGCGTCATAGTTCATTACGCCCAGGATGCTTTGCTATGTTTCCAGCTGGTCTTGGCGGAGATGGGAGGCGATCCCCTTATGAATGCAGGTTTCCCATTTTCGACCTAGGTCCACAAATGAGTCAGGAAGGAAATACATCGTAGTTGGCTGTGTGCCGGTGCAAGAGAGTACTTGGGTCGACGCTCTTTGGGCGTGAATCAACACTTTATTTTTCCTTCACACCGTTATTGCTATACATAGAAAGTGCTCATGTGGCCGATTCACTGTCAGCATTGCAGGGAAATAATAAACCTCTGCTGAGAATACGATATAACTTCGACTGAAGGACAAAATTAAATATAGTGGTGTGCGAAACTTAAGGACGAAAGAAAGTTTCGCACGACGTGTCACTTTGAAGTAACATACCTCGATGAAACGTAGACGATACATAGAAAGAACTGCAACATGTAGTATATATATCTCGGACACTGAAGTTATCGCGAGTCATGATAGTCACCTGGATATTACATTGTTCTCCATAGGGTGTGCGATCACAACGTACGATAGTGCATTCCTCCTCCAGCTCAGTTGACACATGTTTGATGGTCGTTAGTGCATATGGACGTGTTGCAATACGTCTCCCCGCTGCATCACACAGTTGTGCCATGAGATTTAAGTCCGGGGAACGGGCAGGCCATACCGTTCGCCGAATATCTATAGATATAGGACCTCCTAGACCTGTGCTGTTCGAAGCGGTCGCGCTTTGTCATCCATAAAAGTGAAGTCAGGGCCGAAATCACCCCTGAAAATAGGCACAAGGGGAAGGCGTGCAGTGTCACAGTAACGTTTACCACTGATTGTAGCCTCCAGGCGCTACAGTCTGGAACCGCGCGACCGCTACGGTCGCAGTTTCGAATCCTACCTCGGGCATGGGCGTGTGTGATGTCCTTAGGTTAGTTAGGTTTAGGTAGTTCTAAGTTCTAGGGGACTGATGACCTCAGCAGTTAAGTCCCATAGTTCTCAGAGCCATTTGAACCATTTTGGTTGTAGCCTACCGTATTCAAAGATTTGCCCATGAAACATTATCACTCCACATACCATAACATCTAGATCACCAAAACCATCATGTTATACAATGTTCCTTGGTGCGTTACGTCTTCCCACCTCTTGCCGTATGAGGTTATGTAATGCCCCCAATTGCTTTGGTGGTGCAGGTGTTACGGTTTTGGGAGGCATATTTTTGCGTGGGCGTACTGACCTCTTCTTTTCAGCAGCATTTACGGCCCTGGCTTCACTGTTGTGAATGACAATGAGCGACCGTATCGAACTAAACATGTGCAGGAGCTCCTGGAACGATAGGATATTCGCCGAATGGATTGGGCTGCCAGTTCCCCAACTCAAATCCCATCGAGCACATGTGCGATACGGTGGGGACACATACTGGAGCGTGTCCACATTCACCAGCGACCATACATCAGTTATCAACCACTCTGGTGAAGGAATGTAACGCCGAAGCACAAGAACTTCTCACCAGCCCTCTGGCCTATGGGGGAGCAAGTTTCAAAACCATGCGTTGCTGTCAGTGGTCGTTACGTACATTATTACGAATCATCTCCCGCCTTCTGTAATATCCAGGAAACCATCATAAATCTCAGTGTCTTCCATGTAATTATTGCCTTTGAATGAAAATATCATTTCTGTTCGTCTCATTAAGTATTTGTTTCAGTTACTTTATCTGCTATACCGTAACAGTTGTTTCTATGTGTGGTCGAAATTTCATCGAGCTATATTACTTGGTAGAGACACATAATGCGAATGTTACTTTCGTTGTAAAGTTTTGCTCACCAGTGTATATTTGAACAATACAAGGTAATATTTTGAACGAAAATACGGGACAATAATTAGTGTGGCTGGGCGACTTATTATTCGATTGACCAGCTAGGTTTTCCAGTCACATCACTAAATTATTTGTTACGAGAGCCCGTAAATTAGATGATTCTGTCTTTGTACTTCAACTCTGAATACGTCTTAGACTGAAAATCTGTTTCATTATGAGGCCCTAACTTTACCCGGCTAATCGAATGTTCAAATAACTTACGGGTTTGCTGCCGGGTGACGTCGTCGAACACCGCCGATATTTCGACTGGAGCACACCCCGCCATTCTCAAGGCATTTGTGCCTTGAGAATGGTAGGGTGTGCTCCTGTCGAAATATCGGCGGTGTTCGACGACGTCACCCGGCAGCAAACCCGTAAGTTATTTGTTTCATTATGGTCTACATATTTCAACATGGATTCAGGGTCGTGCGTGTTACAGACTGCGTTTAGTCAAGTAGTGACAACAGGCCTTCTCTTTAGGTACACTGATGGCCTTTAAGCTAGAATTGGGATTCCTTGTCTGGCTGTTCTCTGAAGAGATACCACGGCCACATATCCAGGTAGAAGGAAATCTTAACTAATAGACGGCTGATCACCCCGTACCTGACGAAACTACTTCGGTTGTGATAACTGCATCCAGCCTTGAAAGTGGAGAATGCAATTATTATTAAAATATGTGTGCACAAATTTTCGTCATAAAAGAAATATCAGCCACCACTCAGCCCACTAAATTCACTGGCTAAGGTCCCAGAGCGATTCATTTGTGATAGATCTCGGGCGTCTATAGCGTCCATAAGCGCTCTTCCTTAACTCACATCAATTCGGTTTTATGCCAGGAAAATCGATTGATGTTGGCATTAATCGAGCTGTTCGAAAAGTAAACATATCAAATAAGAAGTACACAACAGCATTGCCAATAAATATAGCAGCGACTTTCGCCAAATTTATGGTGGCCCGCAGTGTCTGCACGCCTTCGCGACCTGAAGCTCCCGACAGGTCCATACGGTAGTCTTCTTGACTATTGCAGAGAGTCGCCGAGTAGCGAACGGGGTATCGTAAGGCGATCGAAAAGGTCTCTTAGGGATGCCCGCAGGTGTCGATTTGCGAGCCCGTTTGCCGGAACGTCACTATTGATCCGCTCCTAACATTAAGGGACGGGACGATCGCACACACGGAGTAGTCCCGTATGCTGACGACCTCCTTCTTGTGACGGAGGACACATCTAGAAAGCTGCTTGAAGGAATACCTCAGCACAACTGCAGACAATGTGCAAGGGTGTCCTAGAAGTAGACTCACAATTGTGGCAAATAAAACCCTCTAAACCGGAATAGAATAAACAGAAACATTGCAAGGTAGCCCTTGTGCATATAATTGGACAAGAATTAAACTTTAATCGAAATATCAAAACAGCTACTGTATAAACTTGCCAGGATCAACTCAATGAATCGTAGAGATTGCCGCTGACTACAATGAGTAAACTGCGTTCTATTCTAGTCAACAATGCGTTTTGCTGCATCTTCTGGTTCAAAAAATGGCTCTGAGCACTATGGGACTTAACTTCTGTGGTCATCAGTCCCCTAGAACTTAGAACTACTTAAACCTAACTAACCTAAGGACATCACAAACATCCATGGCCGACGCAGGATTCGAACCTGCGACCGTAGCGGTCGCGCGGTTCCAGACTGTAGCGCCTAGAACTGCTCGTCCACCCCGGCCGGAGCATCTTCTGGACACACAGACTCAGCACCATGTCTAATACTATGGTGGTTAGGGGCTGACGGAGGAGTGTGCTCCTGCGGCTATCAGAGGGTCTTTGGTACCACGCCAGTGCAGGTACTGCAAAATGTGCTCGAGGCATACGCGATAGCCGTAACTATTAACTAACGCGCTGCAAAAATCACCAAAATTGGACAGATCAGATACAGTGAGAGACTTCTAAGAGGAGGAAATACAGATCTTGAGAGCGCTCAAAAACTCGAGAGTGAATTCATGGAGAAGGTCCATGGGGTGTATGTATTTCTCGCCAGTACCAGGAAGCAGTTGAGGATGAAACATGTCAATGCCAGTCGGGGCATGGTTCAGTTCTTTCCGGTCACGGAGCGTTCCTCACGCATTTGCTGCGTGTAAACATCTGCCACGAGGTTCACTGTGACTGTGAAGAGAGAGAGACCCCTCAACACTCACATCTGTACTGTGATCGTTGGTTGCAGGAAAGACGACTAGCCCACACGACGACATAATACAATCACTTAAAGGTCAGAACATGTGAACCGATGTCAACGACTGTGGAGACAAATTATCTAGAGCTCTGCACAAGGAGTACTTGCAGTGACGAGAGTACAGACGGCAACAATCACTGACGACGAATGATTCTGTAGACAATGCTATCGAGACAGACGACAGTAGTACTGGTAGCAGATCATACGACGACGGCAGAGGCGGAGAAAGATAAACTTATAAAGAGGACTAAATGTATAGGCATTAGAGAGTCACAAAAAAGAAAGAAAAGTTAGATTTTAGTCGACACTGCATGTTATGACGAGGGTACAGGTATGACTCGTACCCGATTTGAAGTTAGTGTTCGTTAGACTGAAGTGTATCTGTCTGAATTTCCGTTAATGTAATTTAATAGCCGTAAAATGTAAATGGTTTGTAATTGAATTATTAACAGATGCATTTAGAATTGGTAGTAATGTGTAATGTTAACACCTGTGTTGTACTGAAAGTCGATCTAAGCAGTAGTTGGTATACCTTTGCAATGCCTTAATTGCTCCGTTGAGTAATCATTGACCTACTCTGTTCAGAGCATGAGAATACCACACAAATACGTCTATGAGGTTGAATGGGCATGCATTTTACTTATACACAAATACTACTAATAATGGAACACTGTACATCTGATAGCTGTCATTCCAATTACGCATATGCGTAGCTGATATGTTTTTGTTAGTGTTTTTTCAGCGATATAAGAGTTGATGCATTTAATATCTTTTCACGTAACAGTTGCATACTTCAGTGTTATATATTTGGTTATTTGTGTTTTATTCACTTATGGTACAGTGGGCCCGATGATGATCTGATCGTTGACTGAAATCGATTGTTTCTAGTAAAATTTAATGAAAGAACTGTGTATTGTATTATGTAATTATTACCTAAATAAATGTTAATTATACAGAAATATTAGTTTGCAAGAGAATTGTAGAAATAGAGGGCAGCACACGGTGCTGCGTAGAGTAGCGTAATCTGGGTGTAGGATTACGGCATCTGAGGGTGAGAGGCTCACAGACTGCTGAGTGCCTCGCCTTTGAGTGGGTAGTACGTGGCTGCCTAAGAACAAGAGCCTTAGTGTCCTTCTAAAGTACTCTCTTCTGGACAGTATCGAAGGTGGCCTTCAATAAATCTAAACTTTTCCTATCTTCCTACTTTCATGTCTTATTAATACATATATTGTTAATTTTAAGCTTTTCCGATTCCTCTCGATATTGTTAAAAGTTTCTTAAAGTAATAAAAAATCAAATAATCTTCATAATATATATTGGTACAATTTAATATTGTGAAAACACGGCTAATCTTAGTCACTAGCCGGCAGATCATTTGTAAACGGCAGCTAAAAATTAATAAAAATGAAGTGAATGTTGTTGCGATCTTGAAGACCTTCATATCTCGTGACGAGCATAGCATCTGTTATCAAGTTAATGCGCCATCCTGTCCGCTAAAAGCGCCCGAAAATGGCAGCAAGATGTCTGAAACCTCTAGTCCAGACGTTCCAGATCTCAACCCTGTTTAAAATCTGTGACATCTAATTGATAGTGGAGTGACGTATGATGAATCCATAATCCACACTAAGCAATGCAGAGAGCATGGCTTCAGAAATCGGGTAGTGTAGTTTATATTTTTTTGAAACAAAACTTTTTTCTTAACTGATTTGTAAATTCCTATACCACCCCCAACATTTCAAGGAACTTGTGAGTCATCTTTATGTTTATGACAGGTTTTTACTCCATTCGCTTTTCACTTTTATTTATTAGTTTTCGGTTGTTACATATAATCACTCAAACAGAGATTTTCTTTTCTGTGTGTAATAGCACATGTGGCTCTCGTCAAAGTACCAACTGAAATCCAGCGACAGTACAACAGTAAAATATCAAACAGTTTGTAGCAGACATGCCTTAAAATAATTATGAGAACAATTGTAGACTCCAGTTAGCCCCAACGAGGCCTAAAAAAGAATTTCTTTTGTATACTATGCATCTTGAGATATCTTATGAGGTGAGAAGTACCGGCATTATAAAAATAAATGTTTTTAATTGTTCTACCACCTCTACCCTACAATATAGATCTCAGACTTGGTCTCTCACACATAAATAGGGAAATGAAATTAAAATGTGAACAAGGGTGCTGGACTGCAGTTTGTTATTAAAATAACACAATCAAGTAGGGCCAGAAATAAAGACCTAAAAAGTGGAACTGGAGTAAAGGGTTCGCTGGCTTAACCATCGCAAGGCAAAGAATGAAACATGCAGATACATGTGATGATCTGATGACAAATGGAGCAAATAAAAAACAGAATAGCTATGCCTGGGAAAAATAGAGAACATGAGGAGATGAGCAGCACTCATGCGGAGAACCATTACGGCTAACAATACCGTGGTACAGAGACCAAATGAAGAAGTGGCCAGACGTCTTTGCACGGCCTTGGGACACTAACAGCTAAAAACTACAAAATCAACAACAGACACTGATAAACGACTGGATCTCTGTGCTAATGTATTCAGTATTAATTATAGCCACTAGCAGAAGTACTGGAAATAAAATCTCCAACCTGTAACAGTGTGCTTTCTTAATTTCATACTCTTTTCCTTTCGTATGGCTAAGGCCTGACAAAGGTCTGACCCAAAACTGTGTTTGTTATGTAACAGTAATGCTTGGGACAGTTGTTTAGAACTTTAACACAGAGCACAGTTTACTGGACGAAATTATTTTTCACGTCCCTAGTGACACCGAAGAATGCTTCACGTCACTTTACTGTAAGCAATGGAACTGAATCATATGACTTAAGAAACTTCATAGCTCAATTTTTTTACGACTTTTGTAACAAAAGCAGCGATAGGTTGTTGAGAAAAGATATTACGACAGGGAGCAAATAACTAACGCTAGGATAGTAAGGACTGCAGCAATAAGACTCCTGCGGGACAAAGTAAACTTCTTTAGTCTGTGCCGGCATACGAACAGGTGTTTACCAACGAGCAAGATACTGTTCCTATTTGAATTTTAAATGAAGTACTTGGTGGATTCCGCGAAACGCTGCGGCCAACATCTCAGTCCTTCGCAAAACATACCAAGGCGTAAAGGAATAACTGCAGCAGCGATAACATTCAAGTAGCAGAAGGAGGCCGCAAACACTGGCCAGCGCCTATAAGAGTCCTTCTCGGAAAAAGCCACACAACTCTTAAGGCATCTTCTCGAAACACTTTTATGCTGCGAATTGCTAGTGGCGTTCAGCGTGTGCCTACATCGGCATAACGTAACGGCTTCACTGAGAAATGAAAATGAGAACATTTAGCATCCTGTACAAAGAGGAACAAAGCAGCAACTGGTGTTCCGCTCTGCCGACCGTAACACTGTTCGTAATGTAAACATTTCTTGTCAAGAAGACATAAAGTCTGTAAGAAGCAGATTCCATAAAGTGGGCCGATCCTAACAGTTTTTCGAGTTGCAATGTACTTTTTAAAAAATGGGGTCGGTCCCCTCTCCTCTTTTCCAACCTTGTGATAAAAAAGCAGCCACATTCGAAACAAGTGCAACAACATTTTTTTCATCTCTAGGACAGAACCGCACATTATTCTAGTAGAATTTTAGATTTTAGTTGTTTCGATACACTCCCCCCTTCCTTCACAACATTAGTTTGCTTAATTTCTTTGCTTCAATTAGTAGTGGGCGATGCAGAAATATGTAACAGGCGTTCATACAACTGTAGAAGTACTCTTTTCTCCTTAAAGTGGAAAGATAACTTTCTTGTCTCTTCGAATTTTTTTCTAAAATTAAGTGGATAATTTACTAGTGTCTTTGTTTCACAACTAGTTTCTCCGCACTTCGAGAATTTGTCTAACAACATTTCTATACTATGAATTATAGATATACACTCCTGGAAATGGAAAAAAGAACACATTGACACCGGTGTGTCAGACCCACCATACTTGCTCCGGACACTGCGAGAGGGCTGTACAAGCAATGATCACACGCACGGCACAGCGGACACACCAGGAACCGCGGTGTTGGCCGTCGAATGGCGCTAGCTGTGCAGCATTTGTGCACCGCCGCCGTCAGTGTCAGCCAGTTTGCCGTGGCATACGGAGCTCCATCGCAGTCTTTAACACTGGTAGCATGCCGCGACAGCGTGGACGTGAACCGTATGTGAAGTTGACGGACTTTGAGCGAGGGCGTATAGTAGGCATGCGGGAGGCCGGGTGGACGTACCGCCGAATTGCTCAACACGTGGGGCGTGAGGTCTCCACAGTACATCGATGTTGTCGCCAGTGGTCGGCGGAAGGTGCACGTGCCCGTCGACCTGGGACCGGACCGCAGCGACGCACGGATGCACGCCAAGACCGTAGGATCCTACGCAGTGCCGTAGGGGACCGCACCGCCACTTCCCAGCAAATTAGGGACACTGTTGCTCCTGGGGTATCGGCGAGGACCATTCGCAACCGTCTCCATGAAGCTGGGCTACGGTCCCGCACACCGTTAGGCCGTCTTCCGCTCACGCCCCAACATCGTGCAGCCCGCCTCCAGTGGTGTCGCGACAGGCGTGAATGGAGGGACGAATGGAGACGTGTCGTCTTCAGCGATGAGAGTCGCTTCTGCCTTGGTGCCAATGATGGTCGTATGCGTGTTTGGCGCCGTGCAGGTGAGCGCCACAATCAGGACTGCATACGACCGAGGCACACGGGGCCAACACCCGGCATCATGGTGTGGGGAGCGATCTCCTACACTGGCCGTACACCACTGGTGATCGTCGAGGGGACACTGAATAGTGCTCGGTACATCCAAACCGTCATCGAACCCATCTTTCTACCATTCCTAGACCGGCAAGGAAAATGCTGTTCCAACAGGACAATGCACGTCCGCATGTATCCCGTGCCACCCAACGTGCTCTAGAAGGTGTAAGTCAACTACCCTGGCCAGCAAGATCTCCGGATCTGTCCCCCATTGAGCATGTTTGGGACTGGATGAAGCGTCGTCTCACGCGGTCTGCACGTCCAGCACGAACGCTGGTCCAACTGAGGCGCCAGGTGGAAATGGCATGGCAAGCCGTTCCACAGGACTACATCCAGCATCTCTACGATCGTCTCCATGGGAGAATAGCAGCCTGCATTGCTGCGAAAGGTGGATATACACTGTACTAGTGCCGACATTGTGCATGCTCTGTTGCCTGTGTCTATGTGCCTGTGGTTCTGTCTGTGTGATCATGTGATGTATCTGACCCCAGGAATGTGTCAATAAAGTTTCCCCTTCCTGGGACAATGAATTCACGGTGTTCTTATTTCAATTTCCAGGAGTGTACTTATGAATTATATGTTTTACTAATATATAGCCTGCGTCCGTCTAAATTTTTGTTAGAGTCTCGTTTAAAAATTTTGTATATCGGTTGGTATCGATTTTTTGCTTGCAACATTTACCATTAATATGTTAGAAACATTTTACATTATACGTGTTAAAAATATGTAGCACATGTGCTGTGTCGTCCGAACAAGACACAGACAGGGCAGAAGTATCTCAGTCGCAAAGATGTGAGCTGGTGCTGGTGCTGGTGCCAGTACCATAGGGACTCGCCACTTTTCCGAGTTCCACCAGCGCTACGGGCGGCGCTCAGAATGAAGATATAGACTTCGCATCGAGCGATTGCCTGCCAAGTACAGTCCGCCGATGACAGGACGACAACGGACAGGGGCCTACTCGGAAGATAGAAAAGCAGCTCTCACCCACTTGGTTATAGATCTTCGTTCAGGGCTGACTCAGACAGGGAACGTCGTTCAATGAACTCTCAGAAGTGAACAGACAGTTCTTTTAATTTTCATTTGCTTTGTACTGTGCACTTTACCTACGATTATTTGCACTTAGCCATTGAGGACGTTTTTTGTGTTACATTACATACAGTGTTGCGGACTTCATTATTCGACAAGCCACAAAGATAAGTAATCTTTTTTAACTCATTTGTGTGACTGTTACTAATTTGTTGTAGTGTTGTAGAACCTTCGTTCTCTTATTCCGTTACGTGACCCTGAGGAATAGCTGTGCAATAGTGGCAGGGAGAAATTGTTTTAGCGGTGTACTGCACCAGAAGCCGTTTTACGAACTCACAAACTCGGCCTACCGTGACAGCAGTGACAACTCGGCCTACACAGCAGTAGCGACGAGGCCTTTACAAAACTGGCAACGAGGGTGTACAAAACGATGTACGTCCGAATGTTTATTATGGCATTGTGTTAAAATTTGACATAAATTGGACTGGAAGTTCTCGAGATTCTTGGAAGCAACATTTCCCGGTTTGTATTATATCTATACATTTATATATTATATAAATAAAAAACGATACCCTGTCAGTCCGAATGTTTATTAGATCATAGTGCGAAAAATTTAAAGACAATTGGTCTGAAACTTATCGAGATATTTGGAAACAACCTTTTCTCAGCGTATATTAAATTTTTATTTATGTGTTGTAGAGGGACCGAACGGATGACGCCTCTGCACGATGTCAGTAACCACCTGGAAGCGCTCGTGGCACTAAGAAAACATGATTGTTCAGTGAATCGTTTATTTTGACAGCTTTTACAAATGGTGGTGCACTACTGGCCGTTGTTGCCTTCTTCCCTGGTCACGGAGAGATTCTCGGTGTCGGATGTTGCGCCAGTCCTTGCACCTGAGTCCTAGCGAGACGTCGCTGCTCTCGCATCGATACGGATGCGTAGCCCAAGCCTGGTACAGCATGGATGGCTGCTACCGGCTGTGGGAGTGTACTCGATCCCACTCTGTGTCTCTTCATCCCTGGACCACCCCATCCGCAGTGTGGTGTAGGCGGCAGGCCTTGAACCCAGTACTACCAGCCTGCCAGGCCCCGCACCCGGAGGCGCCTAGGAGTACCGGACGGTGGTCTGCCAGGAACCCTGGTGGTCGTCTTCCGTCCAGCACTCAGAGAGTACAGCACCTGGTACTGCACTGCTGCCGGTAGTTTATCAGATCTCCCATCAGTAGTGGTTCGTGTGACACAGCATGAAATTCATCAGTGGAGTTCAGCCCTGCGGCACTCCACGCCTGGCTGGTACTGCGCTGGTTGGTCTGCGACAAGACTTACTAAAACAGCATGGTCATGCAACAGATGGTCGTCAACACGGACTCCATCGTTCCCATTGAGCTGAACCGTTCTCCCCTACTTAGAGCTGGGGCTCCGGTTTTTAAAGAGCTCTCCGTAGTTACGTGGCGTGCGGTTTAGTAGTGATGACTGCATGTGGCCTCGTTGTTCTGCTACCGTTGCTTTAATTTTCTCTAAGTAGCTACTTAAATTGGTCTATGAGTGTTTCCCCTAGACGTGTCTATTGCGTCTTGCGGTCGTGAGTGATGAAAAAATGGACTCGAGTACGGTACACTGATAAACAGGCAAGAAATTGTGCTATACAGTTAACAGTACTGAAAAATAAGATAATGTAACGGTCCAGTTGAAATAGCCTAGTATTCTTCGGTGCAGCGGAAACTTAGCAACAAAGATAGACCGAAAAGAACAAAACAATTTTAGCAATATAGACAGGTTCCACAAAAACCACAATAAAACTGTCAAAACACAATATGACAAAGACAGAGGAAGACAACGACGGAATCAGAAATGGAAACCAGCTTTGGTTGGGGAAAGATGAGGAAGAAGATAGATCGTGTTCTTCCTGAAAAAAACCAGAGCGTCTTTTGCATGAATTGACTTAGGGAAAGCACAAAACCACATTCTACGCTATCACATGGGGAACTGGCCAATGATCATCCTGATTGTGAGACCACACTCTTTATCACAGCACTACCATCCTAGGTCCAAACGAGGAAAAGGTCAAGAAACGTAGAGAGGTAAAGGGAAAAACAGTGCATAAAGAAGCTGAAGGTGGAAGAGCAGAGTAAAATAAATGTGGTTGGAAACACAAAGACAAACGCAGAGAGAGCCAGGCCATGGTGAGGTAAAAAGGGAAACTGCAGGCGCGACTTTACAGGAAGCACCCATTATCTGGACTTACGACTGTCACAATGCAGTAAAAGAAGTATGAAAATTGACTATATATTTGCAGCCGTGATTATAAATAAAATAGTCAACAACGAAATTTCGGGCCAAGGAAGTTATATTTATACGGAAAATTATGATTCAATTGTATCATCATCAGTAGTTACTGCAAAATTTTACCATATACCAGATTCTGATGTATCGTAAAATATGAAGTTACCGAAGGGTCAGTACCGCATTCGACACCAGCAATAAATCGTGCATAATACAACAGCAGAGCTCGACAGTGGTAATGATATACACTGTGTGATCAAAAGTATCAGGACACTACCAAAAATATACATTTCTCATATTAGATGCACTGTGCTCCCACCTACTGCCAGGTACTCCACATCAGCGACCTCAGTAGTCATTAGACATCTTGAGGGAGCAGCATGGAGCGCTTCTGGGAACTCACGGACTTGAAACGTTGTCAGGTGATTGGGTGTCACTTGTGTCATACGCCTGTGCGCGAAATTTCCACACTCCTAAACATCAATAGCTCCACTGTTTCCGATGTAGTGAAGTGGAAACGTGAAGGGACACGTACAGCACAAAAGCGTACAGGCCGACTTCGTCTGTTGACTGAAGAGACCGGCGACAGTTGAAACGGGTCGTAATGTGTAATAGGCAAACATCTATCCAGACCATCACACAGGAAGTACAAATTGCATCAGGGTCCACTGCAAGTACTATGACAGTTAGGCGGGAGAGGAGAAAACTTGGATTTCATGGTCGAGCGGCTGCTCATAAGACACACATCACGCCGGTAAATGCCAAAAGACGCATCTCTTGGTGCAAGGAGCGTAAACATTAGACGACTGAACAGTGGAAACTCGTTGTGTGAAGTGACGAATCACGGTACACAATGTGGCAATCCGATAGCACGGTCTGCATATGATGAACGTCATCTGCCAGCGTGTGTAGTGCCAACAGTAAAATTCGGAGGCGGTAGTGTTACGGTGTAGTCGTGTTTTTCATGGAGGGGGCTTGCACCCCGTGCTGGTTTGCGTGGCACTATCACAGCGCAGGCCTACGTTGATGTTTTAAGCAACCTCTTGCTTCCCACTGTTGAAGAGCAACTCGTTAATGACGATTGCATCTCTCAACACGATCGGGCACCTGTTCATCACGCACGGCCTGTGGCAGAGTGGTTACAAGACAATAATATCCCTGTAATGGACTGGCGTGCACAGAATCCTGACCTGAATCCTATAGAACACTTTTGTGATGGTTTGGAACGCGGACTTCGTGCCAGGCCTCACCGACCGACATCGATACCTGTCCTCAGTGCAGCACTCTGTGAAGAATGGGCTGCCATTCGCCAAGTAACCTTCCAGCACCTAATTGATGGTTTGCCTGCGAGAGTGGAAGCTGTCATCACGGCAAATGGTGGGCCAACATCATACTGAATTCCAGCATTACCGATGGAGGGCGCCACGAGCTTGTAAGTCATCTTCAGCCAGGTGTCAAGATACTTCTTATCACATAGTGTAGTTGCAGAAATATATAATGTTATTTTAAAAAATTTTTTGCGCAACATTAATTAAACAGCAGCCAGTGCCGCTTATGCAGTCTCCAGGGGACGGGACTATACTCCAGACTGGAGACTATTGGCCGGTTTTCAATTACCCAAGATAAATGGGTGATGATGTGCGCCGACCACGTTGTATTCAAGGATGTTTCTTGACACCTTTCGGGAATGAAACATCTGAAACTTCTGGCAGAAGGCAGCACCTAAGAGAAACTGCTATGAGAGTTACCAGGAAATAGCAAATTGAAGTGCATACTTTCTGCTCTGGAGGCTGAATGGCCACAATACCTGGATTTTAAAATAATTTCATGGAGAAGTCTGTGAGCTCGTGATATCGGGAATATGATGGCAGCCGTCGTGAGGGTTACACGGGAATGGTGGACCATGTGGGGCTGACCTCTGATTTTAAAAGAGTTACGTGTATGAAGTCGAGAGTAAGTGCTCCTCAGTAGTCAATATAGAGGTTTCCTCTCACATGAAAAACTGGAAGAGTTGTTAAGTGTGTTTCCCATGCATGGGCGTCACGGACGTATCTGTTTTCCCGTTTTTCTGAGAATGTTTGCCACTTAACGACTGATTACTTGCTACACGGGCAGCAGTATTATTTCAGAGCAGAGGACATCAATTAACTGTATGTAGCTATGTTTTAGACAAGAAAATTAATTCCATTAGTAGTAGTGGAGACTTAAGGTACTTTGTGTGTGTCCATCGCCTTCTACAGTTTAGAGTGCAAACCTATTCTGTTTATATAATTGAGGTTCTGCAGACCAGTAGAAGACGATATAAAGACTGTTTACAGCTCTCGTTTTCCAATCCATTGGCCGCATCTGAGAGTCTTTCTGATTGACTAGTGGTACAAGAATCCTGATTGCGAAAAGAAGGAAATGAGGTAGAATATGGTGTGGTAAACACACATGAGTGTTTTAATTAACAATGTGAGCTTAAGCCGTGTCTTTTTAATATGTGAAATGAAGAATATCACAACAGGAACAAAAATGACACTCTTAAGTATATAAAAAGAGCCTGGCCACACGCAACAGTAGAGAAAATAAAAAAGAAATTGGAAGCTCTGCTTTCACATTACTGCGCTAACTATACTCAACTTTAGAGAAACATTGGCCCGCAGTTTGTTGCGTGCTCTATTCCTTTGAGTGCATTTCGCGTGAAACAACCACTGCTATTACAAAACAGAGACATCCAGTGGTACACTGAGGTTCATCTACTAATGTAGTGCACTGTAGGAGCCACTGATTGAGTTCAAAGCAACGGTCGGCGCAGAGATAGCGATACATGATTGTAGCAAATTGTGACACGTGTTATTTATTTATTTTTAATTTTTTATTTTTCTTTAATTGTTTCATTTTTAATTATTTATTTTTGTAGGAGTGATCACATTGGGCAGATCATTGACAGCTAAAGTAACACTATCTACAGTTATTGTAACGTAAATGTGAGGTTGCCCTACTGCTTTTATGAGTAGTTTAGAAACCAAACCACTAGTGAAGAACGTACTTTTGACGTAAATATATTTAATTTTATGCCCGTTTTTGTTTGTCATTTAGGGCTATAATTAGTTTTAAATGTTTTAATGAGTTCAAAGTAGTTTTAAGATCTTGGATTGTGTCTAAGATAAATGCGGAATTGCGTTCCAGTATATCGCATGAAATGATGGGGGTCCAAATCTATATGTCCCAGTGGTTTCAAAGTGAAACCACGACCTTAAAAAATTTACTGTTTGCTTTTGCCAATTTTTTCTTGTATTCGTTACTTACCATGATGATAAGGATCAATATTGTGAACAATTTTTAAATTACTTTCTTATAAGACATAACGAAAATGGAAGCTCCCAAACTACATGCAACAATTTAATACATTTTACACTACGGGCCTGTTTCTGTTAATTTCCATTATCTAGTGACCAGCGATTACAATATTTGCCAGATTATCTATGCGTAAATTGTAGCTGTTTTATGTCAACATAATGTATCAAATAAAGTTGGTGATTTATCTACAGGGTGTTCGGAAAGATGTAAAGGTGAGTGAGTACATAATATTCTGAAAAGTAACTTATGGCCGGAAACGTACCGTTTCCGTGCTACAGCCATTTGAAAACATGTTTGCTTGGTAGGTTAGCAACAGTGCAGTCTTGGTAGGGGATGATTCGTCGGATTAGCAGAAGACATTTGACGTCTGTCCTACCTCTCTCGCCTCATTCGAGCTTCATTCACGTGTCTGTGAGTGTTAGAGCTGTTATGGAGTGTTGGAGGTGATATTAATGTAGTTATTGGTCATCTACAGCATACCAGACGGTGCTGGGAGAAACATCCATTGCATGAGCAACTGCCTGAGTATTTGTTGAAATATTCTCTTTAACATGATGCAGTTCGGCCTCTTCCGGTTCGGGTGTGCAACCTCTCCTTGGAACACCACAGTCTCGTCAGCTGACGGTGAAGGTACTAATTTCACTAAACTGCTGCATAATTGTGACGAAAACGGTATGGGATGGAAGCGGACGTTGTGTCTAACGACCTTGATAAAGGCAACGAGAAGCTCTCCCATTACCGTGAGCATTGCCATAGAGAAGGATCATGTCGGTGTATAAACGTGTATTCATACATATTGCCGTAACACTCACAGACACGCGAGTGAGGCTCGAACCAGGTCAGCCCCGTTGCAAATGTACCTACCAAACATGTTTTCAAACTGATGCAGCACGTAAACGGTATGTTTTCGGACATGGGTTCCTATTCAAAATACTATGTACTCACTCCCCTCTACAAGTCCTAGAAGCTTGTTACTGGAATTTACAAACACCCTGTATACGTGGTGGTCTTATGTTATCATAAATGGTTCAAATGGCTCTGAGCACTATGGGACTTAACATCTGTGGTCATCAGTCCCCTAGAACTTAGAACTACTTATACTTAACTAACCTAAGGACATCACACACATCCATGCCCGAGGCAGGATTCGAACCTGCGACCGTAGCAGTCGCGCGGTTCCGGACTGAGCGCCTAGAACCCCTAGGCCACCGCGGCCGGCTATGTTATCATAAATCAGCCACAACTTACGTATAGATAATCTTACCAATGTTATTTCCGCAAATCACTTGATACTGGAAATTTAAGCCAAAACAGACCTGTCGTGCACAATATTAAATATATTACCTCACTGCAGCTAGCTTTGGAACTATCGTTTTCATTACGTCTTGTAAGGTCGTATACTATGCTGCTGGTCCAACGGAACGAAAAATAATGTTTGTTTATACGGGGTGTAACACAATATACGGCACAAATTGCAGGACACGTTCCTCATGCGTAAACGAAGAAATTATGTTATATGAACGTGGCTATGGAAATGTTTTGTTTCCACGTTACAACTCGTTTTCTTCAACTCATTAAACATAGGAAATACACCAAGAACAGAACGTTAAAATCATGGAGAACATACACTGTTGGTGACCTCAAGTTACGTTGTGCACCACCATTGTTTTGTTTTACATATCCCTGTTGCCATGCGACTTACGTCATTGCTTGTTTATAGGTAGATCAACTGTTTCAGATATCAGTACGACCTTTGCAAGCGCACAGGTTACTACGTATAGTAAATTACAGCCTTGCCTCGTGCAGTGGCAGTGTGCACAAATGCAGAGATGGAAGATGCCCGTTTAATATATGGATTAGCTGACGGCATTGGCGCTCGGGCTTAAAGTTTTTACCGGAAACTTTTCCAGAACGAAGATGCCCCGACAGGAAACCTTTGAAGCCATTGATCGTCGTCTTAGGAAATATGGGGCATTTAAGCTTGGTACTCACGACCAGGGGATGCCTAGAATGACGAAGACACAACGATGGGAGGCGGCAATTTTTGATCCAGTTGACGACGACCCTGGTGCCTATACAAGTCATGTAGCAGGAAAACTGAATGTTGACAACATGACTGTTCGGCGAGTGTTACGCGAGAACCAGCTGTACCGATACCATTTCGAGCGTGCGCAGGCGCTATCAGTAGCTGATTTTCCTGCACGGGTAATCTTCTGCGAATGGTTTTTTCAACAAAGTCCCAACCCTAAGTTTAGTGCAACAGTACTGTTCACAGATGAGGCGTCGTTTCAACGAGATCAGACTGTATATTTTCACAATCGTCATTTATAGACAGACGTCAGTCCTCACTCAACTGTTGATGCAAACCATCAACAAAGATTTAGAGTCAATGTTTGGGCCGGCATTGTTGGTGACTGTTTGGTACACCCTCACTTCCTTCCACCCAGGCTCAACGGACAAAGTTATTGTAATTTCGTAGAGAATATGCTACCTGATCAGTTTGCAGATGTGCCTTTAGCAGTGTGATAAAACATGGACACCATGGCCAATGATGCACCTCGTAATTTTAAATTGATGACCTTAGGCTTCTAAATAAAAGGTTCGGCGGCAGATAGATAGGTAGAGGTGGACCAACTGCCTGGCCTCCACGCTCTCCGGACCTAAACCCATTTTACTGGTGGGAGCATTTGAAAGCTTTTGTGTATGGAACCCCCGTACAAGACGTTCGGAGTCTCCCTGCCCGTATTATGGAGGACTGCGAAACTATACACGATACTCCAGGGGTAAATCGGCACATCCAGTATTCACTACGACGGCGGGTTGATGCATGTATCAATGCATGTATCAAGGCATATTGAACATCTCCTGTGAGAAAGAGTTGCATGGGGTGTGCTGGTGCGTTCTGTTCGTGTACGTTTCCCATGATTAATGAGTTGGTGAAAACGAGATGTAGCATGGAAACAAAACGTATCCAGACCCATATTCATATAAAATAATCACTTCGTCTACGTGTGCGGAACGTGTTCTGTAATTTCTGCCGTACATTCTTCTTGCACCCTGTATTATTGGGAATCAAAGGATTAAGAAACGTGTAAATGGGCACTGAGAGTGTGTAGATTCCGGCCGCGGTCGTGTGCCAGTGTTAGCCCGTCGCTTCAGCGGCATTCGAGTAAGGACGAGAAAGAACGTTTGAAATTTTGGCCCGACCATTGTCGTTTAGGCTTTGTCTGTTTTGCATTACTCACTCCACGAAACTGACAGATGACTGCTCAGAGAAAACCAATAGTTCGATAGCTACTCTCCACACCTGACAAGTCTTTCTTTGCTTGTTACATTAACGTCAGTGGAACGCTGCATTAAAACGAAAGATATAATAAATCGAACCTTTAAATTAGCTTCCCACGTCACAAATTGTAGTTACGAGAAACGAACAAATACTGTTAATAGGACCGTTTAAAATGAGTAGATTTCCGGTTATTACCTAGGACACGGTTTTGTTTCAGTGTAACAAGCGTCAGGCCACTGAAGAAAACTCATCTGATAGTTTATGTGAAAAGGTGCGAAATAGAACACGAATCAAATGTTGTCATGGTAAGATGAAGACAGCAAACAATAACAGTCTCCTTTTTAATTTCAAACCGTCTTAGACTGTGTACGAACTTCTGGAACAGGTAGACTCAGGTACATTGTTCCCCACATTGCCGCGGTTGTATGTTGGGCGAAATTTATGGCGGCGGTGCTGCGGCAGCGACAGAGTGGCGGAGCTGTGGTTTCACCAGATAGCCCACACTATGAAGCGAAATTTGCTGCCACAGCACCAAAGACTGACCACTCTGCCACACTCTGACACACTTCAATACAGTTATCACCTCTAAAATATAACTTTATTTTTGCTTTTTACACACGTATTTTTGTTCTGTTTCATTATAACTAATGAAGTCTAATATTATATAAATATTGTGGAAACCGAAAAATGTTTTGTAAACCGATGTGTTTGACACACTGGCATTCTAAGGGTCTAGATACTATATAAAATCGATGAGTGGTTGGCCTAGAGGGGGGGTTTAGTGGTGGAGCTGCCGGAGAGTATGGACGAAGAGTCGATGGCTCTGACGCTGCGGAAAAGAGAGCAGCCAATTTTTGTAGTTGCGAGTCTACTGCTGCTAACTCTAACTAACGTAAGTAAAAAATTTCTATTATCTCCTTGCACTGGCACCTCTGACCCCAGGTCCCCTACCTCAAATTGTTCAGTGGAGCATCCTCTATGCCCTATTAAAATTTTGCACGCTCTTACGGAAACATCCTGTATAGGCTGAATAGATATAGCATTATGTTAATGGAAGTATGCAAAATCGCGTCCTGCTCAAAGATACAATTACAAACTATCCCGTATAGAGCAGGAAATTAATATATACGACAGGTATTTCATAGTGTTTTCTTCGTAGTGAAAAGCCAGTAACAAATTAACGTAAAACAAAATTTACGATGGTGTTACTTGTAGCAAGCAATCTCAACACCACCTTGAAGAAAGACTAACTAAAGGTCAGTTCAGTAATATTTAATACATATACTGTTCAATTATGTAATTTTATGTATAATAATGACCACCTGGTGTATATTGAATATTAGGTAAAGCAGTTGTTCGAGGGTGAGCACAAACGTTCGTTTAGAGTCCCAAGAATCTTCACATAACGTAGGTGGGCGAAACTTCGTTACCCTTTCTGCAACTTTAGCTTCGCGGCCAGTGACTTTCACCTCCTTCAGTGTTTCAATTTGTCCTAGTCCGCACTTATGTTGGTAATTAGTAAGACGCTGTTATCAGCTCCTCCCAGGTAACTTCCTGATGAGAAATAACATTGTCGGAGAATTATTTGCCACATTTATAACTACCACTGTTATTTCGTAGTTCTGAGTATATGTTGCGACGCAAACAGCGTTTAGCAAAGCAGGGAGCACCGTCTCAAGAGTTCACTGTGAAAAAAAAGGCGTGCTGGATTCCGACTGCCTCGCTCAGCCCCTTATTTGATTAAAAATATTAAACAAGGGGAAGTGTGGTAGAGAAGCGGTAATTATTTTTCATTGGCCGTTCTTTGATTAGTTTGTTTCAAGGCGGCCTGGCCTGCTCTCTGCAGCTACCCTCTTCATCCGCTCAGCGCGCCCCCGTTTATTCCCTAGAGATTAAACACATTTAACTTATGGCGGCGCTACACTTTGAAGTCTTTGCATTTTTTAAACCGTTATCTAAACTTCCCCTTGAGTCACCTCCCCTCTCGCCATGTGTACGGCTCTTTCTTGCCTTTTTTTTCCCCATACGACAGGATGCGGGCCTGCATCGGCCCTACAGCCCCCACCTGGGGTTCTCCCCTCCACCTCTCGGAATACAAACAGTACAGGCCGACAATAGCACCCGTCAAAGGACGACAATGAATTATAATTAATGCGTGCTCGTGGAGCTCGAAATGCCAATTAGCGTCGAGAATTTCTTTTATTTCCAGGCACATGACGTTTCTCTCCAACGACTCCAGGCCTTGTTTCGCTAACTGGATGCTTTCCACATTGTTCTAGACTCTGTTTTGATTAAAAACTCCTTGCGTCCGTAGTCATGCTTTATGAATTTTTTCAGTTTTTTTTAAATACATGAATATCGTGTAGGCCACAGTGAAAATTCTTATATTGTTCTTGGTGGGCAAAATACTGGAGAAGTTTTTGTAAACAAATGTTACGAAGATTATTGCTATTGACTACCGTAGAAGATTGATGTAATTTACGTTATACAGAATATTCAAAGAAAAGGTTATCCTAATAGAGCTTTTGGTATTTTTTGACAACGTAATCGAAACATTAAAGAGCCCTTTAGGAAAGCCTTCTAAACAAGCCCAAACACCAGGTAATATCACTCATGCGGAATAAAGTTTGGCGATACTTATGACAGAAGTGCCTGCACTGTCAACTGCTATAATGGAAATTAATGGAGTCTTTCAGAGTTCAGTCATCCTCTCGTTGTATCTACCTTTATGTTTTATCAGTGTTACATTCTTTAAACTATCACTTACTTGCTGACAAAATCCAGCTGTAAAGCAGCACGAGCGCCAAGAATATCGAATCTGCCACGTCAGAAATAATATTCCTGTATGAATATGGTCACAGAATATACGTCTCACTCTAAGGGCGCTTGACCTTTGTATTGCACCGATAATTGATCAATGAACATTTTCGTGACACCTTACCTAGATTTCGGCATACTCAAAGATGAACATCTAAGGAAGAAAATACATACTGCCGCAGCCTGTCGGATACGTCGTTCTTGTCTATATGCAACTCAAAATGACTATAGATATATTTCCACTTAAAATAAAATGAAAACACATAAATCCATGTGCATTGGCGAACTGTGATGGGAAAGATGATCAAAAGAAAACGCCTTACTACCTACTCTCTCTCTCTATCTCTCTCTCTTTTTCTCTTTCTGTCTCTCTCTTTCTCTCTCTTTTCTCCATCATCCTTCTTCCTTCTCACGATATTACTGCATCTCTCCCCCACCCTGACCTCTATCTCTGTTTGTTGACAACTTCACTATATCTACTCTTAAATTTGCGTCTGTCCTCTCAGCTATTTTTAGAAGTCTCTCTGTCGCTCACTTCTTGCGCAGATACATACCTAAAAAAATTTATAGTAGTCACTTTTACTGGGTTTACGTTGATAGACGCCATGGAAGGAGCCATCGCGGTCGCACTAAGGTCCTGGGTGCAACGGAAGACTCGGAAGTATGAAATGTGTTAGCTTTTTAGGTGAGAATATTTAATTAGTCTACTCAGATTTTAGCACGAATGCTCCACGAAATTCATGTCACACATACCTGCCCGTTAATTAACTAAACTACTAATTTTGTCTGTTAATATTATAGAAGAATCATAGAGCGTTCCTAGGTTAATAAGACATCATGATTACACTTGAAGCGTGAATAAATAGCAAGTACCCACGGGGTTAGAGATCACGTCAGACACAAATCATTTTACAGGCATGTTCGCGAGCGCTACCTCTCCCGTCACCAGTGAGGTGTAACAACAGTAACACAGTTACTTGCTTTATTTACGATTAGCGTAAAACATTACATTTTTAACGACTCATCTTCTACGTTTAAAATGTGTAATATCGCCTCTTTTTGCGTGGTCGCCAGATCTCATAACCTATTCTGAGTAACCTACATTTAGGAGGCAGATAATTTAATTTCACTGATTCATCAGACATCGGCATGGATGTTTTTGTATATTACGGGAAATGGCTCGATATGGGAAATGTATGTAGAATTCAACGAAGTCATAGTTTCAGAGTTCCAAAAAAATGGTTCAAATGGCTCTGAGCACTATGGAACTTAACATCTTAGGTCATCAGTCCCCTAGAACTTAGAACTACTTAAACCTAAGTAACCTAAGGACATCACACACACATCCACGCCCGAGGCAGGAATCGAACCTGCGACCGTAGCAGTCCCGCGGTTCCGGACTGAAGCGCCTAGAACCAGTTTCAGAGTTTTGTTGACTGCTAGAATTTCACTGTTTACGCCACTGCTACAGACCGAAATCTCAAAAAAATTACAAGCAGACAGATAAAGATGATTAATGAAAATGAATTTCCAGAGCCTATGGCATAAAAAAAGGATTTATTTCTGTTCTTATTAAGTGTTCTCTTAAAATATCCATTTCTTCGAAAGCTTTCAAGGTAATTCTCTGGAATATCTAATTGATGCCTCATACTCTAAGAATCCGCGGATATTGTGACAGTCATTACATCTATTCCACTATTGGCTATGAATCCTTGTAAGGTATCACTTATAACCACATCACCTCCCAAAAATCTAGAGTAGCATTTGCTTGTTCATTCATTTACAGTTCTCTTAATTCCTTGGGTTCATAACTTCAAATCTTCAAATGGCTTTTTTTCCTTCAATCAAATATTTACTTCGTTACAGACATGTTTGGTTTTCACATTAATGACATCTTCAGTGGACCTGTGTTGGGATAATACACTTTTTTCTGTGTTACTTGTAGATTATAAACAGTTTCACAATAATTTTTATACGAATAAAAATGTTGCTTGTGGTGAATCGTTTATCCTGCTAAAATATGCGTTTCATCGCATCTCCTGTCAGTTAGAGGGTGCGCTTCTACTTCACATCTGAAAAATCCGTACACAAGCATGTCATGATGTTTTGACTGTGTAGTTTTCAAAATTTTTTTCGTTACTTTAATGTTATGAAATCCATCATTACTTATGTGGCAGGAACTTGACACTCATTTGAAGAGACCGGTGAGCAACTTTTTTTTGTTCACATTGTGTCTTTTGTCTTCTTTTTGTATGCAAGTACTGCAAAACTATTATCCAATCTTTCCTTTTTTTATCGCTCTCTATCTCTCTCTCTCATTCTCTCAATATGTTGAAGTATACTTTCTTTACGAATAAAATGTCGTATGTTAGCATGATTGTTCTCTTTCTGCTCCTTTCGTGGCCGGATGCCCTTTCTGACGGATGGCATGTAGACGTGTTACGGGAATGTTAATATTGTCTTAAGACTTTGAGAGAGTTGGGTGGTAGCTATTAGGAGGGGGTTACTAAATGTTGAGTGAGGATCGAATAGCTGTCAGGGGGCTATTAACGTCTGGGGATGGGCGCGTTGGGAAGATAATGTATTCAGATGACTGGTAAAGTTACCGCCGGAGGCGTCACAAGGAAAACACAGCCAGGTAGAATATGCTTATAACGATTATTAAACTCTGACAATCAGCTCCGACAACAAGAAGTGTTCCACATACAGACTTCGATAAGGTCAAGTCTTGACTAATTATTGAACACTCTGACCTTTCCTGTTTAGGACTTCAAAATTTAACGAACAAACTGACGTCAAGGAGATAATTGTGCTATCTTGACAAACGAACATTAGGCTGAAGGCCGATAAATATCCTTACGTAAGCTTGGGGCGAAACGCTTATGGAACCAAAAAGACTTCTTGTATAATTAAAGAATAAAAAAGATGTTATTGCGACATAGACCGTTACAGTACCTTGGACTGTTCGAATTTTTCGTGAAAAGTCTTCAAGCAAGAATATCATACTACTAGAATCAGTACACTTGTTGAGAACCGAGAGAACAGACTACAGTAAATGTTCAGGAGGAACAGCAAAAGTTTATGCCAATAGTGAGCAAGTATTACATGGTCCTATGGCCAGTCACGGTGTTGGTGTCCACGTCTTCTGCCGGGAACATCACGTCATAGGTTCCAGGTTGTGGAACCTGGCGTGGACAGTGGGGATGGCATATCGCTGGCTCTGAGTGAGTTCCTGATAGATGAAATGCACGCGCGTTCGGAGTCTGACCCTGGAAGCTCACTCGGGGTGAACTAGTCTCCTCGGGCCTAAATTTTGGCCGAAATACAGCCGCAGTTGCCTTGCAGGATACAGTCAGTCGAGCTTCCTGTCCTGTGGCCGCCGTAAGAAAGAGGTCCTTGGGTCCAGCGACCTTTATCGGCGCTTCTGTTGCCATCCAGTAGCCAAGTGTAACATGATAGTCCTCATGAGTCGTCTGCTACAAAGTCTGCTGCCATGTAATTGGGCAGTAATGTGTTGCAGAGTAGGCATGAGCCCATGATACACCTTACATCGCTCTCTCGAAATGGAGAGATGGTGACACTTTTAGTGTCCCTGGGTGGTGTAGGATGGCAAGGAGAGCGAGGTCCAGCTCTATCAGTCTTCGTGCTGGTTGGGCCAACAGAGCAGCGGAGGATCCCTCCATGGAATTGGTTGCCAACTGAAGCTGCGTCCTGAGCAGGCTGTGCCAAAAGGTGGCAGCAGCCCATGTTCTTATTCCCTAGCGGGGTACCGGCGCCCACCACAAGGTGGACCCATTACACCTGGCAAAACATTCAGCAGCCAAGGAACAGTGCAACTGGAGCCAGCCTGAAAGTAGACCACACAAAGTAACATAACGAGAGATTTGAGAAAGTCAGACATGGCGAGAAGACCCTTGGAGGTGGGTATGTAAGGATAGTCTTTCAGCGGTGACTGTGCTGTTGGGGCTTGCTATACAGCAGTGGACGGCGTCCTGAGGGCGGGAAGAAGTGCGTGAGCATGGCAGCATTAGACTCATCGAGTCTGAAGGACAAATACGAGCATGGAAAAGATGGAGAAAGACGGAGCTGGCAGTGGAGAGGAGAGCTGATCCACGCTTGGGATCTACAGTTGACATGACTAGAGGGTAGAGACTGATGTGGATGGGAAAATAAATGTGCCCAGGTGGCAATGATAGCTGTGGGATTCTCATATAAGATGGTATGGAAAGGACAGGTAAAAATTTCGCTCTGTCATTACGTACAGAAAAACCGTGTAGACCAATTGTGCTCGAATCAAAGAGTGTGGGCCGCAATGAAGCACAATGGCATGAATCCGAATATAAATGCCTGATGTACGCACAGGCTCGGCCAGGCGAGAGGGGAAGGACAGTGTTATGGGAATTGGCCAGTAGGAGGCACTAGGAAGTCCAGTCGAAGGAAAGGTTGGAGGATGGAGGGTCCAGAGTCAAGACAAAAGAAGGGGGCTGCAGCAGTGTTGTCCAGCGATGAGTGCATCAATGAGTGCCGGGTACTGCGATGGAAGTCAACAGGTGCCGTGATAGTGTAGGCCTCCCTCATGGGATCACCCCTGTAGCCCATGAGATGCAACAGCTCCTGTCAATCCAAGCTAAATCAGATGGTCCAGGAGTTGTCCAAAGCAGCAGGCAAAGAAGAACTCTTGAGGTAGAAATCAGACTAAATAGAATTTAAGCCGATGGATTGAGTCTTACATAGCCATCCGTCAGAGAGAAGTTGAATTGCTACAGGTTCAGAAAAAAAAATACAGGAGAAACGGGGAGAGTGCTTCTATAAGGGAACAAGCCGCGTAAAAGGACTGATACTGGAGGAAGGAAAAGATAACGACAAGTAGCATGATGGTGGCCAGCCCAAGGATCCATACCAGCCCTCGGTGAGGACGTGTAGCCAGTAAGGTTGTAAACTGTGCCAGTGGCATCCCACACTGTCAGTCGTCAGGTGACCCTTGTGATCGAAGATCTAGATAGCGCCCCTGTGAATGTCCAACAGAGCAGCTACATACTGCAGCTGGTATAGAGAACCTGGCCTATGGACCAAAGATGCAATTGGCAAGAGCCATATCAAGAGCTGGCACACCAAAATCTATAGCTCAAAGTGTACATATGACTAGAAGTGCAAGACCCATTGTCCTTGGTGTCGCAAGTGATTTGCACACACTAGAGGGAGATGAGGCCCCTGGTACTGTGCCACCGCGGCAGTGCAGGTGCTGGGTGCCTCGTCCAACAACCCTACAACCCCAATACCATGATGATGAGGTGCAGGAACGAAGGCCAGAAAGGGAGCCACACCAAGAGCAGACTGAAAACAGTCGCTCCTGAACACAAGGGCAGTCGATGAGAAACGAGACACGTCGCGCCCTACTACAGTAGGGGCCAACAGAATGGACACGTGTGACTGCCAGACAAAAAGCAAGGCAACAACAGAAGACACTAACGACGGAAAGAATGTTCGTCAGTACGTAGGCTGGTATCGGTCCGACCAGGGACGCACATACCAGGAAAAGAGGCCTGAGGCTCCTGTATGGGCTAAAGAGGGAGGATGCTTTTGCAGGGCACCTAGCTGTACGAAAACGCCCTGAGATGAAAAATGGTAGACAAGGCCACACAGGGGGTCTATGGCAGTCTTGTGGTATCTGAAACTCCCTGGTAGTTGCCTACCACCCGAAAAATTGCGGGGATGGCGAAATGTCGGCAGAGAATTATGTTGCGTCGCGAAAGACGACGAGAGAAAGTACAGGTGCGCTGAAGCAAAGAGAGGCGTCACAGGATATGACGCAGGAACAGAAACAATTGCCGGAGGACAGCGGCACTTCGAATCACAAAGAAGTGTAGCAGAAGACGACGAGGGCGTGCTAACCTGCTTCAAAGGACGGGAGTTTTGTGGGAGGCCAATGTACCGTCAGTTGTTCCTTGGGCTGGACATATGGTAATGGCGAATATCGACGCCGGGTTTGAGACTTCAAGAATCTGATACGCGTGAGCACCAGTATTGGACAACAGAAAAGTCCATTCTAGTGCACCACTGGTAACTGCGGAGGGCAGGAATTTGAGATGAAAGGAGACCATGTTTCCAACATCGCATTGAAGCTATGAAACAGTGGCGGCTGTATCGTCTTCACCTGGTTCCACTTCTGTAGCCTAGCGGCACTGCATCTGATAAATGACCTGAGTTACGTCAGTGTCTGTATGAGCCACTGCGTGTAGAACGATCTGCTAATCATGCAGCAGCTGTCAGAGGTCATGTAAGAGTCCCTACAGCTCGTCCTTTTTCGGCTATGTCATGCTGGAACGAAATAATTTGCTTAGCATGCCTGACGTTGTGTGACAACACTGCACGTTGGTTCACAATGTCCGAAGACAAACTACTTATAGAGGAACTGTTAACTAGAGAACAGTGACATGGGGAAAACAAAGGGCCAGTCTACAAGAGTCCTACTACAAGCGTGAAAATGAATTCCAAATACAGATCCCCCCATCGCCATTATCCTTAATATCTTTATTAAACTCAAAGAATCAGATCTTACAGGAGGAAGTGTTCAACACACAGGCCAGTAAGGTTAAGTCTTGAATATTTATCGAATACAAGGAACTCTGACTCTGACTGGTTAGGACTAGAATTCTTAATGAACAACCTGACTTCAAGAAGTTAATTTTGATATATTGACAAAAGAAAGAAAGGATGAAGGTTGATAAATACAAGTCTGGGGTGATACACTTATGAAACCAAAATGACTTCTTGTATAACTAAAAAACTGAAATGATGTCCTTGGAGGTATTTTCCGATGTTGCAACTAAATGAAATGCAGTTTGTTTTTTACCATACATGATGTAGTAGTAACAGTTTTGTTAATACGTTGCGTTTTCTCATGCCACTCTCTTGTCAGGCTAGAAACAACTTTGGCACCACAAGTTTCTTGAGGTAAAATCATCGTTTGCTGTTACTTACGATTTCCAAGTTGTTAGTTCGTGTGTGTTGTCCTGGACAGGTTCTGACAGATGAAATGCGAGTAAATTCAACACCTGGCCCAGGAAGCTCATTTGGAGTGAACTTGCTTCCTACGGCCTGAGTGATTGCCAAGTACAGCCGTGAGCGCCAGGATACAGTCGGTGGTGCTTCTGGTCACGTAGCTAGCATAAGAAAGACGTCAATGGGGCCAACGACATCTGACGGCCCCTCGGCTGCCGTCTGATGACCATGTGTACTATGACAGCCGTTTTGGGTAGTCGACTAGGGAGTCAGATGCCCATGTAACTTGGACGTAGTGTGTGCTGGTGGTACAGTAGAAATAAGCCCACGATACAGTAGTTGGAATTTGGGTTTAGAAGTCATTTAGAGCTAATCACTGAAGAGTGATGGAAAAGGGACTGTGTGACATTATTCTGATGGTCATCGATTGAGATGTTCTAAAACTACTTCATCTGTTATCAACAAATGCGTTCTTTTCTCAGGAGACACCGACCTATTGAAGCAATGTCTGTGCAGCTGACAGAGTTTTGTGTTCTGACAAAGCAGAGGGCTATAACAGTGGTAGCGTGGCTGCTGGTACACTCACATAAGTCGACAAGGCCATTGCGGAGGAACCAGACGAAGTGGGTCTTTTTACAGTCTTAGATAAACGTCTAAAGGTATCTGTCAACAGCCTCAGATGTAAAATGGAACAATACAGAGATAGACACGGCCATGTGAAAAGACTTTGTTTATGGCAACATGGAATGTACAGACACTGAATATCAAGAAAAAATTCTCGTGGAGCTGGAAGCGTTAAGGATTGGTGTGTAGGTTTTAACCTAAACGAATAAAAATTGGTAGGAAAATAAAATGAGGGGAGATTGTGTTCACTTACGGTATTGGGAAGAAAGAGAGGACGAACGGGTGTGTCAATAGAGATCTAGGGAAAGTGAAATAAGAACATAACGGGTTGGGAACCAATAAAGAAAAGTATTACGACTGTCGACTTTTCCAGTTAAGAACATGAGTTCATGTTGGTGAGAGTGTATGCCCCAACAGATGACGATGATAGCACAACCAACTAACAGTTATATGAGGAATAGTCAAGTACCCTGGAAACGATAAAGCCTCAAAAGGAAATAGTGTTTATGGGTGGTTATAGTGCGGCGGTAGGTTCAGAGGTGGATGATTAAATAATAGGAAGATATGGAGAGTATATTTTAAACAAAAATGACTAAAGACTACTAAATACATACTCTGTAATGGATTCTAAAACTTGAAAATGTTTCTCTCCCCGTAAGTAGATACATAAATGCACATGGCAGAGTCATTCAACAGATTTGAGGACAGTCACGGATTACATCATAGAAAAGAAAACTTCTAGAGTTAAGATGAATGACGTACGGGTATGTAGAACCCGCGAAGGTGGCTCCGGCCTCATCCTGCTAGCAGAAAAATTTGGCTTTCCACCATGGGTGAAAAGGGTGCTTCAGCAAGATAGTGTCTCTATGAAAATTTTAGGTGCAGTTAAGTAAAATGAAAAAGTCTCATACATGAAACTGTAAAATTTATTTATAAACCGAGACCAGAGAGCACACTCCAAAGTTTTAATGATGTGGAATGGCTGAAGACAAATATGAAAAAATAAAAAAATGCATTCATGAGACAGTATATTAAACTGTTGGTCAACCAAGTGAAGAAAGAAAACAAAGCCCAGAGTTTTGTATTTATGGGTATCCACAGCCTCCAGTCGCGCGTAGGGGCCGCGCGGTATAGGGCGCCATATCCCGGATTGCGCGGTCCCTTCCGCCGGAGGTTCGAGTCCTCCCTCGGGCATGGGTGTGTGTGTTGTTCTTAGCGTAATTTAGTTAAAGTTAGTTTTTAAAAAAGTAATGTGTAAGTCTAGAGACCGATGACCTCAGAAGTTTGGTCCCTTAGGAATTCACACACATTTGAACATTAACCATAGCCTCCAGATGCTTAACAAACGTAATCATGGTCGGTAGTAGGCTGTAACGTGATTTTTATCTAATCGTGGGATTAGCTAATTTCGACTACTTGTCACTCTCAAGCATTGTAAAGCCAACATGGAAAGGCATGCATCGCATGTGTAACTGACAATTTACACACCTCACACCAAGATAAAAGGTTATTTTTTACCTTCATGTGAGATGCCTAAAGTGATAGTCATACATGCGATGCACGCAGACAATGTAATGCTTTTCCATGTTGGTCTCACAAGTGCTTGACAATGACAAGTAGTCGAAATTAGCTAATCGCACGACTAAGTAACAATCAAGCTACAGCCTTCTACGAACCATGCTTACGTTTGTTAAAGTCCAGAGTGGTGGATGGAGAACGTAGGGGAAATGATAAAGGTGAAGAACAGTTTACTGAGGACGAGAGACCAAGTGCATAAGAAAACGTATGTGGAATTAAACATGGAGGTTAAAAAATTATTGAAGTAAAAATGAGATGTTGGAAAAGAGCTGTAACAAGAGAGATATGTGCATGATTGGTACAAAAATTACAAAAGTCTGGGAAAACGTAGACCCAATAACTACTGAAGCAGTTGGAACATCTGTGAAATGAATGGAAAATGGAAGAATTCCATACCAGGAGACAAAGGAATAGAATTAGTGAAATACGGGCCAATTGTGTCGTGACAGTGTTTGAGTAAATTGTTTAATGCACGCATGTTGGCGGGGTAGGAAGTGCCCAACGAATGAAATTTGGCATAACTTAGTCCGATCTACAAAGTTAGGAAGAAAGTATGTGGAAATTATCGTGGATTTAGTATTAAAACATCTGATGGGTGATTGTATGGTTGGGTTTTAAAAGACGAGATAGAGGGGATGTTGATGGAGGCTGAAGATCAAAGTGGGATGCGGGGGGGGGGGGGGGAAGACCTTCTAACGACAACATTTTTGCTTTAAGGCAACTAATAGCAAAGAGACTGGAAAGGAATCTGAGTAGCCATCCGCGCTCCTGCATACTGCAAGCATAGCAGCAAGAGGGTCTGATAGGGAGGAAGGGCGAGGAAGAAAAGAAAGGCTGCAGCTGGTTAGAACGAGGGAGTCATCTTTGTCTCACGCCAAGCGGCTTGCTAGCAGTAAGGGGAGGCTCGTTCTAAGGACCCACCAGAAAGTTTGTCATATAATTGTATTTTGTATATTTTTTCACTATTACGTGAAACAGCATAAGTATGATATGATTTTGGTATAGTACTAGTGTGGTAATCGGCGAAATCTTGGCAGAAGTACACAGTGATCCAAAACAGAAAAAGGTATCCACTTCAAAGTCTGCCTTAGTATGGAACAAACTAAGTGTGCTTGTACTAACCCAAACTAAGCTAGAAGGAAAATCCGAAGAGCTAAGGGGAAAGAATGAGCGTTTGCGCAGAGAAGTGGTTCTGCCAATGGGCCGGACACACAGGACAGGATTCTACACCTTGAAGCGGAAATTACCGACCTCAGAGCAAACAATCAGAAGTTATGATCAGAAAGCAGGTCAATCCCGCTGTATTTTGCAGCAGTGGCAGCTGCTGGCTCAGTTACAAAGCCGAAAACGAAGGCGCAGGAACGGACAGTCAAAGCAGAAGCAGAGCAGACCAGTGTTTTGTTTTGCAAATCAGAAAGTAATCAGGATGCAAAGACTGTGCATGATACTATAAGAAAAATCATTAACCCCAAATAAGATAAAGTCAAAATAAGAGCCATCAGATCAATTGCAAATACAGTAATTCCAGAAGCAGAAACTACGGCAGACAGAAAGAAAATCGTTGATAAAACAGCACATTTAAAAGATACCAGATTTGAGGAACTTCGGAAATTCAGAGCATTGTGGGCAGTAGGTCAAGTGCTAAGAGCTCTATAAAATAAATCTTAGTGAACACAGCATAAAGGACGAATTTAACGAGGAAGTAAATATTGAATTTGGAACAGGACCGAGAGGAAAACGCACTATTAACAATATCCTGGAAGTCACCCCGATGGTCCGTCAATTGCTGGCACAAAGTGAGAGAGTGCCTGTACAATTCCAGGCACCAAGCGTCAAGTGCAAAAGCGTTTCAACAGCTGGGGCATAGGCTATCCTCAGAAACGCTGTGGCAGAGAACAGGTCTGTGGACGATATGCGAAACCAGGCCACAGAAGGGCAGACTACCGCGAATAAACAGCTGTTGGGTGCATTCCGTACAAACGTCGAAATAAGATTTGTGACAAGGCTCGGGGACCTGAATGCTCAACATTCAGGCAGTTATATGACTGACAAATTGAACGCATGTAATTTGAAATCACGGACAAAACAACATAACCACACTGGTGATACAACTAACCCCACGTCAGTCATAGGTAGAGACTGTAAAACGGAAACTATAGTTAGGAATAAGTATAAGTTACCATCAACCAGGAAGAGAGATTGGTCTCGAGCGGTCGCCTGGAAGCAACATGGGAATTTTACGAAACGTGGACCTAGAAACGGGCAAACTGTGGTCGTTTCATTCGTGTGATACAATTCAGCAGAGATAGTTTAATATCACAGACTAAACCGACGATGGATGTCTGCAAGCTGTAATAGTCTAGAATGAGATTTTCACTCGGCAGCGGAGTGTGCGCTGATATGAAACTTCCGGGCGGATTAAAACTGTGTGCCGGGCCGAGACTCGTCTACCACGTAGCCATGCAAATCAAGCATAACGTGTATCAATAGGCCATCTTTCAAACCTGGATCTTACTAAGAATGGAGGAGATTGATATTAATCTTCATACCTAGATAGTGATAATGCACACACAACCCGAATCGTCAATAGAATAATTATAGTACTCAGCACTAGAACAGCGAAATTAATGGAATAGCCATACACTTGGACACATATACATTTGACACTCACACTAACACGTTTCAAAATAGTACTAAAACACAAAGCCCTAACGAAACCACGGCGGAGACACCGAGATTAAAACCAGAATACGATACAACAAAATTTAGACCTCGCATAAAGCCAATTCACTTTACTTATAGAGGATCTACACACAGTCAACGAATTCATATACCTGTAATAGACAGCTCAGCAACACGCGAGCAGAAAACAACTGAAATACAGTTAGTCGGAAGGAAGGCAACATTAGTGTATCTGAAAAAAAAACACAGACACGGAGACGAGATTCGTATATACACATAAAACACACGAAAATACAAAAACGGCAAACAAAGAAAATCCGCAGCCAAGACGCAGAGTATCCCAAGCAAATACGAGGTATAGATCTAGATTCCACCTACAAACCATTAAATAGTCAAGAAATCCACTGTGGCATATCAGCAGACGCAGGCCAGAAACATGGACGTTACTTAACAAATATAATCTATTATGACATTGAGACAAATCTCCGTATTATGAGGCTCGAAAATAAAGATATATTTCAAACAGCAATTCGCTAAGTTACACGTCTGAATCATCCTAATGGACACACAAATGGACAACAGATCGTATGATCCTCCGAACTGTAAAACTCCCGCCAACAAACGTGAGCACTGCAACCTCCTGGAAGGAGCATGTACATGGAGGGAAGAGGACTCGAACTTAGAGAAAGTGCACAAGGACTTTGTACGAGCACATGGAGCGTCTATTTCAACGCGAAGGAGCCTCTACACCTCAGAGTTCCGCTTAGACCAAATACCAATTCTGAAGATTACACAATTAAATTGTATGAGGACTACATTACTAGACATCTGACTCATTAGACTTCTGGACGAAGTGGAAGCGAATGTACTCTGTCTCCAGGGACTATACATGCCTGGTGGAAAAATTCAGGGGTTCCAAATCGTTACTAGACAGTCACAGACGCAAAAGACGCAATGGCTGAAATTGTAGTAACAGACACCACCTTCACGGTAACAAAGGTTACATAGCTCTGTTCGGAGCACATAGTGACAGCTGAAATCAGTCACATTTTGGGACACATGGATAATCACTTCAGTGTATGCACAGTAGTCGTAGTAGACAGAACTTTTGCAGACCTAATCAGAGAAGTTGAACAATTTTCCAGAGATAGACATACAGAGATCAGTGCCAGCTCTAACCTCTGGTATGCTAATGGAAGAGATACTAAAGGACATACTGTGGTTGACATCATAAATCAGTGCAACCTCTCTGTATTAAAGATGAGAGGAAAAGCACAAACATAGTGTGATAACGTTGGAGGGTCAGCAATACAGACATATCACTAGTAAACAAAAACTCACTAGCATACATGACAAAATTTGAAATACTGGACAGAGCAACACACAGTGGCAACAATCTCATAATCATTCACACAGACACATAGGTCTACATGAACACACACACCACGACCTCGAAAAATCAGTGACTACTTCTACGCAGGGCAAACTGGCAGAAAATTAGAGACACAGTAGACGATTTTCCACTACTCACTAATCAAGGAAGCAAAGACTACAAAACGCATGCTCTAACAGACTTACTGAAAAGGGCCTAGTCAGCAGCCTTTCCACGAGTGAAAGAAGGACGGAAACATAAACTACAATGGTCTATGGACGCAAAACAAAAGTACAAGAAATAACTAAATAAAACAAGACAAAACCTTCGGGACAGCTTTGTAAAGACATAACTACAGAATAACGTACTGGGAGAACCGTTTAATTTACAGACACATTAAACTGGGCGGACGGTACGAGATACTCGGCAGAACTTCTACTGAGCAAGCTCGTCCTTGATGACGAAGAGCCGTACGTGGAGTGGCCGTGCGGTTCTAGGCGCTACAGTCTGGAGCCGAGCGACCACTACGGTCGCAGGTCGAATCCTGCCTCGGGAATGGATGTGTGTGATGTCCTTAGGTTAGTTAGGTTTAATTAGTTCTAAGTTCTAGGCGACTGATGACCTCAGAAGTTAAGTCCCATAGTGCTCAGAGCCATTTTTGAACCTTACGTGATCAAATGAACAATATTTACGAAAATGGTGGTGTTCCCAACCCTTTAGCCCTGGGAGATGTAGCGCTGGTGACAGCTAGACTTCAAAACAAAAAGGCGCATGTCCCAGACGGAATACTTTCTGACACTCTCAAAAATACTGTCACACGGATCACCTCCTTTTTAACGGACATACTAAACGACTCATTGCTACAAGGAAGAGTCCCTGTCTGTGGAAAACAGCCGCCAGCAGGAGTGGCCGTGCGGTTCTAGGCGCTACAGTCTGGAGCCGAGCGACCGCTACGGTCGCAGGTTCGAATCCTGCCTCAGGCATGGATGTGTGTGATGTCCTTAGGTTAGTTAGGTTTAATTAGTTCTAAGTTTTAGGCAACTGATGACCTCAGGAGTTAAGTGGCATAGTGCTCAGAGCCATTTTTTTTAAACAGCCAACGAGGTCATTATTATGAAATCGGGTGACAGGGAAACAATTGATCACTGAACATACAGATTAATCTCCCTCCTAAACACCTTGGTTAAGGTACAGGAGGGACTCCTTTGTGACTGACTAAAATCACACAGGCAGCTATTTGGCCTAATTCTACAACAATACGGTTTTAGGGCAAAAAGATCAATAGATGATGCAATAAACCGCGCATTAGAAATAATACACACGACCAACGATAAATATCCAGGTGCAGTTTTAATCGATATAGCATGTGCTTTGGATAACCTTTGGTGGCCTGCGTTGTTCTCTAGGTTGAGGAAGATGCGACTACCAACCGTCCTGCATAACAGCTTACTACATTATTGAAAAAATAGGACAGCGGAGTGCGTAGCAGGACACCAAAAGCTAGTCAATAAATAACGAAAGGATGCCTGCAAGGCTCAGTCTGTGTACCTTTATTTTGGGACATTGTTAAAGAGCCACTCCTAAACAACTTTGATGCGGATAACGAGGTAAACGTAGTAGTCGCTTATTCAGACGACTTATTAGTTGTTGCTTTAGCAAGCTCATGAGTACATCTAGAAAACAAAACTACACAACTTCTCATAAGTATGAACTGATGCACGCTCTTGCAAGGCTAAATGCCACACAATACTAATTACCCCTGTAGACGCTACGGACGCATAATTCAGCTTAGGTGATAATGGAGATTGAATCTATATTTTGAAAAGGGATTTAAAAACACGTGTTTCTTCATAGTTGGTATTGGAACTGGTTAAAAAGCCATTTCACCCCAGAAAACGAACAGGAAAAGTATTACTTGTACTTGATGGACAGACGTCTTTCACGAGCTGTTTGGATGCATTACAGTTTGCGGAGGAACAAGTGATAATTTTTTTTACAACGGAGGAAGTTAGCCAATGTGAAACTCTGCAGTCTACTGTAAGTTTCGTGTGACACCAAATTTTCTGGGTAGCTACCCAATTTATTAAGAATTGGTAAAATTTAATATAAGAACTGAATTAACAGCTGAATTCGTAAACGTAACTAACGTGTTAATATTAATAAAAAGACTCAGTGATTATATGGAATGAGCATATGGGAACAATTTAAGTACAACAGTTAAATCAAATAATTCAGAGGAAGCGGGGGCTTAAGCCTCTACAAAAATAATTAGATAATCAGACAAAGTCTACAAACATAATGCCTGCCTTTTGCGCTTCAGAAACGCCGGGTGGGATGTGTTAAAAATAGTCTTACAAAAAGGGACGTGTTTGTCTGAGAAACAGTCATCACAGTTTAACGTAGTTTGTTAAAATAAACGATCATAATAAAATTCACAAAATAATTCTAAACTATGATCTGCCGTTTCCTGTTATGTCTCACTTACATTATTATTATGCTGAGTGCTGTGGTACATTGCGGTGATAAATGAAAAGGAGATCTTCGGCGCCCATAGGAGAAGTTAACACAAACCTACGGGATTCACACAGAAGAACAGAGATAAAATGAATTTTGCCCATCACAGTATATCAGAGGCTCAGAGTTTCATCCCTATTTTTCTGATTGAATTATGTGAATAAGAATACTATGGTACACTTTCGGATAATGAAATTTGTCTGAATCACCTTGCACATCAAACTACGCTACACTGGCGTGAAACAGCCGCAAATGCCGTGAATATTCATGAACAAAGCAAAATTATATAGGACTCGTGAAAACTTCAAGAACACAAATGCAAGTGAAGTAGACACAAATAGCAATGAAGTGTCACGCGGAATGAAGAAAACACTTATTCAAGAGGGTGCTGAAATTACACGGTGAAATTAACACCACTTGGTATGAAAAAAGCTACACAATCTTAAAACTGAAACGAAATGAAAAGCAGAAGAAATAAAACACGAAACACAAGAAAAGTTCACTCATACAATCCAGTTAAAAGACAAGTTAGACAACTGAATTATAAATCTGCGCTGGAATAATGAACTTCCTACCCCACGTGTTCTGGTTACACAAAGGAAGGATCGGAAAAACTTACGAAACATAGACAATATACTAGTGGCTACGCTCTTAAAAATATAAGAATTCGATCACCGAACTTGAACTAGCAGATCAAACGTGTACGCCAGTTACAATTGCTACACACCATCACACATTAACACATTCACCAGCGCCAAGTTGTTCTAAGAGAACCGTCTTCACTCACCAAACGTCCAGTCCCGAGTGTCGCGAGCACGCTCTTAGTGCAACAAACTTCACCCCAGGTAGCCGCAAGAAATCCGAGGGATCCTTTCCGCGACCAACTTAACTACTGTCGAATGACTACCGAAAGGGTACAAATCTCTTTGCCCTGACCTAGAAAACTACATTGGCTACATTGTTGCTACCACAGCAGACAGCCATATGCTGTATTGCCACTATATAAAAGACAAATTCAACATACACGCTCACTCACTCATTCATACAGATGATAAGGAGAGAAAGGAAACTCGAGAGCACAAAATGTAAATAACGTACGTAGGATTGGACGCTTACTGGAAAAATTGGTACTTTAATGTAATTATGTACCACTGAATGGGGACAAACACAAAGTACAAAACCAAATTATAAATAATTGAGCGTAACAGCACGAATTACAGGTTAAATCGTATGAAACGACTCTAACAGAGTCGTTTCAATGTATTGTCATTTTTTATATGTTCCGTCTTTCCCAGGGGAGTGGTCGATCTCACCCACACATCTATGGGTGAGATGGACCACTCATGTATATTTTCAGTTTATCATATCTCTTGCAATTTAAGTGACAGTGCCTCAATAATATATTTTACTTGAGTTTATACGCTACTCTATACGAACATGCTGGCAGAAGTCAAGAAGAGTTTAAGAAAATACAAATTTTATGTTGGATAAGAAAGGTCGTCCAACTATCCCGGCTTTACCCTCCGTAAATGGCCGCGATCGACTGGGCTCTAAAAGACGATTGGAAAGTTTATCTGTAGTCCGGAAGTTGCGATATCGTGGTGCCATCCAGCAGCCGTGCCAGCAATTTGTGAACGACAATTTCTAAGCCGAGCAGCATAACAGATACGCGGAGAAACTAGCTAACTTAATGTCCTAATGAACTTAAAAGCCAAGATTATTGTTAATGTACAAATGTACCCTAACGAGATTAATCGCCATTCCTTTACCTTTAGATGTTCATTCATTTCACCTCTTCGGTGCTACGCTCCAATAGGCGAAAGTGCGTATTAGTTTTTCGCGGGAGAGGAGACTTTGAATTAGGAATGTTGCTATGCTAGAAGGGCAGACTAATTAACATTTACTTATATGCTTAAAAATTTATGTGAACTTGTATATGCATAACGTAGTATAGTTCTTGTCATATTTATGACAGTTAACCTCGACTAGGGACAACCATGAATTGATTGCCGGCTTTTAGTCAGTATTGCTCATCAATGGATACTCAGCATCGTACGCTTGAAGAGGTTGCAAGACTGTTTACATGGTAGGAAAAAGTGGTGGAAATGCTTAGAACGTTCTGTGAACTTTAATGACGTAGGGTTGACTGCTAGCTCCAAGTAGAGACAGAAAAAGAAAAATGGACTCAGCTGTTACTAGCAGTGTAAAATAAGAGAGACAATAAGAGAGTTGTCTGTTAATGTTATTTTCAAATAAAGGATATCAATATTATTCTTTGGTTGTTAGAAAATCAAAATTTAATTATAAATGTTTGTGGATCACATGTATATTAGGTTTAGAAGTTAATGAGCACATCATTTCACTTATAGATATGCTGCACGTAAAAGACAAAGTTTCCCTCTCACTCCAAATTAAGTTTCAGTTATGAAAAGACGAGGATAATGGAATGTAGTCGAATTAAGTCGGGTGATGCTGAGGGAATTAGATTAGGAAATGAGACTCTTAAAGTAGTAAAGGAGTTATGCTATTTTGGGAGCAAAATAACTGATGATGGTCGAAGTAGAGAAGATATATAATGTAGACCGGCAATGACTGAAGAAGAGGAATTTGTTAACATCGAGTATAGATTTAAGTGTCAGGAAATCGTTTCTGAAAGTATTTGTATGGAGTGCAGCCATGTATGGAAGTGAAACATGGACGATAAATAGTTTGGACAAGAAGAGAATAGAAGCTTTCGAAAAGTGTTGCTACAGAAGACTGCTGAAGATTAGATGGGTAGATCACATAACTAATGATGAAGTATTGAATAGAATTGGGGAGAAGAGGAGTTTGTGGCACAACTTGACAAAAAGAAGGGACCGGTTCTGAGGCATGTTCTGAGGCATCAAGGGATCACAAATTTAGCATTGGAGGGCTGCGTGGAGGGTAAAAATCGTAGAGGGAGACCAAGAGATGAATACAATAAGCAGATTCAGAAGGATGTAGGTTGCAGTAAGTACTGGGAGATGAAGAGGCTTGCACAGGATAGGGTAGCATGGAGAGCTGCATCAAACCAGTCTCAGGACTGAAGACTACAACAACAACATGAAAAGACTCAGAATATTTGATAGAACGCTTTATTACACAGAAAAAAAACACACGATCATACCGATTGTATTCTCAAGTCAGCGAGAAAAAAATCAAAAGATAATACCATGTACCAGGAAGTCAAAGAATTAATTGTGTGGAGTCCAAACAATGCGAAATAACAGTCTTGTTCTGAGAGAAGGAAGTAATCAACTGCCACATCTCTACATAGCAGCCGAGTTTTAACTCTCCAGTTTACTACGTTAAATCTGGCGACGCTTGGGGATCGGTAACTTGTAACTATTTCTTACTGATATTAGTGTGATGCAACCGTTTGACAGTAGTCAAATTAATGTTGCTATTAGGAGTTGTGAACTTTAGGGCTTTCAATTACTGCATGTATGTTTGTAATAGTGCAGCGTTTAGAATTCATGAGTAGCCGAAAACTAGGCTGGAACTTTTGCAAACCAAACACGATCTGCGACAAAAACTAGTTAATACATTTCGTCACAGCCTCATGAACTTCGTAGCAGCGTAGCTATATGCTCGATACCTTCCATAGGTTTCACGTATTGAAATCCAGCGATAAAACAAGACGTTGCAATGTGTGAAAGTGCTGCTTTTTATTGTGTGTTTTGGTGGTTTTAGGACTTGTGTATGGTTATGTGAGTTGTTGGTTTACGGTGTGATTTAAATTTGAGCTTGTCCTTTATTTATTTATATATTTGTCACAGAAATCGTCCACAACAACTTGCGTCCGGATTCTGTTTTGAAGTTAGATGGCGCAGTGAATGACTGAAAGTTTGCATTCGCGTTTACCTTAATTCATTAAGGCGAATGCCAAGATGATTCGCGTCAATGTTTTCGGTCTATTTGTAATTACCTCGACGTCACCTCGGTGTTAAACCAGAATATTCCTTACTTCGTCTCTTCGTAAGCTCTCAAACACAAAATGAAGAGCAATTTCGCACGATAAACAGCAGTTTAATAAAATCTGCTGATGTAGAAGTTTTCTATTCTGGAATTGAAAGCCATCTGACTTCGGCGCTAGATGCTTGCGGCTTTCTTATGTTCTTTCTGTCTTTACATTAGTCTGCTTAATTATAATACTTTAGTTCCCAAAATATCTCAGGTAAAACTGTTATTCCTCTTATATAGGGTGAAGAAAAATTCGCGCGTTCGGACTTGGCAGCGCGATTCCTCACGTACTGGCAATGCAAAAACGTCTGTCACAAAATTTCGTCCTACGCATATTACGGGCAGTAAATGGACATCAAAGATTGGAAATCGGGCAACACTGTAATCACATATACGGTAATTACCTTTGCCAGTAAATGCAGCAGTGTTGTGCAGTTGGTGCAAGGGACAGAATTTTGCGTTAGCATATAGGTGGTCAAGGATTCGATTCTGGCTCGAGGCGTATTTGTTTTTATTTGCTAAAAGTAGTCTTCGTGGTACAGTAGCAGGTACATACTACGAACACAGAAAAGGAGGTACAATCGCTTCCATTGATCAGCTTTTGAAGTAGCCTTTTGCACGTCGTGGACGCGAATTGTATCGCGCCACTGCATAACCAGAATGGTCCTATCGAAATTATTTGCAAAGCACGTTGCTGGCCCTACTGGTGACGTAAGGCCCTAGCGAAATGTAATGGACCTGAAGGTGGCAAGAATAATAGTTGATATTAATCGATGTGACCATTAGGGAAGGGTACACACTAAAAAAGTCGGGAATCTAGTAGATGAAATGGTGGGAAAGAATTCGCGTCCACGACTTGCAAAAGGTTTCTTTAAAAGCTGACCGTTGAAAACGATTGTAATTCCATTTCTATGTTCGTAGTACATAGATGCAGATGTTTTGTAGGAGACCCACTGTAATCGCTGAATCTCGATTAAGACGCCAGATACCGTACCACGGAGCCTACTTTTAGCAAATAAAAACAAACAAGCTTAGGGCCAGAATCGAAACCTCAACCTCCTGGATGCTAACTGAATACGCTATCGACTGTACCAACTGCACACCACTACTGTCGCCTCCTGAAAGAGGTAGTTACTGTACATGTGATTCCTATGTTGCCAGATTGCTAATCTTTAACGTCCATTTACAGCCCGAAATATGCACAGGACGAAATTTTGTGTGAGACATTTTTGTATCACTAATATGTGAGAAACGCACTGCGAAATCCAAGTACGCGAATTTCTCTTGAAACTGCATATCATAGCAGGCCGGAGTGGCCGTGCGGTTCTAGGCGCTACAGTCTGGAACCGAGTGACAGCTACGGTCGCAGATTCGAATCCTGCCTTGGGCATGGATGTGTGTGATGTCCTTAGGTTAATTAGGTTTAATTAGTTCTAAGTTCTAGGCGACTGATGACCTCAGAAGTTAAGTCGCATAGTGCTCAGAGCCACTTGAACCTTTTTTTTTTTTTTTTTTTTTTTTTTTTGCATATCATACTATACATGCTTCTTAAGATGTTACGAGTTTTTTAAAGAGTTTTATTCTTTGTCTTCACATTTATAATTTCGAATTCGTTCTCTGCCAATTTAGTATGATTTAAAGATGTTATCCTTAACATATTTATCGGTGGTGTAATTCAAAACTACCCCACAAACAACAGAATTTACCACGATAGGGTACCTAGCATTTAGCAATGACTCATATAGCCGACTTCATACGCGCAACTACAGCGAAGGGATATCTGTGGAGGGACCATATCAACATATGTTTCCTGAGCAATAGCAACAGTCCTTACAGTAGCTGAATAAACAACAATGTGGATGACTGACCAGGTTTTGTAACATTATCCGTTATACCCATTCTATGTTGCTATTGCGACACGGCTGAAAGCAAGGGGACACAAGAGCCGTTGTATTTTCAGAGGAAATGCAGCTCTACTGTATGGTTTAATGAAGAAGACGAGGACTACTCGGGAGGTTATTGTTAAGTAAGAAAACAAATAGGGCTATTTATCGGTCCGAGCGTTTAAACTTAAACCTGTAGGTATGTCAGAGAACAGAAACACAAATTAATTGTTTGAAGTTAGGTATTGTGTGAATTTGTGAAGTGTGGTAGAGGAAAAAAAAAAGATTTCAGGTCAGGTGAGTTCTGGGTTATCAATTTTAAACTAGGGAGAGGTGATAAAGGAGTACGTCTAATAACGAACAAGAAAATGTGAATGCGGTTGATCTAATATGATCAGCATGTTGAACAAAATAGATTAGTGCAAATATATTCGACTTTGAATTCCGAACAATATAAAGATAAAGGGAAAAACTATATAATAATATAAAGTAAGTTAATTGTTACATAAAGCAAGACGAAAATTTAATTACAGTGGGAGACTGTAGTTGGATAGTAGAGGAAGGAAGGGTAGGAAAAATAAGAAGAGAACGTTTTCTTTTACTTGGTAGTATTTTATACAGAGTACAGTCTATTCATTTTAAACACATGGAGTAAGACTGGTAAAATAAGGTTACATACGTGGAAGCTAGCTGTAGGCACTAGAGCTTTCAGTTAAGTTATAGACATGCAATACAGACACCTAGAAACCAATTTTTTTACTGCAAAACACTTCTACGGGGAGATGCGGACTCTGCCCGTAAGTAATTAGTTACGTTTTTTACATTATGGCTGAAAAATTTGCAGAAAGGAAATGGAAGCTGGATAACCTTAACCTTTGAAGGAGATATTCGAGCCCACATTGAAGCTTCGCAGCAATCGTTCTTCCCGCGAACCATACGCAACTGGAACAGGGAAAGGGAGAAGCGACACTTGTACACAAGGTACCCTCCACCACACACAGTAAGGTAGCTTACGAAATGTAAATGAAACGAAAAGAGTTTGTTGAGGGTTCCGGAGGGAGTATCACGTGACGGCTAACAAAAATAGCCTTAATAAAAACGACTGAAGAGGAATGGAAAGCTGTGATGAACAAACTAGTGAAGGCGGAAGAGGGAGAAATAAGCAAAGAGGAATATCTAGTAGATACTCTTGAATAACAAGCACGATATTAAATTTGTTGATAATATGACGAATTAAGGAAGCGTTTCGCCGATTCTCGTTAGAGTTCGAGCTCGAATTTTCATAGGAATGGCGAAACGCAGCGAGTAGTGAGAATAATGGGCACGGGCACTACGTCAGAAATGTACGGATAAGTTGAGGGTTTGGGTCTGACGGGATACGTGTCCACTGTGTCCAGATGGCTTAGTGGTCAGAGTTTCTGCCTAATGAGCAGGACACCCATATTCGAGACCCTGTCCGGCACAAACTTTCAACTTTCCCCATTGATATAAGTCATTGCCCACTGCCAGCTAACTGCCGTTAATTCCTTTGTGTCTACTACAAATATGTCCCACTACGTGTGCGATACACATGAGGCAGTCGAAATATACTCAGATTCCAAGAAGGATGAAACAATCACTAAATCATGTACCGTAAAGTGTGAGCAGTACCTAACGGTGATATGTTTGAGCATTACTGACTGAACAATCAGTTTCAGAAGTCATGTTCACGAAATATACACACGAACCGTGTGCGGAACAATCCAACTACTGGCGAGTACCAACATAAGCTGTCATCAGCTTAATTTCCGTAAGAGAAAGAAAAGAAAGGAAAAGGAACTGAAAGAAAAGGAAGTAAGTGCCTCATGGCGTGACTGTCTTGGTATCCCCGAGAGGAAGGATTAGCCACCTAGTCGAAATAGGTTTTTCCCTTCTCGCGTAATGACCCATTTCCTCATTCTATGTGATAGATGTGCCGTAAGTTTATATTTTGGATTATGGTAAGTATAATTGATATGTGTGTCGTCTGGTGTGTTGCTTGTGAGGTATGACGATGACACAAGGAAGAGTGCTGAAACCAGTGTCGCGCAGATGGCCCGCTCCTTTCGAGTTTTAACGTACACGTCCGACAGTCGCATCAGCATCAACAGTCACGTGCTCGTAATCAAACAGACTCTGCAAGGAGACTGGTGCGAAGACTTGTGATCAGAAACTACTCACTACAACCTCTAATCCCATCACTGGTCAAATACTGATGCTGAAAATTTATTCCACCACCAGTATTCGACACGGCCACCTCTGTGTCGAACGGCACCCATACGCTAGCGGCCTCGGCTGCGGACTTGGGTATCGTTCCTGAGAAATGTCAGAAAAAGCGAAGCATTACCGACACTAGAACATGTGTATCATGTACTGTGATGTTTTTATAATATGACGGTGACAGAACTTGTTTCAGAAGATGCGTCCAAGTAAAGATTAATGTACGTTTATAGCAGTTGTTGTTGTTGTGGTCTTCAGTCCTGAGGCTGGTTTGATGCAGCTCTCCACGCTACTCTTCATCTCCCAGTACCTACTGCAACCTACATCCTTTTGAATCTGCTTAGTGTATTCATCTCTTGGTCTCCCTCTACGATTTTTACCCTCCACGCTGCCCCCAAATACTAAATTTGTGATCCCTTGATGCCTCAGAACATGTCCTACCAACCGATCCCTCCTTCTAGTCAAGTTGTGCCTCAAACTTCTCTTCTCCCCAATCCTATTCAATACCTCCTCATTAGTTATGTGACCTGCCCATCTAATCTTCAGCATTTCTGTAGCACCACATTTCGAAAGCTTCTATTCTCTTCTTGTTCAAACTATTTATCGTCCATGTTTCACTTCCATACATGGCCACACTTCATACAAATACTTTCAGAAATGACTTCCTGACACTTAAACCTAAATTCGATGTTAACAAATTTCTCTTCTTCAGAAACGCTTTCCTTGCCATTGCCAGTCTACATTTTATATCCTCTCTACTTCGACCATCATCAGTTATTTTGATCCCCAAATAGCAAAACTCCTTTACTACTTTAAGTGTCTCATTTTTTTAATCTAATTCCCTCAGCATCACCCGACTTAATTCGACTACATTCCATTATCCTAGTTTTGCTTCAGTTGATGTTCATCTTATATCCTCCGTTCAAAACACTATCCATTCCGTTCAACTGCTCTTCCAAGTCCTTTGCTGTGTCTGACAGAATTACAATGTCATCGACAAACCTCAGAGTTTTTATTACTTCTCCATGGATTTTAATACCTACTCGTAATTTTTCTTTTGTTTCCTCCACTGCTTGCTCAATATAAAGATTGAATAACTTCGGGGATGGGCTACAACCCTGTCTCACTACCTTCCCAACTACTGCTTCCCTTTCATGCCCCTCGACTCTTATAACTGGCATCTGGTTTCTGTACAAATTGAAAATAGCCTTTCGCTCCCTGAATTTTACCCCTGCCACCTTCAGAATTTGAAAGAGAGTATTCCAGTCAACATTGTCATATGCTTTCTCTTAGTCTACAAATGCTAGAAACGTAGGTTTGCCTTTCCTTAATCTAGCTTCTAAGATAAGTCGTAGGGTCAGTATTGCCTCACGTGTTCCAATATTTCTACGGAATCCAAACTGATCTTCCCCGTGGTCGGCTTCTACTAGTTTTTCCATTCGTCTGTAAACAATTCGCGTTAGTATTTTGCAGCTGTGGCTTATTAAACTGATTGTTCGGTAATTTTCACATCTGTCAACACCTGCTTTCTTTGGGATTGGAATTATTATATTCTTCTTGAAGTCTGAGGGTATTTCGCCTGTCTCATACATCTTGCTCACCAGATGGTAGAGTTTCGTCAGGACTGGCTCTCCCAAGGCCGTCAGTAGTTCTAAACTAATGTTGTCTACTCCCGGGGCCTTGTTTCGACTCAGATCTTTCAGTGCTCTGTCAAACTCTTCACGCAGTACCGTATCTCCCATTTCATCTTCATCTACATCCTCTTCCATTTCCATAATATTGTCCTCAAGTACATGGCCCTTGTATAGGCCCTCTATATACTCCTTCCACCTTTCTGCCTTACCTTCCTTGCTTAGAACTGGGTTTCCATCTGAGCTCTTGATATTCATAGAAGTGGTTCTCTTTTCTCCAAAGGTCTCTTTAATTTTCCTGTAGGCGGTATCTATCTTACCCCTAGTGGGATAAGCCTCTACAACCTTACATTTGTCCTCTAGCCATCCATGCTTAGCCATTTTGCACTTCCTGTCGATCTCATTTTTTAGGCGTTTGTATTCCTTTTTGCCTGCTTCATTTACCGCGTTTTTATATTTTCTCCTTTCATCAATTAAATTCAATATTTCTTATGTTACCCAAGGGGTCCTACTAGCCCTTGTCTTTTTACCTACTTCATCCTCTGCTGCCTTCACTACTTCATCCCTCAAAGCTACCCATTCTTCATCTGCTGTATTTCTTTCTCCTATTCCTGTCAATTGTTCCGTTATGCTCTCCCTGAAACTCTTTACAACCTCTGGTTTAGTCAGTTTATCCAGGTCCCATCTCCTTAAATTCCCACCTTTTTGCAGTTTCTTCAGTTTTAATCTACAGTTCATAACCAATAGATTGTGGTCAGAGTCCACATCTGTCCCTGGAAATGTCTTACAATTTTTAAACCTGGTTCCTAAGTCTCTGTCTTACCATTATATAATCTATCTGAAACCTGTCAGTATCTCCAGGGTTCCTCCATGTATACAAGCTTCTTTCAAGATTCTTGAACCAAGTGTTAGCTATGATTAAACTGTGCTCTGTGCAAAATTCTACCAAGCGGCTTCCTCTTTCATTTCTTAGCCCCAATCCATATTCACCTACTACGTTTCTTTTTCTCCCTTTTCCTACTACCGAATTCCAGTCACCCATCACTATTAAATTTTCGTCTCCCTTCACTATCTGAATAATTTCTTTGATTTCATCATACATTTCTTCAATTTCTTCGTAATCTGCAGAGCTAGTTGGCATATAAACTTGTACTACTGTCGTAGGCGTGGGCTTCGTGTCTATCTTGGCCACAATAATGCGTTCACTGTGCTGTTTGTAGTAGCGTACCCGCACTCCTATTTTCCTTTTCATTATTAAAGCTACTCCTGCATTACCCCTATTTGATTTCGTATTTATAACCCTGTATTCACCTGGCCAAAAGTCTTATTCCTCCTGCCACCGAACTTCACTAATTCCCACTGTATCTAACTTTAACCTATCCATTTCCCTTTTTAAATTTTCTAACCTACCTGGCCTCGCAACAGATACCCCTCCGTTGTGGTTGCTCCTACGGTACGGCTATCTGTATCGCTGAGGCGCGCAAGCCTCCCCACCAACGGCAAGGTCCATGGTTCATGGGGGGAGGATAGCAGTTGTAGATTTATATTAAAAGAAATAGTTTTTTTTAATAGCAGTTGTAGATTTATAAAAAAACTATTGACCAGGTTAGCTGGAACTTACGATTTGGGATTCTGAGATTTTCAGAGATAAGTAAACGGAGTGAATATCTATCCACAAACTTTCTAGAAACCAGACTTCTGTTAGAATAGTGTTGTGAAGCAGTGATTCTCAGACACTTCTCCTCTGGGCCCTCTTCAGCCTTCTTTATTATTAAAAATAGAAACTTTTTATATTTTCTTTTATCCTCTGTTATATCAAATTAAATGTAGAAGGATTTTACGCAACAGAAACGAAAACTACATGAATTATTATATCGAAAATACGGAAGAAATGGTGTATCTTTATCACTTTCTCATTTATTACGATTTTTCTCCTTTAAGAAACAGAGTAACTCATCCCTCAATTGAAACATTCTGTTTAGTACTTGACCGCCTGAACACCATCGAACATTACTAAAAGTAGAGTAAATGAGTCTGTTCAGCACCTGCCTCCTTACGCAGAACATTAAAGAGTCTTATATTCACATATTTTTCCTCAATAATATTAACTGTTTCTATAACCATTTGAAGCACTTCGTGTATGGATAGGATAAGTGCCTTAGCGGCCAGAGGCTACCGATGTATCATGAAGTGAGTCCACAGCTTTAACTTTCGTTTGCAATCAACGATGAATACCAAACATTGACTAAGCTCCATGTGTGCATACTCTAATGCACCTTTTCCGTGATGACACGTTTTGACTTAAAAAAAAAGGCTTATAGCTGTGGCTGTTTTCAGTATTGGCTTACAGAAAAGCAATTCCTCTCGAATGTTACACTCATCACTGAAATGAGCAATTAAATGAGCACCTTAATGAACATCAGTCGCTTCGCCCAATTGAAGTGCAATATAATTGTTACGCAATTGATCGATAAACAGTTCGAATAAATCTTCGGAAATGTCTAAAATTCTTCTAAGTACTGAGTCATTAGACATAGGAGCACTTTCGAACTGTTGAGCAAATGTTTCACCAGACATTGTGGTATTACACCAACCACTGCTGCGAAAGCCAGAGGTTCCACAAACGCGTGTAGTTTCTTGCATTTATGATTTCCATGCGAAATCTAGTAAGAGACTAAAAGGGCCTTAGATATCACATTCATCTCTTTGCAAAGTTCTTCTGGGTAGAAAATAATACATTTAGTTTCCGAATAAAAAAAATCTTTTCGTTTTTCTGTTATTTCAAGATGTTTGAGTTCAAGATGTCTTTTGAATTTATAAGGTTTCATACTATCAGCAGCTAAGATGGTTAACCCAATTACACAATCCGAACGTTCTTGATCATTGATAGTGCGAGGAACGTTCAGCAAGTAATGCAGTCAATTTTTTCCTGAAAGCAGGTTGGTTTGTTCAGGATTCCAATACGTCATATTATTCCCCATTCTTTAAGCTACAAAACCCTATTTCTCAACAAAATCTCCGTTCAATGCGACGGCCTTACGCCGTCATACTGGGAGGACCTGTATGACTGCATTTTACCACTTTACTGGTCGACGTCAGAGGCAAGTTCCTAACCCCCGCCCCCCCCCCCCCCCCACCTCTCCCCCCATTATCCGCGTACTGGTTTCCTTCATTCCTTCATGTGGCCAGAAAGTTGGAAGTCGTAAGATGCGAGATCCGTGCTATAGGGTGGCTGAGGAAGAACAGTTCAGTGAAGTTTTGTGGCCCCCTTACGAGTGCGGAGGCATGTATGAGGCCTTGCGTTGCCATGGAGAAGGAGGAGATCGGTTGTATTTTTGTGGCGACATTGCAGGAGTTACAGCTGTTGACTCACCGTGCTTCCGTTCACTGTCAGGACTCGGACATGTCCGAAAGAACAGATACCATCTTTTAAGGCTCAGCGGCCATTTGACCATCTTCTTCTGTGCAGATACACAAACAGTGCCCGAACTCTTACGGGTATCGGCAGTAAAGCCGCGAGTAATGAGTATAACGGGCAGGGGCACTATGAATATAGTGCGGGACAATACGTTGCGAATGTGGGTCTCACGGGAGGCGTGCCAGGGATAAGTTCCTGCAGTCACAATATCCTCTGTGTCCTCGGTGACCCAATGGATAGAGCGTCAGCTACGTAAGCGGCAGATCCTGGGTTCGAGTCCCGGTCGGGGCACACATTTTCAATTGTCCCCGTTGTTTATATCAACGACTGTAAGTAGCTAAGGGTATTCATTTCATTGTAAATTACTTTGGTTGGAAAACACCTCCGTTACAGACACCATTAAAATGGCTATGTATAGCGGCGCTACTAATCGGAATTTCATGAAACTGTAGGAACTGAAGCGGAAACATTCCACGAAGTTCCACTACACGCCCCGCATTTCTTCAACCGAAATTGGCTGATAAAAAAAGTACTGCTGTACTTATTTAATGTCCGTCGCAGTTTTCGTGAAGCCTAGCAATAAATACTCTCCAAGAAAAAATACCACGAAGGAATTATCCGAATGGGACGGAAATTGATCGATGTTATGTACGTGTACAGAGAAACAATTATTACAATTTCCGAAGAAATTGACGATTTATTCAACAGAAAGTGCTTCACAAAGTGAGACTGTTATCAAAGATTTGATTCACGTCTGGTCCTTCTGCAAGCAGTAATTAGACTTGGCAAAGACTGATAGACTTGTTGGATGTCCTCATGAGGGATATCGGGCAAAATACTGTCCTACTGCCGCGTTAGATCGTGAAAATCCAAAGCTGGCTCGCGGGCCCTTCCCATAATGCTCCCAACGTTGACAGTTACTGGCCAAGGTAGGGTTTCACAAACATGAACACAAGCACTAGAAACCCTCGTCGTGTGCAGGAGGGAATTATCTGGCTGAATTTTAAGGATGACTTGCTGTGAAGGACAACATACCGGGGTGTAGAATTTCGTCGACATACAGCTTTGCTGTAAGGGTGCCACGAAAGGCAAACAAAGGGGTCCTGCTATGAAAAGAAACTGCATCCCAGTCCATCACTCTTAGTTGTTAGCCCACATGGCGGACGACAGTGAGGTTGGTATACCATCCCCGTCCTGGGTGTCTACAGACTCGTCTTCGGTCTGGAATTTCATCTACTGGAGTAGCATTGTCTTCAATGGTGAGTCTCGCTTCAAATTGAGCCACAGTAACCAAAGAAGACGTGTCTGGAGACGCCACAGACAGCGGTTGGATACTAACCTGACTGTCGCCCACGATACGTCCCGACATCCAGGCGTAGTGATCTGGCTTTCCTTTCACAGCAGGACACCTTTAGTCCTCATCAGCTGCACCCTTACAGCAAGGCGGTACATCGACGATATTCTACGCCCAGTTTTGTTGCCCTTCGTTGAAGCCATCCTGGATTCCCATTTCTGAAAGATAACGCCCGCCCACACACGGTGAGAGTTTCTCCTTTTCGTCTTCGCGCTTCTCAAGCCCTGCCTTGGCCACCAGGGTCCCCGGATCGCTACGTAACTGCGAGCGTTATGGGCAGGGCCCTCTAATCTTACGTGCCAACGGGCAGTATTTGGCGCGACATCGCTCAGGAGGATATCCAACAACTATGTCAATCAATGCCAAGTCGAATAACTACTTGCATTAGGGCCAGCTGTGGATCAATGCGTTATTGACTTTCTCAGTTTGTGAAGTCCTTCTTCTTGAATAAATCGCCATTTTTTTCTGAAACTGTAATCATTTATTTGTATGTGCATGTACATCACATCTACCGTCTTCCATCCTATTCGGATAATCCATTTGTGGTGGGTTTTTCTTTTCTTTTCTTTTTATTTTGCCTTAGGTTGTTTTTCCCATCAGACATTATCCTTTTCTTTTTCGCCTTTGTTCATGTCCATCAACAACCAGGAGCAGCTTTATACTGCAATCAAGTCTTCCTCGCAAAGTCTCAAAGTCTGTTAGTAGACATCGAGATATAGGAGCCAAAGCTTGCATTGTGAGTGATAATTTAGGATACAGTCACTGTGCAGCTGATAACGGACAATTCCGTCGAGGCCGACATCGTCCAGCTCACCCGATCATTTCAGACAATGCTAAAAATATCACCGCTGTTTCATTACTTTCTACCGCGTCTGGAGTAACAATTACATAGGCGAAATTCAGTGCTGAGCAGCGGCATCTTCTTTTTTCGAAGGAGAAGTTAAACGTAATTGTTTGTTACTAAAAATTTTCTTAAATATGTCGTGCCATTGTGCCCAACCTCTTGGAGATCACATCCTGCAGTTTGAGAGACGCTGGTCTAAGGACAGTGGAGGGAGACCATAATTGAGAAGAGTTTGAGACACGTCTGTAGTTTATCATGAGTGTTATTCGATCACTACATTGAGTTAGAACTGTAGTAAAAAAGGAGACGTCTTGAAAAGAAATAATGGTTCAAAGAGAATAAATATAAAAGTTAAGGTTTGCCACAACATAGTGATTTGGTCAGGGACGGTAAAGACCTTGGAAATCAATTGTACAGAATGAATAATGCCTTGATAAGAAAAATGAATAAATAAAACAAGACTAACGGATAAGCAGTAAAATTAAGTAAGGCGATGCACAGGGAATTAGATAAGGGAATGCGGCGATAAACATAGTTTAGGCAACTAAATAACTGAGATGACAGAAGCAAAGCAGATTTGGAACACAGACTGTAATAAAATGTAGATTTATGTAATAAAATTATAAACAGCCGACCAGCTGCAATGGAAAAAGGAATTATTTACCTAGGTTTCGACAAATATAAATTTGTCTTCTTCAGAAGGTAGCAATTTTACATTAGTAAGGACTAATGTACCATCGCCGTCTTTACAATTGTCGGTATAGATCCATTTGTCAAAAATGAAATATAGCCCTAATTGACAAATGGATCTATGCCGACAATTGTAAAAACGGCGATAGTACATTAGTCCTTACTAATGTAAAATTGCTACCTTCTGAAGAAGACAAATTTATATTTGTCGAAACCTAGGTAAAGAATTCCTTTTGGGACACGTATCATCAATCTTTATGCACCGTGGGGAAATAATCGGCGGCGGGAAAGGGCGCGATTTTATGTAGAAGACATTGCCCCACTATTCCATGGACGTTAAGAATGTGTAATAATTGGTGGAGATTTCAACTGTGTTCTCAGCCGGAAAGACCAATGGCCGCAAGCAAACACCAGCCAGGAGTTGTGAATCGTTGTCAACGAGCTTGTACTTAGTGACACGTGGGAATTACGACATGGAGATGCACCGGGACACACCTATGTGACAAGTCATTTGGCGAACAGATTAGATCACATTTATATCTCACGGGCTCATGCAAATGACGTCCAGGACGCGGAACGCTGGCCATTGGCATTTTCAGATCACAGTGCTTACATCTGTACGGTGCTTCTTCCCCGTAGAGAGGTGTGGAAATGTAAGGCCCCGTGGAAACTAAACATTCAACATCTACATGATCCTGAATGCTGTCAACGGATCCTTGAGACATGGACGATGTGCGAGCGAAGGGTTGGAAGGTATGCGACGATGCTTGGTTGGTGGCTGACTTATGCTAAACCGGCGCTTCACCGTACGTTCATCTCATATAGCAGGGAGATGGCAGAATGGCGCCGCCGTACGACCGACTTTTATTTAGCAGCGCTGCGCGACCTGGATGATGGTCCGCCGGGACAGGACATCTGGATCGAACGCTAAAGGATAAAACCGAAACTAGTGGCCTTAGCTCGGAAACATCTCCAGGGAACCATGGTGCGCGCCAGATGTCACGATACGATAAGGCACGAGATTCCTTCCATGCACCACGCCGTGAATGAACAAAAGCACCGACGACGCGTTTTGGTACGGAAATTAATTACCCGCAAAGACCGAAGAGTGATGCGTCAAGCGGACATTGTCTCAGCATTTGTCGACCATTACCAACACATCTATCGGGAAGAAGCAGCCCCTGTCGATGACCTCGACCGTATAGCCACGCACGTCTCCCGTACACTGACGGTGGAAGCCGCGGGAAACTTACTGGAAGACATTAGCTGTGAGGACGTACATGATGCGATCGCACAGGGTGCGTTGAATCGTTCCCCCGGCATTGATGGGCTTCCTGCTGAATTTTACCGCGAATTTCGCAACGAAATGGCACCGCGATGGACGGAAATGTACAACGAGATGTTAAATTCCGATGCGCCTATTCCACCGGCTTTTATGAAAGGCCTCTTGGTGCCAGTACGTAAACCGAAGCCAGGGATTACGGTCACACATTATCTCCCCATCATCCTGCTTAATGCCGAGTATGAGATCTTTGCACGGTTGCTAGCGTCCCGATGTCGCATGTTAATTCGCAGCGTTCTCTCTCCAGAACAGACGACACCGGGTGGATCGGTGGATGTGCAAACAGCTACTGGCGAATGCTGTGATGTGATAGCGCTAGCGGAGGAGTGCCGGCTTAAAGCGGCGATGGTGGCGGTTGATTTTGACAGTGCATTTGATAAGGTGCGCCACAATTATCTGTACACTATAATGGAACAAATGGGATTTCCAACCGTTTTACTGGTCTCCTTAGAAGTATTTATGGGGGCGCACAATCCTTGGTACAGGTAAATGGGCGTATAGCATGGCCCATTCAAATTCGACGATCCATTCGCCAGGGCTGCCCTCTTTCGATGCTGCTGTTCGCGATAGCGTTGGAACCTTTAATTGGGAGGCTAACAAATTCTCTTTCTGTGATGGAACTACGGGGCTACACCTTCAAATGTCGTAAATATGCGGACGACCTCCTGCTGCTCGTTCGTTCTGAGGAAGAGGTGAAGGTTCTTGAACTGCTGTTGGACCACAGTGTGACGGCGGGTAATGCAGTGAACATGAACACATCGGTGGCAATGCCGGTTGGAAGGGGCCTTATACCGGAAGATATCAGTCCGTTTCCTTATGTGCAACGATTACGCTATCTCGGCATGGACTTTACCTCAACTGTCCAACATACTGCGGCAGTTAACTACCGACGTATTTTACAGACAACACGTACCATGGTCCGACAACATCTCCTACGGCGCCTTGATCCTTTGCAGCGAGTCGAGTATCTGAAAACTTATTTGGTTTCTCGAATGGTCCATATTTCGCAGATCCTGCCCCTACCACTCACGCTCGGACGTCGACTTCAATCAGCACTAGGCTATTTTGTGATGATTGGATCGCCCCTCAAGGTGCGATACGCAACGCTCACGCTACTTACGGACAAGGGGGGACTCGGACTTAACGAATGTTCACTGCCGAGCGACGGCGCTCCTTCTAGTCACGATGTACAATCAATGGCGTAGCGGGGGTGGTTCCCTTACATCCCGCCTACTGGATCTCCTGGTTCCACCGTCCCTCACACCTCCGGTGGCGGTGGGCAACATTACGCCACATTTTGTGTATGTATCAACATTTATCGTTGAACTTAGTTATATCAGAGACGAGCTCCCGCGCACGAGACGGCGATGCGCGAAGGATTCTTATGTTTGGCTGCTAAGACGGATAAGTCGTAATGTCATTGAACTCAAACACACCAGGTTGCATTGGCCGAAGATTTGGAGACATGTGCACCAAAAATTCCTTCCTACCTTCGTTCGGGCACTGTGGTTCTCTGTCGCCTGTGGCAAGTTCAACATCAACCAACGGCTCCATGCAATTGGACTAGTGGACACTCCACTATGCCCGAAATGTCGCCAAGTGGATGACGACCATTACCGCTTAACTTGTATCGCGGTGGAGGACGTCTGGCTCCTAGGAAGACAGACGGTAGCTTGCTAACTCCGTGTGACCCCGCAACATATTACACCTGCTTCCTTCATACATCCGGAGAGTGACTACTTTCCGGCGACTAAATCACAGTCGATCATCTGCGTCAAAGGTTGGACGATCGCGTACCTCTATGGGGATGCTGCCAAGTAGCGCTTTGACTTTTGGTATTTCTTGCCGCAAGCCCACAGTGAGATTCATAGATGATCACACTATCGGAAAACCTTTGCCAACTATCTTCAGGCAGTCTTCCTCGACCAACCACGCAGTTGGGATGTGCCAGGTGCAGTCGGTGTGCACATTTGACAGCTGATGATGAACCTCACGCTTCTCTCACCACTCAATATGTAATGCACATACTATACCATGCAATGATTACATGTTCCTTTTAACGGAGTGATCTTTATTGAAAATGAATAAATAAATTTAAAAAAAGTGGTCAGCGCAACAGAACTTTAATCCTAAGGGCCCAGGCTGGGTCGGACATTTTCTCCACTCAGGGACTGGGTGTTGTGTTGTCCTATCATCATCATCTCATCCCCATCGACGCGCAAGTCGCCGACGTGGCTCAAATCGAAAGACTTGCACCCGGCGAACGGTCTACCCGACGGGAGGCCCTAGTCACACGACATTTATTTATTTATCGTGAGTCTCTTATATGAACATAAATAAATAACTTTCAAATAACTTCCGGGAATTCAGCTAGGTAACACTTTCAGAGACTGCCGATATTTCGGCGGGAGAACACCACGCAATTTTCAAGGCAAACTGCAACGGACAGGCGACGTACATGCAAATTTAAAACCTCGGTTCTCCGACTGATGCAGGACAGATAACACACGCACTGAACAACTAGTGCCTCCAAAGATGACCAAAGTCAGAGAAATCGATAGTGAGACTATGAACTCGCAGGTGAAGTAGCATTGACTCTGTCACTCTGTTTTTTGACAAGGGAGAGAGCCGGATTCCAAACAGAGTTTAAACAAAAACCTCCATCCCTGCTAACGAGGTTGCTCGCTAATTTAATCTCAACTGCCTCATTAATGACACTGTCCCAGAAGCTGGACGTGCATGCCAATATCTCGGTGTTATTACATAACATGGGGTGACCAGTTTCCAAGTAATGTTCGGCAATATCAGATCTACTTGGCTGCTGTAATCGTGTGTGCAGTTTATTCTCAGTACATCGGTCCTCCACGGTCCTGATAGTTTGAACAATATATGCCATGCCGCAGTTGCAAGGAATGCGATATACACCCGTCTTACGTAGACCAAGATCATCTTTAACAGAACTCAAAAGCACTCTAATTTTAAATGGAGGTCGTAAAACACATTTCACATCGTATTTCGGTAAAATACGACCGATCTTGTAGCAAGTGTTTCCTACGTACAGCAAAAGGGCGGTAGACTTAGGTGTCGACTTAGAATTATCATCAATCACCCGATGTACAGTTAGTCGATAGCGCAACACATGTTCAATCTGTCTATCACTATAACCATTTTGACGAAACGTAACTTCAAGATGGGTCAGCTCAGCACATGTGCCCTGTGTACCAAGGTACGAAGTACCCCTTCACGTTCAGCCGGATGGTCACAACTATTAACCTGTAAGTACAGGTCGGTGTGAATAGGTTTCCTGTAGATTGCATGTCCCAATGATCCATCATCCTTCCTCCTAACCAACACGTCAAGAAAGGGAAGGCAACCATCCTCTTCCACCTCCATCGTAAAACGAATGTTCGGGTGGATCGAGTTCAGATGTTCTAGAAAGGCATTCCAAATCTCCCGACCATGAGGCCAAACAACAAAGGTATTGTCAACATATCTAAAGAAACAGGCGGGTTTCAAAGGCACCGACTCCAACGCACGTTCCTCGAAGTCTTCCATAAACAAAATGGCGATCACAGGAGAAAACGGACTACCCATCGCAACTCCATCTGTCTGCTCATAATACTGGTCACTGAACAAAATACAAGTGGATGTCAACACATGCCGAAAGAGATTATTTAATTCAGCACCAAACCTAGCCTCAATTAACTGCAACGAATCAGACAGAAGAACACGAGTGAAGAGAGAGACCACACCGAAATTCACTAAAGTATCGGTGTCATTCAACCGCAGTCCCTCCAAACGATGTACAAATTCAGCTGAGTTCCTGATATGATGTTCACACCGACCTAATTATGGACTCAACAGAGAAGCAAGATGCTTGGGCACACGATATGTCGGAGCGTCGATGTTACTCACTATTGGACGGAAAGGAACCCCTTTCTTGTGAACCTTCGGAAGGCCATATGACCTAGGGGGAACTGCACTATAGGTGTTAAGACTCTTGATAGTGTCCTGCGACAAACCACTTTTCTTCTGGAGGCTATAGGTCTTTCTCTCAACACTTTTTGTGGGGTCAGCATCGATTCTGCGATACGCTGAATCAGATACTAAATGTTGCATCTCTTGCACATAATCCTGTTTATTTAAAACAACGGCGGCGTTGCCCTTCTCCGCAGGTAAAATAACAATATCAGGATCAACTTTGAGAGAGCGTAAAGCAGCCTTCTCTGCTGCTGTTACATTACTCTTGGGTGGACGAGCCCTAGACAGCACACGGCATGCCTCCCTCCTAACCTCCTCTACATCTACATCTACATAACTACTCTGCAATTCACATTTAAGTGCTTCGCAGAGGGTTCGTCGAACCACAATCATACTATCTCTCTACCATTCCACGCCCGAACAGCGCACGGGAAAAACGAACACCTAAACCTTTCTGTTCGAGCTCTGATGTCTCTTATTTTATTTTGATGATCATTCCTACCTATGTAGGTTGGGCTCAACAAAATATTTTCGCATTCGGAAGAGAAAGTTGGTGACTGAAATTTCGTAAATAGATCTCGCCGCGACGAAAAACGCCTTTGCGGTAATGACTTCCATCCCTATTCGAGTATCATATCTGCCACACTCTCTCCCCTACTACGTGATAATACAAAACGAGCTGTCCTTTTTTGCACCCTTTCGATGTCCTCCGTCAGTCCCACCTGGTAAGGGTCCCACACCGCGCAGTAATATTCTAACAGAGGACGAACGAGTGTAGTGTAAGCTGTCTCTTTAGTGGACTTGTTGCATCTTCTAAGTGTCCTGTCAATGAAACGCCACCTTTGGCTCGCCTTCCCCACAATATTGTCTATGTGGTCTTTCCAACTGCAGTTGTTCGTAATTTTAACACCCAGGTACTTAGTTGAATTGACAGCCTTGAGAATTGTACTATTTATCGAGTAATCGAATTCCAACGGATTTCTTTTGGAACTCATGTGGATCACCTCACACTTTTCGTTATTTAGCGTCAACTACCACCTCCCACACCAAACCGCAAATTTTTCTAAATCGCTTTGCAACTGATACTGGTCTTCGGATGACCTTACTAGACGGTAAATTACAGCATCATCTGCGAACAACCTAAGAGAACTGCTCAGATTGTCACCCAGGTCGTTTATATAGATCAGGAACAGCAGAGGTCCCAGGACGCTTCCCTGGGGAACACCTGATATCACTTCAGTTTTACTCGATGATTTGCCGTCTATTACTACGAACTGCGACCTTCCTGACAGGAAATCACGAATCCAGTCGCACAACTGAGACGATACCCCATAGGCCCTCAGCTTGATTAGAAGTCGCTTTTGAGGAACGGTGTCAAAAGCTTTCCGGAAATCTAGAAATACGGAATCAACTTGAGATTGCCTGTCGATAGCGGCCATTACTTCGTGCGAATAAAGAGCTAGCTGCGTTGCACAAGAACGATGTTTTCTGAAGCCATGCTGATTACGTATCAATAGATCGTTCCCTTCGAGGTGATTCATAATGTTTGAATACAGTATATGCTCCAAAACCATACTGCAAACCGACGTCAATTATATAGGTCTGTAGTTCGATGGATTACTCCTACTACCCTTCTTAAACACTGGTGTGACTTGCGCAATTTTCCAATCTGCAGGTACAGATCTATCGGTGAGCGAGCGGTTGTATATGATTGCGAAGTAGGGAGCTATTGTATCAGGATAATCTGAAAGGAACTTAATCGGTATACAATCTGGACCTGAATACTTGCCCGTATCAAGCGATTTGAGTTGCTTCGCAACCCCTAAGGTATCTACTTCTAAGAAACTCATGCTAGCAGCTGTTCGTGTTTCAAATTCTGGAATATTCCATTCGTCTTCCCTGGTGAAGGAATTTCGGAAAAATGCGTTCAATAACTCCGCTTTAGCGGCACAGTCGTCGATAACAGTACCATCGACACTGCGCAGCGAAGGTATTGACTGCATCTTGCCGCTTATGCACTTTACATACGACCAGAATTTCTTCGGATTTTCTACCAAATTTCGAGACAATGTTTCGTTGTGGAACCTATTAAAGGCATCTCGCATTGAAGTCCGTGCCAAATTTCACGCGTCTGTAAATTTTAGCCAATCTTCGGGATTTCGCGTTCTTGCTTTTTCCGTTGCCTCTGCAACAGCGTTCGGACCTGTTTTGTGTACCATGGGGGATCAGTTCCATCTTCTTACCAATTTATGCGTATTAATCTCTCAATTGCTGTTGCTACTATATCTTTGAATTTGAGCCACATCTCGTCTACATTTGCATAGTCAGTTCGGAAGGAATGGAGATTGTCTCTTAGGAAGGCTTCTAGTGACACTTTATCCGCTTTTTTAAATAAAATTATTTTGCGTTTGTTTCTGGTGGATTTGGAAGAAACGGTATCGAGTCCAGCTACAACGACCTTGTGATCACTGATCCCTGTATCAGTCATGATGCTCTCTATCAGCTCTGGATTGTTTGTGGCTAAGAGGTGAAGTTTGTTTTCGCAACCATTTACAATTCGCGTGGGTTCGTGGACTAACTGCTCGAAATAATTTTCGGAGAAAGCATTTAGGACAATCTCGGAAGATGTTTTCTGCCTACCACCGGTTTTGAACAAGTATTTTTGCCAACATATCGATGGAAGGTTGAAGTCCCCATCAACTATAACCGTATGAGTGGGGTATTTATTTGTTACGAGACTCAAATTTTCTCTGAACTGTTCCGCAACTATATCATCCGAGTCTGGGGGTCGGTAGAAGGTGCCAATTATTAACTTAGTTCGGCTGTTATGCTACCCATACCAATTCGCAGCGTCAGGAGGTAGTTTGCAAACTGCCTGTACAACTGAACTAATAAAATCAACTACTGGCAAACTCTTCGGAGTGGGTGCAAAATTTAAACCCTTCTCAAGCATGGATAAGGTTGCGTCGTCAAAAGATTTCTTTATGAGATTTGATACAGAACGTGGAGATATAATATCAGACTCCGCGCGATGAAAACGTTCAAAATTTGCCAAATTCCGGGCTGTAACGGACTTGTATTCCCAGTCTGCTTGAGTCCATGAGGCACCGTCCAACTAATCCCAAGTGAAATCAGACAATTCCGATGCAACCATTAAATGAAAACTATACACTTCTTTGGAAACAGAATCCAAACGTCGACGAGTAAAACGAATCCTTTCAAGAACAAGAGCCAAGCCAGCACGTTGCTTGATGCGATTGGCGGCAGGAGAATTAATATGGTGCAGAACCTTGGCAGATGTTGGGACATGATTTTCATCACGACACCACAATAAAAACGACAAAGCACATTGCAGTCTAACTCGACAGCTACGAAGTTTATCCAATTTATGTAAACACCGATACATTTCCTCCCCGTAGAGGTAAACAATGTGAGACCTGAGTTTCTCCTGGCGTATACAACTCTCAGATAACTTCCGGGAATTCAGCCAGGTAAAACTTTCAGCCGAAATATCGGCAGTCGCTGAAAGTGTTACCTGGCAGAATTCCCGGAAGTTATTTGAAAGTTGTATACGCCATGAGAATCTCAGGTCTCACGTAAATAAATAAGTAAACACTGTCAAGGCAGAAGCTGCAACTCACATTTGTGTGTCTACACCTTTCGTGCAGCAATGAGAAACTGAGTCATTACAGGAACTGTACAAAGAGCGATATGGACGTATATTCCGTGATCTAGCCAACTTTCAGTGTGTTTCCACTTTTCAGCAATGAATTAAAATACAGGCACTCCCTTTACTTTAGATTAATGCATCTAACACCAACAGAAAAAAGACTGAGAGGAAGAAAAGTATGGTATCAATATTCCGTTGAGTGCATACTAGAGCTCAGAAACGGAGCGAGTACTAGTTTAATGTTGCGGGCTGCATACTTCACAAACCACGGCGCCGCCGGCACATCAATAATAACGGGCTTCCTTCGTTCCCCGTATAGCTCGCGAGTATGACGAGTTTGAGAACTGTGGCACTGCTGTTGATTTATACTTGTCGACTCTTTCTCTTTTAATGAAGCATGCAGGAATGATACACTGTTAGTACAGAAGATGAGTACCGAGAGGTCTAAGGCGCTGCACTCATGGACTGTGCGGCTGGTCTCGGCGGAGGTTCGAGCCCTCCCTCGGGCATGGGTGTGTGTGTGTTTGTCCTTAGGATAATTTAGGTTAAGTAGTGTGTAAGCTTAGGGACTGATGACCTTAGCAGTTAAGTCCCATAAAATTTCACACACATTTGAACATTTTTTGAAGATGAGTACACGATCTTGCTTCTGTAAAGCAGCACTGGCAAGGCGTGATGACCGATTGTGGGAATCAGAGGCCTTTAACAAAGCTTTGTTTTGTGAGACCTTGGAAGGAGTAAGACAAAAATAAATTGAAGCAAAGTTCGCAATTGCAGGTGTGTTCGATCAGAGGAGGAGTGGTATCTTGAAGAAGTTTCATGCTAAAGTTCATGCTGCACACGAAATACATACAAATTTCGTCCAGTGCTAACAAAATGGTTGTGTTCTTGTTTATTCCACATCCACCACAAGAAAACGTATGTGCTGCGTTAAACGAAAACTGGACACGCAACAACGTCACTGTCGTATCCCTGCGATAAGGTGAGCTATTTTTGTATTCATTTGGTCATGACAACTTGAGTTTATGGGCTAACAGCGAGTTGTATAGCTTATTATACGTTTTTGTAACTTATTTTAATAATTAATCACCATTTAGAGATTACACTTCATCCTCATGTCAAGTTTTCTGGTACTGTCGTTACAGGCTCGATAACATCACGTAGGTGTGTATATTGTCAACGAAATTTCTACACGTTCTCTGAATAGATATGAAATGTTAAAATAAATTTACAGGAGTCTTCGTATAAGTTTTATCTATATAAATGAATGAATAAACGACATTGAAAGTTTACCGATCAGTCATTACTTTGGTATATAATAATCGTCAAGCTCAGTGGTTGCCTCTGTCACTTAGGAAGGTCGAAAATTCTGTGCATTTCGACTTGCACTTGTGAACGGCAATAAGCCTAAATAATGACTGTGTGAAATAAAACAATTTACAGTTTAATGGAAGAAATTTCTTTCAAAACCGCTGCGTATGTTGCGGTAGTACTGCGATTCCGTTGTTATACTTAGGAGCTCGGGTACTTGCTCTCCTCTCTGAGCGAGTCGAGGAGCAAGGAGAGGGGATTAGTGTTTAACGTCCCGTCGACAACGAGGTCATTAGAGACGGAGCACAGGATCGGATTAGGGCAAGATGGGAAAGGAAATTGGCCGCGACCTTTCAAAGGGACCATCCCGGCATCCACCTGAAATAATTTAGGGAATTCGCGGAAAACCTAAACCAGGATGGCCGGACACGGGTTTAAACCTTTTTCCTCCCGAATACGAGTCCAATGTGTTAACCACTGCAGCACCTCGCTCGGTCTGAGCGAGTCGAGTCCACTGGTATCCGTTAACAGATACAAGTGACGAGTGGGCCCCGATGGAGACACACGAGTCTAGTCTACGGGCACACGGACACGGCAAGTTCGGAGTGACGTCACAGGATTCGATAATGAGGCAAAGTAAACTAAAAGTCGTATGGGAGACCCAGAAGGGCAGGTTCAGCCGCCTAATTGGAAAGGTTTTCACTATCCTCTGCGCCCGCAGAGCCCTTTCCGTCGCGAAGTCTGAGAGCTGTGTATGGAAGAGTATATGTTAAAGTTTCGTCGTTGTAATTGTGTGTGTGTGGTTTAGTGTCATGTTCGTGTTAGAAATTATGAGAGAATAGAGAGGGCGAAACCCGATGCCGGCGTATAGCCTACTCCTCCAGAAAAGCACCAACCTTAACGTCCCCATCCGAGGGACGGATCACCATCACCAGTGCGCATGCCCTCACTTCGTGAGACATTGGGGATCGATTTGAAATTTAATCCAGTACATTGGTGCAAGGACAGGTGATCGGAAACTTTGGGCCATCGCCTCTCTTCCCCTTACGCGCCAGGAACTGGCAGTGAAAATTTTATTCATCTCCAAGATTCGGTCCGGCTTACCCCCGAGTCGAGCGCCACTGCACGGGTGTAAGTGACATCGGCTACACAGGTGCGTGAATTTAAAGCGCGTATACGACGCTCATTTCTGATCCAAAGTACATACCTTTACTGATGTTGTCAGTCATTCAGAGATGTTTACTCTACTTCTCTTATTGCTACAGAACACTTGAGTTACTGACTTCAGAATACGAGAATGCATCCTTTCCAAGAAGACTATTTAGGTAGTTTGCCAGAGAGTTTATTCACTCAAGAAGAGCCGGTAGTGGTTATGCTAAAGGCCTCCAAAGCGAATTATTGAACTCACTCTTCTTAATCACAAGAGGAGTGGTCACTTTTTAAATTTCAGTATTAGTCGTTCCGTAACTCTCTATTAGGAAAATGATACAGTGTCATGAAAGTCTGACAAATATAGAACGAAACTGAAAATCAAATTGGGATAGTTATTTCCATAATGAATGCTGATTCTGCTACCGAATGTGCGCTAACTTGAAACTTCCTGTCAGATTTAATATGTGTGCCGGACCTGGACTCAACTTGGAACCTTTACATTTCGCGGGCACGTGCTTTACGGAATAAGCTGTCCAAGCACGAGTCCCAGCTGGTGCTCCCTAATTTTCTCCCGTCAGTATGTCCTCTAGTGCCTTCTGAACTTCACAGGAGCTCTTCTGCGTGCCTTACGGGACTAACACCTTAGGATCGAATCTACAGTCAGGTTAACAATTTTAATATGACACGAAGATCTAGATTTATGTTGTTGAACAACAAATCAGTAAGAGTTTATGGCTGCAAATGCTTGAGGTAGCAAATACTTGATAAATTGTATAACACCTTACTGTGAAATAGAGGATAGTGCAGTGGATCCTGAAAGGTCCCTCGACCAGTGCCGCAAAGCAAACTTCTCCTTGTACCTCTGGTTATGCACATATAAGGACTGATCGCGTAACTCATCGCTGAGCTGTGGAAAAAAATTGCTGTTTTGAAGAGCGCGCCGCAGCGCGTTCTGTGAAGCAGTCGCCCTCCGTTTCTGGCGGTGGCGCCGCTGTGGCAATCGCAGCTTCGGTGGAAAAGGGGAAAGGTTGCCTGTTCAAGTGAATTTGTGCATTTAAGGGGTGCTATAAGCTCGCGAGGCTAAACGCCGGGACTGGCGACAGACATGCACCCGTTTAAACGCTACCCTACCTATAAACTCGTCCAAGTTCTGGTCAGCCTTCCGTCGCCTTACTGGAACTAAACCCTCCCCCTACTGTCCTCTTCTCCATGATGATCACCCCTTCCCTGACACCCTCAGTAAGGCCAATCACTGTGCCTCCTACCTCTCCGATATCTTTTCCATCCCCGATGATCCCCAGTTCGATTACTCCCTCTTCCCAGATGTCCGCGATCGAACTGACACCTCTGTCCCTCCCCTCGCACCTGGTTTCCAGTACTTGGACAACATTGAACACACGGAACTAATTGCCCCTATCACTACACAGGAGCTCATTGCTACACCCCTCAGAAAACGCAACACCTCTCCTGGTCACGATCGTGTCACCGACCGCCACCTTCGTGAAGCTCCTGTCTCTTTCCTCTCCACCCTCGCCGCGCTCTACAATGTAGTCCTGTCCACCGGCTACTACCCCGACCTGTGGAAAACCTCCCGTATCCTGATGTTCCTTAAACCTGGTAAACCGCCGTCCTCCGCCTCCTCCTACCGTCCCATCAGCCTTACCTCGGTCTTCAGCAAGGTCCTGGACTCCATCCTCACCCGACGCATCCACCAGCATCTTCGCCAGCACCGCCTCCTTCCTGTTACCCAGTGTGGCTTTCGGCCGTCCTTCTCTTCCGATAACCTTCTTCACCTCACTCATCTCCTTTCCGAGCAGCTTACTTCCCGTCACTCAGCAATCTTCCTCTCCCTGGACCTCGAACGTGCCTATGACCGCGTATGGCATTCCGGTCTCCTCTTCAAGCTCCAAACCTTCGCCCTTCCCATTAACTACGTCCGTCTGATCGGCTCCTTTCTCTCCCACCGTCCTTCCTACGTCATCATCCATAAAACGGTTTTTCCCTCCGCCGGTGTGCCCCAAGGCTCCGTCCTCTCCCCCCATCTGTACCCTTTGTATACGGCGGACATGCAGCCGCCGCCACCCCCCGTCCACCTTCTCCAGTTTGCCGCTGACACCGCCTTCCTTGCCCTCGCCCCCACCCTGCAGCGTTCCCAACACCTTCTCCAATCCCATCTTGACCGGTTCACCGCTTGGTGCAACCAGTGGTTGCTCAAGGTCAATCCCTCCAAAACCCAGGCGATCATTGTAGGCAAAACCACCCCATCCTTCCGCCTCCTTGATTTCTATCTCACCGTCTATGGCCGTCCTATCGCCCTCACCCCCACCCTTAAGTACCTTGGCGTCACCCTCGACCGTCGCCTCTCCTGCAACCCCCATCTCCAGACAATCCAAGCCAAGGCACGCTCCCGACTCCGTCTCCTCAAGCTCCTTTCCGGCAGTAAGTGGGGTCTGGACCCCTCCACCATACTCCACACCTATAAATCCCTCATCTGCCCTATCCTTTGTTACGACCATCCGGCCTGGATCTCCGCCCCCCCTACCTTTTATAAATCCCTTCAAATCCTTGAACGCCATGCTCTCTGCCTCGCCTATCGCATGTCTCCCCTCCACCACGCAGATCCTGTACGACCGCATTCCGTTCCCCCACCTCCTCCTTTTCCTTGAAAGGATACAGATCCTGTACACCTCCCGGAAGCTCGATCCTTCTCACTCGCTTGTCTCGCCAATCAACTCCCACCCCCGCCCACTGACGCACCTGTATTCCCACGTCCCACCCGGTCTCCATCTCTCCACCCTCCTTACCCTCTCCCAAGGTGGCTTCCGCCAGCTCCCCCTCCCCGATGATGTCCTCCTCCCCTCCATCTACCCCTCCTGTCAACTTTGATCCTCCCCCCACTTCCTGTGTCTTTTCCTTTAGGCACCCTCCCTCCCTTCTCTTTTCTTTCCCCCCCCCATCTCCTTTCCTTCACCCCTCTTCCCCCAGGCTTCCCCTCCCCCTTCCTCCCTTCCCCCTATCTCCCCTGGCCGTGTGCATCTCTGCTCTCCCCTCTCCCTCTCCCACCCCCCTCCTCCACTCTTGGCAGGTCCCCAGACTCGTACACGCTCAGTGGACATTCGCGCGCCGGAGATCATCACTATCACTGTCTTGTGTGTATGCCTTCGTTTTGTGTTTAGCGTTCTTTCGCCGTCACGCCACCACTGTTCACGTGTGCCGTCGCAGTCATCCGTGTTATGTGCGCCGTGTCAACAAGTGTTAGTGTTTTTTCTCGTACAGCGTGAACGGCTTCATGTTTATTGCTTTTCGTGTCTACAGTTTTTTGCCCGCCGTTTTTATTGTATTACCTGTGCCACCTATATGTCATATTACTGTACCACTCATGGCTGAAGAGCAGCGTAATATGCTGCTGACAGCCCGCCTTATATAAGGTGATTAAAATAACAATGAAGCAAAAAAAAAAAAACTCGCCAGGCTCAGTTGGTCAGCCTGATCAGTGTGGTGCAATCAGTATCTGTCTGTCGTCCGGAGTGTTAGGATGTGTTAGGCCGCCAGTCTGCTCGAGCTGCTCAGGCAACGGACATTGGCGGTTGGATCGATCGGTTGGCCGGTCGCGCACTGAGACACAAGATGACTTGTCCGTGTTGAGCGTCGGCGCATGTGAGGTCGCCACGTCAGTCCAGTGGGCCGTGCCGTATAGCGAGGGGTAGTGGCTTCGCGGCCGACACGAGAGCAACAGGAGTCAACTCACGACACCGGTCTTGCTGGTGCGAGCAGCGACGCCGTGAGAGGAGAAATCGGCGCGCCTTCATGCGTCCGTTGAAGTGGCTGGCAGTGAACGATTCGGGAGAGCGTTTTGGGGACCCTGCCCCGGCAGTGTAAGTTCAGTTTCCCACTCTAATTTAAAATCGAAGACATGAAAGAAATAGTATGCCAATGGGGAAAGACAAGCTGAATTCTTTCTCGAATAATACGTGTGGAATCAGAAATATGTTATACCAGCTATGTATAAACCAACCGAAATCAGCACAGTCTCATCCATTCGGCGCTAAAGAATTCGAGTCAAGTGTCGAAACAATTCAGTCATAATCATAATCAATATCAAGTTCCCCGTTAGATTTGTTGTTACTCGGTTAAAAACGTTATGGGGCACTCAAAAATAGAGCTGCCGACAAAATGTTTCTCTGCAGGTCAAAGAGATTGTATGACACTGTAGGGAAGCAGCCCACTCACGCCGTAGTAAATTCACATCAGTCTTTCCATTGTGTGCCAGCCAGTCCACTGTAACTAGCTCTGACGTCATAAATGTTGCGCAATACTTTTAAAATCAAGGAAATAACCTAAAACGGTTCTAGCATGTCAGGAGTAATACTAAATTAATATGTGTTGAATATCAGTTCGATAACTTTAACCATTTCCGAAATTTGGACGTTTTTCTGTAAAAATCATTGGCGCAACAGAAAAGAGATAGAGACTTAAAAATTTATATTTAGATTCCTTTTCCATAATAACTTAATAGAAACAGTACTTTGGATCTCACAAATTCAGATTTTTGTTGAAATTCATAATTTGCTGATTTTTGTCTTAAACATTAAGGAAGCAAGATAGATTAAGTAGGCTAATAAATAAGGCTAGGATGTTTATATTTAAGTAGAATGGAGATCCGCTATAACCATAAAGATGTGAGAAGTTTCATTTGAGGCCGGCCGAAGTGGCCGCGCGGTTCTGGCGCTGCAGTCTGGAACCGCGAGACCGCTACGATCACAGGTTCGAATCCTGCCTCGGGCATGGATGTGTGTGATGTGCTTAGGTTAGTTAGGTTTAACTAGTTCTAAGTTCTAGGGGACTAATGACCTCAGCAGTTGAGTCCCATAGTGCTCAGAGCCATTTTTTTTGAAGTTTCATTTGAATAACTATAAAACTATAGCGATAGCGTATCTCCAAAGGGCAAGTTCAGAGCTCGTCTACTGCGTGCAGTGTAATTAAATTAATTCTCTCGCCCAAAATAATTGACTTAGCCACGTCAGAATTTTATTATGATTACTTACCTGTGTGCTGAATGCACATTTAAATTGAGAGCTTCATCGGCCATCAGCAGAAGAAGCTATGATTTATTCAATAACTTAAAGTGGTGCATTACTGGCCCAGCGGCTAGTCGGGAGAGCCGATTTCATCAGGCGTTCCCTTAGCTGTCCGCACCGCGGCTTTATATATAAGAACGCTGCACGAGGAAGCAAGGCCCCAGTTCTCTCCAGTCGCTGAATAGCACACCATCTGTGTCGGGAGTCGCGTCGCGTCGGTATCATTGCTATAAACAGCCTCGGATGCCGTATTAAGTTACTCGGGATACGCGTAACCATGAAATCATTTTCGAGTGAAGTGTTAATTCTGGGATGACTTTAATTATCGATTTTCAGTTTGCGTATGTCGTATTTTCACGTGCCGCCGCGGGACAAACATTCTACCATTATTTAGCGTGGCGTTTGATGAACCTAATCATCAAATTATGGTGAGCATTCATTTAAACATTTAATTTGGACAGTTATAGTTGCATCGGCGCATTAGACTCTGAACGGCTCTGTTAGATTATGTGGATTTGTTTCTTTTTTTTTTATCTGTGACTTTCAGAATACAGAGAATTTTTAGAAAATCGTTTTTTGATTACGAATCCCAGACAGTCTCCTAATTTCTCAGAGCTATAAGCTGCAGCTATAAGTGTGTTTCTCAGATGAAGTGGGCACTAGGAATTCTAATTACAGGCTTCACGTTTTGCTAATCACTTTCTGGTTGCCAATATTGTAGTTAGAGGGCCAGTGTTGAGAACGGCAAAAGACAGCATAAATAATAGGAACATTTAACAACAATAATTCCACCCGCCGCCGCACATATGGTTAATCGGCCGGGAAAAGCAATGTTTCTACATTCAAACATTTTATATAACAACATTATTCCACCAGCTGCCCCACAACACTAATGATACGAGCATCTCGGTTCTATTTTCAATCCATCTACGCCACGTAATCACACTCCTGTACTTATAACATCAATCAAGTAGACAGAAAAAGTAATTCGAGCCAGAGAGACTTTTGTTCCTTGCCTTTCTGCCAATGATGTGATACGCTGAATTAGTCTGTACAGATGGCCAGAGAAACGATGTACCGAAGAACGCACAAAAACATAAATGACGCCAATAATAATGCCGTATGAGAGTATAGTATATAAAGTCAGTGGCTAGATATTAGCAACGAGCCGACATTTGACCGTAAAATAAGATCTTTACTCACAGGTTATGAGAAACATGCTGTTCAGTGTTTATTCATGGTACACGAGTAATTACTGCCCGATCGCTGACTTTAGAGTTGGAACGGGTAAGCAGTAAGATATACTCTCCAGACTGAAGACCCAAACGAACTCCAACGTCTTAATTTTATGAAAAATACAGGAAACTGTGGATTAAAGAGAAGCAAAGGCGCCGAATGCCAAAATCACGTTTGCCATTTTTGTGGTATAAAGCGAGTTGTATCCTGTAGTTATGTTTGACGCCAGTCATCAGAACCACAAGATTACTCGCAGCGACAGATGGTGTTTTCTTGGTATTGAAAGGCATCACGAGACTCACATCTGAGGCATTAGTAACGATGAAATGACCGTAGACATGATTAGCAACATTGACGAAAGTATTATAGTGTTTCTCAAAAACCATATTCAACTTTTCTCTCCTTAGCAATACTTATCATAATGAGTAATAAGAAATGTTAATCAACCTGGCTTCAGAAAAAAACTATGGCTCTCCACCTGCATTAATAAAGTAACTGAGAATCTCAAACAAGATATGGTTATACACGAAGCTACTATTTTAGCGATCCTAGATTTCATTAAGGCGTTAACTACAGTTGATGGATATACCTCACGTTAAAAAAAATCAGTCAGCTGAATTTCTCTAACAGTACGCTACTACGATTCAGCAGCTACGTGAGTAACTGGTTTCAATGAGTAATGTGTTAACTCCTGAAGTCAACAAAGATGAATTTACTAACTGGTGCCCCCTGCCCCACACAACTCCAGTCGTTGACCCACTGCCTATCTTTCTGTACATCAGTTACACAGTGTCTGTGTTATATTGATGCTATCATTATTTATAAGTGGATGGCATCATAGTCCATGAAAGTAACAGCACTACTGCTTCTGCCATGTCAAGCAACAGATATTACTTGCATTCACGATCAAGATGGGCACAAAGCTCCAAAGTATCAAATTCATAAAAATCACAAGTTGTTCTGATATCGACCTGGAAGTTCATTGGTGAACATTTACGTATATCAGTTCCTCGCATACTTCTTAAACGTGTCCATTAAAAGAATTTATGTAAATGAAAAAGATCTCAACACCCTTCCGCACGACCATCTCAATGTGGATGGACAAACTTGCACCAGACGCAGGAAGTGTTTCTCTTGCCTATCTGCAATTCAAAATTATTTCCACCTAAAGTAAAACAAACACTATGACACTCATTAGTTCCACTGAACCTGTAGAACTGAGATACAAAAGGTTACCAAAACACAGGCTGTGGCAAGAGCTGTGTCCAGCGTTGGGCGTTAACTGATGCCGGGTAGCCCCGCTCCGGTTGTCGCATACATAGCCGTTCGTTCGGTCTGACTCTGGCAGGTGGCGTAATGGTTTTAGCTGAGAAAAATTGGACGATTATGAAGTGTCCTTGAAAAGAAGCCCAATAAATTCATTTCGCCGTTTAGAAATTGAAGCATGTGTGTCAGAAGCGACTACTAACACAGCTATACAGAACTCAAGCTGAAACATTGCAAACTAAACAGTACATAGGCTGACCAACCAGATACTGTTGCTCGGCGTCAGTTTGATATTACATTATATTACAGCCTATTATCACGGCGGGATTAATCCTGAAATGGTCTTTTCGCTGCTGGTGAATGGCTGCATTTCTCAGAATACGTGAACTCGCTGAACAGTCGCTAAGGAAGCCGGTGAAAATACTATTTATCGTAATAAATTATCTGTTTTGCATAATCAAAAGATATCAACTCTAGCGACAGATCCTGAATGAAGTAGTATCGAGTTACTTCAAACCAGACCTACTTTAACCGGTGCGAGTTTCTGAACCCACAGAACGCATGCCATTACGCATTATCCTCATCAACACTATGAGCAGCCGTTGCATTCTGTTAAGACTTGTGTTTTCAGTGTAATTTCCGGGCCGGTTTTACGTTACCTACCCAACAGATTAACACGGCAGAAAGAACAAGAACTTCAGACCAGTCGAGCTAATCATGAGTAGCTTCCGTAAGATTTTTTTATCATGTCAGCCCTTTTCTATGATCAGAGTAGAACGGAACCGGTAAAGGACGTGATTTTAACTGTTTTTGTTTTTATCAATGGCTTATTAGTACTGGTGCCCTCAATACCTATAATAGGATTTCAATTTTCTATCTTCATTACGTTACTGAAGTACAAGATCTGGTATGTCCAGCTCTAAATCTCCTTCTTCATTTAAGCCGCACAATCATGGACGAATCTGTCCAGTTAACTGTATCTAATTAAGAACCACACTGCTGCTAAGGCACTGTTATCGTCGGTGTAGTTTCCCTATCGACGTATCCCAACGTTCTTCCTCTGTTCAAAAGCTAGTCAGTATCCCCGTAACAACGTCAAAGCACAAGTAGATCTCTACACCCATTCGTCGGAACAGTTACGTTCTGAGGATTGTAGTTCACATGTTATTAATGACATTGAAATTACTGTAATACCTATATTCATTGCTAACGCTACCATTATTGTTATTAAAGTTATTATTATACGAATTCATGCTGAAAAGTAATACCTCTGAATTTCTTATGAGAAAACTCTTAAAGCTTCCTAAATACACTCCTGGAAATGGAAAAAAGAACACATTGACACCGGTGTGTCAGACCCACCATACTTGCTCCGGACACTGCGAGAGGGCTGTACAAGCAATGATCACACGCACGGCACAGCGGACACACCAGGAACCGCGGTGTTGGCCGTCGAATGGCGCTAGCTGCGCAGCATTTGTGCACCGCCGCCGTCAGTGTCAGCCAGTTTGCCGTGGCATACGGAGCTCCATCGCAGTCTTTAACACTGGTAGCATGCCGCGACAGCGTGGACGTGAACCGTATGTGCAGTTGACGGACTTTGAGCGAGGGCGTATAGTGGGCATGCGGGAGGCCGGGTGGACGTACCGCCGAATTGCTCAACACGTGGGGCGTGAGGTCTCCACAGTACATCGATGTTGTCGCCAGTGGTCGGCGGAAGGTGCACGTGCCCGTCGACCTGGGACCGGACCGCAGCGACGCACGGATGCACGCCAAGACCGTAGGATCCTACGCAGTGCCGTAGGGGACCGCACCGCCACTTCCCAGCAAATTAGGGACACTGTTGCTCCTGGGGTATCGGCGAGGACCATTCGCAACCGTCTCCATGAAGCTGGGCTACGGTCCCGCACACCGTTAGGCCGTCTTCCGCTCACGCCCCAACATCGTGCAGCCCGCCTCCAGTGGTGTCGCGACAGGCGTGAATGGAGGGACGAATGGAGACGTGTCGTCTTCAGCGATGTAAGTCGCTTCTGCCTTGGTGCCAATGATATTCGTATGCGTGTTTGGCGCCGTGCAGGTGAGCACCACAATCAGGACTGCATACGACCGAGGCACACAGGGCCAACACCCGGCATCATGGTGTGGGGAGCGATTTCCTACACTGGCCGTACACCGCTGGTGATCGTCGAGGGCACACTGAATAGTGCACGGTACATCCAAACCGTCATCGAACCCATCGTTCCACCATTCCTAGACCGGCAAGGGAACTTGCTGTTCCAACAGGACAATGCACGTCCGCATGTATCCCGTGCCACCCAACGTGCTCTAGAGGGTGTAAGTCAACTACCCTGGCCAGCAAGATCTCCGGATCTGTCCTCCATTGAGCATGTTTGGGACTGGATGAAGCGTCGTCTCACGCGGTCTGCACGTCCAGCACGAACGCTGGTCCAACTGAGGCGCCAGGTGGAAATGGCATGGCAAGCCGTTCCACAGGACTACATCCAGCATCTCTACGATCGTCTCCATGGGAGAATAGCAGCCTGCATTGCTGCGAAAGGTGGATATACACTGTACCAGTGCCGACATTGTGCGTGCTCTGTTGCCTGTGTCTATGTGCCTGTGGTTCTGTCAGTGTGATCATGTGATGTATCTGACCCCAGGAATGTGTCAATAAAGCTTCTCCTTCCTGAGACAATGAATTCACGGTGTTCTTATTTCAATTTCCAGGAGTGTAAAATGAAATTTATCAAAATTCTACAGCTTTATTCTTCATGTCTATGTATTTATTTCTCATTATAGTCTCTTTGACAACGAATATATTTCTCCCAAAGACCCAGTTCGTTGACGCCATCACTGTACAACGTTAGACTTTGTTGACGGAATCACAATCTCACCGCTGCTTGTACCGCTTCATCACTACCAAAGTGACGTCCTTGAAGGTGTAATTAACGTTTTTGAAACAGATGAAAATCGGACGGGGTCATGTCGGGACTGTCTGGAGGGTGATAGCTGACTGTTAAACAAGGGCGTGGGAATGTTGCAGATGTCGCAGCTCTCGAGTGTGGTCTGACATTGTAACGCAAAAGGATAGGGTGCGCCATGTGTAGACGAATTCTTCGAATCTGTGTTTTCAGGTTTTTGAGGGTCTCGCAGTACCGTGAAGAGCTTACAGTGGTGGCTTTGGGGACGAATTTGAAACGCACCGCATCTTGAATATCCCAGAACACTGAGCATGGCTTCGCCTGCTGATGGCATGGTCCTGAACGTTTTTAGCGACAGAGGTCCTTTGTGGCAGTACGCCATTGATGCTCTTTTTTTTCCGGAGTCGGAATGAGGAACCCAGCTTTCACCACCTGTCACAGTGTTGTTAAGGAACCCATCACCGTACACCGATTTCATTGTTCTACGGAGTGAAATTGGGAGCACGTTTTCTGTGATTAAAAATTCGAGTACAGCACGCTGCTTCTCATGCACAGACATATTTACGTTACACACTGCCACGTAACACGCTACAATTAGAAGCCCTATAGCGGCAGTGGGTTGCCCCTTGCATCAACGAAGCAGAAAGCGACAATTCAGAGGCGTTACTTTTCAGCACACCTATTTACTTATATTACGTTCAACTCATCTAATGTGCAAGTTACTGTGTTAGCTGAAACCGGAATCTATAAGGATACCTGCCCACATTTGACAGAAGTCCCAAAATTTTTTAATCTTGTCAGGTAAAATTAACTCGCACATTAATGAAACATGTAGATGATGTTTGTAGAGGTATACCGAAATTAATATCCAATATGCTGTTCATAAAGTATTATCAATGTCAAGTCGTATTTCTTAAACTGTATTATGTCTTGAATCACTTTCAATATAAAAAAAATAGTTAACTTGGTAACAACGTATGTAAAAGATAACAATATAAGTCATTACTGGTAGAACTGAATGCAGAATGGTTTGCAAAAATGGCTCTAAGCACTATGGAACTTAAAATCTGAGGTCGTCAGTCCCATAGACTTAGAACTACTTAAACCTAACTAACCTAAGGACGTCAGACACATCCATGCCCGAGGCAGGATTCGAACCTGCGACCGTAGTAGCAACGTGGTTCCGGAGTGAAGCGACTAGAACCGCTCGGCCACAGCAGCCGGCGAATGGTTTGCAGGTAGACGCTGTCCCACTTTCCCCATCTTCAATAATAGTATCTTGGCCAGAGGAAATATATTCGTAGTAAGAATACACCAAAGAATCAATTAGAGAATTCATTTTGTTACCAACTCTAGTCAAATGGTTCAAATGGCTCTGAGCACTATGGGACTTAACAGCAGTGGTCATCAGTCCCCTAGAACTTAGAACTACTTAAACCTTACTAACCTAAGGACAGCACACAACACCCAGTCATTACGAGGCAGAGAAAATCCCTGACCCCGCCGGGAATCGAACCCGGGAACCCGAGCGTGGGAAGCGAGAACGCTACCGCACGACCACGAGCTGCGCACAACTCTAGCCAAATTTTAATATACTAATATTTCGAATAACGTTCTGTACATCTATTACAGCACAGTCTTAACAATAATGATCCGCTTTGACGTCACTGCTCTACAGTTAATTCAAATCGTTACAAGGATTATCCACAACTGATGAAACATTCCGTATTTTAATGACTCTTTTTGCTGTTGAATGGTGTATAAAATGTTGAGTGACGATTCACTGAAAACACTGCAGAAACAACAGAATATCTTTAGTTCAGTTACGTTCTCCCTCCATAAATTCCCTTCAAGACCTATGAGACCGTGAATTGATCTGAAGACAAAACTAAAGCGAACCTGTCTGAATGAAAACTGCTTTTTGGGTGCCATGTAGAAAATCAAAGATTGAATTGTAGATGTAGGGATTGATGGCCATGGTGCTCTAGTGGGTAGAGACTCTGGCCCTCGAAGTGCCAGGTTCAATCATGGATAGGGACAGGGAACTTCTCCCGTTCCAGTGCCACTGGGACTGCTCCCAATTGTACCACCTTGAGTGCTGATCGGAACGTAGTTAGTTTACCGCATAGTCACGCGTGCCTGGGCAGGTTTTCCTCAGTCTTGTTTGAGTTTTCGTGTGTGTCACATCGTTGTTTTGTCCGTAGCCTTAGTTGTGTGTGGCCGTTGGTAGTGTCGTAGTCCGCTCATAGTGTCTGCCATGGTTTCCAAGTGTTTTCTAAGAAAAAGTACAGTCAACTTTCGTCTTGTCTATTTTGATTCTGATAACTATGTCGTTTTCGTGAAGTTTTTGTATCCACTGCAGGTAGATAGTTGGCTTTTGCATCATGGTTTCAGGTTCCCTTTAATGACCGTGATGGTTCCATAAGTAAACCTGAAATGGATTATGTTAATGCCCGAGTGTTCAGTCTCCCGCCGGAATTTGATGACAGTTTACTTAAGGAAATGTCGCTAGCTTGTGGAGATGTGAGGGGTATAAGACTCGAACGCTGGTCCACTCAACACCAGTTGCAGTTTCATAGCGGAATCCGTTCATTGAAGGTTATAGTCAAACTTAACATTCTTTCCCAGCTACAGGTCTACGGTTACTTCAGTCATGTAACGTATAGCAAGTAAATGGGCACATGCTTTCTCTACAATGAAAGTGGACACCTTTCTTATAACTGGCCGCGGCATATATTTGTGTCGGAAACTGATGTTAGATGATCTTGTTTCTACTGCTCAAGTAGTTGGTGCCACGTCTTCCCCTGGTGCAACGGAACAACAGAGTGACATTCAGCTTTACCCTCGCAGCACGGCACTGAAATGTTTTGCTGCCTAGTCGGCATTGTCCGCAGTGCAACATGAGAGACATCGTATGCACGATGTTGAGGAATCGAATTTGCCTACTACTCCCCTAACCCTTTCAGAAGTAAATTTTTCGGTTGATGTATCTTGTAGTGCTAAGTCCCGCATTCCTGATTGGGCCGATTGTGCGAAAGCAGCTTCTGGAGTCTCCAGCTTCTGGAGTCTCTTGTGGTCTCCTAATATTCCTCCCGCGATCGAGGTCACTCCTCCAGAACCGTCCGGTGGGGAAGTCGTTGAACCTTCTGATGTTTCAGTGATTCAACAGTAGCAAATTGGGGCGACCCTATAATTACCTGGTCTCTTGATATCACCCATTCAAATGACGTTGGAACGACCAACTGGACTGGGCCTCTGCGGCTCCTTGTTTGTCACCTACTTTGTGTAATGTTCAAGAACCACCCACGTTCCCCACTGCCGATGCTGTATAGCCTTGTAACCGTAGTAAGCAACGCATCCATTGTGAACGTACGGTGGCTCATAAAAACAAGAAACATAAAGACTCCAGAGGCTGAAGTGCAAGCTCCTTTCCCTTCTTGTGACTCGTTAATTGACTCAGCAGTGGATCTTGACACACACTGATGACGTAATTTGGTTGGACAGCAGATCGAATTTCGTATCTTGTTTTAAAGTATGAAAGCTTACACGTTTCTTTGTTAATAGGATGGAATCGGACCTGCGGTTCTCTTAGTATCTTCAGTTTATCTATGATTCCTGTGCGGATGTCGTATTCCTACAAAAAGTGCAATTTACTCGTTTTTCTCTCTCTGTTTCTTTTTTTCGCTGTGGTTACTGTGGCTCCAGGAAATTACACGGGGATTGCCCTGTTTCTAGGGAGGGCAATCCCACTGAACGGATTGAAGTTCTTGATAATGGTAGAGGCATAGGATTTACTTTTCTTCACTTGACTTGATTCTCCTTTACGCTCCGTCCGGTACGGAAAGCACTTTGGACTGTTCCCGATTTTGTAAGGAATAGGTGGTTTAGTTGCTACAGCAAAGTCCGCAGAGTGTTTTGGTATGTAGTGATCTTAACTGTGTCTGACGCCCTGTAGATTAGTCTCCTAATTTTCATTTTTGCCGGGAGCTAAAAGATGTGGCTCGTTCTTTGAAACTGCAAGATGTTTGGGCCTGTAAATATTGGACTCTTGTCAAATTTACCTATTTCGAGGCTACTTCTATTTATATGATAGGATTTCGGCTGTCGATGTCAACCCCGTCGGCTTCAAAGACAACTATGCGGTGATTGTTACTTTACATCACACGCGACAATCGGTGAAATTGTTTCGATCACCTTGGATGCTGGATGTGGTGCATTTAGAGGATCGGTCTCTGGATGACGTGTTCCGGGAAGTTTGGGACCTTAGTTTCCGTTCAACTGCGCGATATGCCTCCATTTTGGAATTCTGGATGCAGATGTCAAAGTCGAAGCTCCGACAAACGTTCATGCGAATCTGCTGCGCTGGTACAGCGCGGAGATATCGGAGGACTCAATGATTTTACTGCTCTCTCGTATGTGGCATTTATGAAAGTGCTCATCAATCTCCGCTACGGATTGCAAACGTCAGGCGTGTAAATACGCAATTGCTACCTTTCAAGCACAGTCAAATGGAAGGGTTAAGGATACGATCCAAACCTCGTTCCGTAGTAGCAGAGGAATTGAATTCTTTACATCATCCGATTCGACGTCAGACCCGTCGCCGACATCCGTGTATCACGTCACTATAGACAGAGGACTGTAATCATGTGACGGCAGCAAAGGATATATCGCATGCTCTACGTCAATTCTACGTTGAGCTTAATGTGCTACCCGTTCCTGTCAGAATGACATCCGATTTGTTTGCTAGGGATCTGGATCGCAGACGTACACCAGGTCAAAATACTACGCTTTTAGACGCTTTTCAGTGTGACGATGTCTATGATCTTATTGTCAGATCGCCTTCTAGCAACCTGCCTGGGTTGGGAGGCCTGCCTAAGGAGTTTTATGTGCGTTTTTGCCTTTGTTGGGTACTACTTTTACATTGCACTTGAACGAAGTGTTGAGAGGGGCGTTTGTTTCAGACTCATTTGAAGTTGACGAAATTGTGTTAAAACCTGAATATTTAGGTCATGCAGAAAATGATATATTTCGGCCGATTACCTTACTAAATTTTGATCGTAAGACAGCGGCGGGGGCGGTGAATAGCAGGCTCTCTGCGTTGCTGTGGAATGTTTTAGCGACCATTAAAGTTACACTATATGATCAAAAGTATCCGGAAAACTCCAAAAACATACGTTTTTCATATTAAGTGCATTGTGCTGCCACCTACTGCCAGGTACTCCATACCAGCGACCTCAGTAGTCAATTGACATCGTGAGAGAGCAGAATGGGGCATTCCCTGAACTCACAGACTTCGAACGTGGTTAGGTGATTGGGCGTCACTTGTGTCATACGTCTGTACACGAGATTTCCACACTCCTAAACATCACTAGGCCCACTGTTTCCGATGTGATAGTGAAGTGGAAATGGGATACGTACAGCACAAAAGCGTACGGGCCGACCTCATCTGTTGACAGACAGAGACCGCCGGCAGTTGAAGAGCGTCGTAACGTGTATTACGCAGACATCTATCCAGACCATAACACAGAAATTCCATACGGCATCAGGATCCACTGCAAAGTACTGTGACAGTTAGGTAAGAGGTGAGGAAACTTGGATTTCAGGGTCGAGAGGCCGCTCACAATCCACACATGACGCCGGTAAACGCCACACGACGCCAGGATTGGTGTAAGGAGCGTAAACATTGAACAGTGGAAAAAGCTGTGTGAGCGACTAATAGCGGTACACATGTGGCTATCCGATGGCAGGGTGTGGGTATGGCGACTGCCCGGTGAACGTCACCTGCCAGCGCGTGTAGTGTCAACAGTAAAATTCGAAGGCAGTGGTGTTATGGTGCAGTCGTGTTTTTCATGGAGGGGCTTGCACCCCTCGTTGTTTTGAGTGGCACTATTACAGCAAAGGTCTACATTGCTGTTTTAAGCATCTTCTTGCTTCCCACTGTTTAAGTGCAATTCGGGGATGGCGATTGCATCTTTTAACACGATCGAGCACCTGTTCATAATGCTCGGCCTATGGCGGAGTGGTTACAGGACAATAACATCCCAGTAAAGGACTGGCCTGTACAGAGTCCTGACCTGAATCCTACAGAACACCTTTGGGATTTTTTGGAACGCCTACTTCGTGCCAGGCCTCACCAACCGACATCGATACCTCTCCTCAGTGCAGCAGTCCGTGAAGAATGATCTGTCATTCACCAAGAAGCCTTCCAGCACCTGACTGAATGCCTGCGAGAGTGGAAGCTGTCATCAAAGCTAAGGGTGGGCCAATGCCATATTGAATTCCAGCATTACAGATGGAGGGCGCCACGAACTTGTATGTCATTTTCATCCAGGTGTCCGGATACTTTTGATCACATAGCGTATATTCCTGTTCCTACTATTCTTACACCTATAGCTGACTGTCGTGATGTCCTAACTCCTAGTGCTTTGGCATTTTTGGATTTTGTCAAGGCTTTCGATCGGGTCAGACAAGCCTACCTGTTGCAGGTCCAGGAATTGAAGCGCTAAGGGTCTTGTCTAATCCGTTTACGGGTATCCAAGCTTCGGTGGCTGTAAATGGCCAACTGACACCCCCGATTACGATCCGTAGGGTTTTCCTCAAGTAAGTCCGCTTTCAGTGTCGTTGTTTGTTCGATCATTTGAGCTCCTTCTTCGAAGAATCGTCGCTCAGTTATAAGGATGAACACTCTTGGCCGAGACGCTCTCAGTATGCGCATAGACAGATGACGTGATGGTGTTACTCCGTTCTCCTGCTAAGATTCCATTGCTGAAGCCTACTTTGGATGTCTTTTGGGTTGTATCTAGTGCCCGCATTAACGAAGGTAAATGTCGATTTCTCTAATTACGGTGTTTTGATAATGCTGTCATTTCGTGGGTGTGGTGGCTGATATATGGCCGATAGACATAAATCTTTAGAAGTCATGGAAGTCGTTTCCGGAGAGCAGCAATACTGGAACACGAACGGCGTTTCCTTAACCTGCTTCAGAAAGTTCGGATCCTGGATACCTATGTCTTGTGCAATGCAGATCACATCGCTCAGGTTTTTCCCCTTCCCTCGATGATGGCGAGGAAACTAAACCGACTGTCTAGTTGTCTTTTATGCAACCATAAAATTTTTCTGTTACAACATGAGGTGGCTGCGCGTGCGCGTTCTCTCGGGGGTTTGGACTTTCTGATATTCAAAGGAAAGCGTCTCTATTATTTGGTCCCGCACTGTACTGCCTATCTCTCACGCAATCCACACATTTACGTCTCCGTTATTGTACTGAAATGACCGAGTGAAGTAAACTTAATAGCTCTGAATGCTCGTGAATTTTACGTTGCTGTCACTTATTTGGGAGTTGATATTCTACAGTGGCATCATCTCAAAAGCGTGTGATTCCATATTAGCCTTCCTGTTCTACCAATGGTGGTGCGATAACAGAGATAGGCACATTGTAACTAAAATAGCCACAGGCATAGGTTCTTTAGACTGAAAAATGGCGTCATGTGATACACAACGTTACCCACCAGTGAGCGCATATTTCGTTTCCCTTTTGTTTTGTTTACAACCTGTAGGTTTCCAGGCACGCACTTTACCGTCTTTTTGGCTTTTTCTTATACCTTATTACCTGCTACTCAAAAAAGAAAAAAACAAAACAGTACTTAATCATATATAGCACCGCCACTTTTACACCAAGAAAAAGTCCATATCCAGTCATTGCCAACAAAAAAATTTTTAACTTTTATAAATTGAAACAAACAAGACGAGCAGAGCCACAAAAATGGAATAATCTATGTAAGATTAGTCCTCAAAAGGGGCCATGACAATATGACCGCAAGAATCGGCTAAGTCAACCTATGCATTGACGAAGAAATACGATGTTCAACGAATTGGCGAATAAGTCGCGATATTGTGACAAGCGAAACAATTCCAACACGCAGTGGACATATGATGGTGGAAGACGAGTGAGACCCTATCACCCCATCCATCTACTATGTAATGAGCATAGTGGCCCAACAATCATGCAACTGTATTAGACTTTGCCCTCACAAAGTAGGAGCACCCTGCACGCAATAGGGTATCAGCCGAAAATACAGTCTCCACGGATCGAGTTAGAAACACTGTTCCTTAATCCGGTGCCAGTTCGCTTCCTGACGATCAGAGGTAAATCTATGTTGTAGCACTTCTATGGTGGGACAACGAATGCACTGATCCGTGACAGTAAGTCCGCTACGAAATAAACACTGTTCCTTAATCCGGTGCCAGTTCGCTTCCTGACGATCAGAGGTAAATCTTTGTTGTAGCACTTCTATGGTGGGACAACGAATGCACTGATCCGTGACAGAAAGTCCGTTACGAAATATGCGCTCACTGGTGGGTAACGTTGTGTTTCACTTGACACCACGAGGGCGGCACCACCATTGGTAGAACAGGAAGGCTAATATGGAATCACACCGTCTTCCAAAAAATTTGCACCGATTCCCGTTCAAACAGAGCCGTACCGTCAATCCCTTCCCTGCGCAATGACAAAAATGTGCTTTTGAGATGATGCCACTGTAGAATATCAACTCCCAAATAAGTGACAGCAACGTAAAATTCACGAACGTGTTTTAACTGGAAACTGAATCGACCAACATCGACAGACGGGGACGTCTTTGGCGTGTGATCAAAATGTCATAATGTCATAGACCTCGCACTCAAAAAAAAAAAAATGTTCAGATGCGTGTGAAATCTTATGGGACTTAGCTGCTAAGGTCATCAGTCCCTAAGCTTACACACTACTTAACTTAAAGTATCCTGAGGACAAACACACACACCCATGCCCGAAGGAGGACTCGAACCTCCGCCGGGACCAGCTACACAGTACATGACTGCAGCGCCCCAGACCGCTCGCCTAAATCTCGGATTCGATCCCAGCTGCCGGCCGCGGTGGTCTCGCGGTTCTAGGCGCGCAGTCCGGAACCGTGCGACTGTTCCGGTCGCAGGTTCGAATCCTGCCTCGGGCATGGATGTGTGTGATGTCCTTAGGTTAGTTAGGTTTAAGTAGTTCTAAGTTCTAGGGGACTTATGATCACCGCAGTTGAGTCCCATAATGCTCAGAGCCAATTGAACCATTTGATCCCAGCTCCAGTGCTTAAAATATAATCAGACAGAACAGCAGGTTCAGTTCGTCGACGTCCAGGGTTCAGTCCCGAATAGTGGCAGGGAATTTTCCTCGTTCCAGTCTCTCCAGGATGGACCCAGGTCCAGTCGGGGGTGGGGGGTGGGGGGCACGGATCAGCCACCACTTCCCCTCCTAGCGCCGCGGTGAATGCGAAGGCTGCACTCCACATACCGTCACACCAATAGTCCGATCACTGGCTTCCTCCACTGACTTTACCTCTTTTACCTTTCCTTGTCTAGAGAGTTGCTAAGGTTACGGAATGGAATTGTTGATCAGTCAAGAGCTCTTTGGGATCATTGTTGTGGACGAAGAGAAATTACCGCTATTCTCATTGTTTCGAAAGGTATTCCTTGTTACACATCCCTATTGATACCAATTATTGCAACGATAATCGCCAGCGAAATGTTTGCTCAGACAATTACGGACAGTGGGTAGCTTTTATGTTAGTGCATGTTAACCAGGTACTGCATGTAACCACGCCTAAATACAGTACTTCCTAGTCTGAGAGTGTGCCTCTGTTTTTTCTACGACGTCTGCCGGAGTGAGCGCAGGCAATCCATTTAAGTGCGACGCCAGGAAGTTGACGCGCAGCTCTCTAGGCATTTGGCGAACGTTTCAGCCTCCTCTCCCGAGACTACAGAGGAATTAGGGGGAGAGACAGCATGAGAAATGAATGGGGGATACGTAAGGGTACCCTCAAGAATACAGAATAAGTGGGAGGGGCGAGGAAAGTTATTTCTATAAAGATTTAATGTCATTTGTGTATTTTTAAGAAACACGGCACCAGAATGGACGGATTGTAAAAAGAAGAAGAAGCAGCAGAGCTGGTGCATTTTTATCTCTCTCTTTGCAAATTCACTTTGCGGGAACACGTGGGGAATATTCAAACCGGCCCGCCTTAAATATGCTTTATGAATTTGCAGCGTGCCTTGTAACGGCCTTCTCCCGTGAAACACGTCTCGCGGCTTTCCTCCCGCTGCAGCTGCCGGGTGAATTGAAGTAATTGCTGGAGTAATATAATTTAAACATAAAGTGTAGGAGAGGTCTTCCATAATTTCAATGAAAGTGCTCTTAGCATCGACTCAACTTGTTGACGATTTCCTACGGTATCAAACACAAGTCGCTTTCCAAACAACTATACATATTTCAATGCACGAATTCATTTTGAACACAACTGGTGAAGGTCATTTGTCTCGTTACTGGTCATAATCCACATAATTACTATATGCACTTTTGTTATTCTTCAGTCTGTGCTACCACATCTACTGTACAAGCGTCGTTGTGGGAATTTTTCAAAATACCATATCTCCTAAACTACCCACGCTAGAATTATGAAACAAACACCACTGACATTCTGATTTACCCTACCTTTAGTCTGTTAATGCCAAGCATTGTTCCATTTAAATAAGTATATGTTTGTACGTAAGATACACCTTTTTAGTATTATTACTCTCTCTTCATTGAAAAGTTACTATTTTTAAGTACTATTACTATCTCTTTATTGACTAACAATACGAGCACCTGACTGCTAATCCATTCCGTGTAAACCGCATATCAGTAGAACTTTTCATTTCCGCAATATTTGCAGAGCAAATTTTAGGTGATTCATCCTGTTTAGTGAAGTAAACTTTTTCATTAAGTCCCCACATAATTGGGCTCAAATTTTACCCACGGCCCATGGTTGGGGAATGTGATAAATGTACAATGGGGCACAGGCACATTAGGTTGCTGAAATAAGACAACATGTAACGCTTAAATATCTTCCAAGATGAAACGGTGGAGCTCCGTCTGTACCTTGGTCTCCAGGGTCATCTGAGCGCAGTCCTCAGGATCTTTATGTTGGGGTCGTCTCAAAAGTGAAACCTACAACATTCCAGTTGATTTAGCGGAAGCACTGCAGGAACGGGATGTATAGCCTTGTCAAGATCTTCGATGTGATCCCGATGTGTTTTGAAGAAATTGTAAAGTACTGCAGAGACGAGTGTAGCCCTACTTTCAGATATGAAGATGGCACGTGGAACCACATCATTAGCGAATGTACGATTGTCTCATTTCAAGGGCTCTGGTAGTATCATATCGTCTGTTTTGGAGGCAATGGATGGAATTTGAGCACAGCTATATGGGGATTTAATCGAAATGTTTACATTTAAAATTCATACTAAAGTCAGTGGTGGTTGCAACCACATATTCGTAATTATTTCAATAACTGTTCTTTTGTTAACACACATTTATTGTAACGTTTTTGTTTCTGTTACCGTATACTTTCAACCGTGTCAGCTTTCGATAACTACTATGATACGTCCAGGAGAATGACATTTTCTGGATAGTGGTTCCTCCGTTTGGAAACTATTTAAGTGTTTCTGTCGGATGATATTAATGAAATTTTGAACCGACTACTAGGATTTACGAGGCCAGTGTATCCAATACGTTAGTAGAGAAAGTAAAACCGATATGCTCAGTAACTATTTGGAAGGAAGGTGACGTTTCTGTCTCTAGTTCCTTTTGGGTAAATTTATATTCCTACAGGAAGCAGGCTGCAAAGTCACTACATTCTGTAGATATGCAACAACTAACGTAGCAGCACGTCGCAAACCTATGTATTGTAGTTGTAAATTACACTTCGTGTTTCCCATAATGAGACAGATATGGTTGTTTTAGCACTTTTACATATGTAAGGATAGACAAAAACGCGTTAACATTTAATATCTATGTGATTTCAAATTCATATTTTATAAGAACCATCGCCGTTCTATAAGGACAGATTCTGTTTTGAACTGTTAAGTTATCAGCGTGTATTTTGTTCACTTATAAAAAAACGATAGTGGTTTGAAATACTATATAAAATGAGCAAACCACTTCGACATTTCACTTGTTGTTCACTACAGTAATATGCTTTCATAACACAGATTTACAAAGCAGCTCTTACCGTACTGCTAAATAAGGATCTTAATTAGTAGTGTTAAATTGAGACAGTATAATATGGGCATCTTGCCTCATATTGATGCACACGTCTGCAAATCTGCAGGGCACTGAGGTATGTACTCAACCAGACATCGCGTTACAAATTCTGCCAGTTTCTTGCGCGTAGTTCACTCAGCGCATTCTATGACATCCTGTAACCGAGGCGCTTTCCCAAAATGAGGTGTTTAATCCCAGAACTTACTATTTTACCTGAATAATTGAGCTGAAAGAAATGGAAAGAAAACTGAACCAACGAAACTTAATGGAGGCTGAAGAGAAATAAGAATTGAGGAATACTATACCAGTCACGAAACAGAGCCCAAGTACAGCAGGAGAAAATATGTTGCATGTTCATGAGGCAGCTTCAAATAAATCGTTAGATGTTTCATAACGCAAATTGTATAAAAAATTACTAAACACTCATTCTGGAACCTCGAGCGTGTTACATGTTTGTATAATTGACCACAAATTTTCTCACTCTATAAATGTTTTGAAAGAGGACAAATACTTAGTGGCTTCAAGAGTGAGGGAATGTGTACCAAGCACTTGAGGCCATTTATCAGTACACAGGCACTCTAAATTTAGGGCAATTATTGATTGAAATCGGAAAAATAAATATTGCTCAGTGGACAGTAAAAACCACATTCTGGTGGTATAAAGTGTTGTGGAAAGAAAGCTTGGTAAGAAAGGAAAGCTTCTTCTAACAGGCACGTAAATTTAGACTAACAGAACGTGAAAAACTAACTTCGTGTTTGCTAAAATGCTTTTGGGGAATTTAGAATGAACTATTTTGGTCATTTGGAGGGAATTCGGAAAACCCCAACGCACATCCAGGAAGAAGTAATTAAAATTATTGTCACTGGGGTCAAAGTTGGCTGGAACACGCTACGTATACAGAAACTAGACTTCCAAAAACTTGGCGTTGCAGTATAATAGACATCTTGAGATTCTTAGGTGCAAAGGATCTCGACCTTTAGAGATGGTTGTGCCTACCACAGAAAACATGCATTAGAGGTGATTTGATGATGGGTCGAATTGAGAATAGCGGGTGCTAGATGGAAGACGGTGAAGTTGCAGAGAAAATTACCTGAAATATGACGAGAATGAGAAAAGGGTAACTAAAAGGCAACAGTTTCCTGGCCAACAAACACCCAAAATGAATATATGTTTCATTGAACACGTATTGTGATACTCGAATAAAGGAAGACTTTTCATAAACTTCTGAACTCTATTACTAGCGCTACAGTGAAGGCGTACACAATAAACTTCTATGTACCGTAGCACAGCGGGAAGACGGACAGGCAAGGAAAATTACTTCAGGCTGCTTGGATCGGGCGTAGATTGGCTTGGAGGGAAGTATAGCATCCCGCCCGTTCTGCTGATATCGTTCGGCAGCTTGCCTGCCAGCTAACAGGCAAGCATGGGCAGGTTAAAAGCGGAATGTGTACACCTCTACACGCTTCTCATCAGATCCAACTTCCCCCTCGCCGCACCACATAGAGCCCCGCCCGTTTTACTTAACCCCAGAACAGGAACCAATGATCATACAATGCTTCTGTACATTACTTTTGAAACAACAATCTATTCACATCTGAGAAATCGTATTTACAACAAACATAAATACAAACGACCTGTTACGGTTTTCATTGTAATGGACCACATTTCTCACATCAAAGAAAAAGGAAAAGTCATAACCCCCGTGGGTGAGTGAAGCATTGTATCGTATGTCTTACAAAGTACATTTCCGACAACTAGTATGTTCTATATGGATAATGGACGAAAGGTAAGAGAAATACGGGCGTGCATGGAGGAAAAAGAACATATTTTTCCCTCGGATAATATGTAAACGAAAGAGGACTAGGTGTGATCAATATTGGAAGGACTCAACATCTGGCATGTTCATACTGTGACTCTCGCATTATATACGTTAAGAATTAATAATACTGTGGCGTACTCTGAAAAAGACCTGACTTCGGAAAATGTGCAGAACAGAGTGTAAGTGATAACTGATAAAGATGACACAGTGACGGCGTACCAACAGCGACCTCCCTTGTGTCACTGTTATGGCCAGACCAGTGATTACAAACAAAACAGGAAGTTTTATTGTGCCCTGAAGAGGTGGAAGGGACTTTACGAGGGGCTTTCAATAAGTAGTGAAACATATTTTTTTTCTCAAACTATTTCAGTTGATAAACTGCGGATTCCGTTGTCGAACATCGCGGAATCATCCCGCTTCAGCTCCTATAGTTTCATGAAGTTCCAGAAGGTGCCGGCACTATACGTAGCCTTCAAAGTGGCGTTTGTAACGAAAGTGCATTCCAATCAGAGAGCTGTCATTGAGTTTCTTTTGGTGGAAAACCAGAGCAATGAAGATATTCATAGGAACTTGCAGAATGTCTACAGATATCTGGCAGTGAACAAAAACAAGGTGAGTAGTTGGGCGAGGCGTCTGTCATCATCGCAACAACGTCACGCAAACCTGTCCGATCTCCCGCGTGCCTGCCGGCCACACACAACTGTGACTCCTGCAATTTGGAACGTGGAAACACTCTCATTCGGAGAGATCAATTGGTCACAATCAAACACAATCAAATCACACAGGCCTGCACACCAGAAAGGAGCCCACAAAATTTCATAGCATGTCATTCACCCTTCAGCACGGACCACACACCTTCCGACTGCCATCTGTTTGGCTCAATGAAGGATACACTCCTAAAGAAACACTACGTGTATGATTAGGAGGCTACTGATACAACAAGACGTTGTCTCCGACGTCGACCACTAGAGTTGTACCATGCGGGCATAAAGGCCCTCACAGTAAGGTGATGTAAGGCCAGCGCATTGAACGGAAATGCCATGAGATGAAAGTCATCGGATAGCGATATGCACATTACAGATGGTAGTAGTATCGCGTACACAAGGTATAAATGAGCAGTACATTGGCGGAGCTGTCATTTGCACTCACGTGATACATGTGGATATGTTTCTAACATGATTATGGCCACAAAACAGAAATTAACAGAATCTGAACACGGAATGGTAGTTGGAAGTAGAGGCATGGGACATTCCATTTCGGAAATAGTTAGGTAATTCAATATTCAGAAATCGCAGTGTGAAGAGCGTGACGAGAATGTCACATTTCAGGCATTATCTTTCACCGGACAACGCAGTAGCCGACAGCCATCACCTAAAGATCGAGAGCAGCGGTGCTTACATAGAGTTATCATTGCTAAAAGGCAAGTAACACTGCGTGAAATACCCCTAGAAATCAATTTGGGGTCTACGGAGAACGCATCCGTGGGGTTAAATTAGCTATTAATGGGCTATAGCAGCAGAAGACAGATGCGAGTGCCTCTGCTAACAGTACGATATTGACTGTAGCGCTTCTCCTCGTCTCGTAACCCTATCGGTTGGACCCTGGGCGACTGGAAAACCCTAGACTCGTCAGATAAGTCCCGAATTCAGTTGGTAAGAAGTGTTGGTCGGGTTGGAGTGTGGCGCAGACCCCATGAACCCATGGATGCAAGTTGCCAACACGGCACTATGCAAGCTAGTGGTGACTCCATAATGGTGTGGGCTATGTCTACATAAAATAGACTGGATCCTTTACTCCAACTGAACTGATCATTGACTGGAAATGACTATTTTCGGCTACTTGGGGAAAATTTTCAGCTGTTAATGGACTTCATGTTACCAAACAAGGATGTAATTTTCATGGATGACAATGGGCCATGTCGCTGGGTTCAAATGGTTCAAATGGCTCTGAGCACTATGGGACTTAACATCTGAGGTCATCAGTCCCCTAGAACTTAGAACTACTTAAACCTAACTAACCTAAAGACATCACACACATCCATGCCCGAAGCAGGATTCGAACCTGCCACCGTAGCAGTCGCACGGTTCCAGACTGTAGCGCCTAGAACCGCTCGGCCACATCGGCCGGCTTGTCGCTGGGCCACAATTGTTCTCGACTGGCTTGAAGAACATTCTGAACAGTTCGAGTGAATGCTTTGGTCACCCAAATGGCCCACTGAACTTTTATGGGACATCAAAGAGTGGTCAGTTAGGGCACAAAATCCCGCAGTGGCAACATTTTCGCAATTATGGATGGCTATAGAGGCAGCATGGATCAATATTTCTGCCTGGGACCATCAAGGGCTTCTTGAGTCAATCCCAAGTGAAGTTGCTGCACTATGCCGGGCAAAGTGGGATCCGACACGATAGTAGGAGTTATCCATAACTTTTGTCAGCTCATTGTAATGTTGAGAAATAGGGTTTTGCAGCCAAAAGAGCGAGGAATAGTATGGTATATTGGAATCTATCTTGGTTTCAGAAAAAAAAATGTGCTGCATTAGTTACTAAACGCTCCTCATAGAACCATGAAACTGAGCGCAGACAGTCATCCAGTGAGTCAACGAGTTGTCATCGGTCACAGCCCAGACGGAGTCGCAGTTGCAGTTAGCTCAGCCTCTAGCTCAGAGTCAGTCACTAACTAGTGTACACAGCGGAACTTCGTACACCATCAGTGGGGTTAACATGGACTATTACAGAGAGCTTGTACCAGAACACTTACACTTTCTTAACTTAAGTAACTTATTTAATAGAGAGCCCTGTTAATATATGCGTGCAGTTGTGTTATAGAAAGAGGATAACGGGCATCAAACAACATCGTCTCCTTGCGTCTCATGGTACAAGCCTACAGTGTGTTTTAGCTTGCACGTGTGCTCGTTTCTAATTGGTGCTTCTTGTTTTGTTCTTGCATGTATTCCAGGAGGAGGACTAGTCGAATTTCTCTTTTCAGAGGCTTTGCTGGCTTGTTTTTTGCTATAAAGTATTTGTGTAAACCATGGCTACCCCGCTCCCTATACCCCCTGCACCAGACCCCCAGCCGCAGACAGCAATGTGATGGATCTAACACAACTTTTTCAGTTTCAGAACCAACCAACTGCTGCCTTGCTGACAACGGTACAACAACTTCTGGCAGCACAAGTTACGTACGCCGCACAACAACAACCGACCGACCGAAAAACGTAACAAGTGCTGCCGACCAGCATACCACCGTTCCGGCAATTTAACGACATCGAAGGGGAACGGCTCTAATACCTGACACAGTTCCCAGCACATCGTGAAGTTCATCGAGTTCAGAGTACTGTAGAGCTACAATACTTTCTTTCGATTGCGGGGTCTGCCGGCCGCTGTTGCCGAGCGATGCTAAGCGCTTCAGTCCACAACCGTGATGCTGCTACGGTCGCAGGTTCGAATCCTGCTTCGGGAATGGATGTGTGAGATGTCCTTAGGTTAGTTGGGTTTAAGTAGTTCTAAGTCTAGTGGACTGACGACCTCATATGTTAAGTCCCATAGTGCTTAGAGCCATTTGAACCATTTTTTGATTGCGGGGTCTCCAGTGTTCAGGTTAATACAAAACCTGTTCCCAACAGCGTCTGCCGACGAACTCAGTTATGACGAAGTAATCACTACATTAGCTGAGTACTATGACCAGCAAGTCCAAGTAGTTGCAGCCAGATATCAGTTTTTTCGCCTGCAGAAAAAGCGAGAACAGACGTACCGTCAATGATACACTGAATTAAACGGACATGACGAGGAAGTGTAAATTTAAGTTTAGTTATAGCAACTTTTACAGTTATTTAATGATTAGAGATGCAACAACATTCAATTAGAGATGCAATAACATTCAATGTCTCACGTAGCAGACTACGAGAACAAATCTTAAAGTACTCCGATGCAAATCTTAGAGCCGCTTGCTGGCGACTGCCCCAAGCAGCACAACAAAGAGCGCGAAAACAGCCGTGCGGACAGCCACGTAGACAGGTTACAGGCCTGTGATCTTAGTGAAGTCTTGCCCGAGGTGTCTTGGTCGCTATAAAAGACAGGACTGCCCATCACGTAACGCAGCTTATTACACCTGTGGAAAAAAGTTCATGTCCAAGCAGTTTGTTTGCAACACCACAAGAACGCCAATTTTGCCCGCTCCAAGAGAAAGCAGGCTCGTGCATAAGAAGTGAACGTTGCGTTTTCCAAACATACAACAGCTTCTGACAAAAGTAAGATAAACTTGTGCCTCCTTTTCACTCTAGTGCTGTGCAACGTCTTTCTAACAAACTATTTGTCTCACTACGAATTGCTGGCCGTCGTGAGAACTTCCAGTTAAACACAGGTGCCTCAGTAACTTTGCTTAATCGAACAGTTAGGCTCACCACGGCTTTCTAAATCTAGCAAGCACCTCACCGCCTACAATGGACAGGAAAACACAGTACTTGGACAGTGTAGATTGCCTGCCACTTACAAATCTCACACCAGGACAGGAAACTTTACTGTGTTGAAATCAAGAGACAGTGACAAAATTTTCGGTTTAGATGCCTTTCATTTGTTTGGCCTTAGCACAATAGTCAATGTAATTTCCATATCGGCTGTTGCACCAAAATACAGTGTCGCTAGCTTACTTAAAGAATTTCCTGAACTATTTTCAGATGGAATGCGAAAAGCTAATAAATTCGTAGCGCATGTGCACAGCCTAAATTTTGCCGGGCCCGCCCCGTTCCAGTTGCTTTATGAAAAAGTAGCTAGTGAACTGCAAGACTTGCAAAAGAATGGTGTAATTGTTCCCACTTAAGCTAGCCTATGGCCAAATCCTCTCGTTCTGTTGCCTAAGCATTCTGGCCCCATTCGCATTTGTGTTGACTTCAAGTTTACAGTCAAGCCATAGACAGTAGTTCACACTTATTCGTTATCTCCCCCGAGGAACTCATGGACAGGCTTTGTGCAGGACGCTACTTTTCTAAGACAGATTTGCGTGATGCCTATTTGCAAATTGTACTGGATGATTTGTTTTTATTTCATTTCATTTATTCCTCATTTAGATACCTCCTGCCTTACATTTTATATCAGGACGCTCATTTTACAGCTTTTCATGATGATTACAAAATATATTTCATATTACAAACAGCAATCATTGTTTTTGGCAATTACAATGGAAGTCATAGTAAATTAAAAATACATTAGCAATTCAAAGAAAAAACACAAAATATTCAAGTTTAAGAAGATATGATGATAGATGACAGGAAAGACTTGGATTGTTAGAGAAAGAGAGAGAAAGAGAGAGAGAGAGAGAGAGAGAGAGAGAGAGAGAGAGAGGAACAGAGAATTGTTACTCTATCTGAGCCAGCTTGGCCTGAAAGCCTTGGGACTACTTTGAGCCTTGCAGTCCCGGTTCTCTACAGTTTGATTTGCTGATTAATATATATCCAAACACTGTTTACAGAAACACTATAACTGTTAGGTACATTGTGGAAAGCGCAGTGATGTGTGAGTGCAAAGTATGTTATTTCTTCGGGATATTAATTATCCTTCAGTTCCTATGTTATATGTCTTGGATTTTACCTGTTATGTTGCTTATATATTAAGTGTTCAGTTACAAATGTTACATCCCAGCAGCGGTATAATGACCGCGGGATGGATATGCCTGCTGTTTATATTTAAGCTAGAAGTGCTTTATAGCGTTGATTGCGTTACACTGCTTATTCTGGTACAGTTTAATTAATGTAGATTTTGTGTAGGGTTGTCTGTTTTACGTGTTGGTGAAAGCGGTCGCTGTTTGAGTGAATGTGTGTTTCAGTGCTGCTGTCTGTTTTGGTGCACGAACTGGAACAGCTGTCTTACGTACTTCGTGTGTGTTGCAGTGTTCTGTTATACGACCGTGTCTGTTGCATTCGTCATGTAATGGCCTTGAGACATCATCAGCGATTTTGTTTACTGTTTCCTACTCGACTTTGTCTCTTATTACCTGTATCATGGCAATGTTGTATTCAAATGGTTCAAATGGCTCTGAGCACTATGGGACTTAACTGCTGAGGTCATCAGTCCCCTAGAACTTAGAACTACTTAAAACTAACTAACCTAAGGACATCACACACATCCACGCCCGAGGCAGGATTCGAACCTGCGACCGTAGCGGTGGCGCGGTTCCAGACTGTACCGCCTAGAACCGCTCGGCGACTCCGGCCGGCCCCCTCCTCAGCCAGTACATAGCAGCCCGCCAGTACATTGCAGCCCGAAACCGAATGGTTGTGTTGATAGGGAAGGTTCAGAGCACCACGCAGAGTGAGTCCACTGACGTGGTGTTGAAAGCCCTTGACAGCCTTACCAGCGCACTTCTCTGCCCTCGCCGCACGATGTTTCGATTCGTCACCAGATGAAGATTGGATGAAAAATCACATAAAGTGTTGGTCGTCAATACACACTTAAGACTGGGCAAGTAATTGCGTTTGCCCTTCGGCAGTGCTTCCGCAAGCGCCATTTTTTAACGTTACCTGGAACAGCTCACTGCAGAAGTGCCATTTTGTTCAAGCTACCTTGACGATATTGTTGTCTCCGGTTGTACACATGAGGAAAACATTGCAAATTTGCGTACTTTTTCCGAGTGTTGTCAGAAGCAGAACTTTTTTCAAACTGAACTACAGTACTTAAGTCATGTTGTAAATAATCAGGGTGTGAATACCCTCCAATCTCATTTGATTGCTGTTCCTTGCAATGTGTCTTAACTGCAGTCAGTATTAGGCAAAATGGCATACTACTTTCGGTTCACACCGAATGCTACTCAGATCGAGGCTCCATTGCATCGCTTGCGTCGCAAATATTTACCTTTTGTGTGGACTAAAGAATGTCAAGACGCATTTCAGAAACTCAAAAATGCCTTGCTCAGTGACAGATGTTTAATGCATTTTGACCCTGCCAAGCCGGTAGTTTTGCAAGTCGACGTTTCTTCTTACGGAGTCGGTGCTGTGCTTTCGCACAGAATTGATGCACAAGACAGACCTATTGCTTTTGCCTCAAGGTTGTTAACTCAGACTCAGTGTCATTATTCTGAAATACAAAAAGATGCACTCGCTATTGTGTATGGTGTGACTAAATTCGATCACTATTGTATGATCGCAAGTTTTATTTAGTGACAGGTCACAAGCCGTCGTAGTTCTTGTCTGATCCGTCAATGCTGGTTCCTACACGCAGGCTCAAAAATTGTAACTGTGGGCTTTCGCAGTATCAGTATGAAATTGTGTACAGACCTACGGCAAAGCATGGCAATGCAGACACCCCATGTCGCCTTCCGATTGGTCCAGACTCTGATTTTGATGCATCTGCCGCATCTTCTTGCCAAGCCGATGGGCTGGAATCATTTCCCTTGCACTACCGAAAACCTGCACAGGCCTCGAAAGCGGAACAAAATTTGAAGATTTTGCGCGTCTTGACCCCGTTCATTGAACTGTCCAGAACTCAGTTTTGCGCCGGTATTTTGCACATCGACATAATCTTTCAGTTCAGCAGGGCGTGATTCTAGTTCAAAATGACTATGGACAATCCCTTATGCTTATTCCCGAAGTGTTGCAAAAGGACGTGTTGCGATTGCTCCACCAAGGACATTGGGGAATTGTTCGCACTAAACAATCTGCGCGCCGGCACTGTACTTAGCAGGGCATGGACGCCCACATTGAACAGATGATGGCACAGTGTCGAGCATGCGCGGAGAACCAATCCGCTCCGCCACAAACTTTCTCAGCTTGGCCCAAGACTCAATCGACATGGCAACGAGTGCACTTGACTTTGCTGGACCATTTGGAACGCTCGTTGGTTCATAGTTGTAGACTCTTTTAGCAAGTTTCCCTTAGCGGTACCTATGAACTCTACCACATCACGTAGCATCATTCAAGCGTTGTTCTCCATATATTTTGCATAGAGGATTTGCCAGAAGTACTTGTGCCGGACAACGGACTAGAGTTCACTTCACGTTATTTTGAACAGTTTTGTGAACGAAATAGAATCCGTCATCTAATAAGTGCTCCGTTTCACCCACAGTCCAACAGAGAAGCAGAGCGCTTCGTACTCACATTCAAGCAACAGATGGCCACGCTTCGCGTCACCCACGTACGGAAACGAGAACTGCAACCCTTTCCTATCACTTCCACCCACGAGACGAAACATCAGCGGTAGAACTTCTGCATGGCCGCCGCCATCGGACGCTGCTACACTTGCTACACTCACAGTAGCATCCGGCACCGCCAATGGTCCGCAAGTATCGCTTTGTGCCATGCGATCTTATTCTTTTCAAAGTTGATGGCAACCGTGGGCACTGGGAAAGAGGCGTGATCCTGGAAAGCATTGGCTCTTCTACGTATTTGACTGCAGGTTCCGATGGTTTGCAACGCCGCCAAATTTACACATTTCATTTGCCGTGTGATTCTGCTGCCTTTCTTCCCCCAGGTTCACGGCATCACGGGACCGTGCGGCCTTCGCTCGCCGACACCATGGAGCTTGACCCGCCATTGCCGTCGCCGTCATCGCCCCACGACGTGCCTTCAGGCCTGGACGTATGCACAGGCAGCAGTTTTCTGGAGGATGTTCCTGCTATCTCGCAAGCCATATGGCGGGGTATGGAGTACGCCGTCTACCACAGCTATGGCTCCCGATGTCCTGGCATAAGCTGTCGCCAGCACACCAGGTGGCAAACAGGTTACGAAAAGACCGCCGCCGGGGACCGGAATTGTCACTCATCCATTGAGTCAACAAGTCGAGTCATCAGTCGCAAGCCAGCGTGAGTCGCAGTTGCAGTTCGCTCAGCTCTTTTGAATAAAGATCGCTGTTAATATATGCGTTCAGCTATGTTATAGAAAGAGGATACCGGCCACCAAACAAAATCATCTACTTGCTTCCCATGATATAGGTCTACAGTGACAACGAGACGACACAAAAGAAACTGGGTTCTAAGGGGGAGGGTAATTGATATCTCGGTTTCTGTAACATAGCATTTCATCTCATACTGAGCACTGAGCGTGCTGCTACGACAGTGATACGCGTGTAGGAACAAAGTGCCGTATGCACCCAGTGTTTAGCGGACTGCAGTGCTGGGTGTGTGCCACTGGTTTGCATGGTTATGACGGACGTTACAATATCGTCCGAGGACATGCGGTTAGCAATATGCTAATCCGACCGCCCTGTCGGTTCTTACCACTGTGCTAAAGGATCCATCTACAATTCTCTCATAATGTGAAAAATCTGATTACTACCAAAACTTGTAGCTAGTTCCTCCTTAAACCAGTCAGACAGGCTAACGACAATACAGGTTTCCGTAAGCAGCACTTCAGTGTCGTCGTCTCTCATGGCCAAACGAAACACAGAACTGCTGCCACATCATATGACTAACCTTGAGCGCTCTACATGTGACCTGTAACTTTAGCAAGAGCACGATCAAACTAATTGCTCTCCAATTGTCGGAGGAACGTTCCACCGTTATGTTTCTCTCTTTCTTCTCCCCCGTATGTCATCCGACCTCAACGTTACTAAACGGCTCTTCAATGCTTTCTAATCCATAATCCGACGGGTCGTCTTTCTGTCAGCAAAAACGTCCATGCTACACATTGTTAGACTGTTGTCTTTAATTCATTTGATCATGACTGTAGTTCCGTATATGCATGATGATTCTCTCTTTCTTTAATTATTTCGTCCTTCCTCTCTTTTCCAAATCCCTCTCTATACAACTCTCTCTCTCTCTCTCTCTCTCTCTCTCTCTAGCGTCTTCTATCACATACACACACATCACATATTTTACAAAGATAATGAATAATTCCAAGCCATTTAAATTAACGTTGCGGGAGTTGCAAGTAACCAACAGTTTAGAAACGTTGGACGGTAATACTATGGATTAACCAGGTATGTGTCTGCTGGATATTCGTTCCTGGTTCTTGTAGCAAGAGATTGTGATATTTTAATTATAAATCGTCTTTAATAGCTACATCAACCAGTCCACCTAGTATGTGCATCATACTGCTTACACAGGGAAGTATTGTCAGAAAACCAAAGATCAGATTTTATAATTTTTGTTGCCCTCTCTACCCCTTGGACCATGGACCTTGTTGCGTTGGCGTAGCTTACATGCCCAACGATGTAAGTATGGGTACTGTATCAGCAACCACGTAGGAGGAGCTTCTGTGGAGCGACCAGAATAACATATTGTTCCTAATGTCGGCAGAAAGTTTTCATTAGTTGCAGGAGCAAAAGTCTGGGTTATTGATGTGCCTGCCATTGCAGTGTGGCAATTTTGTCTCAGATGTTGCCCGTGTACTTCATGTTGATGTTAACTGAATTGGTCGACACAATATACAGAAGACTAAAACGAAAATCAGTAAGTACTAACACAATATAAAGAGAAAATGAGATACCAGTTTAAAATTACGTGAATTACGTAGGCAGACTCTCGGTCAAAACTGCGAAAGGGTAATGTAAAAATTGAAAGGGAATCCACAATTACAAAGCAATAATTTCTAGAGAACAAGTACAAGTCTGTAGAACAAGCATGACTAGGGGAGAGATAGATGCCATCAAAAGAAATATTATAGAAACATTTGAAGACAAGGAAAGCAGCTGTATGAGTATCAATAGCTCAGATGGTTTTTAAATGGTTCAAATGGCTCTGAGTACTATGGGACTCAACTGCTGTGGTCATTAGTCCCCTAGAACCTAGAACTACTTAAACCTAACTAACCTAAGGACATCACACACATCCATGCCCGAGGTAGGATTCGAACCTGCGACCATAGCAGTCGCACGGTTCCGGACTGCGCGCCTAGAACCGCGAGACCACCCCGGCCGGCAGCTCAGATGGCAAGCAGAGGATCTGTATCAGGGGTAGTCAACCTTTTATACCTGCTACCCATTTTTCTGCCTCTGTTAGTAATAAAATTTTCTAACCGCCCACAAGTTCCAAGGTAGTGGTGATATATGATTTTTTAAAATTTTTTTTCCATCAGACTGGTTTGATGCGGCTCGCTACGAATTCCCCTCCTGTGCCAACCTATTAATCACAGATCAACACATGCGACCTACGTCCTCAATTATTTGCTGAATATATTCCACTCTCTCTCTCTCTTCCTCTACAGTTTTTGCTCTCTACAGCTCTCTCTAATTCCATGGAAGTCATCCCCTGATACCTTAACAGATGTCCTATCATCTTGTGACTTCTCCTTGACAATGTTTTCCACATATTCCTTTCCTCTCTGATTCTGCACAGAACCTCCACATCAGTCCACCAAATTTTCCACAGTTGTCTGACACCACGTCTCAGATCCTTCGATTCTCTTCTGTTTCGGTTTTCCCACAGCCCTTGTTTCACTACCATACAATGCTGTGCTCCAAACGTATATTCTCAGAAATTTCTTCCTCAAATTAAGGCCTATGTTTGATACTAATAGATTTCTCATGGCCAGAAAGGCCCTTTTTGCCAGTGTGTTTTTGATGTTCTGCTTGCTCCGTCCATCATTGATTATTCTACTGCCTAGGTATCAGAATTCCTTAACTTCAACTATTTCGTGGCCATCGATCCTGATGTTAAGTTTCTCGCTGTTCTCACTTCTGCTACTTCTCATTACTTTCGTCTTTCTTCGCTTTATTCTCAATCCATATGTGTACTCATTAGTCCGTTCATTTCATTCAGCAGGTCATGTAATTCTTCTTCACTTTCACTCAGGATAGCAGTTTCATCAATGAATCGTATCATTGATATCCTTTCACCTTGAATTTTAATTCCACTCCTTAACCGTTCTTTTATTTCCATCATTGCTTCTTCAATGTACAAATTGAACAGTAGAGAAGAAAGACTACATCTCTGTCTTTCACCCTTTTTAATCTGAGCACTTGGTCCTTGGACGTCCAGCCTTATTATACCCTCTTGGTTCTTGAACATATTATATACTACCCGTCTCTCCCTATAGCTTACCCCTATTTTTCTCAGAATTTCGTGCATCTTGCACCACTTTACATTTTCGAACGCTTTTTGCAGGTCGACGAATCCTATGATGGGTCTTGATTTTTCTTTAGTCTTTTTTTCTATTATCAACCGCAACGCATAATTGCCTCTCTGGTGTCTTTACCTTTCCTAAAGCTAAACTGATCGTCATCTAACATAAATATATGGTATAGGGAAGAGAATGTACTTTACAAGTTGAAGTATACGATAATAATTACTTAGCAAATACGTCATGTCAAACTTTTCTGAAAACCTGATGAAAATGTTTTTAAAATCCCTACCACCCACCGCCCACTGTGAGAGCTGCAACGCCCACTGGTCTACAAGAAGAAAGCAAAATCAAGAAAAAAAAATGTGGAGAGAGGAGAGAAAGCAGGCGATGATTGTGTGGGAGATAGGATACTTCGAAAAGGCTTAGACAAAGCACTGAAAGACGAAGTGGAAACAAGATCCCTAGAGAAAACGACATCCTCTCAGAATTGGCTAGACACTTGGTGAGGGATCCTGCCCTCTCGTCTCGGATAACTAGACAGCATACAAGCAAAACATATTAATGGAGTTTGTTACATTAATTGAACTGACACTACTTAACTTTCCATTCTACATGATGGGTCGCAAGCAGTTGGCGACATACAAATAATCTGTGTCCTTTGATAGATACAATTTCCATGCCAGCTAATCACACAAGTTCATAAGTCACTGCTGTCGTTAATATCACTGCGACTCTTCTCGTGCCGACGAGGCTAGGCGGTGCGTCGCTTTTATTCTCTTCGTGTAGGTGCCGGTGCTGTCGTGGTGACGCCCTAGTGCTATTGGCTGACGTCGTCTCACAGCCCTCTGAGCTGTATCGTTCCTGAGCTTCATGCCGGCGCTTGTCGTTACGCCGGAACAGTCCTCCCCCCAAAGTGACGAACCGTCGTCGTGTAGGGACCGCGACAACAGCGGGGGATACAGGAGTGTGGGTGCAGTATTGGACCGGAAGCTGTGGCTGTAGGGGACGTCAAGCTTTCGGTCGTAACCAGCCATCAGTCCTCCTCTTTGGGTTAAACGTCCTCTGGAAAACGATCAGAAGTGAACACGTCCTCCAGATGCCATGAAACAGATGAAGAAGGCGGTGACTACTGCGATGTGGACGGGTCCAGCTCCAGGGGTAAGACGAGAGAAGGCGGAGGAGGCGAAGGCTCCGTCTCCATGGGGTCGTATCGCGGTGTCGTGATGACACCACCTGGCGGCTGCTGTGGCCTCGCTGACCTCGGGATCCGTGAATCTGGGGGAAGAGACACTGAAAGATCGTCGTGTACATGACAGAGGCGAAGTTGATTTTCATCCCGGGGCTGTAGCCATCTGGACCTGAAATAAGACACATGCAAGCGCCAAGTCGACGAACGACCTCGCTTCGCGCCCACCGCCTGCTCTCGCTAAAATCCCTGTAGAAGATCGTATCATGAGGCGCAATACGATATTTGCGGCCTTCCTTCGGCGCCGGACGCTGAGGAGAGTGGAGCAGGTTGAACAGTGTCCGATGGCGGCGGCCGTGAAGCAATTCCGCCAGCGATGGTGCATCTCTGGGGTGTGAATGATAGGAGGAGAGAAACAGCCGCAGTGCTTGATCGATGGTGTGTGTTCAGCGAAGTTTGACCATCTGCTGCTTGAAGGTTTTGACAAAACGTTCCGCTTCGCTGTTCGACTGTGGATGGAACGGTGCACTTGTTGGATGCTGTATGCCACTGCGTTCATAGAATGTTTAAAATTCATTTGACGTGAACTGAGGGCCGTTGTGTGACACTATGACTTCAGGTAAACCTTCGAGGCAGAAAACTGAAGACAACACCTGAATTATGCTACCTGACGTTGTCGAGTTCATTGAAAAAACAAAAGGAAACTGGCTATACACCTCAACAGCAATCGACCAACGAGTGTTCCAAAAAGGTCCCTCAAAGTCAATGTACACACGTTGCCATGAGGCCTGCGACTTAGACCAAGCAGAGAGTTTTTGTGGCGGAATGGACTGATTTTTCGCACATGCGTGACACTGTGACGCCATCTGTTCTATTTGTGTATCCATACCCTACCAAGTACGGTCTCGACTCGCGAACTGTTTCGTACAAACTATCCCCCAGTGTCCTAGGTAAAGTAATTGCAACACTTCTTTTTGCAAAGCTTTAGGTATCAGCACACGTGGCTGCCCACTGTCATTTCGAACAAGAATCACTCCTTTCTATATAGCGAGGCTATGCCGACGTGCACAGTATCCGTTCACTACGGTGTTTTTTTTATGCTATGCAAGGAGCGAGGCCAAGAAGTGCGAATCTATGTTAGCAAACTGTTCAAGTCTGAATGGGCTTCTGTGGCCTGCGCAACTTTCCTGTAGTTCAGCGGAAAAGATAGAAGCAATTCAGCATCCTGAGCATCGGTGTGACAACAAGATGCAACAAAAGCGTCAAAGTCTGTATCAGCCCCAATCGGGAGACGGGGAAGTGCGTCCGCATTACCATGTTGAGCTGTCGGACGGTACACAAACTCACACTGGTACTGAGACAACAACAAAGCCAATCACTTCAATTTTGGGCAGTTCGTACTGGAACCGGTTTCATCGGATGAAACAAGGACTACTAAGGCTTGTGATCCGTTACTAAGTAGAATTTTCTGCCATACAAATAGTGAAGGAATTTGGTCACACCATACACAATAGCCAAAGCCTCTTTCTCAATTTTGGAACAGTTACATTGAGCTTTGCACAGCGCTTCTGATGCGAAAGCTATAGGCCTGTCTTTATCACCAGTTCTGTGCGAAAGGACTGCACCGATTCCATAAGACGAAACGTCAACTTGCAATACAACTGGTTTACATTTACATTTATGCTCCACAAGCCACCCAACTGTGTCTGGTGGAGGGCACTTTACGTGCCACTGTGATTACCTCCCTTTCGGGTTCCACTCGCGTATTGTTCGCGGGAAGAACGACTGCCGGAAAGACTCCGTGCGCGCTCGAATCTCTCTAATTTTACATTCGTGATCTCCTCGGGAGGTATAAGTAGGGGGAAGCAATATATTCGATACCTCATCCAGAAAGGCACCCTCTCGAAACCTGGACAGCAAGCTATACCGCGATGCAGAGCGCCTCTCTTGCAGAGTCTGCCACTTGAGTTTGCTAAACATCTCCGTAACGCTATCACGCTTACCAAATAACCCTGTGACGAAACGCGCCGCTCTTCTTTGGATCTTCTCTATCTCCTCCGTCAACCCGACCTGGTACGGATCCCACACTGATGAGCAATACTCAAGTATAAGTCGAACGAGTGTTTTGTAAGCCACCTCCTTTGTTGATGGACTACATTTCCTAAGGACTCTCCCAATGAATCTCAACCTGGTACTCGCCTTACCAACAATTAATTTTGTATGATCATTCCACTTCAAATCGTTCCGTACGCATACTCCCAGACATTTTACAGAAGTAACTGCAACCAGTGTTTGTTACGCTATCATATAATCATACAATACAGGATCCTTCTTTCTATGAATTCGCAATACATTACATTTGTCTATGTTAAGGGTCAGTTGCCACTCCCTGCACCAAGTGCCTATCCGCTGCAGATCTTCCTGCATTTCGCTGCAAATTTCTAATGCTGCAACTTCTCTGTATACTACAGCATCATCCGCGAGAAGTCGCATGAAACTTCCGACACTATCTACTAGGTCATTTATATATATTTTGAAAAGCAATGGTCCCATAACACTCCCCTGTGGCACGCCAGAGGTTTCTTTAACGTCTGTTGACGTCTCTCCATTGAGAACAACAAGCTGTGTTCTTTTTGCTAAAAACTCTTCAATCCAGCCACACAGCTGGTCTGATATTCTGTAGGCTCTTACTTTGTTTATCAGGCGACAGTGCGGAACTGTATCGAACGCCTTCCGGAAGTCAAGGAAAATGTCATCTACCTGGGAGCATGTATCTAATATTTTCTGGGTCTCATGAACAAATAAAGCGAGTTGGGTCTCACACGATCGCTGTTTCTGGAATCCATGTTGATTCCTACAGAGTAGATTCTGGGTTTCCAGAAACGACATGATACACTAGCAGAAAACATGTTCTGAAATTCTACAACAGATCGATGTCAGAGATATAGGTCTATAGTTTTGCGCATCCGCTTGACGACCCTTCTTGAAGACTGGGACTAGCTGTGCTCTTTTCCAATCATTTGGAACCTTCCGGTCCTCTAGAGACTTGCGGTACACGGCTGTTAGAAGGGGGGCAAGTTCTTTCGCGTACTCTGTATAGAATCGAACTGGTATCCCGTCAGGACCAGTGGACTTTCCTCTGTTGAGTGATTCCAGTTGCTTTTCTATTCCTTGGACACTTATTTCGATGTCACCCATTTTTTCGTTTGTGCGACGATTTAGTTAAGGAACTGCAGTGCGGACATCCTCTGTGAAACAGCTTTGGAAAAAGGTATTTAGTATTTCAACTTTACGCGTGTCATCCTCTGTGTCAATGCCATCATCATCCCGGAGTGTCTGGATATGCTGTTTCGAGCGATTTACTGATTTAACGTAAGACCAGAACTTCCTAGGATTTTCTGTCAAGTCGGTACATAGAATTTTACTTTCTAATTCACTGAACGCTTCACGCATAGCCCTCCTTACGCTAAATTTGACATCATTTAGCTTCTGTTTGTCTGAGAGGTTTTGGCTGCGTTTAAACTTGCATTGAAGCTCTCTTTCCTTTCGCAGCAGTTTCCTATCTTTGTTGTTGAACCACGGTGGGTTTTTCCCGTCCCTCACAGTTTTACTCGGCACGTACCTGTCTAAAACGCATTTTACGATTGCCTTGAACTTTTTCCATAAACACTCAACATTGTCCGTGTAGGAACAGAAATTTTCGTTTTGATCTGTTAGGTAGTCTGAAATCTGCCTTCTATTACTCTTGCTAAACAGATAAACCTTTCTCCATTTTTTTATATTCCTATTTACTTCCATATTCAGGGATGCTGCACCGTCTTTATGATCACTGATTCCCTGTTCTGCGCATACAGAGTCGAAAAGTTCGGGTCTGTTTGTTATCAGTAGGTCCAAGATGTTATCTCCACGAATCGGTTCTCTGTTTAATTTCTCGAAGTAATTTTCGGATAGTGCACTCAGTATAATGTCACTCGATGCTCTGTCCCTACCACCCGTCCTAAACATCTGAGTGTCCCAGTCTATATCTGGTAAATTGAAATCTCCACCCAAGGGTGAAAGTGAACAAAGCATCGATCACTGAGCAATGCATCCTTAAATTTTTGAAAAGCTACTTGGTACTCCTCTGTCCAAACAAAGGGAACATTCTTTCGACGCAAGCGATGCCATAGAGCCGCTACTTGCGCAGCATTCGGCATGTACCGAACATAGTATTTCATTTTCCATAATGCTGACTGCAAATCTGTGGCATTGCGAGGAACGGGCAAATCTCGTATGGCTAAGAAATGCGACTGAAGAAGATGAACACCTTGACTGTATATGACATGACCAAGATACTGCAACTGAGGTTTAAGAAAAATCACACTTTCCCAGTCTAAACTTTAGTCCTGCATCAGAGAACACACGAAACATAGCACGTAAATTTGCAATAAGTTCTTCAGGTGTACGACCTGCTATGACAGTATCGTCCAAATAGTTTAAACAGTTTGGCACTTGTGCAGTCAGCTGTTCCAAACAGCGTTGCAAAATGGCGGGTGCGGAAGCACTGCCTAAAGGTAAACGCTAATAATTGAACATGCCCAAATGAGTATTCACTACACAAGCTTTTTGAGATTCTTCATCGAGCGGTATGAAGATACGCGTCGCGCAAATCAGTTTTGGAAAAGTAGTGTCCAGTGCCTAATGTGTCCATGAGATCCTCTGGGTGTGGCAATGGATAAGCATCAATCACAGTTTGTGGGTTGACTGTAGAATCAAAGTCAACCCAGAGGGGAGTGCGACCTTAAGCTTTGGGGAGCAAAACCAGTGGGCTTGCCTACTGACTAGCTGATATGGGCGCAATAACTCTGCTATTTTGCAATTCTTTAAGTTCTGCAGCGACATTTCCGTAATGCAATGGGAACTGTTCTGGCCCAGAAAAATTTTGGCTGAGCATTGTCTTTCAGAGTAATATTTGGAACAAAATTGTTAGACTTGCCTAAAGCTTCAGAAAAGAGTTCGGGAATTATTAAGCAATCTAGCTACACTGTCTTGTGCATGGAATGCAGACACTGGCATTACAATGTCCTGAATATTAAAGTCACCAAATCAAATGAATCAAGACCAAATGTTCTCTCAGTTTTGTGATTGTAGCACCATAAAAGTCACTGGCTACATATGCGAGAGATACATGACAGGCAAAGCACATTTTCCGAGAACGGGAAAGTCTTGTCCATTATGAGCTGTCAGTTGTGTGCTACTTTTAGAAAGGCATGGAGAGCCTAACAGTTCATATGTGTGACAGTTTAGCGATGTGATAGAGGCAACCATTTCCAACTGAAATTTTACACGATTCGCACACAGAAGTAAATGAACAAAAAGTTCGTTTGAGTGGCTTACCACTGAAGAAATTGCTCGTGTGCCAGTTTTGTAAATGCTTGTTGCAGACCTCGAATATACTGCATGAATGACAGAGGCCTTGTGACTAGATTTTTGTGAGTGGGCCGAATTCCAACGTTTGTTCCGTTTGCAAACATACAAACTGTACATGTACTTTCCTACCACATGTGTAACACGGAGCTTGTCGAGAGCGGCGGGCTTTGCATTTGTGCCTTGAGTAACACTGAGGGCAAGACTTAATTCTGTTCGCCTGTGTAGCTGCATGTTTAGCGAACTGCTTACACATTGTGGAGCGTTGTTTACTTGGCGTGGCTAGGGAAAGCTGATCGTAAGCAAGGGACTCAACCTGAAAAATAGGCGGCTGCTAATATTTATCAACCAACAAGGCACCTGAATCGTACTGGTCTAGTATTTGCACTACCTGCTGAAATGATGGATCGGTCTGTTTCAAAATCTGTTCTCTGAGTTTGACATCTGGTACATTGTACACGACTGCATCACGCAACATAACATCTGAATATAAAACGCCACAAGCATATTTGAATTTGCATTTCCTTGTCATACCCTGCAATTCTGTTACCCGCTCCCAATAAGTTTGTTCTGACTGGTTTTTGCAGTTGAAGAATTGATACCTAGCTGCTACCAAATCCACCGGCCTGGTTGGCCGAGCGGTTCTAAGCGCTACAGTCTGGAACCGCGCTGCTCCTGCGCTCGCAGGTTCGAATCCTGCCTCGGGTATGGATGTGTGTGATGTCCTTAGGTTAGTTAGGTTTATGTAGTTCTGCGTTCTAGGGGACTGATGACCTCAGAAATTAAGTACCATAGTGCTCAGAGCCATTTGAACGATTTGCTACTACATTCACCTGTTAGTCATAAGAGTTAGTTAGTGAATCTACCACGTTTGTAAGAAAGTGCACTCGGAGTAGCTTTACGAAATAGTTTGGTGATGAGGTCTAACACTGCATTTCCAACCATAGATAAGAAATAATGGCTTTTCACAGTACCTGGTACATTGAGAGCCAGTATGTGAGCTTCAAATTGTTGCAACCACTCAATCCATTCCTCTCCCTGTTCACGAAACTGTCGAAAAGGCGGTATAGCAGTAGATGTTGCTGTAGGTGGTGCTTTTTTCGCCGTGCGCTTAGCGTTGGCCAGTAGCTCCTGCACTGTGTTCAGCAACGTCGATATTTGCTGCATCTGGAACTGAAACATCTCCATTATCTGTGTTGCATCTAACGCTTGCAGCTGTGGCACCTGAGCAGTGGGCGGGATAGGTGGAGTGGGCATGTTGGAAGAGACAACTGAAAGAAACAGACAAGGCAAGCAAGGAAAAAATGTACCAAAGCAAAGACAATTTCGGCAACGCCCACCTGAAAACACTGATTGGCAAAAGAGACTGTTAAAGCAAGTAAACGCCCTTGCAAACAAAAGTTAAGAAGATTTAAGGCGCCTGTAAAACAAAAATTTCCGTCGCCGCCAGACACTGGGTTCTTCTAATAACTAATCGCCAATGTGGGATCCTGCCATCTCGTCTATTATACGGTGTCTAGGAAGCTGTTTCTTCAGATAACTAGTCAACATACAAGCAAAACATTTTAATGTAGTTTATTACGGTAATTGGGCAAGGGCCTTGCGGCAGTGGTTATACAGGTTCCCGTGAGATCACCGAAGTTAAGCGCTGTCGGGCGCTGTCGGGCGTGGTCGGCACTTGGATGGGTGACCATCAAGGCCGCCATGCGCTGTTGCCATTTTTCGGGGTGCCAATTGAGGAGCTACTCGATGGAATAGTATCGGTTTCGGTCAGGAATACCATCATAACGACCACCGGGAAACCCCACGCCCCTCCTATCTGCATCCTCCCTGAGGATGACACGGCTGTCGGATGGTCCCGATAGGCCACTTGCGGCCTGAAGACGGAGTGCTTATTACGGTAATTGAATTGACAGTAGTTAACTTTCATTTCTACATGATGGGCCGCACGCAATTGGCGACATGCCTATAATATATGTCCTTTGTTAGTTACAATGAAAGGGTACAGTACCGCCCGACATTGAAAATAGGTACAACATACTTCATTATTTTTGTCAGAACAACACATTTTTTTTTTGTAAAATAACTCAATTTCAATTAATACAGCGAAGCCGGATATCAGTGTGGGAAAGAATGACAATTAATTTATTTAATTGATCACATGTGCACTCCCACAAAATAAATCCCTACATCCAGTTTGGTGAGATCTGTGAAATGAATGAATGTATGGTCGTCTGCTAACCGCAGAGAGTGAATGTGAATATATGATCATCTTTGAGACGATCCTATGGCCACCTTTGGTGGGACCAAAGAGATGAAATTTACCTGAGCTTTGAGCGCCTGAAATGTGGCTGACCAATACGGTAGCATGGTCTTCCCCCACCTCGACAGAGGTGCGAGATGACCTAGAGAACGGCCATGTTTCAGCACTCTGCCGCTGGATCTTGTGCTGTTAAAACCTTTTTTAGTTGTGCTCCGTAATGACAAAAGAGTGGAGACATGGTATGCATGTGGAATATTTAAGAGTAGTTTGAAATAATAATTTCTCTATTTCAGGAACTTTTGTGGGGAGAATTAAATGTCAGGCAGGTAATATTAATGGGATTGTAGTAATCTTCGGAAGTGACCAACGGTCACAATGAAACCACGTGTAGCAATAAGTTAAAATACTTCCGTGTGCTTAAGTTAAGCTGAATTACTAGCGTGTGTACAATAAGTTGAAATATTTAAGAAATAGCGTGTGTACCATAAGTTGAAATATTTAAGAAATGGCGTGTGCAGGACTTGAAATTAGAGACGAGTACTTCCACGTGGTGAGTACTGTGTGAGTGTCAAACTGTGTATGAGACAAAAGATAAAGAGACGTACTCGTCCATGGTATCAGTTGAGCACTCGCGTGTGTGATGAATACGTTCTTAATATTACTTTGCGTGATATGATTCCGTGTGACGCTAGATTCAAACTCTGAGAGAGAAGCAAGGTGAGTGGGCCGTCTATCCAGCAACGCCACTTGGCTTGCATTGCACAGGAAGACGTGCAAATAACTCCAGAGTTCATAGTAGGAAAGTAGAATTACAAATTGGGGCAGTGTCGTGTGAAACTGGGATAAATACTAATTGAAGTGGGAAAGCTGAAAGTGATAATGTTGTGACTATTTAGTGTTTTGTATTTCATGTCGTAGTGTGGTGTATGTCATGTAATTTGGGTATGTGTGGTTTGCATGGGAGAGTAGCAAGGTAGTTTCAAAAGATTAGTGGGTTATGCTTGTTCCTTCTGTACTGCTCGGTCTGGAGGATAGTTTCGTGATGATGATTGTGAGAGTCGAAGTGTGAGAAGTAATAAAAGATCCACCATCCTATCCAGAAAGTGCACTGTAGCGTTAAGTAATTACGAGACCATAATATAGAGATTCACCAATGTAAAGCCATGCCCACTGGGCGGAATTTATCATGTGTTATTGTTGTAGGTTATAGAATTTGTGTGTTTGGGTTAGAGAATTTATCGGAATAAATAAGATAGTGAAAAGAAAAACATTGGTGGACTTTTCCTTCGAATTGTATGTTTTCATGATGTCCCGAATTTATAATGTGTGCGCCATTCGTATTCAGTGCGGTGGCCACATGTTGATAAAAGCCGTTAAATAAAAGACAAAAAGAAAATGTGGTACTGCCAGTGCGTAGTGAAGTCAGAGTTCTGTAAATCACTGATAGTCAGATGTGCGTTTCCGTTGCGTATTAATCATATAGGAGGATAACTTGTAACTTAAGTGTGAGTACTAGAGTTCATGTTACTCGATAAATAAGAATGAATCCACTCGCTTGGCAGACCACTCATCTTGCAGGCCTGACTGCTTGATGCCACAGTATGAGCAAGGCATGTGGGTGCCTCTCAACAATTCCCATGAAAGCTAATCACACAAGCTCATAAGTCAGTGCTGTCGTTAATATCACTGCGGCTCCTCTCGTGTGGCCGAGGCTAGGCGGTGCGTCGCCTTTATTCTCTTCATGTAGATGCCGCTCCTGCCGTGGTGACGCCCTAGTCACTGTGCTATTGGCTGTCGTCATCTCACAGCACTCTTTGCTGTATCGTTCTCAGTTTTCGTGCAGGGGCTTGTCGTTACGCCGGAACACTTCCGACACTCCGCCCATGTGTTGTCAAGGTTGTTTAGACTACGCTGTAGAAGTTTCTCTGCAAGCTCTTGCACATCTTCCATGCAATCCCAATCATCCCCCACGCGATTTCCGTACTTTTCTTGGCTGTCGATTTGATTCGGATGAAGAGTTACAGGGATGCGTGGAGTCATAGTTTCTTTGGCAAACTCAAATATTTTTCTATGAAGACATTCACCGCCTTGTCTGACAGTGGCATAAACGTATTAACAGTTGCCGTGATTACCTTTGAAGTAATACACAGCTCCCTCACTTTTTTACCACCAGTCTCGTTTTCATATGACTGCCATTTACAGAATTTTATACTGAGCACAATTATATATTAAATCATGGGAAGCAAGCTGCTTGAGAATCTGACTGAACGTTCTGAACGTTGCAGACATGGAAGAGACCTGAAGGTAAAGGAAGGTTTCAGAATTATTATGTTAGTGTATGACAGACATTTTGCAAACAGACTTAAATATGCATAACTTTTCCAACAGCAAATGTGAACAACGACCATTATTTTTCAGAAGTGAACTACAGGTTAAAACAGAAGAAATTTCAGAAAGGTAATAAATTAAGGAGAGGGGGCCTAAATAACTTGAAACATCCAAGACAGCTGGGAATTTCAAAGTGACCCTTACTAACTACCGAATGAAAAATAGGAAGGAATGCAACAGTAGCTGAATCGGTAGCTCAGAGAGATGAAATAATAAAAGCGGAGGGTGAAAAACTAGATAAAATGAGAGTGTTCAAGAGAAATCATTATTTGATATAGGAGATACTGAATTTAACTGACGAAAGGAGAAAATGTATAAATACAGCTAATGAAGCGGGCAAAAGGGAATACAGATGTCTAAATAAGAAATAAAAATAAAGTGAAGAACATTAAAAGTAGGAAATGCCCAACGAGAAATAAAAAGCTATAGACGTATCACGTCTATAGGAAAGTTAGATGCCACGTATTGGAAAGAAATTTAAAAATGGAGAAAACTGAGGCAGCTCTATGAATCTCAAAAGTTCAGCTGCAAACCCTGCACCATGCAAAGTAAAGAAGACTGAAAGGTGGAAGTAATATTTAGATGGAATGTGTAGAGGAAGTAAATATGAGCCAAATGTAATGGAAGTGTAGCAAGCACATGAAAAAAAGACTGGAGATGTGAAATATTGAGAAGAACTTGAATGAGCACAGAGAGGACATATTCAAAACAAGGCACCTCGAATGGACGACATTCCCTCACAGTTATTAACATCATCCTTTCGAGAAAATACAATGACAACTGTTACACCTAGTATGTGACATATATTAGACAGGCGGAACGTTCTCATAATTCAAAAAGTATGTAATAATCCAAATTCTGAAGAAGGCAGATGCTGACAGGTATGAATATTACCGAACTATCAGTTTAATAAGTCGTGGTTGCCAAATACTGACACATTATTGACAGAGAAATGGAAACAGTAACAGAGTCCAGCTTCGGAAAGGCTATTTCCGTAACGGTGAAATGTAGGCTCACGATAGGCAATACTGACATTGCCATTTTAATTAGGAAGGCATAGCAGTTGCAAATTTAGAGAAAGCTCTGTAGTGTCTTCAACAGACGTTAGAAGATGAACATTATAAGTGTTACACAATTGAAATGCAGTATATTTTATTTACTTAGGTGGTGCTGATTGTTTTAGAGTAATAAACGAGACACTGAAAGTGATAGATGAAGTTTGCTTTTTCGGCAACAAATTAACTGGGAGTGGCAGAAGCAGAGAGTCAGATTAAAAATATTAATGCAACTGACTGTGAATGATAACACCGTGGGGCAAACTAGATTATTATAGTGCTTTTAGCAACTTCTACTGTATGATATTACGTACTCACAAGTGGAATTGTCCCAGTATCACGTTGTCACTGTAAATTCTAGGGGGTATTAAACAGACTTCTATTTATCTCAATATGCCTCTCAAACTAATATTCACTCATGTTGTATAGAGGCTGGTGTCAATGGCATAAATATTTTTGGTTATGGAGAGTGTTTATATACCCCCAATACAGCAGGGTTTAGTTTGTTGAATAGAAAATTCATTAATAAAATTGCGTAATGACATTAATATTTAAATGTATTCATTATGATTAACATAATAATTGGTATTTACTATTACTGATCATAAAACCTACATATTATGGAATAAGCACCAGAAATCAAACTTAATCCAGGATATTTATAGGGCATACTGTTATGTTGTACATGCATTGACGAGTCTAATTTTTGGGAAAAATTTACAGTACGCAAAGATACATCTGAAGATGAGATCTTAAGTCTTGAAAGTATTCGTGGAATAAACATGTTATAGAACCTTTGTTGAAGCCTGAGGCTATTTTAATTATTGTTTTCAAAAACGGATTATTTCAGGACACTCCTCAAAGACATGAACTGGAATGATCTATACGGTGCTCATGGCATTACTGAAAAATTCAAACTTTTGTTAATAATGTCCTTGCCTTATTTTAAAACTGTTTATCTCATTTGAAAACTAACCCGCATTAGACCACAGACTACAAAGAATCCATGGAGTCCGCAAGCAATAAAGATCTCTTGTACCTGAAAAGCTCTGATATTGAGGCTATAGCTCATTACAGGACATAATGCGACATAGTAAGTTTAATAATGACATCAAAGCAAATGTGTTATGTGAAAAAGATAATCAGGCCAAATAACAAAATAAAGACCATATGGGATTGGAGAAGGAGACTAGCAAAACGAGAAATAAAGGGAAGCTTATTGTACTAAGTGTTAATAATACATCGTTAACAGATGTGTACAACGTCGTAAAACTTTTTGCAATCATATTATAACTGTTATGGAAAATAAGATTGTCAGGTTCAGTAGATCTTACCCTGTCGCTACAAAGCTTCAGTATTATGAATGTCACCCTCACTAAAGCAGTAGAAGTAACGTCCACACAAAAAATCTTTAAAATACTAGTGGTGATAATAAAATATCAACAATCAATAATTAAAGGTGTGCTCCTGAGTTCAGTAACATATTAAGTTGTCCTTGTAACCAGACATGAATAAGTGGAACATTTCCTGAGTAGAGGAAACACGCTGAATTCAAAAACTAAACTAAACCTAACTCCGTCTGAACAGGCCTCGGCAGAATGAGATTTTCACTCTGCAGCGGAGAGTGCGCTGATATGAAACTTCCTGGCAGATTGAAACTGTGTGCCCGACCGAGACTTGAACTCGGGACCTTTGCCTTCCGCGGGCAAGTGCTCTACCAACTGAGCTACCGAAGCACGACTCACGACCGGTACTCACAGCTTTACTTCTGCCAGTACCTCGTCTCCTACCTTCCAAACTTTACAGAAGTTCTCCTGCGGACCTTGCAGAACTAGCACTCCTGCCAGGAAGTTTCATATCAGCGCACACTCCGCTGCAGAGTGAAAATCTCATTCTGGAAACATCCCCCAGGCTGTGGCTAAGCCATGTCTCCGCTATATCCTTTCTTTCAGGAGTGCTAGTTCTGCAAGGTTCGCAGGAGAACTTCTGTAAAGTTTGGAAGGTAGGAGACGAGATACTGGCAGAAGTAAAGCTGTGGGTACCGGGCGTGAGTCGTGCTTCGGTAGCTCAGTTGGTAGAGCACTTGCACGCGATAGGCAAAGGTCCCGAGTTCGAGTCTCGGTCGGGCACACAGTTTTAATCTGCCAGGAAGTTTCAGGCCTCGGCAGGCCCCACGGTACCGACTGACCGTGTGAGGTGGCGCAGTGGTTAGCACACTGGACTCGCATTTGAGAGGACGACGGTTCAATACCGCGTCCGGCCATCCTTATTTAGGTTTTCCGTGATTTCCCTAACTCGCCCCAGGCAAATGCCGGGATGGTTCCTTTGAAAGGGCACGGATGACTTCCTTCCCTAATCCGATGAGACCGATGACCTCGCTGTTTGATCTCTTCCCCCAAACAACCTAACCTAAGGTACCGACTGACCGCCGTGTCATCCTCAGCCGATAGGCGTCACTAGATGTGGTTATGAAGGGGCATGTGGTCAGCGCACTGCTCTCCCAGCCGTTATCATTTTTCCTGACCGGAGCCGCTATCACAGCACTTAGAAAGAGAAATGCTGTTACTTCTGTTTTCGTCATATCTTTTACAACAGTAGCTGCTGTGCCCTCCGGCAGACTGCGCAGCGGTCGCTTGTGGCTCGCTGAAGTAGATTTCTAACAGTGCGGCTCTTAAGACACACCTAGAATAGTTGTTCTGTTTACTTGTGTTTAGTGATGTTAAAGAATTTTGAATCAAAAAGTAACAGTGAATTAATATTTACGTTTGTATTTGTAGACTTTTTACGCAATTACTGATAATTTGTATGGTGTATTGAATTATTGCTAACCGAAAAAGAAAACGGCTTTAGCGACTAGAGTGTGTTGTCTCGTTGCCGAATGTCGATCTGGATACAAGTCATCTCTAACAAGTAGGCACTCTTTTATACAGCCAAAGACCGCCATTTATTTGGCTGAATGGGCTAAAGTTATGCCGAGGAAGGATATTCAGTTGCCGGCCGCGGTGGTCTCGCGGTTCTAGGCGCGCAGTCCGGAACCGTGCGACTGCTACGGTCGCAGGTTCGAATCCTGCCTCGGGCATGGATGTGTGTGATGTCCTTAGGTTGGTTAGGTTTAAGTAGTTCTAAGTTCTAGGGGACTTATGACCACAGCAGTTGAGTCCCATAGTGCTCAGAGCCATTTGAACCATTTTTTTGATATTCAGTTAACAAGTAAATCTTACGCATGTGAGAAACATTTCGTTAATGATTTGCTTGCTAAAATGGACTAATTCGTTATAGAAGAATACAAGGACCAAATACCGAGTAGAAGATGAAATTTAAAGCCAGGGTCAGTGCGTCATTTTTTTCCAAACTTGCCAAGGTATTTAACAACTCACTTGAAATCATGCAAATCTCCTCCAAAGAGAATAGTAAAAAAAAGCAATTCCATTATGTACAAAAACTTCAGATATTTGTGCACTAGTTTCAGTACCCAGTGCCTCTGATGCCAGAAAAATTAACGACAATCTCAAATGCAAAGTCAAGAATCTTAAAAGAAGGCTAGTGAGAACAGAGAATCAGCTACAGGAAAAGAGGGAGAGAGAAATTTAGTTATAAAAGAAAGTTTCTGCTGTAACACAATCCAAGTCCTGCACATGTAGTACGTCGAATTTCCTGATTAAAAAACAAATGTTCGTTATAGGCACTATGTTCAAGGAGTCCAACAACCCCCATCTGGTATTCGATATAGTGATTAGTTTATTCTCGAAAGCTTGTTCCTCAAAATTAAATCATCTACAGCCTACAGGCATTGTCAAAAATATGACTTACGTCTCCTGCGTTCTGAAGACTATTTTCGAAAGCTCTATAAGGGGTTTAAAAGCTCATATGGTGTGAACACATATGCCATAAATGCTATCAGGGAAGTATTTAAAAACGAACAGGACGAAAATAAACGTTTAGGCGTTGTAATTATCCTTGAAGTTAAATTAAGGGAAGACATTTGGTTTAATTCTTCCTCACTCAAAGTGGATGGCTTTGTAGACATAGGTGATTTAACAGCAGAGGAAGAAAAACACTTTGGTGAACCATGCTTTGGTATTTGTGTTTATTCTTCTTTTTTATAGCTAGGTCCAAACGGTTGCCGTTTATGCGAGCAAAAATGGAACTTGTGGTGATATTCTAGCTTAAATATTAATACCGATTATCATACATTTGGAACAAGGTGGAGAAAGAGGATAGGTTTCATAAGTGATAGAAGTTATAAAATAAAAATTCTTTGATTAATCTAGGAATCACCGGCAAACCAGTAAATGTTAAATGCAGTATCCAAAATCCATTTAACCAGGAGAGAAAATTTTGGGCTTCTTCAGACTATGTACACATATTGTAAGGAACTGTTTTGACGATAAAAATAAGTTGCTGTACAAAAATAAAGAAACAGATTTTAATAACTATAGACAGGTGTTTGCTCTGGACTCGTCCCATTAATTTGCAGGCCTTAGAGCTTGTATAAAATGACTTCTTCCCATATTGATCCTACGTCTTTCCAAAGAAAGAATGCGACGCTGGCTCTTCAATTATCCAGCGATTCAACTGCAAATGCAATTAAAATTTTCCACAAAACTAATCCCGACTAGATACCAAATAACTCACTCTATAAAGATACCCCTACATAAAAAATACTAATTGGCTCTTACGAAACCCTTTTCTCAGAAAACAAAAAAAATATTCTCAAACAGAACGATCGAATCACTCGGAGTTACGCTAAAGGGTACATTGAAAATTTATCAGTATTTATGGTCCAAAGGTTTTAAGTACGTAATGACAGGTAAATTCAACCAAGACGCTCTCGAACGTCATTTTCAAATTTTAAGGGCAGTAAGTTGTGACGACCATCCATCAACTGTTGATTTTCTGCAATTGCATACATCCCCAGTAAGATGTCTACATCAGCATCCGGGAACTGTGAGCCGAATTCAGAACCATCTCTTACGTCATTTGTTAATAAGATGCGTTCATGTGCTAAAGAAATGGAGGTACGAAACAAATGCATTAACTTATCTGCTGAGGACAAAATTAAGGACGAAATGGTGGTAGCGGACTAGGAAAATTATCTTCCTGTTCCGTATAAATACAACATTCTAAACAATCTTTAGCTTATTACATAGCAGGTTACATTGTCAAAAATCTTAATAAACAGAGTAGCTGTGTGAAGTGTGCTCAAACCCTTGTGAGTAAAGTGCCGTCTGACAATAGCTGAACCTTCACTGCCATAAAGGACTTCGGCTCAATGAATAACGCTTCTTATTTGGCTTACCCGTCCGAAACCGTTTTCAACATTCTTTTACAGGCCGAAGTAGTTTTTGAAAACAAACTGTCTTCCACCTCAAATATGGGGTTATATATTTTATGAGTGTTTAGACAGTACTAATGGAATTGTTTTAGGAACAGGTTGTATTGAACGTAAACTTGGCGTTACCGGTAAATTTATTTTTCATTTCATAAGGTGCCGCTTTTTCTTTCACCCGAAAAGAATCAGCGAAGATCTCTGGTCACCGAAGACCGCTAAGTCCTCACGCAAGCTTCCCAAAGTTTCCGACAACTAACAGCTCAAAATTGTGTGGGTGAGTTTATATCACCTTTTATCTCCCATGTTTTAGTCTGAATTATTGATTGGTATGTGCCACTATAGATTAATTTTTCTATGTTAAGCTGTATTTTGATCTTCGTCAATATATTTTATTTACTTATTATACGTGAGCCGACGTTTCATAATTTCGTTAAAAAATATCATTTCAATGGAGATGGCATAGTTACTTATCTTGTCTTAACCTTAACAAATACAGCGTTTTAAAACTGAGATAGATCCGACTAGTACATATTGAAATATCCCTCGTCCAGCGCTAAGCGATGATAGAGCTGCCTAGCAGCGGGCCCACGGTTACTCCACGAGTGTTTGCACTTCCCCTTCTAGACGCTATGTCGCTACTTATCAGTCAAGTAGCTTATCACGTTTATACTTATTTTATTATCAGAATGGGGATATGGTTGAATAATCAAAACAAAATCAGTATTTAACCACAGATCCATAGTTGTGATATGTGATCCAAAACTTTTGATTGTTAATATCTGTGTGGGAATTCCTTTCCTCAAATGTTCCAATAGGATACTATGGAAATGACAAGTGAATGCAACCGAGCTCATATTCAGCCTGCTACGTAACTTCTTAAACTGGTAGGAAGTGCAATATCGTTTTATATCAAGACTATGAAGGATGCGACTCTATTTTTGAGTTATTTGCACGGAAGCCAATAAATGACAAAACACTGACTCCATGAAATTTTTGCAACAGTTCACCTAATATCTCAGAAGAATCGGTTTCTGGTAACCATGATGTTGTTTATTTGCAGCGTAATTAGTACAAGCCTAATAGATATACTTTTCTTGGGTACAACAAGGAGAAAATTATTGTAGAAACTAAATGTTGATTCAATGGTTCCTTGCTGTAACATTCACTCGAGTTTCCTGTTCTACCTGGTCTTCGTGTATGAAAGGTATTGGATAGGGTTTGAATAAGAACTTTATGTGCTCATTGAAATTAAATTGATGTGTGAAATCTCTATCCTTGCCAAGTCTTTGAAAATACTTTGGAGCGTCGTTGCAGAACACTGAAGACGTCAAAATTAACTGAGTCTGAAGTATCCTTCACTCGATGGATCAGGTCCCATATTTCATTTAAAACACTGACATCTCTTTGGTGTTCCATCAGAAACATGATCTAAATGCACTCACGGGTAGCAAAATATATTGTCTCCAGTGTCGCTTCGGACCATGTAAGAAATTTTAGCCACTGATTCGAGACTACTCCTCACTCAGAATACCCATCAAATTTTAATCTTACAGAAGTACTCCATCTTAATTCACCACATCCCAAGAACAACACCACTTGGTTTGAAATCCCAAAATTTACCCCTAATATTGCGTCTGTGCTCAATTAGGCACATTAAAGACACTAGCACTAAACCCCTGTCCTGGACAGTAAATTCAACCCCATCTAACCTTTTTACCTCTACATTTTTTCTGATACTTGCAGCCTCCATTTTCGTCCACTGACTCAGTAACACTGGCCATGAAGTTTCTCCTTTGCACCTCTGAAACTCAGTTCCACTCAACACAGACACCTATCGCCGAGTATTAAGAATGCATGATAACACAACACCATTTCTACCAGTAGATGGTATACGGTGCACAATACACTGAACCTTTTCATGACTCTTCAAAATCTAAGAACTCCACTGAAATCTGTTTTATAGCTGTGAATTCGGCCGGTGGTGGTGACTTTCATTGTCTCGGGGGTGGGCTGTCTGATCTCAGGCTGTTTTGCATATCAACCGATGGGATCTCAAAGATATTATATGGCGAGACTTTTTCCTGCCAGCGCTGATTTCATCGTCAGTCCCTCCCGTTTCTGTTAGCGACTCTATGTTGAGTCCATATACATCTTCCTCTGGTATAGTTTCTGCCTATTCTACCGCTACCATTGCCATTCCCATAAGGATGACAGTGGTGATCATCACGCTCACGTTCATAACTGCGATCAAGGAGAGGGCCCTGATCATGGTAATGAACTCGATTTAGTTTATTGGTTCATTGTTGTTCTCTGACATTTTCATACTCTGTTCCTTGTAACAGGAAGGCCTTCAAATAATTTTTACAGTGACTGCCACTTTGTTAAGAAAAATCTGTATTAACTCGGCAGTAGCGTACGGATGATGCAGAAACGGGTTTTTCTGTAACAAATCCTAAAAGAATCTAGGATGAATTTGTGAAATTTAATTGACTGAAGTTTTGCACTATGATTCTGCTGTACTTGACTAGATGTTTTGCTGTGTTGGGGCGACGGGCTGGCAAAACAGGTGCAGGAAATACTGATAGGAGTATCAATTACTATCAATTACAAACAAGTGGTCTCTTGTGGAAGGCGGTTTCACCTTCCAAATATCCACAGACAAACCTTATCTTGTGTCCAACAGGCCATGTTGGGGGTAAAGAGAAATCTAATTGTTCAAGGCATGCTTGAGGGCGAATTAGACTCCAGTCATTCTTCCAATTTACTGCAAGTAGCTTCCTGTTGCTCTTTCATCTTGCTGGAGTTACCCTCCATCAGATCTTGCTGTTCCTTCAATTCACCAATGCCCATTTATTTCTTTTGAATTGACCCCCAACCATTCTGATTTCCTAAAACTTGCCTCCCATTGCTCTTCTTGGTGACTGATAGCTTTCATTGATATACAAACAGACGTTTGGTAATCCTACACTCTGTGTTTAAAGCAACATGTGTTACATTCACTACTAGACATAACAGAGACAGAAGTTAGCACTAGTTAATACCCTTGATCACCATTTGGTCCACCTGAAACAGTGAGCCCAGGAAGTTCTGCGTTTACAAAAGCATTACTGCAACTAGTCTCCTCTCATATTGTACTACCATCATTTCCACCTGTACTTCCAGTTTCACTTGCTTCCTCCTTAGGTGCACCGCTTAGCATAATGGGAGGAATCCCGTTAAGTGCAGATAAATTCATATCTGACCAGTTGCAGTTCAGATATGGGAGTGTTCATTTCCTCACGACTGTTACACAGAGTCTTGCTCCTAGTCTCTATCTGATAGAAGCTGCCCTGTCCATTTTCACGCAGTTTTTTCGTCTCAACAACTATTTATCCTCTGTACCATAAGTCAAGAAAAATGTTCATCACTGTTTTAAAGCACTAACTATCACAATCAAGAAAAATTCAGACGAAGTGAAGAATGGTATGGTTCTATTAGACTGGGATGAGACATTCGCTATCCACAACAGACAGTAGCGAGTCACCATCATTGAAACCCTAGCACAAAGTTTAAAAAACAAAAAACTCTAAATTCAGCATCAAAGATCATGACAAGCATGTGCTACCCAATTTCAAGAGGAGATAAATGAATGGAGACAACTTTCACGACCCAAGCTTGCCAGACACAGGGTTTAACACACATAGTTCCTCAAAAATTTTACGACATACGCCAATATTGCTAACTATAATTGATCCCAATGTTCTTAACAGTCACAAAATATCCAACAGTTACTATACACTTCACTGTATAGAAGACTCACATGTGACCCATGTTTCCATGTGTGTGTGTATGTGTGCGTGTTAGAGAGAAAGAGGGGGGGCGTGAATTACTGCTGATAAACACGAACCAATTTTCCATTACACACATTAGACGTAAACTGTGGAGAAATTCCATGAAAAGACAAGCAATTTAAAATGCGCATCACAGTGAAACATGCATCAAAATAATATCTGAAAAAAGTTGAGACAGGCCAAAGAATTTAAAAATCCATCTAGCCAAACCACACATCAGTGCTGTAATGTTTTTAAAAAGATGAAGCTATTATGTTCGTCAGGTTCAGCCCCACATAATTTTAGTGAAATTATCTCAAGTTTTCCCACTACAGAATATCATACACAAATGGAAGATGGTTTCCACACAACAATGAAATGAAACTCTGCTTCAAAGAAGCCACAGTGATAAGTGCGAAATTACTTACATAGGACTACTGGAACAACTTGGCAACTGCACGATAAGAAATGTAGTGTCCAAAAGCACCTAATTCACACATAGTCCCCAAGTTTATTACTATTCATCACTAAAAGAAGTAGACTTCAAGGTATCGATAAAATTTAAATATTTACTGAGTCTGTCTAAAACTGGTTCACACTAGCTACGTCCTCTAATATCAAGTAGGCTGCACACCGAAATCTCTCATAACACATATGAAAGAATGAAATAGACGATACTCGGACACTCCCATTACAGACTTCTAGGACTTGTAGAGGAGAGTGAGTACATGGTATTTTGAACAGGAACCTATCTACGGAAACAGTCCGGTTCTGTGCTACAGTCGCTTGAAAACATGTTTGCTAGGTGGTATGAAACAGGGTAGTCACCGTGGGAGATGGTTACGTCAGATCGGCTGATGTAATTTGACGTCTATCCTCCCTCTTTGACTTGGTTTCAGCTTCATTCACTTGTCTGTGAGTCAACATGGTTGGCTATGCGTTTGCAGATTACAACGACATGATCCTTCTGAATGGCGAAGCTGACAGTAATGGGTCCGCTGCTCGTCGCCTTTATCAAGATCGTTCTCCACAACGTCAGACTCTATAGCACGCCCTAACCGTCACAATTACGCAATGGCTTCGAGAAAGGCTACCTTCACGGTCAGCAGGTGTGACTGTGGTTCTCTAAGTAGACGCAGTACACCATAAATTGGAAGAGGCCGCACTGTATGGCGTTGAAGAGAACCAGTCAGTAAGTACACGAGAAATTTCTTTGGCTATTAGTGAATGACGTAATGAATCACGCCTTATCAGTTACTTGTGATCGCGTTACCAAAATGTTTTCAGATGGTTGTAGCACGGAAAAGGTACGTTTCAGCACATGCGTTCCAGTTCAAACTATTATCTACTCATTTCCGTCTACAAGTCATAGAAGTTTGTAACGGCAATTTCCGAACATCCTCTGTACTTAATTGCACCCTCAAAAGACACTAAAAATATTAACACAGTAAATACTTTTCATCCAAAATGGATGTTGTTTCTCAAACAGCAAAGGAAACGGTTTTCATTAGTACTGATACAAGTGAAAACACAAGCACCTAAATTTCGACAAAAAAAATGAAATTGTTAAGTATTCAAGCACACTGCAATAACATTTTGCTAGTGCACAGGACATCTGAGGAAATACACTTGAAATCTCCATCCCCGCAGGGCATTCCACGACTGGATAAGTAAACAACAACACAAAGAATTGATCTTAAGTAAGTGACTCTTCTCCAGATATGAAAGAAAATCATATAAACGCTGAAACAAAGACACTGGATATTTAAAGCAATAAAGCCTTCCCACAGTCCTCCCAAGTTTCAGTTTAGCATGTGATTACAAGTGATCTGAACATTCTTGAAAGCTCATGAAATGTGGCAATACAAACTAATTGAAAGCTGAACCGATGAATTACATAATACTCTTACATTAACTAGAAAATTTCTGAAAAGTGATCAACCCTGGCAGAAGTCGCCACTTGAATAATGGAATTTAATGATCAAACACAGTTCCATTATTCATCTTGATTAAGTAGCAGCTGTCAGTTGCTATCTTTCTCACCATAAGATAATATACTTGATGCCAATACGAGAGGTTTTCAAAAAGTAAGTTGTATATTGATATGGAAGGGTAAGTAACTTTTATAGAATACTGCGCTGCACCTCAAAGTGACAAGGATACATTGCAGTATTCTTCAGTATAGTCACCAACTATCCGTAGACTACAGTCGGAACATTCTAGCAATCGTACACACCGAGCGAGGTGGCGCAGTGGTTAGCACGCTGGATCGCACTCGGGAGGACTACGGGTCAAACCCGTGTCCTGCCATCCTCACTTAGGTTTTCCGTCATTTCCCTAGATCGCTTCACGTAAATGCCGGGATGGTTCCTTTGAAAGGGCATGGCCAATCGTACACTTCCTCTACGTTAGAAATCCACTCTTTGAGATGAATTCATTCGCGAAGCGCTGGGTAAACGCCGTCAGTTTTGGAAAATCTCTTTCCCAATAAGATTTATTTCAGTTTGTTAAAAGAAGGAAATCGCATGGTGTAAGATGTGGGCTGTATAGCAGATAGGCATCAATGACATCTTTACGGCAGAGGCCAAATTGATAGCAGTATTTCCTTATAGTTGCATCTGGTCCATACCCACCGGATTTTCACGGTGAATCTGTGTGATGCATAGACTTTTCCCAACTGGAACTGTACCGTTCCGGGTACGGCAACTTTATTGTACGTTTCCGCTTGCCGTGACGTTAAGTTTTACATATTTCAAGAAGCATCCTAGAAATATAAGAAAGAGAGAGAAGTTGTTTTTAAAACGTGTAATAATAACTTTAGGACTTTACCAGTTCACAAAAGTAGGAAAAGAAAGAGTATGGACGAAGAAAAGAAAAGTATAACGTGGGGAGCAGATGAAAGAAAACTGTAAATACAAGAGACCACAAAGACATTGAATGGAGCCCGATTTTCATTTGATAAAACTCAATGGTTTAGACGAGCGGACGATAAGAAAAGCGAAATTGTTATATTCAGTACACATAAACCCCTGAAAAAAGTTTTACGCCGACTGGATAGCTTTTTATAATCTCCTATTCCACACACTTTTGACCACAGAAAATCGCTATGGTCCGCCACCTGTTTAATGAAAGTATACCTCATTCACCCGTTCTCAGTGCAGTGAGCTATAGTGTGCTGTGGTTCCAAGCGTGAATGGAACAATGCGGCTTCTGTACACCGTTCCGTCTGTCAACATGGTGCTAAGTGTAATTTCGGGCTTGGACCGTGCGAATATTGTCGCTCTACAACAGGAAGCAGTGTCAGCGTGGGAAGTTTACCGCCGATACAGTGATGTCATTTAAACATTCATCTGCTATTTCAGACAGTAAACCAGTAAACACTGCAAAGTGTTCAAATGGCTCTGAGCACTATGGGAATTACGTAAACCTAACTAACCAAAGGACATCACACACATCCATGCCCGAGGCAGGATTCGAACCTGCGACCGTAGCGGTCACACGGTTCCAGACTGAAGCGCCTAGAACCGTACGGCCACAGAGGCCGGCGAAAAGTGTTCGCCCGCGGTCAACAACATAAGATGGTGATCGATACTAAGTGTAAGTATTGCAGGTAGTTTCCGGTTTGGGACTGGGAGAGCTGTTTGGACCCAAACGGGTGCAAATAGAACCGCCTCCCTCCTTCCCGCCGCACAGTAGAGGATGGTGTCGATGGGCAAGGGGACACTTTAATGAATCCTACATCAATGACGTCTTGTTCTCTTCAGCGGCGAGAGGAGGAATTGTGTGGCGCCTGAAAATCGTCGCAGAAGAGTGAGGAGGTGGTCAGGTACGTCTCACGCATGCAGTGCCATGGACTCAAGAGATAAGCGTATCAGTCATTTTTGGCGTGTTTTCATGTATCTGTATAGCCACTTCTCATCGGTACCGAGGGAATTCTAAAGGCTATTCAGTACAGAAACAGGATGCACTAACGTATTGCCCGGCACTGTAGTCAACGTTTCAACTATGGTTTCGTTTTTCAAGCCGATAACGCACAAGCGCGCTGTCAGACCTCAGAATTAATAGAATGGCCTGTGGTATCTGCTGACTTTAAGCTGATTGATCATGCCTGGGATCAGCTGAAACGTTCTGCGCGCTGTTGCAGCAATCCTCATCACATGTGGATGACCTCATGGGGCTGAAGAATGGAAATGGGCTGAGTTGCCTCGCTAAAACACATGAATATGTTATAGTGCACAGGTGGACCAACGCTGTTTTGAATGTTGCACAGCATCAGACTTTCATTTAACAAATGTATATGGAAGTGCACATCAAGACAGTTTATTACTTGTTTTGGTTATTACATTGTTTTCATTTCAAAGTAAAGTTACTTTTTAAGTTTAGTAAGATTTATCTTTCATGCCCTCTATTCCTTAAATCTAAGCCTTTTCCGACATAACGACAAGCGCCAGCACAAATATTAAGAATGATACAGCAGAGAGGGCTGGGAGATGACGTCAGCCAGTGGTACTCTGACTAGGACGTCGCCACGACAGGAGCGGCGCCTACACGAAGAGAAGCCACGGCCGGCCAGTAGAAGAAGCGCACTATCAGACGCGGACTAGAAACCACGCACTAAAAGGGAGGCACTAGAAGGGCCGTGATTTGTGATCCATAAGAACTTGTTTGAATTATTTGTATGGACATTGTATATAGCGAATGAAATTGATTACTTCAATGTCGCCAATTGCTTGCGGCCCAAAGTTTAGTACTGCCAATGTACTTTATTGTAATAAAAACCATTAATACGATTTGCTTGAACTGCTGTATAGCGATCCGAGAAAGCAGCATCCTTTAGGCACCCTATAAGAGACCAGTGGGCATGATACCACAAAGACCATACACTCTCGAATACTTGCAGATAGCGCAGAATTTCTCTGAGCTTTTATATCTATTAGACAGTGCAAATGAAGACGCATGTTAGTATCATCTCTGCTTCTTTGTTGTGTTTTGGGCTCTAACTCCTTACTTGAGAGCGTAACGTACTCTACGCTGTGTTCGAAACTATCTTTGTATGTAGTAAATCTACCATATTCTACGGAATATGATAAACCATCACACGTTACTGATAACAGTATCATCATACAGGGCGTTTCATAATTCCTATTACAGGATTCTGGAGGGACTTTGTAAATAAAGTTCTGATGAGGAATCCATATCCGGAAATGTATCTTTAGGATATGAAAGAAGTTTGAAGATCGTATTTCAAATTACCTGCTGCAGGGTATGCACACAAACTGAGAGGAGAGAGCGATCATTAGACTCCATACCATTTTCGTCCGACTACAACAACAGCTGAACGAGACTTCTATATTTGCAACTGGCAGGGTTGACTGTAGTGCTCCATGGATGCACCATACTCTCCACTTTGAAGAGGACGTCTTTCGTCATATAGCAATAACCACATGCAGAAAAACAGCCCCAATTATTAATAGCATACTCGCCAGCAGGTACTTTCGTGTCATACCCGGAAACAGGATAAGGTCTTTGAAGACGCTAAATGTGGCCTACTTTAGCCGTCTGTCCTCGTCCCGCTGTCGTTTAGTCTGCGGTATCTCAGAAACTAGATCTCGTGAATCTGGATATGCAAATGACTGAGTGCTGGCAGTGGGGCACCAAAATTTTGAAGAAGCGGAAGGCATCTTTATGTCTGGTCTGGTGATGAAGGGAGCATACTTTCAAAGATGAAGACTCACATAATCAGCACCTTAAATATCGAGGAGTTACACTGGACCAGATAATGTCCTATAATCAACATCTAGAAAACACCGCAGTGAAGATACGCACAGGAAACAACATCCTACATATGCTGTGCGGAGCAAGCTGTGGCTTCTCTGTCGGAATATGGTGTTCCTGTATTCCTCAATGTTGAAAGTACACAAATGCTAGATCTACAGCTGATCAACACTGTAAGAATTACCAGTGGTAGACTAAGATCGGTCCAGTCACATGGCTGCCCATATTGAGCCACATTTCACCCTTTCGCAGCTTTTCTCTGTGAGTTTAAAGGCATACAAAGCAACCCACAATAGCCTCTCCGTCGAGACGCGGTCATCATAGAGAGGTCCTACTTTTAATCAGGAAAACCATCCGTGAAATCAGCCGTGGAACTGCACATATCTCGTTTCAGTTTATCCTACTCAGGGGAACGAGACTAGGCTAAGGCTTGCCCTTCGCAATGCCATAATTTCCCCTGCATAAGGAAAACTCTCCATGCTTCGACGAATGGTGCAGAGCATGGACAATGATTAACAGAATACGTATCAGGCCTGGGAGAAGTGCAGACTCTTCACAATGGGGTGAAGCTCCATCTCCAAAATGTGATTCTGAAGTAATGAGGCCTACTGTATGCCACAGTGTTATGGAATGTTCCAACTGGGTATATGGAGAAACTTCCGATGATTTACTGATGGAAAGGATTGAATAATTGACTGTATTAAAAATTTAAAAGTCTGTTTGTAAATTACAAGCGTTATTGTTTGTATTTTACTTCATATTGTGCTTAAAATTCATACAATATGTATATGAATAAGTGGGATATTTGAAAGAGTCCGGCGTTTATACTTATTTTAAATCAAAATGGTACAATTCTGGAAACGAGTTCTGCTGTGTCAGGACATGTTATCCGCCAGCCTGAAAGGCTAATTTGATGGGTGGACGTATCACGTCCCAATAGGGTCCCCGGCACCTTGAGCCAAAACAAACAGTTCCGAAGAACGACAACAAAGAGTGGTGAAACTCCGGCAGCCGCCTCTGCGAACAGAAGCGCCCACTTCGCCAAAAGGTGGCGTTAACATCACTATTAGAAGGTGCTGCTGTCAGCTACTAAGCAATTCACGAATGACACTGCTAAACAGAGCTTGAAAGCTATGTTAATAGACAGGGCGAAGCATAGCGAGAAGAAACACTCCAAACGCTGATGTAGGCGCAAGCAAGCACTTGGGAAAAAAAGGTCACATGCAGTAACGGCTTAGGGAAGATACGGAAGACGATGCTGAGGATTCATAATTGACTGATTCAGAAGACTCCTCGTCTGTTGTTGGACATTATGCCACTGTGGAGATGGAAGTTGAAAGTATGGGTTGAGTCCCATAGTGCTCAGAGCCATTTTGAAAGTATGGACAGTCAGGCCGTCGTAGACAACGTGGACGGGGAGATATTTCAACCAGTGTAACGGAAGAGGACTGTCAGTCGGAGGAAGTCTGAGGGTCTCGAACACGTGACGCAACAGCCACTGGTCACCACCAGCAGTTAGGACACCATAGCTGGCGAGGTGTCACAGGCTGCTGTGGCTGCCGAGTCAACAACGTCGGTACCATCATCTACGAACGTACTGCTACCTGATATACAACTGCTTCAAACCACGTAAAACTCGCCGGCCGCGGTGGTCTAGCGGTTCTAGGCGCTCAGTCCAGAACCGCGCGGCTGCTACGGTCGCAGGTTCGAATCCTGCCTCGGGCATGGATGTGTGTGATGTCCTTCGGTTAGTTAGGTTTAAGTAGTTCTAAGTTCTAGGAAACTGATGACCACAGATGTTAAGTCCCATAGTGCTAAGAGCCACGTAAAACTCTGCAGGTAATTGAAGAAAATTATATTTAGAAGCTTAAGAGCAGCATATACCGGAGAAGAAGTGAAGTTTTACGTCGAATTTAAGGACTGCGGTAAGGCCATCAGGTTCTGTCAGGATCAGCAGCTGCCACTCCGCACTTACTAGGACGCTACTAACAAGGACATGCAGGTGGTCGTTAAGCATTTGGCGCCATCTGGCTCCGAGGGTTGGGTCCGTGAGGACCTACAAGACAGAGGGTTCGCCACTGACGAGGGAAAACGTCGTCCACTTCCATTGTATGTGGTGACACTGCTTAAAAGGCGAAAATTGAGATACCATCTACGGCGTTTGGTACGTATGTTCTGCAAAGATGAGAGGGGAAGACTATCGCTCTCGCAGTTACCCGTCCCAATGCAAACGATGTCAAAGTTTGGTACATATGACTAATTACCGCTGGTTGCCAGTACGTTGTGCAAAACGTGGGAACATGCACCACAGTAAGAAAGCAAACTTCCCAACTGCCCTTCTGAGCGTGTGGGATGTCCCGCGTAAGTTGATGATTCCTGGAAGGGCTATATTGAATTTCAGAAGATGCTTAAGAAGTTCCAGTCCTCGACGCGAAACATACTCACGTCACAGATGACAATGTAGGCTCTCATCGACAGTGTGAAACATCTGGTAACTGACATTGCTGGAGCGTTCACCGAACAATCTAGTCCTCCTCCACAACGGACCTGTGATGGACAACTTCTTCAACTAGCGAGAGTGGAACTTTTGTTTCCAACTTAGGAAACACACAGCGCGACCCCAATCATTCAGCGGCGAGAGTGACCCCAGAAAAGGATGCGAACGAAGCCATTAGGGAAGTGACGACAGCTTTAAATTTCTATGTAGTCGAAAGTTCTGATGCAGACTCATCGCCACCGCGAAGAAGATGTTGACCGGTTAAGACAAGTTTTCAAATATCGTCACCCAGACGGAAACATTAGCGTAACTCGAAGGCTCGGATTTGCGTATAGTGGCACTTATTAAGAGTATTCCTCTATGCCTTTGGAATGTAAATAGCGTGCGGATTAAGACAGTTTAATTACAAGATTTCATCGAGTGCCAGAAAATTGACACCGTCCTTCCATCTGAAACTCAACAGAGACCGTCAGAATTTTTCAAGCTTCAGAATATGATGGTCTACCGCCATAACCAACCCCAGGGCCTCGGTGGTGGCACAGCGGACTACCTTCGCCGTTCATCGGAAAGTAGTTGCACCAGATCATGGGGCATGGAGGCGAACGCCATTACAGTTTGGAGGGACCAACGCGAGGTAACCTTTGCCCCAACGCTCACCTTCTCGAACAAGATTTATACGCTATTCTCACTCATCTTTCCAAGGACTTTATAGGTGCCGTCTGGGATGGTAAACGTCACACTTGGCACTTCCGTACTGTCGTTTCCAAAGGACTTGAACTGCATCGACTGGAACAGATTGTAGACCTCGAAGTCTGAGGGTCCTAGAGACAACACATATTCCGCACCCCTGCCGCAAAATGCTGGACGTAGTGGATACTGTCATCAGCCACGAGGTTGCCGTGAACCCTCGTCTCGGACCACAGCCCAGTACTGGCCACGCTCCCGAGAACGAGACATCGGATGTCTCGTCGTGTCTATATGAAAATAATATCATCCAATTAAAGAGGTTCCTGAACAACAAAACGTCCGCACGACTGGAAATTCAGAGGCCTGACCTGTTCAAAAAATTCAGTTGACTCACAAGCAATCACAAACTGTCATTGAGTACTGCTGAAACGTCAACCCACTTCCGTTGTTGCTAGAAGAACTTCGACTGTAGAATAAACGCTATGAGAGCTATGGCAGAAAACGACAAAGACGGCCTACCAGCACCGACAGCTGGAGTGGTATCTCAGACATCGGCCGTTAGAATAACGTGTGTAAAAATAGGAAGACAGAAGTCCTCTTTTCTCCTCCAGCTTGGGATGAATAGAGGCTGTTTCAGAATTTTCGAGCTGACCCAATGTCTATATGACCAACCAATACTCCCCAATTACTTACTGTAGATCCTATTAACAAGGCTGAGACCTTTTTGGCATCCTTTGCGGAACCATTGAACGTCGCAAAGCAGTAATAAGAAATTAATACAGTTGAGTTCGAATACAGGATTATAACAATCAAGGACAGACTGCGCCAAAGTCTTAGGTTGTCCAGCGAGGTCAGGACCATCATTAAAAAACTGAACGACTGAGGCACCGAGTCTGAATAAGGTCACCATCCTCCATCTGAAGAATCTGCCTCGAAAGCTGTTGGTATTATTGGCGAGGAGCTACAATGGATGCAGGTAAGAAACATTTTCCTACCACATGGAAGACTGCCATGGTGATCCCAATTCCAAATCCGTGGAAAGATTTAACATGAGCCCCGAACTACAGTCCGTTAGTCTTCATAGAGGTTTGGGAAAGACATTTGAGAGAGTCATTAAGACACGCATTCTGGAGCCCCTCACTGTGGACGGTACTATCCGAGTGGAGCAGTACTGGTTTCAACACAAAAACTCTGCTGAAATGCAACTACGTTGCCTAGCGGAACTATTGTCAATGAACCTGAATGTGACCAAGGCAACTGCTGCGATCTGTTTAGGTATGCCTACGAGGAACTATGTCAGTAGCAACTAATTCGAAAGCTGCACGAAACCACGGGTATTCCGGACTCTTAGGTGAGGCCAATTGCTAGCTTTCTGATTAATCAGAAAATGGTTATTACTATCGAAAATCAATCATCCGACCGCAAACTTGGAGAGCGAGGACTGGCTCGGTACTGTTTAATATCTATGTAAACGATATGCAAACTGCCGAGAGCGTGCGAATTGCACAATTTAGAGATGATACGGCTTTCGTTACCAGTGGACAACATGTACAGGCCAATATCGGGCACCTCAGTCACCAACTGGATACCACGACAATTTCTTACGAGACCAACAAGGTTCATATCAACCGGGTAAGAAAATGACAATTTGTTTTAACAAGAAACGCTCTCTACTTCCAACCACTTTTTGATCAATTGGTCAGGACATCCCTTCGTGTTCCACTGTGACATATCTAAGAATCACCTTGGTCTAATGTTTCTTCCTCGACAAGCAAATGGTTTCCGTCAGGATCAAGGCCAAGCAACTAGTACCTTTTTTATTTGAAAAAAAAAGCACGCATGTAAACACAACCTCTAACTTAGGTTATATAAACCGACGATCCTCTCAACGATTTTATATGGCGGCTCAGTCAGGTGTTCAAACTTGTACAACAAACACAGAGCCGCTTAATGTTCTGAACCATGGACCTAGTCGTTGGTGGGGAGGCTTGCGTTCCACAGCGATAGAGATAGCCGTACTGTAGGTGTAGCCATAACGGATAGGTATCTGTTGAGAGGCCAGACAAACGTGAGGTGGGCAACAGTCTGAATGAATGACTGATCTGGCCCTGTAACATTAACCAAAACGGCCTTGCTGTGCTGGTACTGAGAAGGTCTGAAAGAAAGGAGAAGCTACAGCCGTAATTTTTCCTGATGGCACGCAGCTTTACTGCGTCGTCAAATGATGATGGAGTCCTCTTGGCTAAAATATTCCAGAGGTATGATAGTTCTCCATTAGGATCTCTGCGCAGGGACTACTCAGAAGGACGTCATTATCAGGAGAAAAAAAACTGTTGTTCCACGGATCGGAGCATGAAATGTCAGATCGCCTAATCGGGCAGCGGAATGTATAGGTTAAAGTTAGATATAGTGGGACTTAGTGAAGTTAGGTGGCCGAAGGAACAGACTTCTAGTCAGGTGAATGCAGGGCTATAAATACAGAATCTAATAAGGGTAATGCAGGAGTAGGTTTATTAATGAATAAAAAGTAGGGGTGCAGATAAGTTACAATGAACTGCATAGTGAACGCATTGTTGTAGCCAAGAAGACACGAATCCCACGCCTACCACAGTAGTACAAGTTTATATGCCATCTAGCTCCGCAGATGATGAAGAGATTAAAGAAATGTATGATGGGATAAAAGACATTATTCAAATAGTAAAGGGAGACAAAAATTTAATAGTCATAGTGGATGGAATTCGATAGTAGAAAAAGGAAGAGAAGGAAAAGTAGCAGGTGAATATAGACTGGGGGTAAGGAATGAAAGAGGAGGCCGCCTGGTAGAAATCTGCACTGAGCGTAACTTAATCATAGTTAACCATTGGTTTACGCATCGTGGAAGAAGGTTGTATACGTAAAAGAGGCCTGGAGACACCGGAAGGTTTCAGATCGATTATAGAGGGTGAGCCACCTAACTTTACCGCTGGATATATTTCGTAAACCACATCAAATACTGACGAATCGATTCCACAGACCGAACGTGAGGAGAGGGGCTAGTGTAATTGGTTAATACAAACCATAAAAAAATGCACGGAAGTATGTTTTTTAACAAAAATCTACGTTTTTTTTAAATGTAACCCCGTTAGTTTTGTTAGCACATTTGAACATATAAACAAATACTTAATCAGTGCCGTTTGTTGCATTGTAAAATGTTAATTACATCCGGAGATATTGTAACCTAAAGTTGACGCTTGAGTACCACTCCTCCGCTGTTCGATCGTGTGTATCGAAGAGCACCGAATTGCGTAGGGATCCAAAGGGAACGGTGATGGACCTTAGGTACAGAAGAGACTGTAACAGTACATTACGTCCACATGCTAACACCTTTTTATTGGTCTTTTTCACTGACGCACATGTACATTTCCATGAGGGGTGAGGTACACGTACATACGTGGTTTCCGTTTTCAATTACGGAGTGGAATAGAGTGTGTCCCGACATGTCAGGCCAATAGATGTTCAATGTGGTGGCCATCATTTGCTGCACACATTTGCAATCTCTGGCGTAATGAATGTCGTACACGCCGCAGTACATCTGGTGTAATGTCGCCGCAGGCTGCCACAATACGTTGTTTCATATCCTCTGGGGTTGTAGGCACATCACGGTACACATTCTCCTTTAACGTACCCCACAGAAAGAAGTCCAGAGGTGTAAGATCAGGAGAACGGGCTGGCCGATTTATGCGTCCTCCACGTCGTATGAAACGCCCGTCGAACATCCTGTCAGGGGTCAGCCTAGTGTTAATTGCGGAATGTGCAGGTGCACCATCATGCTGATACCACATACGTCGACGCGTTTCCAGTGGGACGTTTTCGAGCAACGTTGGCAGATCATTCTGTAGAAACGCGATGTATGTTGCAGTGCTCTCCGATACACACGATCGAACAGCGGAGGAGTGGTACTCAAGCGTCAACTTTAGGTTACAATATCTCCGGATGTAATTAACATTTTACAATGCAACAAACGGCACTGATTACGTATTTGTTTATATGTTCAGATGTGCTAACAAAACTAACGGGGTTACATTTAAAAAAAAACGTAGGTTTGTGTTAAAAAACATACTTCCGTGCATTTTGTATGGTTTGTATTAAACAGTTACACTAGCCCCTCTCCTCACGTTCGGTCTGTGGAATCGGTTCGTCAGTATTTGATGTGGTTTACGAAATATATCAAGAGGTAACGTTAGGTGACTCACCCTGTATAATGGTACTACAGAGCTTTAGGAACCAAGTTTTAACTTGTAAGACATTTCCAGCGACAGATGTGGACTCTGACCACAGTTTATTAGTTATGAACTGCAGGTTAAAACTGAAGAAACTGCAAAAGGCTAGGAATATAAGGAGATGACACTTGGATAAACTGAAAGAACCAGAGTTTGTAGAGAGTTTCAGAGAGAGCATTAGGGAACGATTGACAAGAACTGGGGAAAGAAACACAGTAGAAGAAGAATGGGCAGCCTTGAGAGATGAAATAGTGAAGGCAGCAGAGTATCAAGTAGATAAAGAGACGAGGGCTAGTAGAAACCCTTGGTTAACAGGAGAGATATTGAATTTAATTGATGAAAGGAGAAAATATCAAAATGCAGTAAATGAAGCAGGCGAAAAGGAGTAAAACCATCTCAAAACTGAGATCGCCAGGAAGTGCAAAATGTCTAAGCAGGGATGGCTAGAGGACAAATGTAGCGATGTAGAGGCATATATCATTCGGGGTAAGATAGATATTGCCTACTGGAAAATTAAAGAGACCTTTTGAGGAAAAAGAGCCACCTGGATGAATATCAAGAGCTCAGATGAAAAATCAATCCTAAGCAAAGAAGGGATAACAGAAAGTTGGAAGGAGTATATAGAACGTCTATACATAGGCGATGTACTTGAGGGCAATATTATGGAAATGGAAGAGGACGTAGATGAAGATGACATGGGATATATGATACTGTGTGAAGAATTTGACAGAGCACTGAAAGACGTAAATCGAAACAAGGCCCCAGAGGTGGACAACATTCCATTGGAACTACTGATAGCCGGGGGGGGGGGGGGGGGTACCAGCCATGAAAAAACACTGCCAAATGGTGAGCTAGATGTATGAAACAGGCGAAATACCCCCACACCTCAAAAAGAATATAATAATTCCAATCCCAAAGAAATCAGGTGTTGAAAAGTGTGAAAATTATCTGAATATCAGTTCAATAGGTAACGGCTATAAAATACTGACAGGAATTCTATACAGACGAATGGAAAAAACTGTTAGAAGCCTACCTCGGGGAGAATCCGTTTGAATTCCATAGAAATGTTGGAACACGTGAGGCAATACTGACGCTACGTCTTATCTTAGAAGGTAGATTAAGGAAAGGCAAACCTATGTTTCCAGCATTTGTAGAATTAGAGAGAGCTTTTGACAATCTTGACTGGAATACTCTCTTTCAAATTCTGAAGGTGGCGGGGGTTAAATACAGGGAGCGAAAGCCTATTTACAATTTGTACAGAAACCGGATGGCAGTTACAAGAGTCGAGTGGCATTAAAGCAATGCAGTGGTTGGAAAGAGAGTGAGATAGGGTTGTAGCCTATCTTCGAAGCTATTTAATCTGTATATTGAGCAAGCAGTAAACGAAACAAAAGAAAAATTCGGAGTAGGAATTAAAATCTATGGAGAAGAAATAAAAACTTTGAGGTTTGTTTATGATATTGTAATTCTGGCTAAGGACCTGGAAGAGCAGTTGAACGGAACGGACAGTGTCTTGAAAGGAGGATATAAAATGAACATCAACAAAAGCATAACGAGGATAATGGAATGTAGTGGAATTAAATTAGGTGATGCTGAGGAAATTACGTTACGAAATGAGAAACTTTAAGTATCACATGAGTTTGGCTGTTTTTGGAGCAAAATAACTGATATTTGTCGAAATAGAGAGAATATAAAATGTAGACTGGCAATGCAAGAAAGCATTTTTGATGAACAGAAATTTCTTAACATCACATATAGACTTAAGCGTCAGGAAGTCTCATCTGAAACTACTTGTATGGAATGTAGCCGTGTGTGGAAGTGAAACATGGGCGATAAGCAGTTTAGACACGAATAGAATAGATGGTTTCGAAATGTGGTGCTGCAGAAGAATGCTGAAGATTAGATAGATGGATCACGTAACTAATTGAATAGAATTGGGGATAAGAGGAATTTGTGACACAACTTGGCCAGAAGAAGGGATCGTCTGGTAGGACAAATTCTGAGGCATCAAGGGATCACCAATTTAGTATTGGAAGGAAATGTGGAGGGTAAAAATTGTAGAGGGAGACCAAGACATGAACACACTAAGCAGATTCAGAAAGATATAGGTTGCAGTAGTTACTCGGAGATGTAGAAGCGTGCACAGAATAGAGTAGCGTGGAGAGCTGCATAAAACGAGTCTCTGGACTCAAGACCACCATAACAACAACAAGGTTCTTCAAAAGAAAGTCCTTCGATGCATAATTAGTACCAGTCGGCACACATGCGTTATCGACCTCCACGCCAAACTTCCTGTGAATACGGTCATTAAGGCAGCTGAGAAAATGCTGACGAAATTACACCGCAGAATTGACTAATTGCGAGACTCAGTCTATCACATTCAAACTCTTGGCTGGGCGGTATCTCTCCCACGGCATAGGTACAAGGTACCAAGATCCTTCGTACCGTAACACTACGAAACTGTACCAACTTTCGGGTGTACCTTACGGGCTGACACACAGACTCTGAAAAACTGACCACAGAACTGCAATAAATAATCCCAATAAAATCCTACCTTACACCATGAAGTCTGGACTATATTTCAGTCTTATGACTTATAAAGATTTTTTTTTAAAAAAGCAGCCACGTCCGCTGAAGCCGACGCACCATCCTGGACACTATCGCCTTTGGAGCCCTCTACGAGCAACGATCAGCGGTCTTAGCCATTACTGACTCCAGTGCCAGGATGTGGTATACGACAGTCTTTTAGTTTTTCTGTGATTGCGGACTCTATATAGGCTTCCAAACGGTGATCCGGCTGGACATAGGATTTATACTGTTCACAGTGAGAGTGCTCCACCACAAACTTGACGGCCGAAGTGGCCGTGCGGTTAAAGGCGCTGCAGTCTGGAACCGCAACACCGTTACGGTCGCAGGTTCAAATCCTGCCTCGGGCATGGATGTTTGTGATGTCCTTAGGTTAGTTAGGTTTAACTAGTTCTAAGTTCTAGGGGACTAATGACCTCAGCAGTTGAGTCCCATAGTGCTCAGAGCCATTTGAACCACAAACTTCTAATTACAAACTTGGTAATTACAGCGTTATCAGACCGTTTCGCAGTTTTTCAATTAATCTAAAATGTCTTATTATGTTTCTAGACTGAATTAATAGTCTGTGTGGTTTAATGAGAAGTGTCCTTTTATGTTTTTGTTAATGAAGTGTTCATAGGTATTTGTCTACCCGGGAGCTTGATCTTATGTATCAAGCCTCTCACGTCAATTTTCATAAATTTATGAACTTAGTGCTCGCTACAACTCCTAGAAGGTTGTAATAGCGATTCTGAAAACACTGTAGATGAAACAGCTTCTCAAATAGAACAGTGATGGGGCAAGGAAAAGTCGCAGCTTAAAAGATTTCTTGCAGAGCTTGCAGCAAACCACGAGGAATGGAGTGGGTTACAGATCACAGTTAAGTCTGGAGTAATTTTTTATTAATACTCCGCTGACGCTGGATATATGATCATCTGAAATCACATTTTGCATGCTGGAATGTTTCGTATCAACCATCCCATGCACTCTTCAAAAATCTCTAAGGCACTCTGACTGATGACGTCAACTTCTAAAACATGATAATTTCTAATTCCTTTTCTTACTTTAGGTTGTAGCATTTGTAAAATAATAGCATATTTCTTTACGCATATTTCTGCTTCCGAGAAGCTGTTATGCTGGAGGCTGTACCAAACTTTATCCTCACACAGTGAAGACACAGCCAAGACCAAAAAGTGACATAAAGAATGTAAGACATGTATCTCGTGCAGGAGGCATTGCTGCTCGAATTTTTATGCTGTGAGAGATTTATAAAATTTTCAATTAGGCCAGGTTCCTTTTACTCTAAAAGTGTTATCCTTGTTATACGGTCAATGACAGCACACAGACCACCACGTGTCATTAATTTACGCGATGATGACAAATTTATTATCAATCCCCGACACAGGATAGCGAGTACTGTAGCTAATGGGAGAAAAACCCAAACCATTTAGGACGGACAAGCATTTCAAATAGCATTTTTAGTTACTAGTCCAGCATATCGTCACTGTATTGCCCCTCACAATCTGGGAGCATTTGTCTTAGTGATAGTTCTGCTCCTCTGAGAAAGCTAGTCTATCATAACATGAAGGCCAGCTTCACAATAATACGCCTTGCAGTCATAACCTGCGGCCGCTGCATGGCGTCGTTCTCAAAATCTGGAGGAGATATTGTTAATTTGCTTTCCGTCAAGACTCAGTTAGAATTCACATCATTGCAAGCAGTTATTAATGTTGTCTTCACAACAACGTGTAATTAATTCTGCTAGTCTTACTAAAAAAGATCTAATTTTATCATTGTAATGTGAGAGCTCTTGAATGCATAATAAACCGTACATTAAAAGCTGGTATAATAACAGGGAAGTCTGATTCGTGGATACCTCTCTGCTTAACGGATAGAGTGACTAGAGATCACAACGTCTTGCGCTTTTGTATGTGACATGAATCAAGGATTTTCGAACTGTATCAATATGACAGTATTATAACAATTACTACTTCAGCTGTGTTAACTTCCTCTGCAAATCAGATTTCACAGAAAATTATTGATTATAATTCTTGATCACTTCCCCACACAGTATGGGCACGAAATGACGGTAACTGTAAGATCTAAAATAAAAAACAAATCGATTCTAAGTTCCCACTGCTGCTCATCCTAGGAAAAAAAAGTCCGGTAGCAAGTCATTAATTCTCGAGAATATAGTAACCTTGTTAACCACAACAATTACCATCACTTTCAGGCTATTAATAAATATGCATCCTCTGTTCCAGATGGACCACCTATTCGTAATGGAATTCTATTCAGTTTTTCCCTAATTTTGTAACAAAATGTCGGTAATTTGTAAGCACTCTTAGCTTCTCAAAACAAATATTTTAAACAAAGGTACAGTTTTTAGACGCAGATTTTAGTATTGTCCTTCTGCTGATTTCATTTACATTAATTCAAACAGTTGTTCTAAAGCTGAAGAAACTGTTTTCTATGAGTACTGTCTTCATCACTTTAACAACGTTTATTATGCCTACAAACAAGAGCTGTATGGCTGTTTTCTTAACGCTTCCCAGACTTTTATTTCTTTATCATTAGAGGAAAGTAGTGCAGAAATATTATGCCTCATCGTCCCTTAACTGTCAGCGGAAACGAAGACAAGTTTGGTTAGGAAAATGATGTGCAAGGAAAACCTGCCGTGGTGTATTCAAAAGCAGTCAGCCCTCAGAACAATCGCTTAAAATGATCTAGACAAAGGCGGACAGATTAAACCTGGATTACAGGACGCAGGTGTGAAGGGTGCTTCTCCCGAATGCAAGACCAACACTTAACACTTTCGAGGCGGGCTCAAGCCACCATCGGGCACTGATCCAAAGCCATACATGCCATACTTCCTGAAGTATGTGTCATAAAATGATATAAATTTGCAGGTACGATCAGTAGTATATGTAGATACTGTGTGCAAGATTTGTGACGAACACAGTCAGTGATAAAGAAGTAATATATTAAAACGTGTGTGAGAATAGTTTCTGTTACTAAGTTGTTAACCGCTGCATTATCACGCTCTACAGAGGTTCTTGCTGCCAAAGAAACAGTCTTTGCGAGGAAAATAACTTCGTTATTTCATCTACCCTACCAAAGTTTAACCATTGTATCGATTTATCGTTATATTTAATTTAAACTAGGTTTATTTTTGGTAATCATACGGTATAAAAAAGACATACAGCGTAAAAAATTAAAGAATAATTTCTAAAAGTAATTACAACTAAGCTTTATCCGTACTTATTCACAATTCCTAATGCAAATGACGTGCGTAACCGTCGCAATACCAAAGGGAGGGGGGAGGGGGCGGGGGGCGTTACTTTATGCGCAGCTTTTGAAAATATTGTAATCAAGTCACATTTTTAACATTTTAAAATTTTGAAGAAATTGTTTTCAATCATTTCTTATACGAGATACCATAATGTGGCTACGAAGTCTTTCGCGACGTATTTCTTGAATAAAAATCTCTCGGTGTACATGCCGCGTCAATTCAGGATAAAACCATAATGGTTTTAAATCTTTCAGTGGAACATAATTCAGAAATTTAAGTAATAGTAATGAATGTGACTTTCTGCAACGTTTGTTATATTCGTAATTTCAGGCTCAGGACATTTCTTACGCGTCTATACATTTTTAAATGTACGCTGTGAATAAAATTCGTCGACAATTCAAGAAATCAGTATTTTTTTTTTTTTTGTTGGCGGTCATAAAGTACCTCTCCCCCCTGCTTACGCATTTCGAGAAATGCATTGGTATTGTATTGTATTGTATTGAATTGGGGACCTAGAAACGATGGAGAGGCTTCGTCCCCGCCGCAGCCCTCAGTGGTTCACAACCCCACAACAGGCTACAGCAGTTCACTCACCCCACCGCCGCCCCACACCGAATCCAGGGTTATTGTGCGGTTCGGCGCCCAGTGGACCCCCCTCCCCCTCCCCCGTGAATGTCTCACACTAGACGAGTGTAACCCAAATGTTAGCGTGGTAGTGTAATTATGGTTTACGTGTACGTGGAGCTGGCGCTGCCGTCCGGAACCGCGGGACTGCTACGGTCGCAGGTTCGAATCCTGCCTCGGGCATGGGTGTGTGTGATGTCCTTAGGTTAGTTAGGTTTAAGTAGTTCTAAGTTCTAGGGGACTTATGACCTAAGATGTTGAGTCCCATAGTGCTCAGAGCCATTTGAACCATTTGTACGTGGAGACAGTGTTTGCACAGCAATAGCCGACGTAGTGCAACTGAGGCGGAATAAGGGTAACCAGCCCGCATTCGCCGAGGCAGATGGAAAATCGTCTTAAAAATCATCCACACACTGGACGGCACACCAGACCTCGACACTAATCCACCGGGCGGCTGCCTTCCCGCTCGGAATCTGGAATGCAGTGGTATTACTAAGATCGTGCTAAATATATTTTCAGGTCCTGGATCCTACTTATATGCGAGTACCTACGTCAAAAGATTTGTTGGTATTGCTATAGTTAATAATCACTTTATGGTTCGCAGATTCTTTACGCTGAAAAACGTTCGCCCGTGTAAAGCTGAACCCAGTTTGTTACAGAGGAATTCTGAAGCTAAAAATGGAATGACGATAGCCACGGATCGAATACCGGAAACTTTAGGTCAGAGTAGGTAGAGGGGAAAGTTTCAAAGTTTTAAAGCAAAGTCTTATGATCCGTGGCGGGATTAATACGCCGTTAAATCGCTCCGAAACTAGAGACCAAATCTGGCGCCGCCTGCGCCTGCCCCAGCGAAACATTTTAACGCTACGAGCAGAGAAAAAGAGAGAGAATAGGGAACAATTTGCGTCAGTGGCTTCGGCGGAGTTTTCAAGCCGCCGGTTTTACAGATGGCTGTGCATGTAAAAGCTTTTGTTGGTTCGACCGAGCTACTTAGCTGCTTAAAGCGTGCACCGAACCGGCAGTGCAAACGGCGTGCGAGTCCACACCAGCCACGGCCAGCGGCGCCGCTTCTACTCAAAGCGAATTTGCTACGCTCACGTTTTTGTTAGATCCGCTTTAATTACATATTCTCCGTGGCGTGCAAGCATTGTCTTTTCGAAAAACAATGGCTATACTTTGGTACATTACGTTTCTTTCTTTTCTGTATAATGTCACACGGAATTCATCAACTGTGGTTTCACCAGTAAATGAGAAAAATTCCTATGAGGGACTGGTAAAAGAACGCAAAATAAATTTATCTGGAATAAAAATTCCATTTAAAATTTGCTAGACCTTATATACGCAGAGTATTCGAATACGGTTTCGTAATTATCCAACACAAAAGGAAATGTTTCTTTTAGGGCAGCTGTTATTTTACAGCATCGTTGGACGTCTAGCGTAACTCAAATTGCACCCGTCTTTATTTGTACAGATAGCTTCCGTCTGGTGTGTGTCATACGAGGTTTCTACAATTAGTACTTTCTCATCTTTTCCACATTCTTCGAAATCTCATGCGCACACTTTCTTAGGTATTCTGTCACAACCGATACGTCTCACGTGGCCATGCAGTTTTAGTTGTTCCCTTTCTGTCCAATATACCAATATTCTGTCTATTCCAATCATTTCCTTGATGTCCTAATTTTTTGCACTGTCCGTTACTGTGGTTTTCAGCACTTTTACAACTCATTTCCGTTACGATGAGTTTCCCTCAAATCCATTTATCACTGCCGACCCTTCCAAACTATTTGACAACGTTTTTTCCAGCACAAACGACACACTTAATTAATATATATATATATATATATATATATATATATATATATATATATATATATATATGAACCAGAATTTTATTCCTTGTCGGTCTTAAACATTTTGTGCCAGTAAACCAGATTTCAACTCAGGAAATACTTTGTGTATGAGTAAAACGCTTCGCTTCATGGATTCTACTGAAAAATATAACACGGTCTCCGTAATTATCTGTGTGAGAAATTTGGCAGGTAAGAGGAAGCCAGGAGCATATCCGTCCCATTAGCATCATGCCAGTGTGTTCAAACAAGTGTTTAGATTTGTTACCACGATTACGTGACTTGATACCACGCTCTTTCTTACTTTACCATGAAATACGTAAATAAGCTATTAAAACTAGATAATGCAGATATCTTGAATTACACCTTTCCTCAGTCCGAAGGTTAATGTGGACACAGTGATCTACCGGGCATGGCCTGCTTCGGCCTACGAACATATTCAGCCAGGTAATTCCACTTTACCTTTGGCTTCGACGCCGGTGTCACATGTAATTTCTCACGTATACAAATCATTGTCAGTTGTAACACAAACAATACGTGACAGAAAAAAAAACCAGAACAGTTGAGCAATGAAGCGCACAGCACTGAAATTTGTAGCCTGACGCTTACCCACTGAGCAACAGGACCAAACAGCACAGCCACTTTTCATAAACTATTTCATTCTTCCATACATTGCTGACGTACAACGTCTAGTTAACACATCTGGATTCCGTATCTCTACTGCCTTGTGGAAGAACTTACTAATTCTATTAGAAGGCTGGAAAACCAAAAATTTATGTTTCTTTGACACTGTGACTACTGCTTTGTCCAGTTATACGTCAAGACCCAATACAAAGCTTTACTCTAATATTACATCTCCCTCACCACATGAAAAAGCACAGAGGTTCTCTTGCACATCATTTTTGGACTATAACCACTGATGAAACCACGTGGAGAGGAATGGCTGATCCCCATAAATTATTGGTTCTCTGTAAGCGACTAACCAGTTTGAGGCGTAGAGCGCATAGAGTACTAGTAAAAATTTTCTGTTTAGTTTGCGGGTGCCACATAGGAAAGAAGACTCTTCATGGCCATCATGGTCATGACCCGACACAATGACGGAGGAACACTACGTATTTCTGACTCGTTATGGAAATTGGGCCCTCGAAGTTTTGTGAGTAATGCTCTCCACGACACATTTGTCGTAGCATCTCCTACAGAAGTTTCTTGAGCATATCTCTGATACTATCCCGTTGAAAAAACTAATCCGAAACGAATTGTATAGCTCCTCCTAGGAACTTCTGTAAATCTTCTGCTAATTCAACTTAATAAGGACCCCAAAACTTGGATCAGTACTAAAATTTGTCGAGCGGTGTTAAGTAATTGAGCTACTTCGCACGTGATTTATGTACCGTTGGAATTCTTGTAAAACCATCACGCCTTCGGCAAGTCTAGATTCATGTGATAATTCCACTTTGAATACAACCACCATCACCCCCACCACCACAACCACCAGACGAAAACTCCTAGAAATTGTGACTGATTCCAGTTCTCATCTCTACTAGCGTAGTCAAACAGTCTTTTTGTCCATTTACAGAAAATGATCATAATCATAAGTTAACTACAAATTTTTGCTCCAGGCGTTGATTATTTGCAAGTCTCTCTTAATTTTTTAAGAAGCTTAGAACAATGTTACTACCCTATACCTAGATCCAAACGGTCTCACAAAGCTACAGACTTTATCTGCCAGGTCAAATAGGTAGATAGGGAACAACAGTGGTGCTTGAAGTACACCGAGCACTCCTTCTGTTTTTGATGATGCCTCACCATCAAGAACGACGCACCCAGTTCTGCAAATTTCGAAGCCCTCAGTCATTTCGGTCATATATTCTATTAGTAGCTACACACGTATTTTGTTACGGTTTAGTGCTTGGAATGAACCAACCACTATCTAGAGGAAAGTTCATAGTCATGCGAATTCCTGACAGATTATAACTGGGCACTGCATGTACTTCTGTAACCAAATTGTTACGGTAACAGCTGCACTTGGAAGCACACATAGTTTTGCGCTTTGCGCCATCGATATGCATCTTTCTTATGTCACAAGAAAAGTTTTTCGGTCCATAAATATGCTGACACCGTTTTATTAGTGCAAGTGGTGATACCTGGTACACACAAAATTGTGGAAAGAAACACTTCAATTAATTCAGTGAATTTTTTTATTTATAGCGTACTTTGCAGATGTAAACGCTAGTGTAGGAAATGAATACATAATAATAATACACCAAAAAAGTTACTATACTCTGAGATATACAAGGTTCTGAACACTTGTTACAGATGCACTTGGGCAAGGTTACATTTGTTCATAGCGTAGCTTTAAAAAAAAGTTACTTGAATTATTTTACTCTTGCTACGTTTTTTGCCTATACTAACATCGTCGTTGACTTGATAATCATCCTCAGTCATTCTACCTTGCCCGCTACGTGTTTCGAGTGTGATGTTCACCGTCCAGCGAACATGTCGATCAATTAACACAGGGATTTAACGAGAAAGCCCTTTATGTCCGTCGACATACTGCCAGAAAACGCAAGAAGTTCTGCATCTGTTCTTTACCTATGGCACCGAAGAGATTCTTCAGTTATATGCCGCATGTCTTCTGAGTCCGATTGCATCCTATAAAAGCTCTTGTTTTCATTTTCCTACACAAGAAGTACATCTCCAAGTCACTTGCAGAAATTCTTAGGATTAAACACACAACACTCGATTGTCTCAAACATTCGTCATTGTTTCACAACCGTTTGGCTCCGTGTTTACTGTTTCGATGTCATATACAGGTTGTTTGACATACACCTTTGTAACCTTTTTAGAGAGATTCCTCACATTAAAACGAGAAAACTATCATGTAAGCATAATTCCTTACATATTTGTTTCTGAGTTATTCACGTTTCCGGCCGCTCTGACAGAGCGGTTCTAGGCGCTTCAGTCCGGAACTGCGCTGCTGCTACGGTCGCAGGTTCGAATCCTGCCTCGGGCAAGGAGGTGAGTGATGTCCTTAGGTTAGTTAGGTTTACGTAGTTCTAAGTCTAGGGAACTGATGACCTCAGATGTTCTGCCCCATAGCGCTTAGAGCCATTTGAACCATTTTTTTAATCAAGTATGAGATTATAGGAACCTCTCAGGCCTGAAATTTAAAAAGAAAGAAAGCGATAAGCATGTTCACGGATCGCTTCTGAATATGTATGCACCCTTTCTGACAGTCCTGGCAATATTTTAGTGGTTTGGTATGACCGAGAGTTACGCTAAATATATATTTTTTAGCAAAACGGATGTCTGTGGCACAAACCATATACGAGGCCTGTTCAGAAAGTAAGCTCCGATTGATTGCCAAATTGAAGCCACAGTGAACATCAGAAATGTTTTACTTGTAACAATTAGCTACACCTTTCAGCTACTTCTCTACGTAGTCGCCGTTCTGACTTAGACTTTTGTCATAGCGTTGTACCAACTTTTCAATAGCCTCATCATAGAAGGCAGCCGCCAGTGCTTTCCGCCAATTCTCCACGCTGGCCTACACCTCGTTGTCTGTGTCAAAATGTTGTCTTCAAAGACAGCGGTTCATGTGACCAGAGATGAAACTCAGGGGGAGACAATTGCGGACTGTATTATGGGTAATCTCACATTTCCATTTGAAAACGATGCAGGAGTATCTTCATTGCCCCTGCAGAATGCGGCTGAGAATTGTCTTGAAGAAGAAACAGCACGACAGTTATGTAATGTTAGCTGCATAGCTTCAGGCGAAATTTCTCACCAGGCCCTCGTACTTGGCGGCAGACACTATTTTCTAGACATCTTTACGCACTCACTGCGAGCTCAGAAATGAGAAGAGCGACGTGATGCTAACTGGGGTTATACTAGAGACACTACCCAACACATCTGTGCAAAGCTTTATCGGATTTTCATAGTCGTTTCCATTTCGCGACCGATCGGAGCTTACTTTCTGAACGCCCCTCGTATTTCGTATCCCCTAAGACACTGATCGAAAGGACAGATGTCGAAGCACGTGCAGCCGATGTAACTTGTCCTGCTCAATTCGTCCATCTGTCACGGTGGCCCGCGTTGAGTGGCCATGTGGTTCGAGGCGTTCTGTCACGGACTGCGCGGCCCCTCCCACCGGAGGTTCGAGTCCTCCATCGGGCATGGGTGTGTGTGTTGCTCTTAGCATAAGTTAGTTTAAGTAATGCGTAAAGTCTAGGGGCCTATGACCTTAGCAGTTTGGTCCCTTAGGAATTCACACACATTTGCATTTTGTCACGGTGGGTACCACCTCGAAGAAAATTGATGGAATCACATTTGGCACAAATTACTGGCTTCCACGTATTGGCAATAGTATCTAGGATAACATTAAAATCTACTGAATATTTAGTTTATTAACCAGTGGAATTTGTAAACTAGAGGACACAAATTCCTGTCTCAATCTACCCTTCACCTGAACCAGAGTGGCAAGTGCTGCTTGATTGAAACCTTTGTAGATAATTACAGATGCTTGACAATTTTGAACAAACCACTGCATGAAGCTTGTGTTTCTACTGCACATATGTCGGCGAAACAGTAATTTGATTTATCTGGGCATGTAACATTAACAAGCAAATCACAGGAATGAAAACATGTATAAAGAATGGTCTATACTAGGTGTTCAGAAGCAGCCTGGAAAGCTTGTAGGTGAGCAGCAGTGTCGGATGAGCTGAGAAATAATTTTTAACAAAAAAATTCGGTACGTTGCGCCGTTTCCGAATTAATTAGCATTGACATTAGCCAGTTATGCCGTTGTGCGAGCAAATTCTAGCAGACTGGCAGATACAATTCGTGCAAATTGTTCTCATAGCGTGATGATATCACACGAGACTGCTCACGTTTTGCTCAGGTTCAATACTTACTATCGACCATACCCAGTTTTTGAACCGCTGTCTTGTTCGGTTTTAAGAAACCAAACGAAGCGCATCTTTGGCTACACCGTCTCTAATGGCCCGCTTGAACCTCCCCTCGCAACCGCCTGATTTGCTGACTTCAATGCTGATTAACCATTAAACGGCGTAACTTATCGAATTTTTTTCTTAACAACTACTTATTAGCTCAACCTACCCTCACAACCTTTTCAGACTGTTTCTGACCTCTCTGCCTATGAGAAACACACACACACACACACACACACACACACACACACACACACACACACACATACACACTTGATAATCAGCAGCGCGCACCCTCCGGACTCCCCACCCCACCATAAGTGGGCAACAACCTACATGCGATAGGCGATAGTAGCAGAAAATTCCTTTTTTCCCAGTATTTCTTTAATTTCACAGTTGCTCATCTCGAATGGTATGTGTCTGATGATAGTTTTGATTACTTTTGGGTGAACTTTTGGAAATAAGTATCGTAGAACCTCATAGGTTCCGACCGTTTCCGTCACCTTTACGTTGTCAGTGGTATCTGTGACTACAAGCTTTAGTTTCATCCCTCCAGCCTTATTTGTTGTGAATGTGTCACAACAGTTCTCTTTCAGACAGTCGTAGAGTTTTCTGTAGTTTCCTTTGTATTGCGGAAAGATCGTTGGAATCCTCAGTTCATCCTGATGTTGTTCTTACGACCCTCATTCGAAGAATCCATTTCAGTGTCTCGAAGCAATTGCTCGTCTCTACTGTGGCTGTTTGTTCGACGCGTCTTGCCTTCGCTTGTTTTCTCTTTGGTGGTTTCTTGAATTCAGCGTCAGTGACAGATGATTGATGGACAGCGCTCGTGATAGTCGTTGGAGCATCTCGCTCCATTCCACTTGATGTCTTGACGTTATTTTCTGTTTCGTTAGACGAATACGTATTGCTGTCCCACCCGAAATCCGGAAGTCGTCATTGGCCGCCAGCGGGGAAAGTCCTGTTAGAGGGCGATCGGCCGGCTCCGAAGCGGCCGAGGTGGCTGTCTCGTACTCAACTACAACACCACCACCAGCTTTATCAGTGCACCGTTGACAAACTATCTGAATTTTCGCATATGGTCTTTAACCTACTAGTACCCACCAACGGCGTGTACTCAACAGTTCAGGTGAAGTCTGTGAATCATGGATGGTGTTCCATCTGTTAGTCACTGTGCGTCGTGAAGGGTTGTAGTCAGTCGTACACGTGTGTGGCGGAGGTTAAGTAGGCCATGATGAGAGGCCAATGTGAATCCTATGGGTGCTCATGTACTGTTCTTTTTTCCAGGAATCAATTGTTAAGTGAGCTCCTTCTACCCACTTGAATCGACCACGATGCTGTCATCAACACGATGACGCCAACAATAGTTGACTCTGCTGGTGGCGGTTTCCCATCCTAGCAGAATCGGCCAAAGAGTATGTAAACGGTCCCCACACAACAACCCCGTTCCAAATTAGAATCATCTTTAAAATGATATTAAAATCTGCATTAATATACTAATAATATTTGCCAATGTAAAATAATAACTACTACGTCCTATATTCTTTATGTGATCCTTGATGTTGTATTTTATCTACATATAGATCAATGTTTTATGTTTTACATATGTTACCGTCGCATGTTAAGCCATATTGGCCCTCAGTGATGATGCAGCAGGTGAGGGCCGGAGCTTCCTCTATATAACTTGTAGCGTTTTGATGCTATTTAACAGTTACCAGTACTCCTCCGACACTTACCGTCGTCTCTGCTCACCACCTGATGGTATACAAACATTTTATTTTGTTAAGTCTGGCTACCCATATTTATTATGCAGATGAATTATGTAAGTTTGACGCCTGTTTCCCTCTAATGAGTATTAATGTTCAACGTTTTGGAGATATGGTCTGAAGACAATTTCTGATAAAATCGAAACCGGTCACCATTTTGGTGGTTGATTTTCAATACTCATTAAAATTTTAATTATCTTTCAGATCGCCATTAATGTCCAGAATTTTTTTTTAAAGTTATTAAGACTAGGGTTGGATAAAAAGTAGTAGCAACACTATCGTAACACGAGGGATGTAAATCCAACAGCATGCGCGCTGTCTGTAGCTGATAACGGAAGGTCAGTCGAAGTAGTGCAGTGAGCGGCAACGGCTGTGGTTGATGCAGTTGCAGTGTGTAATTTCTTGAAGTATTGATCAAGACCGATGTGGCTCCTAGGACGATCGCACAGCAATGTTTTCATGAACATCGTGAAGAGTGTGGTGATGTCGCATTGCCATATCGCATGGTAGCGAGATGGGTGAAAGTGTTTCGGATTGGCAGGAACGACATTCAAGACCGGCCCTATTTGGGAAATCCCCCATGGGCAACATGACAATTAATCTCATTGTCTCCCCGATGTATGTGGGCCGCCGATGGACTGCATCCCATCATCCTTCACGACAATGCACGATGCCACACTGGGAACCCAGTGCAGGAGTTCCCGCGTAAATGTGGCGGGAACATCCATCGTATTCACCCAATAAGAATCCTTGCTGTTACGACATTCTTCGTGGCGTGTGCTACAACACAAGAGACGATATCAACCGTGCCATAGGGCAGTCCTCGCGAGACGTCGACAGAGATGGATGCGTTGACGGCGTATGAAACATGCCACTTTTGTAGGAGAAGGTGGTCGAGACGCGTGGATAATATATTGAGGACATGTAATACGGTGAACGTCTGTCAATAAGGTATATTATGAATTATAACATTGTCTCCACTACTTTTTATCCAACCCATGTATGTTAATACTTGAGAAGTAAACAAAATTGTCGAGTCCACAGCAGAAACAATAAAGGAACTAGTCCAATAGAAGTGGTAACAGCTTTTTCTTATGAAGATTATTACCTGTTACTACGATTTCGCATCGTTTGTAAACATAAGAACAACATACACGGAGAAGATTACAATACTGTAGTTAGGATGTTGTTGAGCTTGTCTAGGTTCTAATTTAATTACGTGAAATTTTACGGCTGACACGTGCGAAATACATTTATCTAATTGGCACGTGAAAGGGAAATCACTACTCTCTATTAACGAAGTAATTATGCTGTTTGAGAGGCAACATGTAGATAAATAGTATATTTTGCATCGTAAGAAAATTGTTTGATTTCTTCTTAGGTCTGATCTTGAAGTTTTCGCAGAAGATAATCCAGCGGCCTATATAAACAGCTTGCATTAGTGAAGGTAGCTGCGCCGTGCAAATGTTAGCAGTTGTGAGGTGGATAATGGCGCCTTTGTGCGCTCACAGCGACGAGCGAGGAGGATGACGTGGCTGCGCGGAAGGCGACGCTACAATTTCTTTCCTCGCAGTCTCTGCCGGCGCAACTTCCTGTCACGTATCAGTTTTTATCCAGAGCTGGAGTGCTACACGGAAACACACTTTCAAGGACGAGTGCCAGTTAGAAGGCGCATAATCTTGACCCAATTCGGTATACTAGGAAAGCCGTTGTGAAGTACTTCGGTACCAGTTGCAATGGAACTCCAAGTTGTTTATTTTACTCTGATTCCACGACTTTGATATTTATCAACTTTTAAAAAGGCGCAAGAGTTCGTAGCAGCTCTCGCCGTGAAGTAAATACGTACGATAAAGTTAATTTTATTTCCTGTTACAGATACGAAACATCACATTTTCTCTAATTTATTGATTCACAGTACCACGACGCAAACGCAATGGGACTGACCGCGTTAGAAGAAACACTTCGTGCTCGTCTGGTCTTCCAGCATCATCTACGTCCAAAAGACTCATTGAAATCAGTGAAGTGCGTAGTAGCAGACGACCTGTTTACTACAAACATGTCCTTTCCCTCTACAGAAAAATGTGACCGACGTTTGACAAATACACCGAGACGTTTTGTGCAAATTTTTTTACATGCCGGTACGTTGAAATAATAATAATTACCTTCCCGAACAGGATCCAATAGCATCAGCACAGATTCCACTGCTCGAAATATTTCTTCATAGCATTGTACGTGATGCCGATCACGAGCTTCGTCACCGGAGCACAAAATTTCGTCTGTATTAAAATGCTTGCACACTGCTACTGATCCTGATAGCATTTGTCACAGCGGCAGTTCATGTAAAAAAATGTTCTCCGCTATTTAATAACCGGAAGTCTCGTTACTTTTGTGGGGACGCAGTATTTTCGCTTCCGGATTGGTAAAATAAAATGTAAATATCCTCCTCTCACCTAAAAAGGAGTGTAATTTAGAAACACAGTGCGAAATTACTAAGCCTTATCCAAAAATCGGTATAATGAGTCTTCTGATCACTAATCCTTCACTTCCTTCTTCCCTCACTTACCAATTTGTAAATAATGTGTTATGTAGGAAGTTTAGTATAAATATCTTAGACTGCATAGAAAGTGTACTATCAACTAAGTATCGTGGGAAAGTATAGAGATTTAATGGAGGCTATAGGTGAAGCATTTCAGTAACTTTGTTACTAGTGATACAGTTATGTAGAGGTTACAAGGACTTCCAGAGACACCGCTTGCACAAAATTTGCCACAGCATTATGACTGACAGTGAAAGCATTGTCATTATAACGACAGGAAATCCTCGTTTAACAAGAAACTTCTCTTTTACTTTACTTGTAGCATTAAGAAATGTGTTTGTAAGTCAGCTCCTTGTGCAGAAGATATTATGTGGAAACTGAAGATTAAAGCATATTTGAAAACTGTTAGATGACAGGTCTAAAACCCCTCAAACGTTAACGTTCGGAAATTTGAACATCCATACAGATTAAACTCGTATACTTCTGTTTTTCTGGTCATACTCTTATCAACGACGCCATGCAAGCATAGTGCACAACACTGACAATCATTCTCGATTCAGAGGTTTCGCTTTACAGGTCATTAAAGCGTTTAAAGTAAAAAGTCTACTTATAACTTGTGTTAATGTGCACTACAGAAAAACATATTTAAAAACTCAGCTGTATGTAGTCGCTGATTATTTGGATATACAGGGTGGTCCATTGATCGAGACCGGGCGAAATATCTCACGAAATAAGCGTCAAACTAAAAAACTACAAATAACAAAACTTGTCTAGCTTGAAGGGAGAAACCAGATGGCGCTATGGTCGGCCCTCTAGATGGCGCTGCCATAGGTCAAAGGGATATCAGCTGCGTTGTTTTAAATAGGAACCCCTATTTTTATTACATATTCGTGTAGTACGTAAAGAAATATCAATGTTTTAGTTGGACCACTTTTTTCGCTTTGTGATAGATGGCGCTGTAGTAGTCACAAACATATGGCTCACAATTTTAGACGAACAGTTGGTAACAGGTTTTGTAAATTAAAATACAGAACGTAGGTACGTTTGAACATTTTATTTTGGTTGTTCAAATGTGATACATGTACATTTGTGAACTTGTAATTTCTGAGAACGCATGCTGTTACAGCGCAATTACCTGTAAATACCACATTAATGCAATAAATGCTCAAAATATTGTCCGTCAAACTCAATGCATTTGGCAATGCGTGTAACGACATTCCTCTCAATAGCGAGTATTTCGCCTTCCGTAATGTTCGCACATGCATTGACAATGCGCTGACGCATGTTGTCGGTGGGTCACGATAGCAAATATCCTTCAACTTTCCCCACAGAAGGAAATCCGGGGACGTCAGATCCGGTGAACGTGCCGGCCATGGTATGGTGCTTCGACGACCAATCCACCTGTCATGAAATATGCTATTCAATACCGCTTAAACCGCACGCGAGCTATGTGCCGGACATCCATCATGTTGGAAGTACATAGCCATTCTGTCATGCAGTGAAACATCTTGTAGTAACATCGGTAGAACATTGCGTAGGAAATCAGCATACATTGCACCATTTAGATTGCCACCGATAAAATGGGGGCCAATTATCCTTCCACCCATAATGCCGCACCATACATTAACCCGCCAAGGTCGCTGATGTTCCACTTCTCGCAGCCATCGTGGATTTTCTGTTGCCCAATAGGGCATACTATGCCGGTTTATGTTACCGCTGTTGGTGAATGACGCTTCGTCGCTAAATAGAACGCGTGGAAGAAATCTGTCATCGTCCCGTAATTTCTCTTGTGCCCAGTGGCAGAACTGTACATGACGTTCAAAGTCGTCGCCATGCATTTCCTGGTGCATAGAAATATGGTACGGGTGCAATCGATATTGACGTAGCAGTCTCAACACCGACTTATTTGAGATTCCCGATTCCCGCGCAATTTGTCTGACACTGTTGTGCGGATTAGCCCCGACAGCAGCTAAAACACCTACTTGGGCATCATTATTTGTTGCAGGTCGTAGTTTACGTTTCACATGTGGCTGATCACCTCCTGTTTCGTTAAATAACGTAACTATCCGGCGGACGGTCCGGACACTTGGATGATGTCGTCCAGGATACCAAGCAGCATACATAGCAAACGCCAGTTGGGCATTTTGATCACAATAGCCATACATCAACACGATATCGACCTTTTCCGCAATCGGTAAACGGTACATTTTAGCACGGGTAATGTATCACGAAGCAAAAACCGTCCGCACTGGCGGAATGTTACATGATACCCCTACTTATACATTTGTGACTATTACAGCGCCATCTATCACAAAGCGAAGAAAGTGGTCCAACTAAAACATCCATATTTCTTTACGTGCTACACGAATATGTAATAAAAATGGGGGTTCCTATTTAAAGAAATGCAGTTGATATCTGTTTGACTTATGGCAGCGCCATCTAGCATACCAACCATAGCGCCATCTGATTTCCCGCTTCAAGCTAGACGAGTTTCGTTCTTTGTAGTTCTTTCGTTTGATGCATATTTGGTGAATTATTTCGCCCGGTCACTATGAATGTGTAAGTAGGCTGTTTAGGTTTTTATATTGGTAACGCCACGTAGCGCTCTGTATGAAAATCACTGGCTGTGCTACGTGCAGTCTGTGGCTCGGTGGCATTGTTGGAAGAGTCGCTAGTTTAGTGTTGGGCAGTTGGATGTTAACAGCGCGTAGCGTTGCGCAGTTGGAGGTGAGCCGCCAGCAGTGGTGGATGTGGGGGGAGAGATGGCGGAGTTTTGAGAGCGGATGATCTGGACGTGTGTCCATCAGAGAGAGTAAATTTGTACGACTGGATGTCATGAACTGATATATATATTATGACTTTTGAACACTATTAAGGTGAATACATTGTTTGTCCTTTACCAAAATCTTTCATTTGCTAACTACGCCTATCAGTAGTTAGTGACTTCAGTAGTTAGAATCTTTTATTTAGCTGGCAGTATTGGCGCTCGCTGTATTGCAGTAGTTAGAGTAATGAAGATTTTTGTGAGGTAAGTGATTCATGAAAGGTATTGGTTATTGTTAGTCAGGGCCATTCTTTTGTAGGGATTATTGAAAGTCAGATTGCGTTGCGCTAAAAGTATTGTGTGTCAGTTTAGTGATGATCAGAATAAGTAAAGAGAGAAATGTCTGAGTACGTTCAGTTATGCTCAGCTGTTTGAAAATCAAATAACGTAAGAGGTTTATCAGCACAGTAATTCATAAATTTTCCAAAGGGGGCGTTTCAAATGGACCACCCTGTATATATCTTTCAGCTCAACAGACTGTACCAAGCTTCGCCGTGCTCGTATAGTGTATTAGTGGCGCTCGCCTCGAGGATGATAAGGGTGTAACAGACGCCTGAATGTAAACGGTTTTAACCCAGTCATTAAGGAGCAAAAGTTTGTTTAATTGGAATTAAGTCAACAATTTGGATTATCTTAGGAGATCGCTTAAGGAAAGGCAAACCTAAGTTTCTAGCATTTGTAGACTTAAAGAAGCATTTTGACAATGTTGACTGAAATAACCTCTCTGAAATTCTGGAGGCAGCAGGGGTAAACTACAGGGAGAGAAGACTATTTACAGCTTGTATAGCAACCAGATGGCAAATATGAGAGGCCTGAAAAGGAAGCACTAGTTGAGAAGGGAATGAGACAGTGTTCTGTAGCCTATCCCGATATTATTCAGTCTCTGAACTGAACGATCAGTAAAGGAAACCAAAGAAGAATTCGGAGCAGGAGATAAAGTCCAAGGAGAAGAAATAAAAACTTTGCGGTTTTCCGACGACACTGTAATTCTGTCAGAGACAACAAAGAACTTGGAAGAGCAGTTGAGCCATATGGACAGTGTTTTCAAAGGAGGATATGAGGTGGACATGAACAAAAGCAAAACAAGGAAAATGGAGTGTAGCCGAATTAAATCAGGTGATGGTGAGGAAATTAGATTAGGAAATGAGACACTTAAAGTAGTAGATGGGTTTTGCTATTTGGCCATCAAAATAACTGATGACGGCCGAAGTAGTCAGAATATAAAGTGTAGACCGGCTATGGCAAGATATCATTTTTGAAGAACTGAAATTCCTTAACATCAAATATAGATTTTAGTGTTATGAACGCTTTTCTGAAAATATTTGTCCGAATTGTAGCCATGTACACAAGCGAAACATGGGCGATAAACAGTTTAATTGAGAAGAGAATAGATGCTTTTGAAATATTGTGCTATAGAAAAAGGCTGAAGATTAGATGAGTAGATCACATAACTAATGAGAAGGTACTGAATAGAATTTGGGGAGAAAAAAAAAATTGGGACACAACTTGACTAGAAGAAGGGACAGTTTGCCGGGATACATTCTGAAGCATCAAAGGCTTCCCAATTTAGTATCGCAGGAAAGTGTGGGGGTTAAAAATAGTAGAGGGAGATCAAGTAGATTCAGAAGGATGTAGGTTGCAGTACATATTCGGAGATGAAGAGCCTTCCACAGGATAGAGTAGCACCGAGAGCTGCATCAAACCAGTCTTAGGACTAAAGGCCACGCAACAACAACAACTGCAAAGGAAAATAAACGCGAGAATTCCAGTGCACTCAGAAAAGTTGATCGAGATATTACAGAGACGGTAAGTAACTTGAAGTGGGGACTTAAAAAATGACTCTAAAAGGAAACGTTGGAGTACAACTTGCGTTACTGAGATCGTAACTAGAAAAATTTGAACGTACTTCTGTGTAAATATCTCTATAGACGTTTAGTATACTATAGTCCCGTCTACTGTCTTTTTGCTTGCTTGTCCCGCATTGTATTTGTTTCTAAATATGTCAGTTGTATAAATGATTGCGAATATGAAAGAAATTTTTAGTAAGTTACATTTTTAATGGAACTCTCGTTGATATCCTGTAGTTTAGGTTCTGAGGAAATGTGAATTTTAAAGTAAAATTTTGTTCCATATGCTTGTAGAGAGGAAAGGAGCTGTAATATTTTGTTCCATTCTTTTCGTCTGATAAAGAAAGTCTCATCGAAGTAGGTGCGACATTAGGAAATATTAACAGTTCCTATAATAAGTACACCATAAAGAAAGTTATTCGCTTCTTTCAAAGGGGTTTTGGAGCGACATAGGTTGTGTAGAAGCGGTACCAGGTGACCATGTGATCCTCCACCGCTGCATTAAGTCATGGCAGTGAAGTGTTGTATATGCGACAGTCAGTTGCATGAAATCGTTGTAGTAAGATGGGTTGACGTGGAGACGCGACAGAGTGGCAGAACTGAGTTTGGTCGTGCTTACGAGCACCGAATCTGTCTATAAGGAATTGTGTACCACTCGCAGCCATGTAACACGGAATAAATAACCTAATGGTTAAAGACTGGAGTCCAGTGTCACGTTTCCTCAACGACAAATTGTTTCTAAGTCAGCCGGAATCGCAGCTGTCAGTGAATGCAGGTCTATCTCTAACAGATACCGAGTAATCATTGCGTAGTTGTGATATCGGGTCGGGTACCTCGCTAAAGGCTACTTATCACAGTAGCACATAAAGATAGATCTGTTCAGTGGGCCATACAACGCAGAAAATAGATGGCAGTTGACTCGATGTATGTAGTGTGGTACGAAGTATTAGTCTTTTTTTCTCTTTAGAAACGATGTAGGAAGCTGAATGCACCAAAAGCCCAATGAGGCGTTTAACTCGTAGTTAGTGGAGTCTCTAGTTCAGGCAGGAGATGGTTGTGTGATATTTTGGGGGTATTTTCTCGTACCATGACGTAGATCTACTCCTTCAGGTTACCGTGAATATGAACCAGGATGATTAGTTCAACATTCTCGTTGACCAAAAGTTGCCCTTTCTTTTTGCTGGAGCCAGATTCATTATACGTTTATTGATATTTTCAAATAATCGTTGATTCTCCTTCGGAAATTTCATTTCACAAGAACTATACTGTGTTTCACTACAGTAGTGTAAAGATCGAATATTGAGGAATTGGCAGGAAAAAGAGAGAAATGAAAAATCATTTAAGTATGAATATTAGCTCTAAGCCTTGTATCCTAGGTAGAGGCATACAGGCAAGTCGCTTTCGTCAGTCCATTAAGAGGTCATACGCATTTAGAAACCGCTGAAACCGTGCTTACTGATTGCTAATTGGAGGTAAAAAGTGACGCAGTGACGTCCCATCTGTAGGCAAACAGCCCCAAATGCCGTTTATAGAGATCCTCAAACGTCAAGCATACAGAGTTCGATGGTTCGAGAGTTCAAGAGTTACAGCGAGTAGTAGAGTTCCAGTCCGAGAAGAGTTCCAGATCGAGCAGCCTCGGATGACCACATCAGCCTACAGCAAATCCTATGTAGGTGAACATTATCTTCAGTTAAGATGTACACTAGGGAAGACTTGCAAAACTTGCCTGTACTTACTTCTGTACTAGATTTATTGGTTCCCAGTGTCCATTTGTCTACATGTACCTATGTCTATTCATCACTTTCATTGTGACGAGTACTTGAATTCAAGTGTACGATAAGAGCAATACAATCTGGCACCTGCATGGTTTTTGGTCTGTAGTACTGTATGTTATTGTGTATACCAGGATCCTTATAAAGTTGTTGCTCGGGGTGACTTTTGTTCCGGTAATTTATTTGAGGATCTAGCAAGCCTCATCTGTTTTTTAAGTCTTCTCTATTTTTATATATTGTCCGTTCTCTTCATTATGTTCATTGCAAACACACGAAGAAGCAATGAAAAGCAGACCTGTAAGCCAACCCAGAGTCTCATTTCCTATAATCACCATATCTATCTCATTAGCCTAGCATCTAAGCCTTCCTGTACTGTCTCCAACCAACCAGACCCGAAAAATATCAGCTTGATCCGTCGCCGTTACACTCCTGCACACATCCGCTAACGTATCAAGAAAGCAATGACCTCAAATCCCGCTTCGCAGTAAACATGTCACTACCCAAATCGAGTTACGACAGTGTTACGAGTCTCACTTTTTCGCCAAGATTTGTTTTATCATTGTTAGCTCATCTTCTATATGAGAACACATGGAGATGGCGCAGTGGTTATCATAACGGACTAACAGACGTACTGCCGGCCGCTGTGGCCGAGTGGTTCTAGGCGCTTCAGTCCGGAACCGCGCGACTACTACGGTCGCAGGTTCAAATCCTGCCTCGGGCATGAATGTGTGTGATGTCCTTAGGTTAGTTACGTTTAAGTAGTTTTAAGTCTAGGGGACTGATGACCTCAGATGTTAAGTCCCATAGTGCTTATAGCCATTTTAACAGACGCGTGGAGAGTGGCTCAAATTGCTCTCCGACCATCCTGATTTAGGTGTTCCACAATTTTGCTAAATCGATTAATGCAAATACCAGGATGGTTCGCTTGAAGCAGTCGCGACCGGTTTTTCCCCATCTTTGCCTACTCCGCGCTTGTGTTGTGTCTCTAATGATCTTGTCGTCAACAGGAGATTAAATCATATTCTGCGCTCCCTTTTCTCTTTCCCTGCTTCCTCTAACCCTTGGATACATAGCAGGGGTCCTTTTAGACCTGGCAACCTTTCATTTTCTCATTAAATTATTTTAAAATTTATTTATTTTGGTTGATGTCCTGCGTAATCCCTGCAAAAACGATGACTTGTTTTTCAGAACGAACCTTATTTGTTGCAAGTCAGTTTAATTATTTTATTTTCTGAATTATGTATTCCTACACTATAATATATGGCAAGGTCTTTTGCAGCCTTTAGCAAATCAGCACTATTTCTGATACTTTATTTATCATTTACCTAAATAATGCGTTACAGTAGCTACATTACTGATAACAATTACACGTTTGGCACAACTGTGCTCTTTATTGAGAGATCAGAAGTACTGTAAAGGCTACATCCCAATACTCATTCGATTGTGAGTGTAGTTTTCAATGTCTAAATGAACGTAAGTTTAGTATCATAAACAGAATAAGTATGTAATACACTTTTATTCCTTACTTGGAATGTAGATACCGTACTAGCCCTCAGAGACACAGTAACACAGTCTGAAGTCAGCACAAGCGATCAACACTTCAAATAAACCGTAACTGAATGGCCAGAAGACGATAATCTCTTCCATCAAGGAGATAGTGGAGATACAGATACTGATGTTCATGAGGATAATGAACTCATGTCTTCTAGCCTCCACCGAGCGAGTTCATGCGGTGGGTAGCACACTGGACTCGCATTCGAGAGGACGACGGTTCAGACCCGCGATCCGCCATATAGATTTACGTTTATCGTGATTTCCCTAAACCGCTCCAGGCAAATGCTGGGATGGTTCCATTGAAAGGACACAGCCGATTTCCCTCTCCATCCCAGACAAAATCCGAAATTCTGCTCCTTCTCTAATGATCTTAATGTCGACGGGACGTTAAACATAATATTCTTTCCTTCCTGCTTTTAGTGTCCCAAGTCAGCAAACAATCCACTCCAAATGAAGGCTTCCACATTCAGAGAACTTTTATAATCACAATTTTTCATCTGAAAGACTATTTGGCAATTGTACGTTGTTGGACAAAGAGAACTAATGTGTGTTGGATAAGCCATGGTATTTTGTGGAATTGCTCACAACAGATGAAGACTGCAGAAACTGGAAGATCACCGAAACGGACTTGATTCATATGCCCACATCGATTTGAGAGAAAAGTGGTCTATCAGTATGCAAATAAAAAGAAAATTGTGCACAGAGCATAGTGCAATTATTTGTGTCGAGTGTTACTTTCAATGATTAAATATTCCGTTGTGGATTAGTAAAATTGAGAGTCAGTTTTTCAACTCTGGAAAATTATAGCTTATTTTATAATATTCTATTTCATATTATACGAAAACAGAGGTTACAGAATCATAATAAATGCTATCACATTCACCCATTCTCACCAACCCATTCAAAATTTGATGTTTCTTTTAATACCAACATTTAGTACTTGTCGTCTCATACATATTTGCTAGTTCAGCCAATCGTGTATACAAGGATTAATCATACATTTATCAATTACGCAAGTTCTGTTGTAAATGTATAAAAATGTTCTCCAGCTCATTCAAAGTAACTACAGTAGCATTTACCTGTACAGGTATAGTGAAACTTCATGAAACCTAAATGTGGATGGCTGGGTGGCATTTGACAACTAGCCCTCGTACATACTCATGCACTGCCATAACCATTACCCGACGATTCTCAGTCATTAACAGCTTAGAGACAAATATATCAATGATATGTGGGAAGGGACTCACATTTAGGTCTACAACTTTCCTGATGTACCTTGAATATTCATTATAACTGTCCCTCTTGATCAGTACATACATTTAGATATTTTTAAAATTGTACGCTTTAATACATTTCGGTCACAGCCGTCATCATGATATGTCAGAAAAACAGAAGAAATGAGAAGTGTTGTGTCGGCTACCGCAGCCTTAGCAGGATCGAAATGAACAAGGCCACCGCCACTCAACAAAGCATTTTTAAGATATAATATGTCAGCTTCACGAGAACTGACTGCAATTCCGTCACGTTCCGCGAGAGAGATAGGTCCCAAATGGCCATAAAATGTGAGTGAAAGGGATAAAACCCCTGCATATTAAAAACATGGCCTAAGTACTAAATTTCAGACTGAAAACGGGCACATTTGTACAGGCGACACTTCGAACCTGCAGCTGAAAGTACCTAAAAAAGCGTACAAAGGTTACTGATATGTTTCTGTGGTGTACGTAATGACACCACAACATCGTCCAAGTAATTTGAACGTAATGGAATTTTTGCAGTAAGCTTTTCTAAGCAGCGTTTGAATATGGCAGGACGGAAGCGCTGCCAAAGGGTAAGCGCAAAAGATTGAACAATCCTAAATGTCTGTTGACACAGACACTTTCTGAGACTCTTCATGAAGCGAAATTTGCAAATAAGTGTCTCGTAAGTTAATTTTAGAAAAATAGCGGCCTGCAACAAGCCTGTCAATTCCTCAGGGCGTGGCAACGGATAAGTATCAATTATAGTGAATGTAGGCTTTCTCGGCGTAAACTGTTGATGAAGGTTTCTCGGGTCTCCAGCCAGGTGGTAGCGTTGACATCTCGCGACGTTTCCTCAAGTGTCATACTACCCATCTTCCGGCGAAGTGTAGAGATTCGCGGAGAGCGGGCTATTTATATGCGCGGTCACCCCCTCCACTAGACCTGGGCTGGCTGCGGTGACATGCGGCGTGCGCGCGGTGGTGGGGATGGCATTCTGACTGCGTCCGCGGCGGAGGACGTTGACGGGCGCGCTCCCGACGGATTGCCGCTATTGCAGGGTTCCATGCTGCGATGAGTTGGTATCCCTCCTCTCTGTTGACCGGACTGTCATGAATCCTTATTTCTATGGATTCTTTGATAACGCTTTCCCAGAACCAGACGCTCGAGACAGTACCTTCGTGTTTTCGAAGTTGAAGGTGTGTTCTTCATTTATGCTGTTCTGCTATAGCTGATTTTTCTGTGTGACCTAGTCGCACACATCTGATATGTTCTTCGCAGCGTTTAGATATACAGCGCTGTGTTTGCCCAATGTATTGTTTTCCGCATTCCCATGGTATGCTATATACTCCTGGTGTGTTAAGGTTCAGCGCGTCTTTGGCAGAACCTAGGAGCTCCCTCGTGTTCGGTGGTCGTCGGAGATCGGTTCTGATATTGCATTTGCCCAGAAGTCGTGCAAGTTTCGCCGAGAGTGGACCCACGTACTGAAGGAACGCGAGTCGTTGGTCTTATTCTTCTTCATCATCTTTTTCTGGGGTTCTCACTGCTTCCTTCTTCCTTTTAAGCGCCCTGTTGATCTGCGTTTCACTGTAGCCATTTTGGTGGAAGATTTCCCTCAGGTGTTGCGGCTCGGATAGTAGGCTGTCTTCGTCGCAGACGGCGCGCGCCCTATGTACCAGGGTGGTCAGTACTGTTCGTCTTTGTGCTGGATGGTGGCAGCTTGTTGCATGAAGGTATAGGTCTGTGTGTGTCTTCTTCCTATGTACTGCATGGCCTAGTGAATTAATTAAGAGGACGGCAGATGGTTCACTAGGCCATGCATTACAAAGGAAGAAGACACACATGCAATAAGCTGCCACCATACTTACTATTCGAAGGACGCAGGCTAAGTATCGTCTTCGTATTACTCTGTACTGATGCTACCGAAATGGGCCGACCAGCGATGGGAGGCTGATTAAAACAGTGTTGACAGGCTGCCCTGAACGCTGTCTTACTGGAGATGTGGCACTGGTCGGTTTCTACATCTACGTCTGCATCTACATAGTTTCCCTGCAATTCATACTTAAGTGACTGGCAGAGGGTTCATCGAACCATTTTCATACTACTTCTCTACCTCTCTACCATTCCACTCTCGAATGGCGCGTGGGAAAAAGGAACACCTAGATCTTTCCGTTCGAGCCCTGATTTCTCATATTTTATTATGATGACCATTTCTCCCTACGTAGGTGGGTGTCAATAAAATAGATTCGCATTCGAAAGAAATTTCGTAAATAGATTTCAGAACTGACTGCCACCCCAGCTCGCGTATCATATCAGTGACACTCTCACCCCTATTGCGCAATAACACGAAACGAGCTGACCTTCTTTGCACTTTTTCGATGTTCTCTGTCAATCCTGCCCGGCAAGGATCCCATACCGCGCAGCAATATTCCAGCAGAGTATGGACAAGTGTAATGTCGGCTGTCCCTTTAGTAAGTTTGTTGCATCTTCTAAGTGTTCTTCCAACGAAGCGCAGTCTTTGTTTCGCCTTCCCTACAATATTATCTATGTGGTCTTTCCAATTTAAGTTGCGTGTAATTGTAATTCCTAGGTATTTAGTCTTATTGACAGCTCTTACATTTCTGCGATTTATCGTATACCCAAAATTTATCGGATGCTTCAGGACTGCACAGGAAGTAATATTTCTACCAGAAATACTATAATGAGTCTTATAGAACAAAACGAATACATACTATATTTAAAACCTCGATTCACTGTATCTCCATTCACCTATGACTATGTACCATGACAAGTTCCGTTTAGTGAAGTTGCAACCTTATATAACAATCTCTGGCTGTTAGGCAGCGTTACATGCAGTCGAACTAGTCACTAAAGTGAAAATTGCCGTCTACAAATTAAGCACACCGCCGTTTACAAATATACTATGAAAATGATTAATTCGAATTGTCACGCTAAAATTCAAAGTAATAACTACAAATTAAATATAGAGACATTCCACAAAAAACAGCGTACAGTCATTTCGTAAAAGTAATCCATAAAAATAAAATGGCTGTTTTTTAAAAATAGTTTAACCTGTGACTTTGAAACTATACAAGAGAGAGCTTAATGTAACATTATCTCCACTTTAAGTTATGTAAAGTTGTATTGCAATCTCTTTTCGTAAGTTGAGAATAAAAATCGTAATAACCTTAAGTGTATACCATGGGTATTTAAATGATGACATAGGAATAGGTGCCGAGTTCAGGGTCGTTTCGATATCGCTTCTGTCGTGTTTACATGTGCCAATCACAAGAGCACGATCTGCTGATTTGGTCTCCAAAATGTGGCCTTATCTGTAGCGGACCACGGCGGATGCACACACGATGAACGACAGGCAAGCACATATTGCATTTAAGGCCACCTAACAGTCACAAATTGTTGTATAATGCAGGCTGCCACTCTAAATAGCACTAATATTTGTACCAGTCTAGGTGAACTCGGTTGACATGATACGTTGAACAGAGATTTTAAATGTGATATGTCTCCGTTTTGCTCTCTAACGATGTATTATGGTATTTCTTGGTAGAAAAATTTCTTCTCATTTCTTCTGGTTATCAGACAGATCCGGATGATGGTTGTGGCCGTTACGCGGTAAGTCAAACATTTGATATATATATATATATATACGCTCTCTGGAGAACAAATTAGTCAATTGCACACTCGCAGTTCAATCGTTAAACCTTTACCGATGGCGCCGCGATCAAGTCACATACTCAACCTTGCGCACAATGCATATCACAACAGCGATAGTGAGACATTGATTTTCAAAGCGGACATTGTATGTAAACATGGGTAAACGTACGTGACAGTGTAACAAAAGTGGATTTTAGTGCTTGGCCGTGCCCAAGGCCATGCGTGCGTGAAATTGCTAGAGTTGTTCGTTTTTCTTGGCGGTCTGTTCAGTGTGTCTACAAGCAGTGGAGTAACACACATGTCACTAAACGCGACGTCTGAATTGTGGTCGGAAAAAGATCCTGACTGAGAGGGACCAGAGGCATGTTTGGCGGATTGGGAATTCAAGTCGCTTCCAAGCCCGACAGCAGTTGCTGCAGGCAGTAATTGAAGGTCCATCCAAAACTGTTAGCCAGAGAATGAGAGAATATAGCGACGGGAACTGCATGTAGTGATCATTTGGAGTCGGTAACCTCACAAGAGGTCATTATTCACGCCTACAGGAAACTTTATCTGGCTGGAAGAAAATGTGACTGACTTTCTGAAAGTCCCCCCTGTCCCACAATCATATTTCGACGCGCCTCCAAAATCACATCACCTGAACCCTATAAAAATCTGTGGGACATGTTGGTTCAAATGGCTCTGAGCACTATGGGACTTAACATCTATGGTTATCAGTCCCCTAGAACTTAGAACTACTTAAACCTAACTAACCGAAGGACATCACACACAACACCCAGCCATCACGAGGCAGAGAAAATCCCTGACCCCGCCGGGAATCGAACCCGGGAACCCGGGCGTGGGAAGCGAGAACGCTACCGCACGACCACGAGATGTGTGGGACATGTTGGAATAACGGGTAAAATGGCGACATCAGCATCCCCGCAAAATGGTAGAGCTGCGCCATTAAGTCCACAGCGATTGGCTTAATCTTGTGGTGACGTACTTGCACAATTTTGTGGATTCACATCCCAACCGAATCTATATGAAGATGGCATCTGTTCTTTCAGATATGGTGACCATGCAGCTCTCTGGAATGAAATTACAAGTAAATCAATACCATTAGCTGCTGACGGGCTTTGATATACATCTACGGGTACAGTTGAAAATGTGTGCCCCGACCGAGACTCGAACCCGGGATCTGCTGCTTACATGGTAGACGCTCTATCCATCTGAACCAGCGAGGCCACAGACGATAGCGCCATTGCAGGGATTTATGGCTGGCGCTCTCCCCGTGAGACCCACATTCTCAACGTATAGTCCACACACTACATTCGTAGTGCCTCTGCTATTATAACCATTACTCGCGGCAGATAATCCACCGAGTCCCGTAAGAGATCAGGCAAATCGTGTGCATCCGCACTGAAGAAGGTCATCAGCCGGTTAGCCTTAAACGATATGAAGATGGCATCTGTTCTCCGAAAGAACAGATGCCATCTTCATATAAATATGGCTTACCTGCTCATGACCTTCTTTAGTGCGCATGCACACAATTTGCCTGAACTCTTACCGGACTCGGTGGATTGTCTGCCGCGAGTAATGAGTATAATGGCAGGGGCACTACGAATGTAGTGTGTGGACTATACGTTGAGAATGTGGGTCTCACGGGGAGCGTGCCGGCGATAAATCCCTGCAGTCGCACTGTTCTCTCTGCCCTCGGTGACTCAGATGGAGAGAGCGTCTGCCATGTTAGCAGGAGATCCAGGATTCGAGTCCCAGTCGGGGCACACATTTTAAACTGTCCCGGTTGGTGTACATCCAATCCCGTCAGCAGCTAATGGTATTGATTTACTTGTAATTTCATAACCGAATCTAGTTGGTTATCAAATCAAAACCATGGGTGGAATTACACGGTATTAGATGACACTTGTAATTAGAGAGAGAGAGATAAAGAGAGAGAGAGAGAACGATCAAGACCATTATAGTGACTTATAACGACTAGTGATAATGATTGCGGATTTGTCCAATGATTTTATCTCATTTATAGACAAACCATTTCACTGTTGCACTATTGACAATAACTGCATTTGGTGTAGTACGTATGTAATGCCCAGTGGTGCCTTCACCCTTCATGATAACTACACGGAAGGTTTTACGGTGGCTATAACATTATGGGAGACAACTTTCATCTCCACAGCGTCTCTCGCACGTCACTGAGGTTAGAAATGAAGAGATATTCGAATTTGTCGAAACGATTGTTGCCGGACGCGCTTAAAGTCAAGCGTGAAAACAAAGGCATATATACATGCACAGCATACAGCGCAGAGACAATGGCAGCTCTGCTGCAGTGCTCCAGCTTCGCGCCAACATAGAGATGAAATTCGCTGTTTTGTTACTGTCACATGTACAGCGTGTCTGTTCAGAATGTGACTTTGTCACAACGTTCTGTCACCTTCAAGTTTTACGACTCTCTTTGGCCTATACATCGATATAGGGGCAGCACTTCTACCATGAAAAGAGCTACAGTCACAGAAGTATAATATTCACACATAAGGCTCCTTAATTTCGTAAGTTTGGTCAACTAGGCATCATAATCTTTCGAGCAACATTTGTGACTGGCCAGACAACGGTTCACAATAAGTCTTGTAGCCCTCGTACGTACTTTTAGTCTGTAGTGCGAATCATTTTGTGTGTCACACCACGCTCTGAATGTCAGAGCTCATTCTGCTACAGATTTTAAAAACAATGATGTGTACAGCAGGTTAAAATGCAGAGTCATATGCAGGAGAAAATTTTTACGTGACAGTGTACGATTTGTCCATTAAAGCCAACATTGACACAATTTTATTTAGCAGCCATTAATTTCGCAATATTTTTCACGAGCCTAAGGATTACATTCAAATCATCCTAATTTCCAAAAGTAACCCATAAAAAAAGAATAATGTGCGTCCTTCCTGAATAAAATGATGTAAATGTTACAAGACGAGGTAAAATTTATATAGAAGACATGTGGCCTATGCTGGTGTCCAAAACGCTTAATCATAAAACTGTGGCCGGCCGCGGTGGTCTCACGGTTCTAGGCGCTCATTTCGGAACCGCGCGACTGCTACGGTCGCAGGTTCGAATCCTGCCTCGGGCAAGGATGTGTGTGATGTCCTTAGGTTAGTTAGGTTTAAGTAGTTCTAAGTTCTAGGGGACTGATGACCTCAGATGTTAAGTCCCATAGTGCTCAGAGCCATTTGAACCATAAAACTGTGAAACCAGAGATGTACATTTGATATAAAAAAATCATCGGTAAACGCCAACTGGTTAACAATGTATACGATTACCCTCATTTGCAAAATATACTTGTCAACTGTGTAGTGTGCTCTACGTGACAATATTCAAGAATTATTTTTGGATATTGATCCCATTCCCGAGGAAAAGCGGCGTAACGGTGTAGGTAAGTCCTTGGTGGAGAATTATTAGCTGCTGTTCTTGTTTTCAATGCATTAGAAATGCGTTTTTCAGAATCCAGAACCGGAAACCTTGCTGGCCGAACCACACGCGGGACACCTTCAGCGTACTGAACGTGTAGACGATCCAGTATAGTTACTCGTTAGGAGTCTGGAATAAATCCATCTCAGAAAATTTGCGTGTGTGGCTGTAGTACATCATATCTATTATCTTGTGTGTTAACAGTAGTCCTCCGCTGTCAGAAAACTATTCCGTGATCCAAGTGATGTGCTTTCACCATGATCCAGCAATTGAATCAACTCCCACTCTTGCTCCGGAAAAATGTATGATGAGAATTATTCTGAAAACCGAAATGATATTCGTCTGTGAAGAAGTTGTTGTTCTCAGTTCCGTCTTATTCACGCGGTGAGTAAGAGTTGTGTCATACGCTTGTCTGTGAACTGGATTGGAGGTGAATGTAATGTATGTGTTTTTAATATGTGTGATGTGTGTGTTGTATGATGATGAGACAAGACAGAGGGTGAAAGCCGGTGGTGGCGCATAGCCTACTCCTCTCAAGTAACACTCATGAGAGATCCATAAATTAATTAAAGATACTGTGGCGAAGTCTTGTAGGGTGCTAATAACACCGTTATTGAACATCCTAAATCCACACACACACACACACACACACACACACAAGCCTGGTGATATGGAACTTCATGTAACCATCTCTGTTGCTTTTGCCGTAAAAATAAGGGCGGTAAAAAATTTCACCCACCACCACGATTTAAACCAACTACTTCCAGATCAAGCACTTCGGTAGAGACGTGCTAAGTAGCTAAGCGACTTGAACAACTTTTTCCTTATATTCTGGAACTTTTTCTGAAAAACTGAAAAATTTTCTTTGTGAACAGATGAACTGTTATCAGATATACAGAGAAACACGTCTTAAAGAATCTAATGATGCCTCTGCGATAAACAAATAAACGTCTTTCGAATTATTAAGACTCTTTCTCTAAAAGTCATAAAATACTTCTTTAGAAAAACTGAAACTTCTTCGTTAAAATAAACTCTTTTTCGGAAGAAATTAAATTCTTACTGGATAATTACTGAAAACCCTTCTTTGGCTGAAACTAAACACTTTTCTATGAAAAATTAAAACCCTTCTTAGATGGATTAAAATTATTCCTCAGAAAAAATGAATCACTTTTCTTCTAAAAGAACTAAAATCTATTCTTTGAAAAAAACTACAACCTTTCCTTGAAAGGAGATAAAAAAATCCTGTTTCAGTGACTTAAGACACCAGCGACCCAAAATGAGATTCTTGAAAGTGCGTCTCATAATTGGCACTTTTCCTGTTGTACCCTCTCCTGTGCTGGGCACCAAGGTATTCATTCCATTAATTGAAAATTGAAGATGTGGTTTGTAAAGTGCAAATTATATGGGAAGAATATCCAGTTCTGGATCAAAATTATTTCTTGTTTTGCATACCCCAATGCAGACCTCCTTATAAGCGCTAAGTTTCCTCATGGCCATTTTGAAATGTGGAATTATTTCTCACAAACAAATAAATGCTCCCTTGATGCAGACATGTCACCCAAATGTATTAACCAATTTCACTTTAAAAAATTATCAGTTTGGCCTTAGTTGTCTAACCTCAAGTCATAGGCTTTGATTACCTTTGTGAGAATTAATTGATTTAGAGTGTTTCGCCATGGGTGATAGTGATTTCTGCTCTGATATTTGTTATTCTTACACGCTCATCATTAGTTCGTTCAAGATGTCCCCTGTAGGTCGCATTATGAGCGCCTTCCTCAGGTAACTTGTCTGTAAACAACGGCCACAACGAAGCTCATCATGTCTACTAGGGGCTTTAAACCCTGTGATCAAGTGTGATTAATAACACCTTTCAAATTTGTTTGCCTTGGTTATTAGAATTTGGTTAGTGAATCAGAAGACCTTCCGAGGTGGTGGTCCAGATTGCTGTACACACCGGTACCTCTCATACCCTGTAGTACGTCCTCTTGCACTGATGCATGCCTGTATTCGTCGTGGCATACTATCCACAAGTTCATCAAGGCACTGTTGGTCCAGATTGGCCCACTTCTCAAGGGCGATACGGCGTAGATCCCCCAGTGTGGGCCGGCCGGGGTGGCCGAGCGGTTCTAGGCGACCGCTACGATCGCAGGTTCGAATCCTGCCTCGGGCATGGATGTTTGTGATGTCCTTAGGTTAGTTAGGTTTAAGTAGCTCTAAGTTCTAGGGGACTGATGACCTCAGAAATTAAGTCCCATAGTGCTCAGAGCCATTTGAATCTTTTGAACCTCAGTGTGGTTGGTGGGTCACGTCGTCCATAAGCAGCCCTTTTCAATCTATCCCAAGCATGTTAGATAGGGTTCATGTCCGGAGAACACGCTGGCCACTGTAGACGAGCGATGTAGTTATCCTGAAGAAGTCATTCACAAGATGTGAACGATGGGGGAGCGAACTGTTGTCCATGAAGACAAATGCCTCTCCAATATGCTACCGATATGGTTGCACTATCGGTCGGAGGATGACATTCACGTATCTTGCAGCCGTTACGGCGCCTTCCATGACCACCAGCGGCGTATATCGGCCCCAGATAATTCCACCCCAAAACAGCAGGGAACCTCCACCTTGCTGCACTCGCTTGACAGTGTGTCTAAGACGTTCAGCCTTACCGGGTAGCCTCCAAACACGTCTCCGACGATGGTCTGGCTGGAGGCATATGCGACACTCATCGGCCGGCCAGAGTGGCCGAGCGGTTCTACACTCTGGAACTGCGCCACCGCTACGGTCCCAGGTTCGAATCCTGCCTCGGGCGTGGATGTGTGCGATGTCCTTAGGTTAGTTATGTTTAAGTTCTAGGGGACTAATGACCTCAGCAGTTAAGTCCCATAGTGCTCAGAGCCATTTGAACCATTTGACACTGATCGGTGAAGAGAACGTGACGCCAGTCCTGAGCGGTTCGTGTTGTTGGGCCCATCTATACAGCGCTGCATGGTGTCATGGTTGCAAAGATGGACCTTGCCATGGACGTCGGGAGTGAAGTTGCGCATCATGCGACCTATTGCGCACAGTTTGAGTCGTAACACGACGTCCTGTGACTGCACGAAAATCATTATTCAACAACTTGGCGTTGCTGTCAGGGTTCTTCCGAGACATTGTCCGTAGGTAGCCGTCGTCCACTGCAGTAGTGTCCCTTGGACGGCCTGAGCGAGGCATGTCATCGACAGTTTCTCTCTTTCTCTGTATCTCATCCATGTCCGAACAACATCGCTTTGGTTCACTCCGAGACTCCTGAGCACTTCACATGTTGAGAGAACTTCCTGGCACAAAGTAACAACGAACACTGTGGACGCGATCGAACCGCGGTATTGACAGTCTAGGCATGGTTGAACTACAGACAACACGAGCCGTGTACCTCCTTCATGGTGGAATCACTGGAGCTGATCGCCTTTCCGAACCCATCCGTCCAATAGGCGCTGCTCGTGCACGGTTGTTTACATCTTTGGGTGGTTTTAGCGACATCTCTGAACACTGAAAGGGACAGTGTCTGTGATACAATACCCACAGGCAACGTCTGTCTTCAGGAGTTCTGGGAACCGGGGTGACGCAAAATCGGTTTTGGCTTTGTACCTATTGTCAGTACTCATTGAATTCCTTACGCTTTACGATCTATGCAGTCCTGGTTGATCTCACACTGGTTTCTCCCTAAACATATTAAGGAACGTTCTTCTAATCTGCGCCACTACAAAATCCAAGAGTTCTCGTAGTTTCCATTAAAAATTTTCATTTCCTGTTGATTGCAGTACTCATACATGAACTGCATAAACTCTGTAGCTATGGCATATAATGCAGCAGACAAGGGTTGCAAGGGGTGGATGGTCACTACGGCAGGTGGCGGAACTGGTTTGTCGGTATCAAGAGCCAATGTTTCACCACCATGGGTGGGATAGCAATTGTTCGGAGGGTGGGAGCCTGGTAGCCGTACAACATAAGAACATCATATCATCTTTGTTAAATACACATTTTATGAGTGGACACACTACAACAATAGCAGTGACCCTGTGCCGTGGCAACGCCCACCAGAGCTTCTGTTAAGGATAGCAGGTGTGGAGGCAATAAGGTAAGCTTGCTGCCTGCGGTGTCAGGCACTCCCTCCGTTGCTTGTCAGGAGAATCGGTGACGCCAGTGACTGAATGGAAATGCTGAAGCGAGGTGTGAGTGGTGAACTGGGCAGCGTGTGCACCGTTTGCACGCAGCTTCACAGCTCAGGACGGGAGACATCGGTAGATGCGAAATTCCCCGTAGATCTCTCAGACCAGGCTGCTCCAGCTGGTGCGCTCGCCCCACAGCTGCGGAACGCTCAGTTGCCCACGGAGCACCGCCTCTCAGCCGTGGGCTGTGGTTGTGTCTGTACAAATGAAGGGGCCGGCCGGGGCGTGACGTATGGAGGAACTGCAGCTGTACTCCGAATCCCACCTCGAACACGGTTGTTTGTGAAATCCCTCTAATTCTAATTTAATCTGCATGAAATTAATGACAATTATAAACTAAAGGCCATAAAAAATAGCAGCTAGTAACGGACCAGCCAGCTGTGTAGAAGGGGCGAACAGAACAAATCATCCAAAAACCTTTGCTCAACTAAGAAAATATTAATTGATTTCTTTTGTTTTTCACAGAAGTTACTGCAAGACAGCCAGCTTATACTGAGCGATATCTTGTTTGCTGTAGCACTATGCATCATACTTCGTATTTTAAGGTCCTGAAGCAATGACCTTTCTTCGTTTTTTTTAATCCTCATCATTGCAGAGAATAGCTGCTCACAACAGTATGTTGACCCTAACATGCAGTTAATTCCAGCTGCATTCCTATGTATTCCGGGGAATGTTTCTGTCTTTACACTTAGATGCCGTTGAGACAAAAACAAATACTTGTAGACCTTGACCATTAACAAATTTGAATTTTGTAGCTCAGTTACAGTTGCTCTAAAGATGTCACATCATAAAGTTCAGTTCTTGGAACCTCGAATCGAAACCATTAATTAACTGACTGATTATCATTGATAGTTTACAAAGGAGATGTCAGCAGGTAGATTTAGAGAGTGAAGAGGAGCGAAGAACTTTCTTTAAACACCCTGCATTAGATTCGCCATACGTGTGTACTACCAACAAACCTTTCCTCTGTACTGACACCTTTAGTGTATTTAGGCGCATCGTCATATTGGGCAGAAAAGCATGGTCTGATGTCTATTTTGGCTCTCTGAGGCAAGTAATTTTTCCCCCTCTTCTATCTAGAAACAAAGTAATTTCCTCAGAAATTTAAAAAAAAAATTATCGATGAAATCCTATGAGCTGAGGATGGTTGACACTGCCCCCTCGTACAAAATTCATACACTACATCACAATGTTAATTACATGACGAAGCTCCACAGTTTCAGCACACAATTCCTCCTGATGACCGAATGAACCAGTGTATACCGCAGATGTCCTTTCCGAAGTTTATTTTTTAAGCGCAAGACAAAATTATTCTGATGGCCAACCGTTTGTGGTGCAACGTCTGTAGCCACAGAAAGAAGGCTTTCGTAGGTCTAATTCATGATGTCCACATACGGCTTCAAAAATATCGAGCCCTAATGTCGTGTAATCCAGTTGTACCGTAGTTATTAGATTCTCCGTAAGTTGCAGCTCCATAGTAAGTTGAGGCCAGTCGGATACATGAGTATTTGAGTTCTCTTCGAGCGCGGAAGGAAAAGCTATTAAACTCTTGACTTTATTCCTCAGCTGTGCGCCGGCCGCGGTGGCCGTGCGGTTCTAGGCGCTCCAGTCCGGAGCCGCGCTGCTGCTACGGTCGCAGGTTCGAATCCTGCCTCGGGCATGAGTGTGTGTGATGTTCTTAGGTTAGTTAGGTTTAAGTAGTTCTAAGTTCTAGGGGACTGATAACCACAGCAGTTGAGTCCCATAGTGCTCAGAGCCATTTGAACCATTTGAACCTCAGCTGTGCCTTCAAATTAGCAGCCGAGTCGAACGTACGATGACACAGCATTATCTCCGAGAGACAAACGCCCTCAAAAGGTGCTAATTCCCCTTGAACTGGCATTCTGCTGCTGCTACCTGACATGATTTAACGAGACGTCCCAAAGAGGATGATTTGCCAGTCAGTACTGTGGCATAGGTTACTTTGTAATTTGTGCTAATTACGACTTAGTTTCGGTTTTATTCGGCAGTATTCAGCAGAAATGTATACTCATATTACACTAAGACAAAAAGTTTTCCACATTTCTAAAAATCCTCAGTCACAGTGATTTTTTTGTTCTGGCGTAAACACACGCGCCGGAACGAAGACGAAAAACGGAAAACGAGAGAAAGTGGTGAGGAAACGTCAGCCAATAGCCGCTGACGACGACCGAGCCGCGTCAGAAGCCCCCCCCCCCCCCAGCCTTGGCCGCTCAGGTCGGTGCAGTGCACTGCAATAAGTGGAACGTATCTCCGGAACGTGCTACAAGAACAGCTAGTTGTGATCCTTATTAGTTACTTGTATGGACGTTGTCTACAGCGAAGACTACTGCTGTTTGCTTGTCACTTGCGACACCGGTGTTATTCCAAAGTTAATTATTATCAGTTCTCCTTCATAGAAATGAACCTACTAATATTATTTACTTGAATTGTTGTATAGCATTCCGAGAACGCTACATCCATTATGCACCCTGTAAGCGACGAGTAGGCAAGATACAACATTTTTAACTTGCATCGTCCTGAATGTTGCATTTTAAATTTGAAACCATTTCCTTGCAAGCAGTCCCTTCTATGCGATCGTAAACTACTGCGTGAAGGTGGTGGTAACGATGACGTTGGTTGTATTTCTTTGCGGAAACAAGCAATATGTGACGTAATAGGCACTGCGGACATCTGTCACTGAAGAAGTATGCTTCTTCTAATGAAGTAGGCAGTGGACTTCCACTGGTAAACATTTTTGTTCCTGTTACAGCCACGATAACTGTACAGCCGGAGGCACATCTGTTTGCTTGTGCGCACAGAGTACTTGCGTGCCTGACGTTAGCTCCCCTCACGACCGCGGCGTCGCGCTGAGGCCGCGAGTGCTCGTGAGCGCTCCTGCCCCGCGGGGCACTTCCTCACTTCCTGGGGCGAAGGTGGTTAGATGACCACACCACTCCATGTTAAACAACGTACATTTCGCGTAAGGAGCATGAAGATAAGATCAGAGAGATTAGGGCTCGTATGGAGGCACAAAGACAATCATTTTTCCCTCGCCCTATTTGCGAGTGGAACGAAACAGGAAATGAGTAGTAATGGTTCAGGGTATCCTCCCCACGTACCATACGGTGGCTTTCGGAGTTTGTATACAGAAATAGAACGGTAACCCTACAGAACTGGAAGCTGGCAGTGTCTGGAAGCAGGAGCAGAGGCAGCCCACTGGCTCTCGGGTGCAAAGTCCACTACGTAGTCCTGTAGTTAGCGGAGGCCAAATCCCTTGGCTGCTGCTTCATATCGACCCATAGACCGGCGCTTGCCTCTCCTCGAAGCCTACGGTTAACAGATTCCATGTATCTATCGGAACATAAGGGGTATTTATAAGGACTTGGTGTGTATTTGTGTTGCCAAAGCATGAATTCTGGCCACCTAGCTCAAACAGAGCCCGTGGCCCTGGCGTGAGGAAGTCAGGCCACCGTACTGCATCTTGGTACCACTATCTGATCCCTCCAACCCTGTTCCACTAGCGAATACTTCGTTGGAAGAATGATTGTCGGTAAGCTTCTGTACTGGCTCTAATTTCTCGAATTTTCTCCTCGTGGTCAATACGCGAGATGTATGTGGAGAGAAGTAATATGTTGTATGACTCCTCCTGAAAAGTGCTGTCCCGAAATTTCAATAGTAAATTTCTCCGTGATGCACAACGCCTCCCTTGTAACGTCTGCCAGTGGAGTTTGTTTAGCATCTCCGTAACGCTCTCTCGCCAGCTAAACGATCCAGTGACGAAACGCGCAGCTCTTCGTTGGATCTTCTCTATCTTTTCTATCAGTCCTACCTCATAGGGATCCCAGATAGATGAACAATACTCAAGAATAGGGCGAACAAGCGCCATATAAGCCACTTCTTTCGTGGATGAGTTAATTTCCTTAATATTCTTCCGATGAATCTGAGTCTGGTGGCTGCTTTTATCACTATCTGTTTTATATGGTCATTCCACTTACGTTCGCCCCCGGTAGCTGAGTGGTCAGCACGACAGACTGTCAATCCTCAGGGCCCGGGTTCGATTCCCGGCTGGGTCGGAGATTTTCTCCGCTCAGGGACTGGGTGTTGTGTTGTGTTGTACTAATCATCATCATTTCATCCCCATCGACGCGCAAGTCGCCGAAGTGGCGTCCAATCGAAAGACTTGCACTAGGCGAGCGGTCTACCCGACGGGAGGCCCTCGTCACACGCCATTATTATCATTATTCCACTTATGGTCGCTCTGGATCGTTACCCCTATATATTTTACGGCAGACGCTGTCTCCAGCTGTTTGTCATTAGTAGTGTAGCTGTGCAGTAGTGGATTTCTTTTCCTGTGTATACGCAATATGTTACATTTATTTACGTTCAGGGTCAACTGCCAGAGTTTGCACCATTGTCAATTCTCTGCAGGTCATTCTGCAAATTCTTACTATCTTCTGGCGTAGGCAGCAAAGACCCTATCACACTTCTCTGTAATTCTCAAGATATTACCTTTACATCTGTCGATTTAGTTCAGCTAAGAGCGACGGGTTGAGTTTTATTTGCAAGAAAGTCTTGAATCCAATGGCAGGTCTGCTGCGATACTCTGTAAGATCGTACTTTTTTCATTAAACGGCAATGCGGGACTGTGTCCAAATTCCTTACTGAAAGCAAGGAACACGGCATCAACCTTAGCGCCGTTGTCCACTGCGCTGTGGATCTCATGGAGGAGCAGAGCGAGCTGAGTTTCGAAGGATCTCTGTTTTCGGAATCCATGTTGATTTTTATACAGATGTTCATGTTCCAAGAACGTCATAATCCTTAGCAAAAACCATGTTCCATAATTCTACAACAGATTGATGTCAATGATATAGGTCTATAATTGTGTGGATCTGTCTTACAGCCTTTCTTAGAAACGGGAATTACCTGCGATGTTTATCAGTCGTTAGATACCTTTCGTTGCACGAGCGATCTATTTATTTCGTATAAACTTTATAGAATCTTATAGGTATCTCATCTGGCCCTGAAGCCTTTCCACAACTAAGCGATTGTAGCTGCTTTTCAGTTCCGCAATCGGTTATCTCAGTATCTGCCATTTTGATGTTCGTACGGCGATTGAGAACAGGGGAATGTTACGATGTTCCCTGGTGAAACAGCTTCGGAAGACCGAATTGGATATTTCGGCCTTCTCTCTGTTATCTTCCGTTTCGGTGCCGGTGTGGTCACTGAGAGAATTAATACATGATTTTCACCCACTTACTGATTTCACATACGACCAATATCTCTTAGGGTTTTTACTCAGATCGATTGACAACGTCTTACTTTTAAAATCATTGAACTCTTCTCTCATTGCACTCACTACGCTCATTTTCGCTTCTTTCAGCTTTTGGTTTGTCAGCTAAGTTTTTACTTCTTTTGAATCTGAGAAGAAGTGCTCTTCGTTTACGTAGCGTTTTTCAACCATGGCTATTAAACCATGGTAGATCTTTCCCATCCCTTAAAACCTTAGTCGGAACGTACTTGTCTAGAGCATATTGAACGAAGCCCTTGAATTTTTTCCATTCGTTCTCCACATCTTCGTCCCCATCGCCGAATATTTGATGCTAACTGCTGAGATATGCTGAAATTTGTAACTTGTCACCCTTGCTGAGCAAATATATCTTCCTAACTTACTTGTAGGACCCGTCGTCATAGATGCTGTCACAGCCTTATGACTACTGATTCGATAAGTTCAGGTCTGTTTGTTCCAGGAGGTCTAAGACGTTAACCTCACGAGCTGGTTCTCTAACTGCACAAGGTAATTTTCGGACAAGACATGCAGAACAATGCAACACAATTCCCTGCCACCGGCACAAGATTTGATAGGATAAGACTCCCAAACTATACGTGGCAAGCTGAAGTCACCCGCTATTCCAACGGCATGATCAGGAAGATTACTAATGATATTCTCCAAGTTCAGTCTGAAGCACTCTACAACTACAGATCCTGACCCAGGTGGTCTATAAAAGCATCCGGTCACCATTTTTGACCGTTTTTTGATACTCAGTTTCACCCAGATTAATTCACATTCGGATTCCGTGAAACTCTCGCTAGATTTTATCGAATTTTTTACTGTAATAAACACGCCACCACCTTTGGCTACTAACTATCCTTACGATAAAGATTCCAGTCTGAACTTACGATTTCGTTGTCATTGACGTTTGGTTTCAACCAGCTTTCTGTTCCCAATACTATATGTACATCATAACGTTCAGTAAGCGACATCAATTCTGGGACCTTTCCTTTGATGCTCCAGCAGTTTACTAAAATCATATTAATCTTTCCTTTCTCTTATCTGCGAGGACCAGGATTCTCTGAGGTCGCAGTGGCTGATTTAAGAGACAAATCGTCTTTGCTCCCAAGGGAGGGGTTCTCTAACCTAAAGAAAGCCCCATGTGCAAGCCACACGTTCTCTGCTACCCCAGTAGCCGCTTCCTGCGTGTAGTGCACGCCTGCCCTATTAAGCGCTACTCTACAATTCTGCACCCGAAACCGGAGATCGAGAAATTCGCATCCGATACCGTCGCAGAACCGTTGAGCCTCTGGTTTAGACGTTGCATTCTTCTGAAGACCAGAGGAACGCTATCCACCCTGGGTACGATACTACAAAGAGAAGCTTAGCCTGCACCCCGGGTGCGTTGCTAGTTGCCTTCACCAAATCAGCCGGCTGCCGAAAGGAGCCGAGGATTGCCTCAGAGCCCAAACGCCATGTGTCATTCTTGCCGGAATGTGCCACTACATGCAGCCGGTTACGCCCAGTGCGCTTGATAGCCGCCGGCAGGACTTCCTCCACACCACGGACGAGACCTCCGGGAAAACATACCGAATGCACACTGGTATTCTTTCCCGCCTTGCCTGCTATCTCCCTGAGGGGCTCCATCACCCGCCTAACACTGGAGCTACCAGTGACTAGCATACCCACCCTATATACTTGTCCGCACTGGACAGGGAAATCGGCTGCTGGCCCAACAGGAGAGAGATCCCGTGGTCGCTCAGAGTTAACATCAAAACTGGGTAGCACCTCTTACCTATTGCTAAGACTTAGGGAGCCTGCTCCAGGGGCTGCTCCCTCTTTCGCCTTCCGCCCGGTGACACGCGAACCCACCACTGTGAGGACGGACCGGTCAGATGTTGCGTAACGGTAGCCGCAGTGACATCCTGATCACCAGGGGATTCCAGTGACACAAAAGGTGTTGCAGGTCTCGTCGCTGGCGCCCCGACGTCACCGCAACTTTCAGCATTAGCTAGAAGTTCAAATGGTTCAGATGGCTCTGAGCACTATGGGACTTAACTTCTGAGGACATCAGTCCCCTAGAACTTAGAACAAATTAAACCTAACTAACCTAAGGACATCAGACACATTCATGCCCGAGGCAGGATTCGAACCTGCGAACGTAGCGCGCAGCTCCAGACTGTAGCGCCTAGAACCACTCGGCCACTCCATCCGGCCATTAGCTAGAGGCTTGTCGATGGTAGCCAATGCCGCTTCCAGCTACGCTCCTGGAAATGGAAAAAAGAACACATTGACACCGGTGTGTCAGACCCACCATACTTGCTCCGGACACTGCGAGAGGGCTGTACAAGCAATGATCACACGCACGGCACAGCGGACACACCAGGAACCGCGGTGTTGGCCGTCGAATGGCGCTAGCTGCGCAGCATTTGTGCACCGCCGCCGTCAGTGTCAGCCAGTTTGCCGTGGCATACGGAGCTCCATCGCAGTCCTTAACACTGGTAGCATGCCGCGACAGCGTGGACGTGAACCGTATGTGCAGGTGACGGACTTTGAGCGAGGGCGTATAGTGGGCATGCGGGAGGCCGGGTGGACGTACCGCCGAATTGCTCAACACGTGGGGCGTGAGGTCTCCACAGTACATCGATGTTGTCGCCAGTGGTCGGCGGAAGGTGCACGTGCCCGTCGACCTGGGACCGGACCGCAGCGACGCACGGATGCACGCCAAGACCGTAGGATCCTACGCAGTGCCGTAGGGGACCGCACCGCCACTTCCCAGCAAATTAGGGACACTGTTGCTTCTGGGGTATCGGCGAGGACCATTCGCAACCGTCTCCATGAAGCTGGGCTACGGTCCCGCACACCGTTAGGCCGTCTTCCGCTCACGCCCCAACATCGTGCAGCCCGCCTCCAGTGGTGTCGCGACAGGCGTGAATGGAGGGACGAATGGAGACGTGTCGTCTTCAGCGATGAGAGTCGCTTCTGCCTTGGTGCCAATGATGGTCGTATGCGTGTTTGGCGCCGTGCAGGTGAGCGCCACGATCAGGACTGCATACGACCGAGGCACACAGGGCCAACACCCGGCATCATGGTGTGGGGAGCGATCTCCTACACTGGCCGTACACCACTGGTGATCGTCGAGGGGACACTGAATAGTGCACGGTACATCCAAACCGTCATCGAACCCATCGTTCTACCATTCCTAGACCGGCAAGGGAACTTGCTGTTCCAACAGGACAATGCACGTCCGCATGTATCCCGTGCCACCCAACGTGCTCTAGAAGGTGTAAGTCAACTACCCTGGCCAGCAAGATCTCCGGATCTGTCCCCCGTTGAGCATGTTTGGGACTGGATGAAGCGTCGTCTCACGCGGTGTGCACGTCCAGCACGAACGCTGGTCCAACTGAGGCGCCAGGTGGAAATGGCATGGCAAGCCGTTCCACAGGACTACATCCAGCATCTCTACGATCGTCTCCATGGGAGAATAGCAGCCTGCATTGCTGCGAAAGGTGGATATACACTGTACTAGTGCCGACATTGTACATGCTCTGTTGCCTGTGTCTATGTGCCTGTGGTTCTGTCAGTGTGATCATGTGATGTATCTGACCCCAGGAATGTGTCAATAAAGTTTCCCCTTCCTGGGACAATGAATTCACGGTGTTCTTATTTCAATTTCCAGGAGTGTATTTAAGGACAACAGTCAACTCTCCTTGTGTCCGCCCACAACAAGCACAGTCCCCAGCCATGTCCTTTTGGGTATAAAATAGATATAAGGTCTCAAATGGCGCTACTGAGTTTGAAAATATAACAAGGAGAATAATGTAACACTAAAAATTGTTGTTCAGATTTCCCACTGTACTTTGATACCGCTTGTTAGAAATCCTGTTTGCCGAAAAGTTACTGCACGAGATAAATATTGAAACTATAATGCACTGATTGTAACTGCGTTCTGCCTACTAGCACAAAATCAAAACTTAGTGGCGTGACCGTTTCTGGCGACGGGAAAATTTACTCTAGGAAGCCGCCCTACACAAGGATATTTACAAGACTTATGCAGCAAGAAAAACTGTGATTAATTTTCTAACTAGTTGTCTGCACAGTAAAATACACACGTACATTTCACTTCGTTGCAGAAGCACGTGAACAAAAAGCAAAGACTATATTAGTTTTCATTTTATCAACTAGTGCTAGCCGGCTGGATTGGCCGAGCGGTTCTAGGCGCTACAGTCTGGAACCGGGCGACCGCTACGGTCGCAGGTTCGAATCCTGCCTCGGGCATGGATGTTTGTGCTGTTCTTGGGTTGTTAGGTTTAAGTAGTTCTAAGTGCTAGGGGACTGATGACCTCAGAAGTTAAGTCACATAGTGCTCAGAGCCATTCGAACCATTTGAACAAGTGCTGCTGCTTCTCTGCTGCGCGTCGTCTCGACTCGGCGGCTGCCGCTAACGCATTGGATTTGTCTTCCTGCTACGTCGTGGTTATTACTACGCAGCTCTCTCTCCTTTTTTTGTTGATTTTCTGGCCGTGGCCATTCGGCTATCTCAGTACTAATGTCAATTATGACGGCACGACAACACAACACCTAGTCCATAAAGGGAGAAAAATCTCTGACCTAGCCGGGAATGGAACATGGTCTTCTTTGCGTAGACATCTGTCGCGCTGACCGCGCAGCTACCCAGGCGGACAGAGGTGTTAGTCGCCTGTCCTTATAGTACTAATTCTTGTATCGGCAGGCCAGCCCTCATGTAACAGTGTCTGATCGGCTCCAGTCTGAGCTGCTTCCATGGTCTCTTACTTTTGCTGTGTCGACGTCATTATTTTATCACCAAGGAAGTCTATTCTGATCAAGGTATAACTTATGCTATATTCCAGTATAAGTAAAAATTCAGTATGAAAACCCATTACAATCATCATCTTAGTCATATATTTACTTTCCACCTTATCGTGGGCACCTTCAAAGTCTAGGAAAACTAAATTCACTGCCAAATATGAGTCCCAGTTTAAGTGGACAGGGCCTTGCTATGTTGGCAGGATGTTCGCCATTGTCCTAAGAGGTATTGCAGTGTTCTGATGCGGTCCTAATACATGCCAAATGATTTTTTTTCTGTGTCTTTTGCAAATCTTAGTATCCATGTTTAACAGGGTTACTTCTTCCTTTTATTGACATCGTGGTGGGATCCATTCCACAACAAAACGGTTATGTTCTCTTCGAAAGTGATCAAGAGGCTTTCCGGTTAGTTTATCTTCCATTAGGTTCCCACAATGGCCAATAGTTCCACAGGTATGTCATCTACACCCAGTGCATTATGCCATAGAACCCTCTTGATAACGCTTTTCACGTCCTCTCTGCTGAACTATTCCCTTTGGCCTCGGTTATGAAGAGCCGATGAAGTAGTCTGTAGTGCCACACGTTTAATTCAAGTATTAATCGAACTGTCAACATTTTCTGTAGTACAGTTCGTAGTGTTGTATAATTTTTTAAAGTATTTCTGGGATTGATGGCATCAGCATCAGCTTTCCCGGTATCACTAATCCGGCACATGTGCAGTGACTTGTGCAGTGACATTTGTGCAGTAGCATTCGATAAGGACAGGAAGCACTGCAGAGCCCATAGCAGGGAGAGATTTCGGTTCCCATGCTAGATGAAGTAACCGCTGGACCATCTGTCCTCGCCAGTAAACGGTGGGATGGCTAGCTGTGAGAAAAACTGTTACATCAGCACACGATAGTAGGGAAACTACGGCCATTTTGGCGTGAAACAAGTGATCAATAAATATTTACTAATAAAAGATTTTTTCCATTACAGATATTTGGAGAAGCTTACTATACATTTACACATTGTTACAACAATATTACAATAGAAGAAACCATTCGTCTCAATAAAGAAATAATTACTGTGTTTTAAGGTAACAAAGTTATAAGAACAGTAACGATGTTTCACGAATGTAAGCGCGATATGATGCTTTCCGAACTAGTTCTATTCTATTGTTATTTCATTCTCTCAAGAAATTGCAAATTGTGAGTCAATAAGTGACATATTGTTTCATTAATATCCGATTACTGTGTTATCGTAAATAGATGCATCATAAAGATACCCACGAACATTATGGCAGGCAAAGTAGCTTCCCACATCATCACTTAGAGTTACAGGATATACAACGAAGGGCCAAAGAAACTGGTCAAATACAGAGATACGCTAACAGAACATGGCGCTGTGGTCGGCAATGTCTGTATAAGACAAGTGTCCGGCGCAGTTTTTAGATATGTTACTGCTGCTTCGATGGCAAGTTATCAAGATTGAAGTCAGTTTGATCGTGGTGTTAAAGCGATGGGGCGCAGCATCTCCGAGGTAGCGATGAAGTGTGGATTTTCCCGTGCGACCATTTCACGAGTGTACAGCGAATATCAGCAGTCCGGTGAAATATCAAATATCCGACATCGCTGCGGCCGGAGAAAGATCCTGCAAGAACAGGACCATCAACGACTGAATAGAATCGTTCAGCGTGAAGTGCAACCCTTCCGCAAATTGTTGCAGATTTCAATGCTGGTTCATCAACAAGTGTCAGTGTGCGAACCACTCAACGAAACTTCATGGATATGGGCTTTCGGAGCCGAAGGCACACTCTTGTACCGTTGATGACTGTACGACACAAAGCTTTACGCCTCGCCAGCGCCCGTCAGCACCGACATAGGACTGTTGACTGCAAACATATTGCCTGGTCGGTCGAGTCTCGTTTCAAATTGTATCAAGCGGATGGTCGTGTACGGGTATGGAGACAACCTCATGACTCCATGGACTATACATGTCAGCGGGGGACTCTTCAAGCTGGTGGAGGGTCTGTAACGGTGTGGGGCGTGTGCGGTTGGAGTCTAGATACGGCTCTGACAAGTGACACCTACGTAAGCATCTTGTCTGATCACTTGCATCCATTCATGTCCATTGTGCATTCCGACGGACTTGGGCAATTACATCAGGACAATGCAACACCCCACACGTCCAGAATTGCTACAGAATAGTTCCAAGACTTCCGACTTCCACTGGTCATCAAACTCCCCAGACATGAATATTATTGAGCATATCTTGGATGCCTTGCAACGTGTTGTTCAGAAGAGATGTCTAACCCCTCGTACTCTGACGGATTTATGGAGAGCCCTGCAGGATTCATGGTACTTCAGACTTTAGTCGAGTCCGTACCACGCCGTCTTGCGGCAATTTTGCCTGTTCGAGGGGGCCCTACACGATAATAGGCAGGTGTACCAGTTTCCTTGGCTCTTCAGTGTAGAATTTCATTTTAGAGAGCAGCGATGGCGCTGATTCGGCTTCTGTGAGGGACGTCAACTACGAGAGCTCTGATGCAAGACATACAGGAAAAAATCCTATTTGGCGACTAACTAAGGTAATCCAATTACGGATTGTCATAATCTCTGCAAATCTCGGATGGACATGCATAGTCAGTCATACTGTAGGCCTCTCATGCCATCTTCTACGGACTCACTAACTAAACTGAAACGCATCAGGAGGTTTATTAGAGTTGAGGAGGAGGGGGGGAGGAGCATCTTGCAAGCGCTGCCAGCGCGCGTCATTAAGCAGTGCGTTCTCGGTTCAGTTTGTTGAAACGCAAATTCAATAAACAGTATGAGCTAGGACATTTATACGAGAGTTAAATCTATTGCTCGAATCGGACAGCCTTCGATACACAATCCAAGTACAGAATAGTAGTTCGTAATATCAATTTGTGACGACGCGGCATCACATTCCACATAAAACATGAAGAATCCACTGTGACATTGGTGCATGCGTATATGTAAACACTGGACTGTTTTACCATCGCCACAGTGAAAAATAGGCTTCCATCGTATAAGAGCGTCAACATTGTCATATAACTGCCTTGTAACCTCTTGACAAGTAATACATTAAGTCCGCTCGACACATTCACTTCTGTATGCATCTACACTCATGCTGATAAATAAAGAATAATGATGATACATGGTGAAACAACGTTCTGGTGGGTGGTTTGCGGGTTTAAATCACCTCTGGGTATGAACATGCGGTGCATTTGACCTGCGGTCGTCGCACTGTGGCGCTGGCAGCAATTCATATACGCAGAGGTGTGTTGGTGCATGTCAGAGTACGGTGCAGCGAGTAAATGTGCAGACGTTTTCAGACGTGCTAATGATGACTGTGTGTTGAAAATGGCTCAAAGAACACATATTGATGACGTTATGAGGGGTACAATACTAGGGCGACTGGAGGCTGGTCAAACACAGCAGGTCGTAGCACGGGCCCTCCGTGTGCCACAAAGTGTGATCTGAAGATTACGTCAACGATTCCAGCAGACAAAAAACGTGTCCAGGCGCTACAGTACGGGACGTCCACAGTGTACAACACCACAAGAAGACCGATATCTCGCCATCAGTGCCCGCAGACGGCCACGGAGTACTGCAGGTAGCCTTGCTCTGGACCTTACCGCAGCCACTGGAACAGTTGTCTCCAGACACATAGTCTACAGACGACTGAACAAACATGATTTATTCGCCAGGTGACCTGCAAGGGGCATTCCACTGACCCCTGGTCACAGGAGAGTCCCAAAAGCCTGGTTTCAAGAAACAGCACATGGTCATTGGAACAGTGGTCCCAGGTTATGTTCACGGATGAGTCCAGGTATGGTCTCAACAGTGATTCTCGCCGGGTTTCCATCTGCCGTGAACCAGGAACCAGATACCAACCCTTAATGTTCTTGTAAGGGACCTGTATAGAGGTCGTGGTTTGATGGTGTATGGTAGTATTATGATTGATGCACGTACACCCCTGCATGTCTTTGAAAGAGTAACTGTAACAGGTCAGGTGTATCGGGACGTCATTTTGCACCAGTATGTCCGCCTTTTCAGGGACGAAGTGGGTCCCACCTTCCTCCTGATGGATGATAACGCACGACGTCACCGAGCTGCAATCGTGGAGGAGTACCTTGAAACAGAAGATAACCGGCGAATGGGGTGGCCTGCCTGTTCTACTGGCCTAAACCCCATCGAGCACGTCTGGGATGCTCTCGGTCGACGTATCGCTGCACGTCTTCATCCCTAGGACACTTCAGGAGCTCCGACAGGCACTGGTGCAAGAATGGAAGGCTATACCCCAGCAGCTGCTTGACCACCTGATCCAGAGTATACAAACCCGTTGTGCGGCCTGTGTACATGTGTATGGTGATCGTATCCCATGTTGATGTCGGGGTACATGCGCAGGAAACAGTGGCGTTTTGTAGCACATGTATTTCGGGACGGTTTTCTCAACTTATCACCAATACCGGGGACTTACAGATGTGTGTCGTGTGTGTTCCCTATGTGCCTCTGCTATTAGCGCCAGTTTTGTGTAGTTCCACGTTATGTGGCACCACATTCTGCAATTACCCTTAATTTATGAGCATGAGTGTACATCACTGCCAGCAAGACAGTCAAGTCTAAACATATACAGGCACGTTATTTTACCTCTTACCTCTTTCATACGGCTGTACTTTAAAACACTGTAAATCTGCGTTTGTGCAAGCTATTAGATCTTCTATTTCACATTCTTGCAGAATTTCCGTGTAGAATTTTCTGTTAACAGTTTCTCCAAACCAATTACTGTTAATAGTTGTCATTACATTGATTTTAAACTCTGCAAAAACAGTTATCATGTTGCTACGTGTATGGCATCTAGTACACCACATTTAGACGCAATGCAGCCATCCTTTCATCCAGCTCCAGATGTGACTGGAGCTTCGTAAGCACGATTTTCACTTATCCCTTAATCCACATAACAGTCTCGAGTTACGGTATTTTTCGACCAGAACTCCAAAGTATGCCTATTGCTAATATCTCCCTATGTTGAAAGCAGTATGTGAATCCTGTTGGCTCATATTTTTGCACAAGTGTCTTCTTCTTCCGTTTCCAGTATACAGGGTGTATCAAAAACGATGGCGGAAACTTTCACAGCGGAAAGTACACGATAATAGAAGCACAAATGTCAAGTAAACATGGGCTATGAAACACATACCTTAAGAGCTATGAGATATTCTTGATTTTCAATATTGTGAAACAAACCACTTCTACTGCAAGTTCTTTGCTTTCCATATTCTGGAAAGTGTTAGTATGGACCAAAACAAGAAAGAAGTGTTCAGTAAACATGTGCTCTAAAATGCATGCCTTAAAAGTTATGAGCACTTGGTCATTAGAAGAGTTGTTTTCCAAAGTACCGAAGATGTACAGGTGGTCATAGCTGTTAAGGTATGCAATTTAGAGCACATGTTTACTGGACACTTTTTCTTGTTTTGGTCCATACTACCACTTCCCAAAATATGGAAAGCAAAGGGCTTGTAGTAGAAGAGATTTGTTTCGCAATATTGAAAATAAAGAATATCCCATAGCTCTTAAGGTAAGCGTTTCAGAGCCCATGTTTACTTGACGTTTATGTTTCTACTATCGTGTACTTTCGGCCGTGTAAGTTTGCGTCATCCTTTTTGATACACCCTTTATATATTCTACCTTTATGGTACTTTTTTGCGCCATATACTCCCTTCTCTTGTTTCTGGACTTTGTTGTTCTCCATTTCCAGTTTTCTTTTTTCATGTGAATCACACATCAGCTGTGATTAGGGGCATGCATAGGACAGGGTGTACAACGCCATCGAGTCCGCAACATTTAGACACATGTAACCATGCTTAAATAAGCTAAGCTTAAATAAGCTAATCCGGTTGTGAATGGGGCTTTATAGAAACAGATTTTTATTTCGCCTATCTCTTAATGCAGTAAAAGGTCTCGATTGCCACATTTTCGTCTGGCGCAGAGTACTGTTTTAAATACGATTTGGTGGTCTTTTCACAGTGTGAAACACGCGAACCATTCTGTTCCCAGCTATAAGATTATATTTTGGCTTCAAATGATAGAGATATATTTTTTTTGCTGAAGCTCTACGTCTATGCATAGGATTAGAGATACAACATATAATCTGCCTAATTAGGACGCAATGTAATCACACTTTTGTAAGCAGATTCAGATGCGAATAAAGCTAATACAACAGGTTTTTTCATGTGTCTCTTAATGCAGGAAATGGCCTCGATTCCGACGTTTTCGACTAGTTCTCTAACGTATGGCTATTGACCGTTACTGTGGTTGGCAGCCCGTTTTCTTTGTTAGTGGTAAGGATGAGGACAAAAATTAGTAACAGGAATTCAAAGAACAGCTGCATATCTCTAGGAACGTGACTGCCTAGCTGGCAAAGATATAAATACATAAAGAGGTCAATATGTCCATCAGATTTAACACGTTACCTATTAAAAGCTTATAAGCAGGCCACATGACCATGACGTCGCCTTTCGACGTGTTACTTTAGTGCTGTAACACTACAACAGATAACATTATATGTGTAATTGTCCTACAGTCCCACCAGGCTACGCTTGTGTCAAAGTTCATTCATAAAAGTACCCATGATCAACCGTCATGTTCGATCTACTACGTAATAATATATTACATACATATTATGTGTCTGATTTTCGTGGCGTTTTTTGTGTAAAAATACGATATATGTTCTTCAGCCTGGGATACTTACCAGAGTGGATTAATAGATGTTAGGTCTAGTTATGACGAGAAAGTATGATGGAAGCTTATGTTTTTACTGTGAGGATGGTATGTCAGTCAGTGTTTACATACTCGTATGTCCGAACAATAGAGTGTGACGCTAGCTAGTTCTGCACATGTATCGTCGTTTATATTGGTAGTGATGCAGCGCCATCACAAAAGCATACTACAAACTACTCTGCCTATTGAAGTATTCCTGATTCAAGCAATAGATATACCTCTCATACAGAAGTCCTGATACTCATAGTTTATGTGATCTGCATGTAATAAATTGGACGCATGTCGCTGATACGAGGTGTCTGACACTCATCGTCCAGTCTAGTGACATCTTTGTTTGACTGTGCGTCTGGCGGGTTGTGTGACTGGCCAGGAGTAGAACCTCGCGAACTTCATTCAGTATATAGCTGGCCGGTTGCGTAACATCTTTGTGCTCTACAACTTTAATTTATAGGTATACGTGTTCCCGTTTGCCTTCAGGAGCTCCGTGTACAGTTTTCACTGTTTTCGTTGTAACCATAGTGCAGTAGTGTAATATCTTCTTCCTCGTATGTCCAGTAGTACTGTATTTATAAAAAGAAGTTTAACACACAAAATAGATCAACCAGATGCTGCAAGACATGAGGCCACAGGATCTCGATTTCCTCAAATAATTAAAACTATAGACTGGTAGATAATACTTTGCATCTCACACTCTGGTTCTTTCTCACAAGACCTACGATCTGATTCGACCAGTATGTGGAATGTCCTAACATATTGGAGGCTTACAACAGAACTTAGTAGAAATTCATGTGTGTATTGACAGACTGAAACTCGCGGAAAAGCGTGATCAGCTGAATATTTAATGTTGAAGCACATATAGGGCAGTGCCAGACGTGTTTCAACTTAGTAGTTTCTTCGAATCTCGATATCACACCCTAATCTTCTCACCACAGAGCATCGACATAGAACGGAGAGCAAATTGCGTAATAGCAGTGGAACTCTACAGTTGTTAGCCGAGAGTAACAGCAGATGACTGATAAATAATTCAAATGCTTTTGACAACAGATTGAGACATTCTGAATAGCTTTTGCTCGAGTGCTGTCAGGGTGAAGACCTTTACTTAACTTGAGACAGATAATTATTTCCATTGTACACATATTTTTCTGCATTTTTGCAGTAGGCAGATAGCTGCGATGAGTGGCCATGCGGTTTGAGGCGCCATGTCACGGATTGCGCGGCCTATCCCTCCGGAGGTTCGAGTCCACTCTCGGGCATGGGTGTGTGTGTTGTTCTTAGGATTAAGTACTTTAAGTAGTGTGTAAGTCTAGGGACCAATGACCTCAGCAGTTTGGTCCCTTAAGAATTAACACACATTTGAACATTTTTTGAGTAGGCAGATAAACTGCCCTCCACATAAACTACTCAGTTTTTTTTTTTTTTTTTTTGGTTCGTACATCTGCGTTGTGGCATATCTTACCGATGTCCACAATTTCCAGTTCTGCCGCCACTTGACAAACGTTTTACAGACTATGCAGTGGCGTAATGATTTTATACTGTCAAAGTATCTTACCGCAGCGTATGTACGACATACGTGCAGTGTATCTGTGGTGCAATTGTGGTGTATAAGCTGGTGTTATGCTTGAGTATAAGCCGCATTGACGCCAACTGTGTATGTGTGCTGTTATTTGTTGATGTGGTTTAAAAATAAAAATGAAGTTACCAGACATATTTACTTACGTATGTATATCGTCAATTTACAACCGACAATTACAGTAACAGCCATATACTGTCATGCTATATTCCTCCTGAATGCATTGCTGTCCAAATAAGCTTGATGTAAAACGCTGCTGCTGTGGCTCATGAAAAGGTAGATCGTGGTTCACCTCCGCATCCTGGTCCAGCAGTCCTGCCAGCATTGGATTAAGGGCTCTTATGGCTGCGGACAGTTTCCACTGTGCCTATGCTACGACATCGTCTCTCCATAAACATGAATTTCTACTAAGTTCTGTTGTAAGCCTCCAATTTCTTAGGACATTCCACATACTGGGCGAATCGGATCGTAGGTCTTGTGAGAAAGAACCAGAGTGTGACATGCAAAATATTATCTACCCGTCTATATTTTTAATTATTTGAGAAAATCGAGACCCTGTCGCCTCATGTCTTGCAGCATCTGGTTGATCTATTTTGTGTGTTAAACTTCTTTTTATAACTACAGTACTACTGGACATACGGGGAAGAAGATATTATACTACTGCACTATGGCTAAAACGAAAACGGTGAAAACTGTACACGGCGCTCCTAAAGGCAAACAGGAACACGTAATTCTCTGAATTAGAGTTGTAGAGTACAAAGATGTTATGCAACCGGCCAGCTATATACCGAATGAAGTTCGCGAGGTTCTACTCCTCTGCCAGTCTCTCAACCCGCCAGACGCGCAGTCAAACAAAGATGTCACTAGACTTGACGATGAATGTCAGATACCTCGGGTAGACATCCCGAGGTACAAGTACAGCGCGGAACACCTGCGTGTCTTCGTCCGTAACATTAACAACAGAGGCCTAAGTATAAACGTTATTAATTTATCACAATAGCTCTTTTGTAGGATACACATGCATGGTAGCAGTACAACGTTAGCTGTTGTCCTTGTGCACCGATTTGCAGTGCTACGACATTCTCACGCAAATAACGGAGCTTTTTTGCTAATAACAACAATATTGTTGTAACAAAAAGAATTTACAAATACTTACTGGTAGTCTTCTTCATCCCATCTGATGACTGCTGCTAGCGGCGCTCCTTACTGGACGGACGCAAGCAATCGAAGTATAAGAATTAAAATTGCTCGATGGGTGGGGAGACGAGCTTGCACTCTTATTCGTACCCAAGGACGTGTCGACGTAACGCCATTGGTCACAGTGGTGAATGGGAAGGATGATGTCATTGCACGAATACCGGATGTTGGCGCCATCAAGTACGGGAAACCTGATTTTGGTATCAGCAAACGTCCTGCCAATGCATACACTGACACTCTACTATCCATTAATGTTATGTCTGTATAAGAATCGGTTCTGTAATCGTACACATGTATTGGAGTTGCTAGGTTTCTGTAAATATTCGTAACCAGAGCAATGTCCCTGAACAGTACTTGGTTATTACTCGTTTTTTTAGCTATTTTAGGAGCACAGTTGTATATCCAGGTTCATGTAAGACTGAAAATCTCAACAACCCAGAACTTTTCTTTTGCTCTGTATGACGAAACGTGATAACTCGTTAGAGTTGGCCTTATTCAGTGGGACGAGGGGTAAACGGGGAAAAAGAAGCTAGTGACAGGCGTTAATTAAATCTGCGTGTCTAACAGCGGTTGGCGGAAAATGCGAGGGAGCGTTGTGTGACAGCGTGATTATGGAGAGGCGCCGGGGGCCGCGTCACGCTAGTTATTCCTGTCGTCTCCACGAGACAAGCCCCGCGGCCACCATCCGAAACACGTGTCGGGTCGCCACATCTACCCCAGGTGCCTCTAGCAACATCCAAGTCTCGTCAACTATAACGCTGCCAACACAGTTTTTATTTTGGAGACGAAGTAGTTCAGCATCTCGTAGACGTTGAGATCATCGGTGACGAAGCTGAAAAGTATGTGGTAGGGATGCTGCTGAGGGGGTCTTAAGAAACCATGCTAGAAGGACAGAAGATTAGGGTTTTAAATTACGCCGACCACGAAATTATAAGAGCCAGATGAGACCGGATGAGAAACACATGAATTCTACAGAAATTATGAAACAGAACTTGTTCTCCTTCTAGCACTTCTAGCAGCAGTTTGTCGCAGATTGTTGGAGAAACCAACAGAAACCACAAAAAAAAAAAAGGACCAGATCATTCCTGGTTTCAAGGTCATCGGAAAGGCGCATATAACTACAAGCCTACATGGCTGACAACAATCGGTATCAAAATTTTGGAGCATGTTTCACATTCACATGTTATGACGTTTTGAGAATGAACATCTTCTCATTATAAATCAACATGAATTCCATAAGTAGATATCTTGTGGAAAAATCTTGCTCTGGTAGTACATGAAATACGGAGCGCAGTAGGCAAAGGTATCCATGTTTACAAAGTGTTCCTTGGCATCCGGAAGGTATTCGATACACTTTCGCATTGTAGATTTGTCAACAAAGTACGTATCTGCCATAACGCAAGTAGGCAACAATATATGCAGTGTGCAACGATATAGGTTATGTGCAGCGAAACGATTAAATGTGGCCTATGAACTGGAATAAACCTGTAGGTTATAAATGTAGTACACAGAGAATAACACGAAGATGCATGAAAAGGACATAATAGTGAATACCACTGAATTTTCTTAGCACGAATAGGTACAACACGTTTGGCACATTCAAATAAAACATACATTTGCAAGAGACGTACGTGATAATGCGTAATTGTGATAGCGATTGACGAGATTGGCTGCGCATATCAACAAATATGAGTTTATCGAGTATCGGACCAGATTTGTGACTGGATGCAGGGCTTCCTAGCCATAGGACTCAACACTGCCGTTATGGGTCTGAAGTCAACATGTGTAATTTTCTGAGTACAGAAAGGTATATTCAGGGTGAGTCACCTAATACTTCGTTAAATATATCGAAACGCGGTTATCGGCAAATGACAGAGCACCGAGGGCACGTATGCTTTTGTTTGCATAATGTTTTTACTGCTGTTACCAACTGAGATACTGAAGCAAGTACGGTTTTTTGAATGGAACCATATACTTTTTATAACTGCATTCTATAGCTCTTGAGAAGACAGTTACAGTGACATAGCGTTTGTTAATGTTGACGTTGAGAGATGTCGCAAAAAAGTTTGATAATAGTCCTAGAATTTGAGAGCACTTTGGCCGGAATCCGAACTAGCGGCGCAAACACCGTCGAGCAGAGCTCACGCGTACGCTGTATCAGAATGTCGACACATTTGGCTGTTTACTTATCTGCACTGCAGGCCGCTTATTTCCTCTCGAACATTTGTGTCGTGCAATCACGTACACCAACGAGGAGGAGTTTTATATACTAGTTTTATGTTGTGAATGTAAAAGAAATGCCATGAAAACAGTACAGGGATATAGAGCTGTCTATCCGGATCGCCACTGTCCAACGCGCCGGGCAAATGTACGAATTATTAAGACTCTAGTGCAGGCAGCTTGCTTGAACGTCTAAAAGAGGACAAAAAAGAAGACTGCAGCTGGCAGAGAACACGAAGAAGCTGCTCTCGGTATGGCATTTGCGGTCAAAACACTGCCAAGCAGGCGTCTGGAACCAGACTGCGTAGTTGTATACAGTGAGATAGGCCTGCGCTACGAGGTTGAAGCCTTATTTCCCCCTTGAACCTATTCATGACCAAGATGCAGATTCACCTACGAATTTTGTATATGGCAATGCTACATAGTCTAGAGTCTACCGACTCACAAAGGGCTTATCAAAACAGTTTTACATTTGTGTAACTTCCCAGATTCACGTGAGCTGAGTCAGAGAAATCAACCGTTCATTCTTCAAAAATGAAGAGGTCTTATACGTTGCAAAAAGCACCTACTGTATTAAATGTCTGTATGTTAGTAGAAAGACTTGGCCTGTCTTTTCCTGTACGTGGTTGTGTGCTTCTTTGAGGTAAAATACATGCTGTTAGGCAACTGTCTCTACCCACATTGCTCTAAATAATACCATATGGGTTCGTTCATTGAAGTAAATGTTTTATTAAAGACACATTGGTGGCCACCTGTACACCATCAGATACATATTCTTAACGAAACATCGTTTCATGCTGAACGTAGGCGCGTAATGACAGAGTTACTAGCTACGTGCAATATACGCTGTCAACTTATTGACACTACGATGAAATTTCGTACAAACGTAAATGAAATAAACAATTTACTAACAATGAATTGGTAACCACCCAAATCACATAACAAAAATTTTGTCTTCTAAAAAAATTACTTTAATTTTTATGTAAGCATGTTTTCAAACAGCTGACCATATACTGAAATGCACAATTTCAATTGCCATTCGAAAGAACGATGAACAGATATAATTACAGTGGATGATATTGTAGAGCATGCACTGGCGATTCGACGACACATATCGTCTCGCGCAGTTGGGGCTTCGTCATAGACTGCACCTTTGAGTGCTCTCCAAACATAGAAATTAAGAGGAATCAAATCGTGGGAACACGCAGGCCCTTTGACAATAGACCTTAGCCCTATTCAAGGTCCAGAAAAGTTGTCATTCAGTATTTGTGTTGCAACACGGACGAGTGTGTTAGACAACAGTCGTGTTGCAGCCACATACACTAGTGGATATCCGGTGGTAGCTCTTCTAGATGAACCGGCACAATGTATACCAATGCCTATTTAGAACGTCTGAGATGAAGTAAGGTCCCCACAATGCAATTTCCTATGATGTCGCTACACACGTTTCCGCTCCACGGCCGTTGATGTTGCATCTGACGAAACTAGTGTGAATTTTCGACGGCCCAGTAGCGCATGTTATGCAAATTTACATTAGCGTGGTTAGTAAACGTTGCTTCATCGGTAAAGACCACACGGTGGAAAAACATCGTGTTATCCCTCAGTTGCTGAAGAACAAACCGACACAATTTAGTTCGACATTCGAAATCACTGTCATCGAATGCCTAATGTAGTGACAGATGATAGGGATGGAAATTCTGTCGTTGCAGGATGCCAACGACACTCGTCTGGCTGACTCCACATTCCTTGGCAATATATCTCGTATCACTGTGAGGATTCATTATCGTCGTCCCCAGGATAGCTTCTTCGTGCTCTCTGTTAGTTGTAATCTTCTTTTTCGTCCTCTTTTTGACGTTCAACAGCTGTCCACACTAGCGTCTTAATAATTCGTGCATTTGCCTGGCACGTCGGACATTGGCGATCCGGATGGATAGCCTTATACCCATGCACTGTTTTTACGACATATCTTTTACATACACGAGTTAAAAGTAGTATGTAAAACACTTCCTTGTTGGTGTACATGTCTGCACGCAACGAATGTTGAAGGAGAAACGAGCGGTCTGCAGTGCAGACAAGTAAACAGGCAAATGTCTTGACATTCTGACGCAGCGTAGCACGTGACCTCTGCTTGACATGTTTGCACCGCTAATGCCGATTCCGGCCAACGAGTTCTCAAATTATAGGACAATTCTCGATTTTTTTATTACGGGTTTCAACGGCAACATTAACAAACGCTATATTACTGTAATTGTCTTCTCAACAGTTATCGAATGCAGCTATAAAAAGCATATGATTCCATTTCAAAAAAGCGCACTTGCGTCAATATCTCCGTTGATACCCACGCTAAATAACCAAACAAAAGCATACGTGTCCCTCGACGCTCTAATATTTGCAGAAAACCGCATTTCGATATGTGTAACCATTCACGAAAAAAAAGCGATAAGGTCTGAACCTTCATTGACTTTGTTCCCCACTGAAGCTGTTGTCTACAGGAAGGCTGTAAAGCCAGAAGAGAGTGGAGAGATAGAGGAAGACCTGCATAGGTTTGATGAATGGTGAAGTGACTCTTTTTAATCCTGAATGGATATAAATGTAACGATTTTTGCATACATACGCAAAGAAACCCACTACTGTTTAAATAAGCTATTCGAAATAAACACCGTTAGACAATAACAACCGAAAGATTCCTTTGAGTAACCGCCCGGAGTGATGGAACGTCGATCAACCACACAGAACTAATTCTATGAAAAGCGGATACGAGGCTGAGGCTCATGGAAGAAAATTAAGGAAAGACATGTTTTACAAAATCCTTGTTCAGACGATTCTGAAGTATTTCTCACCAGTCTGGGACTGCCGTATTAGTAAAGGAGATATGGAAGATCTAATGAAGAGCGGAACTTTTCATCGCAACATCTTTTCGTAAATGCGAGAGCGTTACGCAGATGCTCAGGAAAATCCATTGGCAGACCCTACAGGGGAGGCTTTGTATACCATGGGAAAATCTACTATTGGAATTCCAAGAGTGTACGTTCCAAGACGAACAGGCCAATATATTACTTCGTTCATGTATATCTCGGGAAGTGACAGTCTCGAGAAAATCTCAGAAATTGGAGAGCGTTCGGAGATTTATCGACAGTTATCCTTTCCAGTCACCATTTGCGAATGAAATAGGGAAGGGGAGAAGTGATTATCGTATCAAAAATACTCTCCGCCGCACATCATAAAGTGGTTTGCGGGGTACAGATATGGATGTAGTACAAGCTCGGATTGACAAATAGTAGGGGCTGAAGCTGTTAGTGTCCGCTCCAAACGATCAATCCCGACTTTTGACTTAAAGAGATTTAGAGAAAATATCGAAAATATAAGCGTCACTGCAGGTAATTGTACCACAGTCTTCTCCAATTCGAGTCCAGTTCCTTGCCACTGCTGCGCCACCTCTTCCCGTGAAATTTTGTTACCATCTACCATGTATCATCTACATCTACATCTACATGGATACTTTACAAGTCACACTTAAGTGCCTGGTAGAGGGTTCATCGAAACACATTCACAATAATTCTCTATTATTCCACTCTCGAACAGCGCAGAAAAACGAACACCTGTATCTTTCCGTGCGATTTCTGATTTCCCTTATGAGGAGGACAAAGTTAGTGATTGGAATTTAGTGAGAACATGCCACCGCATGAGAAACGCCTTTGTTTTAATGATGTCCACCCCAAATCCTGTATCATGTCAGTTACACTCTCTTCCCCATCTACATCTACATCTACATCGACATGATTACTCTGCAATTCACATTTAAGTGCTTGGCAGAGGGTTCATCGAACCACAATCATACTATGTCTCTACCATTCCACTCCCGAACAGCACGCGGGAAAAACGAACACCTCAACCTTTCTGTTCGAGCTCTGATTTCTCTTATTTTATTTTGATGATCATTCCTACCTATGTAGGTTGGGCTCAACAAAATATTTTCGCATTCGGAAGAGAAAGTTGGTGGCTGAAATTTCGTAAATAGATCTCGCCGCGACGAAAAACGCCTTTGCGGTAATGACTTCCATCCCTATTCGAGTATCATATCTGCCACACTCTCTCCCCTACTACGTGATAATACAAAACGAGCTGTCCTTTTTTGCACCCTTTCGATGTCCTCCGTCAGTCCCACCTGGTAAGGGTCCCACACCGCGCAGTAATATTCTAACAGAGGACGAACGAGTGTAGTGTAATCTGTCTCTTTAGTGGACTTGTTGCATTTTCTAACTGTCCTACCAATGAAACGCAACCTTTGGCTCGCCTTCCCCACAATATCATCTATGTGGTCTTTCCAACTGAAGTTGTTCGTAATTTTAACACCCCGGTACTTAGTTGAATTGACAGCCTTGAGAATTGTACTACTTATCGAGTAATCGAATTCCAACGGATTTCTTTTGGAACTCATGTGGATCACCTCACACTTTTCGTTACTTAGCGTCAACTGCCACCTGCCACACCATACAGCAATCTTTTCTAAATCGCTATGCAACCGATACTGGTCTTCGGATGACCTTACTAGACGGTAAATTACAGCATCATCTGTGAACAACCTAAGAGAACTGCTCAGATTGTCACCCAGGTCATTTATATAGATCAGGAACAGCAGAGGTTCCAGGACGCTTCCCTGGGGAACACCTGATATCACTTCAATTTTACTCGATGATTTGCCGTCTATTACTACGAACTGCGACCTTCCTGACAGGAAATCACGAATCCAGTCGCACAACTGAGACGATACCCCATGGGCCCGCAGCTTAATTAGAGGTCGCTTGTGAGGAACGGTGTCAAAAGCTTTCCGGAAATCTAGAAATACGGAATCAACTTGAGATCCCCTATCGATAGCGGCCATTACTTCGTGCGAATAAAGAGCTAGCTGCGTTGCACAAGAACGATGTTTTCTGAAACCATGCTGATTACGTATCAATAGATCGTTCCCTTCGAGGTGATTCATAATGTTTGAATACAGTATATGCTCCAAAACCATACTGCAAACCGACGTCAATTATATAGGTCTGTAGTTCGATGGATTACTCCTACTACCCTTCTTAAACACTGGTGTGACTTGCGCAATTTTCCAATCTGCAGGTACAGATCTATCGGTGAGCGAGCGGTTGTATATGATTGCGAAGTAGGGAGCTATTGTATCAGCATAATCTGAAAGGAACGTAATCGGTATGCAATCTGGACCTGAATACTTGCCCGTATCAAGCGATTTGAGTTGCTTCGCAACCCCTAAGGTATCTACTTCTAAGAAACTCATGCTAGCAGCTGTTCGTGTTTCAAATTCTGGAATATTCCATTCGTCTTCCCTGGTGAAGGAATCTCGGAAAAATGCGTTCAATAACTCCGCTTTAGCGGCAAAGTCGTCGGTAACAGTACCATCGGCACTGCGCAGCGAAGGTATTGACTGCATCTTGCCGCTTATGCACTTTACATACGACCAGAATTTCTTTGGATTTTCTACCAAATTTCGAGACAATGTTTCGTTGTGGAACCTATTAAAGGCATCTCGCATTGAAGTCCGTGCCAAATTTCACGCGTCTGTAAATTTTAGCCAATCTTCGGGATTTCGCGTTCTTCTGAACTTCGCATGCTTTTTCCGTTGCCTCTGCAACAGCGTTCGGAACTGTTTTGTGTACCATGGGGGATCAGTTCCATCTTCTTACCAATTTATGCGTATGAATCTCTCAATTGCTGTTGCTACTATATCTTTGAATTTGAGCCACATCTCGTCTACATTTGCGTAGTCAGTTCGGAAGGAATGGAGATTGTCTCTTAGGAAGGCTTCTAGTGACACTTTATCCGCTTTTTTAAATAAAATTATTTTGCGTTTGTTTCTGGTAGATTTGGAAGAAACGGTATCGAGTCCAGCTACAACGACCTTGTGATCACTAATCCCTGTATCAGTCATGATGCTCTCTATTAGCTCTGGATTGTTTGTGGCTAAGAGGTCAAGTGTGTTTTCGCAACCATTTACAATTCGCTTGAGTTCGTGGACTAACTGTTCGAAATAATCTTCGGAAAAAGCATTTAGGACAATCTTGGAAGATGTTTTCTGCTACCACCGGTTTTGAACAAGTATTTTTGCCAACATATCGATGGAAGGTAGAAGTCCCCACCAACTATAACCGTATGAGTGGGGTATGTATTTGTTACGAGACTCATTTCTCGATAGTAAGAAACTTACTGCCCATCTTTGAACTTTCTCGTTGTACTCCGTTAACGCTAGCTGTAAGGATCCCACACCGCGCAGCAGTAGTGCAAAAGAGGACAGTCGAGCGTAATGTGGGCAGTCTCATTAGTAGATCTGTAGCATCTTCTAAGTGTTCTTCCAACAAAACCCAGTCTTTGGTTCACCTTCCACACTACATTTTGTTTGTGCTCTTTCCAATTCAACTTGTTCGTAATTGTAGTTCCTAGGTATTTAGTTGATTTTACGGCCTTTATATTCGATTGATTTATCGTGTAACCGAAGTTTAATGGATTTCTTTTAGCACTCATGTGGATGACCTAACACTATTCATAATTTACGGTTAATTGCCAATATTTCCACCGTACCAATATCTTTTATAATTTGTTTTTCACTTTGTTTCGATCTTATGATAACGTTATTAGACGATAAACGATAGCATCATCTGCAAACCATCTAAAACGGCTGCCCAATTTGTCTCCTAAATCGTTTATATACTGTATATAAGGAACAGCAGGGGGCCAATAACACTATCTTGGAGAACGCCATAAATCACTTCCGTTTTACTCGATGACTTTCCGTCAGTTACTATGAACTTGACCTCACTGCTAGGAAATTACGAATCCAGTCGCATAACTGAGACGATATTCCATAAGCACGCAATTTGATTACAAGTAGCTTGTGAGGTATGGCGCCAAGAGCCTTCTGGAAATATAGAAACACTGGATCAATTGGAAATCACTTGTCGATAGCACTCAACACTTCATGTGAGTAAAGAGCTAATTGTGTTTCACAAGAACGTTTTTTTCTAAATCTGTGTCGAGTGTGTGTCAACACACCGTTCTCTTAGAGGTAATTCATAATGTTCGAACACAATATATATTGCAAAATCTTGCTGCACGTCGACGTTAATCATATGGGTGTGTAATTTAGTAGATTACTCCTATTGCCTTTCTTGAATATTGGTGTGGCTTGTCCAATATATTAGTCTTTGGGAACGAATCGTCCGTCGAACGAGCGGTTGTATATGATTCTTAAGTATGGAGCTATTGCATCAGCCTACTCTGAAAGCAACCTGACTGGTAAACGTCACAGGTTGCTGTTGTGGTGTTCAGTCCTAAGACCGGTTTCATGCTGCTCTCCATGCAACTCTATCCTCAGAAAGACTTTGGTCTCCAAAAAGCTACTACAACACACATCCATTCGAACCTGCTTTCTAAACTCGTCTCTTGGTCTCTCTCTGCAGTTTCTAACCATAAACTCCATCCAATACTAAATTGACGATTCACTGATGTCTCAGAATGTTTCCTGTCAACCGATCTCATCCTTTATCTACCGCAAATGTGAATCTTAGTCGCCAGGCAAGGGTATTTTTAATGCAGTTATTCCAGAATATATGACAGGTTTGCTGACATCACAATACGTAGACTCATTTAGGAGACCTGTGACCAATAATATGAATTTAACCGTGACAACAGCTATGACTTTGTCAATATTTTATTCTGCGAACAAATCCCGTTCAATAAAGGTTACATGGTTCCAAAAAGTCTCTTAAAAAGCTGAAGACTGTTAGTGGTGAATCACATACATTTTAAACACAGGCAAATAGTTTCATACCAGTAATCTCCTTCAGTTTCCTGCAGCAATATGTTCACTCCATTGGGCTAAAGAAAGAGTCTTATGGCTTTGTTATTAAGCGTCTTAATCGGAAAATTTTTCCTTCCTCCACTCACTATGACCGCTTTCCATACAGTATATGAGAGTTGTGCCTTCAATGCATGTGCTAAGATCAGGTAATTTTAATGGGTATATGTTTAGAGCTCTGTGATGTTTGTGAAGTATAATGGTGAGAGAAGCGAGATGGCTACAGACGGTTGCCGGCACATAGCCTATTCCTCTCGATTCCCGACAAGGTCGCCGAGCTTAGCGTCCCCATCCGATCGATATACCACCAACAGTGTCGTGTTCTCTTCCTTTAAGAGTTTGGAATTTAATCCAAGAGACTGGCGCAAAGCCAATCATCACTAACTTCAAGCTACTACCTCTCGTCCCCTCGTCAGCCAAATACTGAAAATGAAAATTCCTTGCACCACCGAGACTCGAAACAACTCCTTCCAAGTCGAACGTCACTATACATGCGTGTGTTTGCAGCCTCTAATACTGAGGAGGGCTTTCATTTCATGCTGGAAATGATACTATGAAATTAAGGAAAACAAGAACACCCTGTGCAATTGTCAACTCTGGTCGTTTTGTTTGTTACAGAAATGTTAAAGAGTATTTAGGTTTCTTTATCAAATCCAGATATCTTTCTTTGTTTTTCTCTAATTTTTCCCTTGCCTTTTTAAAATGTTGTAAACCATTCAGTTATAAGTGTATTGCCATAAAAGCTTGCTCATTTTCCGTTTCACACTTCAGCAAACTTTTTGTCTCTTCTTTTAATAAAATACGACCGTCGGTCGAGGACAGAATTGTCTTGTGGAATGAATGATAAATAAAAACCACTTTCCAAACCACCTTGGCCTTAAAACTGAGAGATTCGTCAGTTTGATCCAGCTGCTTAATAGTGTGGTAGCAGTCTTCCAAAAGAAAATCTCCTGTAGCTTTGTCAGTCCACGAGGGAAGCAAATGCCAGCCCATTCGTATATTTCCTTTCAACAGGAAAGCGCATTCAATTAGATCAGAGCATTTAAGTTAAGGGAACGCGTGGATATTTTTGAGGTCCCTTCATTATGCGGAGAAAACTGTTTTTTGTATTTTTTAATCTTATCCTTCGCCCTGAACATCAGTCTTACACTGTGTGTTGCAATAAAAGGTCAAGAACTGAAACCTCTCACAGGGGACACAGATTAGTTACAGCTGCAAACTGTCACAGTCTCCAGTAATGATAAGTGTTCAGATGTGATTATTGTGCCGATAGGGCTCTATGTTGCCGCTGCTTTGACCATAGTTTCATTGCTGGCGTATGGGACACTGCTGTCGGTTTCTAAAAATCGAGCTCGTGAAGTAAACGTCTTGAAGTTTAGTACAATTGGTTGTGAACTGTTTGTGACAGCATGGAAGCGCTGTATCCGACAGTGTAGAAACAGTTTCAGTTTCAGTCACAGCGTTTATCTGTTTCTAAAATTATGCACCATGTACATAAATGTATATAAGATTAGGCCTGTGTTTCTACCTGGCTGACGAGTGCTAGATCGGAATCTAGGGTATGAATTGTGTCAAACGCAGCGCTGGAATTGTTTCGGAAAAATAGTCTAAAATATCTTTGCAACAGCTAAGTATACACATCTTATGTACCATGAAAACACATGATACTGACGTTACAGATACAATCTTTCATTACAACCACTATGCGGAGATGAATAAACTGTAGATATTATGTGTATCACGCAAAAAAATTAAAAAAAATTATTATCAAATGTTTCTGCAATATCAACGCACCTTTATTCCACAGATAATCCTGCAATAATTACCTGTGGAACTGAAAGTACGTGTGCGTGGTATGTAACGAATGCTTAGCGAAACCGGTAAAATCGAAGATACTACGGGAAAAAACATGCTTCCTATTCCAGTAAACCACTTACGTTTCTTGAACGGGAATTCCAATAATTGGAAATGATAAACATGTCTGCTGAACCCCAGCAGACATGCACAGCTAGTACCCCGTGTTTTGCATGTTTTCATTATTATGGAGGTGAAATTTTATGTTTGACTGACGCCTTTCGGTTGTATTTTAACGTACCTCTGCCACAATATGAAATCAAAGTGTCAGTATTTCCTTCTGAAGAAGACGTTTTTATAAACGTTGAAAGCATGGTGGAGGGGTTTTGGTAGGTGGTGGTAAGTTCCTATGGGACCAAACTGCTGACGTCATCGGTCCCTATGCTTAAGCACTACTTTATCTAGCCTAAAGTAACTTACGCTAAGGACAAAACACACACTCATGCCCGAGGGAGGACTCGAACTCCGAAGGGGGGAGGCGGGGGAGGAGCCGCGCGAACCGTGGCAATGAGCCCAAGACCGCACGGCTACCCTGCGCGGCAGAGGGGTTTTAATAAACCCTCCATTTAGTAAATGGAAGGTTTATTACTATTATTTAATGGAAGGTTTTTACTATTTCTACAAGGAGATTTCATCTTACAATTGCTGCTCCAGTCGTGAACATAATTTTGTAATGTACGTTTCATCATTTTTATTAATACTTATTATTTGTCTTTATTGTTGGTGTTTAAATTCACTACTTAAATCATAGTTCCTTAACTAAATATTTATGTAGTACAAGTATTTTTTCTCAAATACTATACACGGTTTCTGCAAAGAGGATCGTTGGGATGGTTTTCATTCACGAAAATAAGCATAGAAAATAGTATATAGATTGTTAGTACACAGTTAGTTCTAATGAAATTCGTAATACTCAGCGGGAATCGTGAAGCAATACAACTGTACGAAACGGGCAGCTGCCGAAAATGTTGAGAATCCCTGATCTAGATCTAGGCAAGGAAAACGTTGAATAGGTGAAGTGTACAATACTAAACGCATTTGAATAGTTTTCTTTTCCTTTTCCAAAGTTTATTCGCTATTGTTCTTGAATATCCAAGTTCATATCTGAGTCGTCAATTTGTTTCTGCCATTTGAAGGACCTAGGTTCAAAAATGGTTCAAATGGCTCTGAGCACTATGGGACTCAACTTCTGAGGTCATCAGTCCCCTAGAACTTTGAACTACTTAAACCTATCCAACCTAAGGACATCACACACACCCATGCACGAGGCAGGATTCGAACCTGCGACCGTAGCGGTCGCGCGGTTCCAGACTGTAGAGCCTAGAACCGCTCGGCCACCCAGGCTGGCTGAGGGACCTAGGTCCATTGTCTGGTACAGACAGGGATTTTCCTTGGTGAGAGAAGTATAAAGAAATGGACTCAGCCTGGTTAGGCTGACTGAGGAGCTATGGGATTGAGAAGTAGCGGCTCAAAAGTGTGGAAAGCTGACGTTGGCCGGACGAGGTATGTGTTGTAGATCACTGCAGACACGTTTCCAATCCACGTGGTGTCACCCGGCTGCAGTGTGTGCGCGAGAGAGAGAGTTATTAAATGTATCACAACTTAGTAGAAGTTGCCAAAGATGGCCGACAGTACCTGGTATAATGGCACGGCTGACTGTACAGCCTGAATTTGCAACGTGGAAGTTACCCATAAGCACATAGAACCTGAATTTACATTTTCGAATCGCTTCTTCTCTGCCTCAAGCTGTGTTGTGACACAGTTAACCGACACGTTTCCTTAGTACGAGGAATGAGCCACATGCCTTTCGAGTCGCAAGCGGAGGGTGCTCACACATGTAATAGCGAGTGAGGACAAGTTGCGTGATCGTCGGGTGACAGATAAAGGGTGCCCCTCACTCTGCTTCGCCGTGAGGATGTGCTGACCTGATGTTCCTCCACACCACGAAGTGTTTCCATATGGCAGAAGATGTCATGGAGTCCGATCAGCTCTGTGTGTTTCTCTGGGCCTGATAACTTTACATCATTACTAAATACGAGTATTAAGTACTGTGTAGGCGCTGTTTTTCTCTGAAACTGTACCATTAAGAGGTTCTGCGACACCTGTAAGAGTAATAGCAGAGCGTCACAGATCGAGACCGCAATTTAAGCCTTTATGGTCACATGAAATCAATAAAAAGGAGGTTTAGATTTCCGTTCTTTTTAGGACGGTGGGAAACGCAGTTCTTCCATTAAGAAAACCGTATACAAGATTCTAATGCGACCAGTTCTAGTGCTCCAATCTCTAGGGTCCACATAAACTCCCCGTGATGTAATACATCGACGGAATTCTGAGACCACTTGTAGGATTGTAACGGTTCAGTATAGTAGTTACGCAAGTGTGAGAGTCATACTCAGGGAATTTAAACTTGAGCCACTGGAAGAAAGGTGACGTTGATATCGCAATACCCTGCTGAATAACTTTAGATAAACGCGTTCGAGTTACACATAATTACACATCTCGTGCAGTGCTCAAGGAAACAAGACAGACTGAGACACTTTCGGTGCCAGTCCAACTATTTCTCGTATTCCACACTTGAATGTGAAAACAGAGGATGCAGTTTAGTTATTTACACAAGTAGTCTCACAACACTTTCGGCCACACATTGTACATTGTGGTATATACAGGGTGCTGATATTTATAGTGATGACTGAGTTAGTACGAGTAGTATGTTTTAGATTGCTTTGTACGTATTGCACAAGGAAGATATTCAGGTTTATTTTCCCTTGGGCAGCAGGTCAGGTGTTGAAGGGTGGATGCGTGAAAACAAATGAGTAGTCTATACTTACGAGCATAGTTCGCACGACCGTGTAGAAAAAAATCAGATGGTAAATTGTTAGACGCAACTGATATCCAACTTACATATTGAAGTTGGTAAGCATTAAAGCGCCAATGTTCACAACATCTGCACCTATACCCATAACACCTGTACATATAAATGAAGAGACTCTGTGGGCACCATGGCCGATGCCATTTTCTATCCTTGTCTGTCGAAGCAAGTGTTCAATCTCTAATGCCACGTCATACTTGGGGTACTGAGCTCCGACATTCCGTTTTCAACATGTGTTTTGTTTGACATAAAATTGATTATCTGTTAAATAGCTAGCACTTGCGAATATATTTAACTTGTGAGAGATGAACTAGATAACGTTCTTTTCAACATTCTTTTTCCGATTCAGTATGAGAAAAATCTTAATTCCCAGCCGTGAATCATCATAATTTGGTCACATGTATACGGTATGACAGTTTCAGGATATTTTGTGACATACTCATTAAGCATTTGGCATACGATCTTGTTCCATTCTGTTGCAGTTAAAATTACAGAAATTCCTCACTTCCTCAGCTTAAGTACTTCGAACTGTTTAGTCTATTTATTGCTAACTATGTTTTATAGTTGCATACATACAATAGTTTAATATGCCAGAAGTTCAACGACGTTAAGCAAAACAATAAAATAGGCATCGATAGTACAGTGAATTCTTATAGCAGATAGCAAATGAGATTAATCACGACACGAACTGCACTTCAACCTCTGCTCTTGTCGAGGATATATGAATATGGATGCAATATGTATTGCACTGTACATTGAAATGCGTATTTATCTCCAATTCGGCAGGAAATGGCCAGTATCTACAACTCTAAGATAAACTGACAAGCATCGGGTTTATAGAAGGATTATTCTGTAACACCCTCCAACCTTCTTCAACCTCTATAGGTGGCTTAAGGGTTACTGAATTGCGGTTATTGAATAATAAATGATACAGGAGTATTACTATGAAAGAGCGAGTAATAGTACAGTAATAGTTTTTCGATTTAAGGTTTGTATTAACAGTTCGTCGCTTAAACGCACACTTTTATAACAGTCAAGGGGTGTTATAGAAACTATACCGGTCGTACTAACAAACGACGATGATTTACGGCTAGAAGTAGTCCAGTAAAATATTGTGATGCAGTTTGTAGAAAAAATGCATCGTATTTACAAAGTTTTGGCAAATTAAATTCTAGACTGGCAGTTTGCCTCTAATTGTGACAAGTATACTGTGGAACCAAGTCATAGCGGAATATAATAAATATATGACATCTTCAATTTTAGGAAACAGGCAGCATTGGAAGCAATGACCAACCAAAAGACAACGCAACAGAGAAGAGAAAAATTAGCGTATTCGACATAATCAATTCTAATTACTGCCCCACAACTCAACTTCACATTTTTGCATTTCAAAATCAACTGACGACGATGTGCTAGAGATGTATTAGGTAGAGACATAAAAAATTCAGGTACGTCACGAAAGCAATGCGCTCGATCATCAGAAACATGACGAATTGCAAATATTATCCTGCGAAAGTCAGATGTCTACGAAGGGTTATTACGTCGTGTGATCTTACCTCTCGAGGGTTCATGCAGATGAGTAAATCTCCACGAGTATCACATTAGTGTTTGTGAGTTATTGAACAACATACGTGGACCATTCAGTTATTCGCCAGAAGTGTAACTCTCATTTGGACTAAATTATATAAATATTATAGTCAGGTCGTTTTGTAGGAAAACAAGTCTCTTCTACATAGAAACCCCACAAATGTTTATTGCCTCATAAAGTAAAGAGTAATAAACAAAGGATTTCTCCGGAGGAGTACCACAGCACTACATTTCAGCCTCTAAGTGCGAAGTCTGCATAACATAAATTTGTAGAAGTGCAATTGTAAAATTCAAAACAAAAATTGAAATCGTTCCGCTCCATTTTTCAACCTCATTGTAAGATCGACGTTTATGTTACTATATCTTCAATAGTGCTTAATAAATAGATATCTAATGGACGTTGGGCAGGATAACATGTTGAAGCCATTTTTTTCTGGATTTCTCACTAAATGCTGAAACTGTGGCTGTTTGTGAATGACAGTTCTTCAGTTCCCCTCATTCTGTAACTATATTAATTCTGTGAAATTTTTGTATGTGACCGAAGAATGTCCTTATAGCTTGCCAGTGGTACTGCCTATTTTAGGAATAGCAGCTTTGCCAGTAGCTATTTCGCTTTTACTATTTCAAGAAAAGATTTGAGAATTACAAAAACAGTTTGAATGTACACAAAAGGGTAAAACAGCAATTGGTGCTAGCAGTACAGCACCAAAAGTTTTGGTAAAGACATCAAGCGCTTCTTCATGGAAGTGAATGTAAATTATAAGAAACGAAGGTCATTCGAGTGAAAAACTCAGAAGAAACGGGACAGTCAGACAGGAGCGGGAAGTTGGAGCTAGTCAATGGAGGATAGTTAAATACTAATATTAAACAGGAACAACATCTCCAATGTTTTACAAAATATGATTTATTTAGTCATCAGTTGGCTTTGGCTTCGTAGGGCATTTTCAGGCGCCACCTGATGATGCTCTATGAAGCGAAACCCGGCTAATGTCCAATTAAAAACGTTTTCAGAACATCATCAATATGTTTCCTATTTAATATTGTTGTTTTGTTCTGGAAAGCAAAGACGGAAAGTTCAGTGGCTAAACACCTCTAAGCAAGACTGCTCCAATTACAGTTAGTTAAAAAACGAGACGGCAGAGTAAGTATATAAAGATATAAGAAGCTATGCCCATTCAGTTCATGAATATGGGATACGTTTAAAACTGAATTTGTGAACTGCAGACTAAGAGAGGGAAAAGGAAGGGACATCAAATACAAAATGACTACTTCCTGACGGATTTGAGATTTAATTCTTTATTTCAATTTTAGGTGTCTGCATTGAATGTTAATGATTCGGATCGTGGAAGCATTGATAGTCTGTTTATTTACAACCATTACATCATTTCCCATGCAGGATTATCCAAGTTTTGTTGTTAACAGGAAGTTTTGGGCGTGCCACGTGACGTGGGCGCTTTCGGACAGTCCATGTGCCACGGTGTGTAGAGTGTATAATGGAAAACCGCCACCATCAGAGTCAACTTCCTTGGGCTACAACGAGTCGACGGAGTTCACTGGCGTCTATCACGATTTGTAACTGTGGGCAGACAGGCCACAGAGCACCAAATCACTCGACATCCCATACAAAACCAGTTCCTCGGTATGGGGCTATGAAGCCACCTACCAACAACTGTATTATTACTCACCACATGTCGCAGAGATTACCATGCACTCAGGATCATTCCTTTCGACGTTAGAAATATGGAAAAAGATCTCCTGGACTGAAGAGTAATTGCATCATTTTTTACACCCCGATTGCACGGTACGGCCGTGTTGACCAAAGAAGGCAACGTATCAACCATCCCTAGAGTTTCACTGAGAAAAGTGGAGCAAAAAATAAGTTAGTGTATAGTTTAACGTCCCGTCGAGAGTGAGATCATTAGAGACGGAGCACATGCTTGAATTACGAAAGGATGGGGAAGTAAAACGGCTGCTCCCATTCTAAGGAACCATCACCACACTATCTTGGAGCAAGTTAGGGAATCACAGAAATTCTAAATCTGGATGATCTGACGGGAAGGATGGTGGAGCAGGCATTCTCGTGTCAGTTACGTTTACGTGAGATGAAAGGAGGTCCCTGGTAAGACTGACATTGTCCCTCAACACCGAGTGATACAAAAACCTAAGGAACAGTCATTGTTTGCGGGCAGAACCACATAGACAGTGCGTTAATCACTCTTCTAAATCGACAGAATTACCTTTTTCGTTTCATAAAGCTAATAGCTGAAAGGAGGATAATTTTTTCACTTTATTTGATAGAGTCTCATTATCACCATCAAATAATGTAACAATTCATTAGAAAGAACCTTTGATGAATACGGATCACACTTTGTGGAACACAAGTGCTGCATGTGTGTCCTTAAATTTTTCAGACTTACTAAGCAATAAAAAAAGGTTCATAGTATGGAGGCGCATAAATTTCATTTCTTCCACTGTTATGATAGCTGTATTAGATTTCAGCCCTAATCTGAGTGATTTGAAGACTTTCACTGAAGCGTAGCGCTGTGTTGGAATTTTATATCTCCAAACGACTGGTTTCCGGAAAAACCGATCAATAGACTAGCCTGTTAGCACTATTTTATGTCTCCTCGTCTTACACTCTGAGAGGGAGTAGAAGGAAAGAGGGACGTCCTGCAAATGCAGGGCAAGTATCAACTGTGCAGTGCGCCGTTTGTCGATTCGTAGAAAGATCGCGCTTTAACTACGAGGACGGCGAAACAGCTCATTGCCATTTGTAGCCCGGGGCGGTGGCAATGATTGGTTCCAATACGGCTAGTGGAAATCTAATCACGGGATTCGATTGCATAGTGACAGCTAATCAGTGTCGCCAGGAGCTACAACGTACACGGCGCACTCGGTACTATCAGTAGAGTCTCTGGGTGTGCGAGCCTTACGAATACGGTTGTCGGACGAAATTTCATAAAATAAACAACTAAATGAGTGGCGTACAGTAAAAAATAAGTTCATTAACTAAAATATTAACAAAAAATGAAAACCCGGCCAAAAATATTTATGCAATGTGCGCTGTCGACAACACTGATTCAGACAAAAAAATAATTTCCTTGTAGTTAAAAATTATTGTAACTGTCCACATTGATTGGCTACAGCGGTAACATAGCAGCTTTATATATAGTTTTGCTCCAAATGCACTAATAAGACACTAGAAGTATTGTCCAGAGTATGTGATTAAGTAAAATTGAAGTTGTTAACAAGAGTGACAAGACAATGAAACATTATGTAAATAGAATATGATTTGTGAAAATTAGAATTTATAAAAAATTTCGTCTTAACTTGTGGAACTTCTATTCACAGTGCAGACTTAGTAGACTCTGAAAGTGTTCTGGAGCCATTCTGACTACTGAATATGCTCTTTATCATAATACACACGACTGAGTTATTTTCAGTTTGGAATTCTCGGATGTAATGTGCCTTGGAAATAAGTACTGATGGTTCGCACGTTTAATATTTCTAAAAATTATGCATATGCATTCTTTGATACACAATAAATTTTGGAGAATCCCCCACATTTTTTCTTTCGAATCTGGAGCCCTGATTCACAAGAAATTTCTGGGTGTGGGGAGTCGCTGTCAGGATTCTTTTTCGCCTTTTTAAATTCAAATTCCGAGTAAGCCTCGCTCTCTGGATTTCTGTCACTGTTATATAAGTAAATCCTGATTTTTTAAAAACTGGTTTAAACTTATTCTTTTAAAAGAGGCTAGAGGTTACTGCAGTCAGCAGAAGCTGTTTGACAAAAGCCCTAGCAAACGTGGAGGAACTCGCTTTTCCTTCTCTCAAAACAGCTCCAGCTTCTTTGGGTTTATCTGTTTTCTCACGCTTGGTATATGTGGGGAACTGGAGTTTATGTGAATATGATTGCTTAGTCTCTGATCCAGCACAAAACATAACAGAACTCTGCTGACTGAGCGGACAGGCGAGGGTGTAGAAAATGTAGCATCGACTCACAGAGAGGTCATTCCTGCTGAATCTTCAGAGCTGTGAACATCTCCTGTAACGGTAAACATTATAGGATCGGTTGCGAGTCGAGAAATCAGAGCTACAACTTCGAGGAAAAAATGTAAGTGTCCTACTTGCTTTTTTCTATAATGTTACCTTTTACTTTAATTTTGTTATAAATGTTTCGTCTCTACATACAGTTTCTTATTTAGGGCTACAGATTGTGCTGTATTCAAGTTGTGATTCAGCATACACGAGGTAAGAATGCTGCCTCAGCAGCAGTGGGAAGGCTCTCTCCGAAGTATTCGACACATTACGGAGCGATTAAAAACCATAACTTCTAACTTACTGAAGTCCTTTCTGCTTCATCTTCAGACCTGCAAACATCTTTTGAGCTCCTGGAGTGAGAGCCAGCTGAGGAAAAAATCTACAGGAAGGAGCAGAGTTCCTGCACAAAAGCAGTTGGGAGTCATAAATTCAACAAAAAATGTAAGTATTGCTCTTCTTATGCGGTCTGTCATTTTTATGCACGTTTCATATATATGAGTGCATATTTTTTCTCATTTAATGTTACAGAATCTGCAGTCCTCTTGATTGAACAGTGGCTAATCGGTGGTCTGATCGACCAGCTGGAGCCACAGTAAATCGGCGAGAGGAAGAAGCAGCATTAGCAGAAACAGCAGCAGCGGAGAATATGGGGAAGACGACCACCTCGGTATGCTGAGCTTTCATTGACTAAACTAATAATAATAATAATAATAATAATAATAAACCCCGTGGAGGCTCGTGAAAAGACTAGGCCTTCGGTATGTTCATCCAGTCGTAAAAGGCGACGAAAAGAACAAACCACTAATAGGGCTAACCCCTCTTTTAGTGTGATTAGTTGGTTCAGGACAGAACTAATGAAGCCTCGGACAAGCCTTGTCATGGTCGGGGACGACGCTTGAACCCTATGCCCGTCCACAATGGTAACGACACTGCTATCCACACGGAAAATGATTTAAATCCTAATAGAGGTCTTTTGCAGGACATTCTTCCTGCAACCACCCTAGAAGGAAAACAAAGACAGAGGATGAGATGGTCAGATGAAGTTAACCGACACCTCATGTTCTGTTATTACCAAGCAACAAACTTAGGAACCAACACAACTGGATACAGATCACAAATATACACAACATTTATTACCAGATACCCAGAATTAAAATTTTTAACAGAACAACGACTAGCTGATCAGATTCGTGTAATGATCAAAAATAACAGGATACCCCAGTCAGAATTAGAAAACATCAAACAACAAGTACAACAAATACTGGAACAAAATAATGTGGAATCAGAAGAGGAAGAAAATACAGTAATTGACTCAAACATCCCAGAGCAAACAAACTAAGAACAACACGCATCAATTAAACAATCAGAGGAGAACGAAATCTAAAGACAGCCACCAGAACAAGCACAAATAGAACATGAAGTAACACACATGTTAGATACAGAAGAAAAATTTCAGTTGACATATCTAGAATACAAAGACACAAATACAGACATTAGACCATTCTTGCATAGACCACCAAATAACCCACAAGTCGGAACAACAATAACAACTATCAACACAATCATACACAACAAAATAAATGAAAATACAACTATGGAAGAGTTACAACTACTGGTTTATGTAGAAGCACTCACTACACTAAATATACACACTAGGCAGAGATCAGAACCAACCAACACACAGAAGAAACCCACAAAACCAGCATGGAAACACAGGCTACAGATCAGAATAGAAAATCTGAGAAAAGACATCGGACAGCTAATACAATTTATAAGAAATGAAATATCAGACAAAAAACGAAAAAGGTTAGGTAAATCTCACAACAAGAAGCGATAGAGCAATTAGACGAAAAGAAGCAGAAATTACAAGCATTGGCCAAACGACTTAGAAGATACAAAAAAAGTGAAAATAGAAGGAAACAAAACCAAACATTCAACACGAACCAAAAGAAATTTTACCAGACAATAGATAACACACACATTAAAATAGACCAAACACAACAGACATGGAACACTTCTGGAGCAACATATGGTCAAACCCGGTACAACATAACAGACACGCACGGTGGATACAAGCAGAAACAGACTCATACATGATGATACCGCAAATGCCTGAAGTGATAATTTTGCAACATGAAGTCACCCGAGCCATTAATTCTACGCACAATTGGAAAGCCCCTGGAAATGATAAAATAGCAAATTTCTGGCTAAAGAAGTTCACCTCAACACATTCACATCTAACTAAATTATTTAACAATTACATTGCAGACCCATACACAGTCCCTGATACACTTACACAAGGAATAACTTATCTGAAACCTAAAGATCGAGCAGACACAGCAAACCCAGCAAAATATCGCCCCATAACATGCCTACCAACAATATACAAAATATTAACTTCAGTCATTACACAGAAATTAATGACGCATACAACACAGAACAAAATTATAAATGAAGAACAAAAAGGCTGCTGCAAAGGAGCACGAGGATGTAAAGAGCAACTGATAATAGATACAGAGGTGACATATCAAGCTAAAACCAAACAAAGGTCACTGCACTACGCATACATTGATTACCAAAAAGCTTTTGATAGTGTACCCCACTCATGGTTACTACAGGTATTGGAAATATACAAAGTGGATCCTAAATTAATACAGTTCTTAAACATAGTAATGAAAAATTGGAAAACCACACTTAATATCCAAACAAATTCAAATAATATCACATCACAGCCAATACAGATTAAGCGTGGAATATACCAAGGAGGCTCATTAAGTCCTTTCTAGTTCTGCCTTGCTCTGAACCCACTATCCAACATACTAAGTAATACAAATTATGGATATAATATTACTGGAACATGCCCACACAAAATAACGCATTTGCTATACATGGATGATCTAAAAATACTGGCAGCAACAAATCAACAACTCAACCAATTACTAAAGATAACAGAAAATAACAATAGCGACTGCACAGAAGCGATGGAAAAAACGGATGCCTATAAATATCTAGGATACAGACAAAAAATAGGAATAGATAATACAAATATTAAAGAAGAACTAAAAGAAAAATATACACAAAGACTAACAAAAATACTGAAAACAGAATTGACAGCAAGAAACAAGACAAAAGCTATAAATACTTATGCTATACCAATATTGACCTACTCATTTGGAGTAGTGAAATGGAGTAACACAGCCCTAGAAGCACTCAATACACTTACACGATCACAATGCCACAAATATAGAATACATCACATACATTCAGCAACAGAAAGATTCACATTAAGCAGAAAGGAAGGAGGAAGGGGATTTATCGACATAAAAAAACCTACATTATGGACAGGTAGACAATTTAAGAAAATTCTTTATAGAACGAGCAAAAACTAGCAAAATACACAAAGCAATCACTCATATAAATAAAGCGGCTACACAATTGCAATTTGATAACCACTTCTACAACCCTTTAGATAACATAACATCAACAGATACGAAGAAAGTAAATTGGAAAAAGAAAACATTGCATGGCAAGCACCCGTATCATCTAACACAGCCACACATTGATCAAGATGCGTCCAACACATGGCTAAGAAAAGGCAATATATACAGTGGGACAAACACCAGATATTACAGCAAGCATATTATTAAATATCCCAATACCACAACAGATAAATGCAGACTTTGCAAACAACAAATAGAAACAGTAGATCACATCACAAGCGGATATACAATACTAGCAAATACAGAATACCCCAGAAGACATGACAATGTAGCACAAATAATACACCAACAACTTGCCATACAACAGAAACTAATAAAACAACACGTTCCCACATACAAGTATGCACCACAAAATGTACTGGAGAATGATGAATACAAATTATACTGGAACAGAACCATTATATCAGATAAAACAACACCACATAACAATCCTGACGTCATACTCACCAATAAAAAGAAGAAATTAACACAACTAATCGAAATATCCCAAATACAACAAATGTACAGAAGAAAACAGGAGAAAAAATTGAAAAATACGTCCAACTGGCTGAGGAGGTCAAGGACATGTGGCATCAGGATAAAGTTGACATTATACCAATTATACTATCAACTACAGGAGTCATACCACACAATATCCACCAGTACATCAACGCAATACAGCTACATCCAAACATATATATACAACTACAGGAATCTGTAATTATTGATACATGTTCAATTACCCGAAAGCTCCTAAATGCAATGTAACATATACCGTACAGTTAAAAGGAAGTCACGCTTGATCAAGGTCCACGTCACTTTCCATTTTTAACCAGACATAACGTCTGGGAAAGGAAAGAAATAATAATAAAAATAATAATGTAATGGGTGAATCTGCAGATGAATTCTTTAAACAAATGATCACAAATTGCCTGGTGCCGAGTCTGTATTTGGAAGACAAATATGGACTGGTATTTTAGACGATGTGCTTGGATGTCTGTTTTCACATTTTCGAGACCAAAGTGCGTCGTATGAACCCACCTATTACGATTAACAGTTAGCTACTCTGCACCAGTTTGCTCTCTCGCCGAAGACAGATGAGGAAAACAGATTTACATCAATATACAGAGTGAGTCATAAATGAGGAAACATTTGTCATGCAAATTGTCACACACTCAGCTACAAACATAAATTTGTTTTCCGCATGTTCCTACGTCAATAAATGACAATGCAATTGAATAGTAAAAATATGGAAATATGAAGTGGACTTTCTGTGTTACTGTGCGCAGACATTGGCCAAGGGGGCACATCGGCAACAAGCACAACATGCGAGTGTTGTTAGTAGTCTAGCCGCTCACGAGAAGGGATGTATGCGGCGTCAAGCGACGGTCTGCGTGACTCTGCGAGCAATGACAGCGCCCACATCTATCTCGTACCGGTTACGTTGGCCGGTATTATGTATCGTAGCTAGTTGTCATACGGAAAGGAACGTGAGGAGGGGCGGCACTACTCTACTTGCATGCTTTATAATTTGGTTTTTGTGTCCCAGGCTTAGTTTTAATAAACTAGTACATAGAAGCAGAATGCAAAATACAACTACACAGGTATGTGGCAGTTAATACAAACGAATACAATACAGCTGTACTGATCGAAACTAACATACAAACACATGACCAGAAGCTTGCAGTGGCGGTTTATAAGTACTGTTCGAAATGACCGCCACGATGTGTGTGGCTAAGTTGAACTCTTCGCAGGAAGGATTGCTGAACTCGATCCAACATGTCTGTATCTCTTTGCATAATATCACAGGCATGTTGTATTCTACGTTGAAGGGTGTTGACATCAACAACATCTCCTTCATAAATCACAGATTTAAGATGGCCCCACAAAAATAAATCCAGTGGATTCAGGTCTGGCCATCTTGCTGGCCATGCTACCGGGCCTCTATGACCGATCAATTTCGAAGGGAAGGCATTGTCCAGGTGGCGTCGCACTGTCCTGCTGAAGTGAGCGGAGCCACCATCATGCATGTACCACAGGTTCGTACGAGAGACCAAACTAACTTCCTACAATTCCGGTAATGTAGCATCCAGGAAAAGCAGATACCGCTCTCCTGTAAGCCTTTGTGGTGATCAACAATACCACACCAGATATTGACACCGCATCGTTGTTGGTACCCTCGTATCACTGTGCTGTGTGCCAATTATGCGAATTCACTACACCCTCCTTCGTGAAATAGGCTTCGTCGGTGAACAGTATTGTTCGTGAAAAATACTGGTCGTGGGTCTGACGTCGTAGGATAAAGTTCCAGAAGTCCAGCCTCCTCTGGTAGTCTTCCGGCAATAATTCTTGTACCTTCTGCATGCGAAGGGGATGGTAATGTTTTCTATGGAGTACTCGCATAACAGTAGATTGTGACATTCCGACCCCAGTGGCGAGAGTCCTGATGCTTATTGTTCGGTCCTCCGCAACAGTTTGCAACAGTTTTCCTTCGTTATCCGCAATGTACGTCGGCCACGACCACTAAATCCACATGCACCATACTCCCTCAAGCGCCTGTCCACAGAGTAAAACGTTTTTGCGGGTGCAAGGCGCCGGCTAAGAAACCTCTCGTGATACAGTTGCCTCGCAACGTCAGCTCTTCCATCTGCAAGGCCGTAGGTGAGGTGGATGTCGGCGTGTTCCTCGTTTGTGAAAATTGCCATGGTAGTGTAGTAACACTGCGACGCGGCCGTTAGCAGCTGTCGACACGGCGAGTATCCGGCAGCGTGAGCAGCGCAGAGGTGTTGTGAACACGTCATGCACGCCGCGGTTTTACTTCCGCCGTTGACCACTCTTCCGCTTACAGGACACACATGCCCTAACATGGGACTGTACACTCCGATACCGCCAGCAGCGTGTGATTCACAAGTTCTGATACAATTTCACATACATTACGATGGGATTTGTTCTTTCTCGTATCTTTCAACGCTGGCAGGTACACATCAGCTCATTGGTGTGTCAATTGTTGTATCTATGGGTGAATGACATGTCGTGATCGTGAGGCTCGTCGGTATCTCGTTCAATGGTTAACAGGTGTTTTTGTTTTACGTACACAGTACACCTAGGAGAACGAAATTAACAACGGTGCGTCACGTGTTACGCATAGCAGTATGCGGTCCTCGATATATTTGTCCTCATTTATGACTTACTCAGCATAGATTGCACTTCTATCACTGTCTGCTGACATTAGTGAAATGGTATTGAGCAAGTGGCACACAGTGTCTTTTAAATAACTGGAAACTTTCCAAGTCCGCTGTTCCTGCTGAGCATTGGTGGAACTAGTTGAGTTGTGTGTTAATGAAAATAAGAGATTTTATGTAGAATCACAGAGAAACTTTTAAAAGTAGTAGAAATGGTTCAAATGGCTCTGAGCACTATGGGACTTAACATCTTAGGACATCAGTCCCCTAGAACTTAGAACTACTTAAACCTAACTAACCTAAGGACATCACACACATCCATGCCCGACGCAGGATTCGAACCTGCGACCGTAGCAGTCCCACGGTTCCGGACTGCAGCGCCTAGAACCGCACGGCCACCGTGACCGGCAAAGTAGAAGAAAATTAAATTGCAGTTATTAACATTAGGCAAGTCGATAATGCATATTTTAAGTGGTCTCTTCCAACAGGAATGTATCCTGTAAATAAGGATGTACAAAGTGCGTATAAATATTGGAGTTATGAAAATCAATTAAAGTTTGCCAGCATACCATTCCCTACAGAGCTCAAGCATGTTCACACTTTCGAAAAACAGAATGATGACGTGTCTGTAAAAGTCTATGGCATCCAGTACGCAGATTGTGAATGGATGTTTGTGGAAGAGAAGAGGAAAGACAATTAACTCCGTGTTGCACCTCTGTATTTTACAAAATACCGTGACGACAGTCACGCAAATCCATTTAACTCGAAGAATGATAATAATACAGGTAGATGTCATCCCTACTGCATAAAAACTTGTTGAGGCTCCCACAGAGTAGTGTTATTCCTTCGATCAATATGTTGTAAAATCTGAACAGTGCCTGTGTCATTTTTATTCCAAAGAAAAATTACTTGCTCATTCAGTTGATAATCAACAGTTTCAACCAGTCACCAGTATAGTACCTACTCCTAAAATGATGCAAAATTGTATTCAGGTAATTCGCCAAGAAACGCACTGCAATATAAATTTCAGATTTATTGATTCGCCATATTTTCTGACATGTTCCCTTGAAATCTGTGCATTTAATGTTAAAGCGAATGAACTGCAGGTAATGGAGGCATATTTTCACAATGACGATGAGTTTCATTTAGTTAGCCAGGATGGCGTTTGTCGGTATGATTACGTAAGCAATCGATTCTCCTGCAAGACTGCCTGATCGCAATCAAAACATTCAACAGATTGCTGACCGATTCACTAATAACGGAGATGGGATGCCAGAGAGGCTCCAGTGTATGGAACGCATTCAAGTGTAAAACACTCAGAGCACATTCCGATTTGTATTTAAAAATTAATGTGCTGCTCCTTGACAATGAGTTCAAAAACTTTTCGGTCTTTGCCTTAGGACATATGAACTCGATCCTGCAAATTAGCCGGCCAGTGTGGCCGAGCGGTTCTAGGCGCTTCAGGATGGAACCGCGCGACCGCTACGGTCGCAGGTTCGAATCCTGCCTCGGGCTTGGATGTGTGTGATGTCCTTAGGTTAGTTAGGTTTAAGTAGCTCTAAGTTCTAGGGGACTGATGACCTCAGATATTAAGTCCCATAGTGCTCAGAGCCATTTGAACCTGCAAATTATCTTACCTCCACTTGTTTGGTGTAGGACGCTTTGCTCAAAATTACTAAAATGGGGTTGCAACTTATTAACACCATCTAACAAGTCCAGTTTATCAAACGAGGCATCAGATCTAAATTGTTCGTTGTTCTTGCATACATGTAGTTGTGAATAATTCACTCATGTTAATTGTAGCTGATCACACTAAGGAATATCAGTAGACAGTGCTACAATTGAATAATCAAACACATTTATTTACGTTTTGAGAAGCAGTCATGTGAAACATAACAAGCACTTGCGATCTCTGAATAAAGTCTTTTGTCATCTCAACAGCAAACTACATTTCTAGCTGTGCTGGTTCTTGCTGACCTAACAAATTATGACGTCGGCAGTCACTGTCCCATGGAGCTGAGTTGTCGAACTGAGGAGATGATCTGCGCTGACAAACTGGGCCCCAAGCGCTGTGGTCGGCGTCCTTAATGCCAACGCTGGAGAGGGCGTTGGTGTCATGTAGTGTCCCGGGAGAAGGGTGCTACGGCGTCTGATTTGCGTATACTGCCATGCTGGCGCCACCTGTAATGGTATGCAGATACTGACCTTCGCGCGCCTGACCAAATGGCGTAGGCCCACATATTGATCTCACACAGCCAGAATGGTTGGAAAAGCCGATACAATGTTAGGAGTGGTAGATGCGTCAGTGGGAGCCAGCAGAAGCGCCTCACGGTCCGATGACAGAAGAGGTGAAGACAAAGGAGTCTGGTTCGCATCCAGATCCATTGGCTCTGTGTCCAGCACTGCCTAGTCCGAGCGCAACGGAACTGAAAACGACGAAGGAGGAGGTTGCAGCAAATGTGATGGCGGGGGCGGCCTTAACCGTGTCGGGTATTGGGTCTGAAAGCAAAGAGCCCGTGGAAGTGTCAATAATGTCAGCTGGGCACAGCTGGTTGAGATAGCATCTCAGCGCACCAGTAGGATAATGTAAAAGATACATTGCACGTCCATGCCAACGGTTGATCGTCCCCGTATCCCAGTGACGATTTCCGCGAAAGCACATGAAATAGAAACAGGCACCCTTGGGATACTTAGATGTGGGAGGCGGCATAAGTACCGCCCAGTGAAACGGATGCTGCAGCTGGAGCAAGGTGTGGTGTTGGCGGGCAGACAGTGAAACGTCCCCTTAGAAAAATTTATGAATGACTGTGCTGATAAACCTTTTACGTTATTTGATTTTCAAACAGCTGAGCAGAATTGAACGTACTCAGACATTTCTCTCTTTACTTATTCTGATCAACACTAAACTGACACACAATATTTTTAGCGCAATGCAATCTGACTTTCAATAATCTCTAAAAAAGAATGGCCCTGACTAACAATAGCCTATACCTTTCATGAATCACTTACCTCACAAAAATCTTCGTTACTCGATCAACTGCAATACAGCGAGCGCCAATACTGCCAGCTAAATAAAAGATTCTAACTACTGAAGGCACTTACTACTGATAGGCATACTTAGCAAATGAAAGATTTTTATAGAGAACAAACAATGTATTTACCTTAATAGTATTCAAAAGTCATAATATATGTACCAGTTCATGACATCCAGTCTTAGAAATTTACTCTTTCTAGCGGACACACGTCCAGATCATCCGCTTTCAAAATTCTGCCATCTCTCTCCCCACATCCACCACTGCTGGCGGCTCACCTCCAACTGCGCAACGCTACGCGCTGTTCACATCGAACTGCCCATCACTACAATAGCAAATATTCCAACAATGCAAACCAGCCACAGACTTCACACAGCACAGCCAGTGATTTTCATACAGAGCGCTACGTGGCGTTACCAATACAAAAACCTAAAAGCCTACTTACAGCAGCAAATCTGCAGGAGACAGTCCGTCACATAGCTGGGATCTGTACGAATACAAAAACAAGAGCAGATTCTGGTCCCGCGTGTGGGTAGCCCATAGCTTTTCCATTTGTTCCTTTAAGGTGTGGACAAATCGTTCAGCTTCGAGGTTCGACTTGAGGTGGAACGGCGCATTCGTGATGTGGTGAATGCCTGAGGACGCATAAACTGCTGGGACTCGGGGCCAACAGACTGTGGGTCACTGTCGACCACAATAGCTTCTGATAACCCTTTTGAATAAAAAATCGTAGACAGGTCCTGGTTCGTGGAAAGAGCTGTGTTGGAGTGCATTGGCACTACGGACGGAAATTTACTAAAGGCGTCCGTGACGATGAGCCAATGTGTCTTCTAAAAATGGCCCGCAAAATCAAGATGTAACCTCTGTTCCACATTGCCTGAGGCCTAGACCCAGCGAAAAACTTTTGAGGTGGTGCCGCGTGATTCAGCTGTTCAGTTAGTTGATCCATTCCGTGCAAATGCTCAGTTAGGACGTTTAAACTGCTTCATGGGAACAACACCCCAGTGCGCTTGATAGAGAAGGCGGAGTACTAGCTGCTGAAGAAGAGAAGGAATCAACACATGTGACGAATTCAAATCCGTGTGCAATAAAATCGCACCCTGGTGGACCGTGAGATTTTGCCTGAGCGCAAAGTAGTGGTGAACCAAAGAGTTCTGGATTTGGAATACTCGAACTTGGCCAGTTATTGTGAATCAAATGCAACAAAATGCGCTAAGCAAGGTCAGAGGCTGTGGTCCGAGCAATTTGGCTGTAATCAAGAGGAGAGTTTGTAACCCTACGCTACTGCGTACGATACTTATTAAAGCCTGTACTATGGTAAGTTGACGGGCTTCACCTTATAAGAAAGGATTTTGGGGTAGATATTGACCGCGTGTACCTGAATGGAGGCAAAATCAGACTTTCACCCACTCAGTGGCAACAATGATACGTCAAGCAAGTCTGAAGTGCCACTACACGTTAGGACGGACAAGAAACGACACAGCAGATGCTGCCGAATTGTTAATAATACGGTCGTCAGCCTAATTAGGCATTAACTGAGTTTCTTCCCAGTACAAGTTGATATACGTTCATACAAAACAACACGTAATAGTACTGCATAATATGGTAAATTTTAGAACCAGAAAATCTACTGAACTAATAATTTCACTTGCTATACTAATATGGACAAGCCAAAAATACACAACAATACACTGTAATGTTTACTACAAACTTCGTACTGTCCATTGATCTGATTAAAATCGGGCATAGGTTACCCTAGAAATAGCACTTTCGAATCACACATACAATGTCAACTTTGAACAAGGTAAAACACTAATAAATTTTGGTTTTATATTGACTTTAACTTTGCTGTTCAAATCAGTTCAGTACACTTCAGAATTTAAATGAATAGAAAGGAAAATGGGGGGGGGGGGCTGAAACTGTTATGATCACTGTACTGCAATTTTAATTATTGAGATCATGAAGCACTCAAGATTTGCAATATATGAGTTACTACTCTTTTTAGCCTTATTTCCTGCTCATTTAACTACCATTATTTTTGTCTCAAATTAATTAAACTTCATTGCCAAACCAATTTCAACATTATCTTCCAACTTTGTCAGACCTATATATTCATTAACAACTAAGTTCTTTAAACATCGTTCTAACATAGATAGGTCTGCAGGTAAGTATTATTAACATAAACTTTAAATCTTCATTTCGGGACACTCGGATTGCACAACATGTGGAAAGGACCCTGTCTAGGTTAGTGATGAGGATGATTAAATGATAGGACAGTTCTGGTAAAAGTTAAGTTGTTATTGAACAGTCAGGAACAAAAGTGACACTGGTCCACACGAATACAGTACTAAAAGTTTCAACCTGTTCGTGTCGATGCAGTGGTTGGCGGGCGGCGAGATGGCGAGGCGCAAAGCACACATACAATCACAGCTTTGGCTCTTGATGTATCGGCACTTTGCTTCTTCTTAGCGTCGCAATACTTTTCCATTTAGTGCCTATGGAATATAGCCATGCTGTATAGTCGTCGGAAACGGCACATCCGAGGCTCAATGAAATCACGTTTTCTAGGAGAGCCTCCTCGATCCAGAGCGTGTTTCTCAGACCGATGCCCAACTCCGACTACTACTGCTGAGCCCGTTATGCCGTGCCGCGCCCGTGTGCATTTTCCCGCGCTCGCCTGCCATCCACCTTTTACCGCTCCCCTACAGACAGGGTATTCACCAAAGGTTTTGCATTCCACATATCCTAATACATTGCCTACGTATGGACCAGGCGCATAAATACAACTTTAACATCTTACAACAGTTTCAACATTTCTTACATTTCCATTTTGTTATAATATTGCTTGCAATTTGACATAAACATTAATATTCACATCGAAAATTGGTTACAGTTCCTTTAACATCATGGCATGAAAAGAAAAAGAAATGAAATCAGAACAGCGATTACACTAATTTAACGAAAATCAGAAGAAAAAAATTATTATATGTACAGTTGTTGTTGTTACAAGTTCTGCACTGTATCCGAGTCCTGAACATCCAAGATATAATAACAAACAGCCGAAGTATCAGAATCAGATCCAACAAGAAGATGGGAGAGTGTGTTGGCGTTAGCAAGTTTAGCCGTGCATCAATGCAAAATATCATATTGATAACTGGACAAAAAAAAAAGAGTCCAATACAGCAGCTTCCATGCAGTGCATGGCGGAATAGCCTTGCATGGACTAAAATAGGTTTGCAGACGCTTGTGGTTCGTTACCAGGAAGAATTTGTGGTCAAACAAGTACTGGTGAAATTTTGTTACACCATACACTATAGCAAGTGCTTCCTTTTCAATCTGAAAGTAGTTCTTTTGAGCATCTTGAAATAGCTTGGAAACAAAGGTAATCAGATAGAAGTAATAACTGGAGGGGCATCAACAGCTGAACCAACAGGCTTTGTGCGGTCAAAATGTGCAAGTCAACGATCGTGAAGAAAGCATCTATCAACTTTTGAAAGGTGTCCTGACGATCCTGCGATGAAACAAAACGAATCTTCTTTTGGTGTAGCCGATGCAAGGGGGCCACGATTTGAGCGGCTTTCTGAATGGAACGGGTGTAATACATTAATTTGGCCAGCACAGACTGCAACTGATGTACAAGTGCGATTGGAAGGAGGAACACCGTTAATTGGTGACATGATCAAGGTACTCCAATTCAAACTGAAAGAATACATTTTTGTCCTTATTATACTTCAACCCTGCATCAGACAACACCTGAAACAGAGCTCGAAGGTTTTGCAAACGTTCATCAGGCTTGCGATCGGGAACGACAGGAACGTCGAGATAATTAAAACAAGACTGAACTGTTATCACCACCTGTTGCAAATGGTGCTGGAAAGTTGCAGCAACAGACCGCGTCGTTGTATCTTGGGTGGTCAAAACAGTAATTAGTAGACTAGAAGGCAAGAGAACGACCAGGGTAGTTGGGTACATTACGGAATATCAGTTTACTGTGCTATAACTGAATAATGGAACTACATTTACTCACATTTTGAGAAGCAATCATGTAGAACATAACAAGCTGTTCCAATCTCTGAATAAAGTCTTCTGTCAACTCAGCAATAAACTATCTTTCTAATTGCGCTGGTTCTCGTAGTCCTCACTAAGTAAGATGTCGGCAGACGCTGTACCATGGAGCTAAGCTGTCGAACTGAGGAGACGATGTACACTGACGGACTGGCTCCCGAGCGCTGTGGTCGGCGTCCTTTATGCCAGTGCGAGTGAGGACTCTGGTATGGTGTATTCTTTCAGGGGAAGAGATGTGCGGCGCCTGATTTGGGTATCCTACCACGCAAGCGTCACCCCTCGAGGTCCGCAGATGCTGACATTCGCGCTGTCGAGCTTTCGACGGCCACCACGTGAGTGGTGTCTTATGAAGAGACCACACTGAATACTCTGAAATTATTCACGATTTACAGTCATATTCACCCTTATGTCCATAAAAAATGGCACCACCGACTGACAGCTAAAAAGCAAAGAAATTGTATTCGACCATGAATGACAAGATAAACTATAAAATTAAATACAAAAATCTAATACAAGGTTTATAAAAGAAACTGGTTTTAAAAATTCTCAAGGTTTATAAAAGAAACTGGTTTTAAAAATTCTTAATCGAAACTTATCTCGTAGGTTAGCTCCCTTCATGAAGTCATATCTAGAGAATAACACACAAAACCGCAGGAGTGCACAGAATGAGTTTGAGAAAAATTTATTCAAGCTCATGAATAATGATATATTAGGAAAACCTGTAAAATATGCAAAAGATACTGGATACGTGACTAGCAATATCATTTGATAGTAGATTTGTGACAGCTGCATTAACTGTAAAATCAAAGTTTCAAAGCAGCATCTTCGCTAAGGAAATTCTAGTCGGTATTGAACTTATCAGTCTCAGTGTAGCCTGTAATAAACGTATTAGACTGGCAATTATGATTTACGATGTGTCGGAAGCACTCGTTTTCGATTTCCACTATGGATATATTTTGAACAAATTCCCGGCAACTTGTGTAAGACTCTGCTACACTGATAGGATCATATACCACACCAAAAGTCCCAGTATCTATAAGGATACTGGGTTGACGGGTTCATACTTCGGGATTCCCAAACGGGTTAATACTTCAGGATTCCCAGTGAGTGACAAATACAACATTTAGCTGGTGAATGACAATGCACTTGAGCTAGTGAAAGGAGAACTGAATCTGGAGCTGATTGCAGAATTTATGGGCTTACACACAAAAATAATCTTGCGACCGAGTCTGAGTACATAGTTCTCAGAGCCAAAGGCGTAAAATATTTGCTGGCAAATGGCTAACCATTGATAATCACAAGAAGCGTGTCCTAGACTCAGAATTAAAAACAAGTGAGCAATTCGTCATTCATTCAAAACAGCAAGTTGTCTCAACTATTAAGAAACTTAAACTCTCTTTGTCTGCTCAGGATGAGAAAGTCATATACCTGCAAAAAGTAAGTACACTAACCTCGGGACATTAGCACATCAAAAACGATGATGTAAACAGTGAAACACCAGAATAATGTAAAAAAAGTAAGTTATTACAATTCAATTAATGTAAATTATTGTTGATTAAAACCTGAGGTGAGTACCATCGTTTTTTGACGGAAAAATGTGATTTATTGGACCATCATAATTTGATTTTATTGTAAATACCTCTAACTTGAATTTGCTTTTTGATGGAAGGTTAATGATCCATTGGAATTACACTGTATTTAAAGAAACATTGCATGTGACTGTGTACTTGTCTAATGGAAATTCAGTCATCCCTTTTAATTTTTTATGCAGTATAAAAAACACTGTGCATAAAAATACACTGTAAGAGATAAAAAATATAACTCATTTTATTGATATTGTATTTTGTGTCTGAGTTCCTTTTTGTAATCCTTCTTACTCTCTCTATAGTTCGTTTCTATGACACAATGCATACAACACGTTAGTGAGTGTCTGTCTGTTTTAAAAGATTCTCTTTCAGCTGGGGGGCTTCTTATCATGATAGCCGAGATCTTTAGAGAAAAAAGGAAGATTAGGATTTAACGTCCCATCGACTTCGAGATTTTTACGGACAGAGATCTTTAGAGATATCTCCAGAAGTTCAAGAATTTCTTAAAATATTTTGAGAGACGGAATCACACGTGTGCTTAAGGATTACAGTATTTGACGAAAGATATGCAGAGATATGTTTGTGAAAGACAAGACGTGATTACAGTTGGATGACAGATCACTTGTATTTAAGAAGTAGAGTATTTTGGAATATCTCTCTCTCTCTCTCTCTGTGTGTGTGTGTGTGTGTGTGTGTGTGTGTGTGTGTGTGTGTGTACATAAATAATGTCATTTAACGCCATATTTACGCCAGAGGGAAAACGTAAAGGTCTTTCGGAAGTAATATCTTGTGCATCGTTTTAATAATACACACTAATTAGTTGGAGGTATGGGGGAGGAAAGGGAAAAGTGTATGTCAGGAGTAGTGTAATTTGACAGCATTTTTACACGTCATTTTAATACTATGTTCCGACTGGTTGTGATGAGGAGGGGGGAAGCGGTTTTAAATTTCCCAAGCCCAAACTGGGCTGTTAGCAAAACTGGACTATTTCTGGAATTTTTTACTGACTACTTCATTTTTTGCACTGTGATTGTTTGGAGATAATTGGAGGATGGGGAGGGATGAGGAGGATAAAGGAAGAGGATTTTCATTTCCAATTATTGATTAATTTGTTAGTTTATTCATTTTATTTATTGATGGTTGCTTAGTGATGTCGCACATGACTTTCATTAACATGTGATGATCTTCAAGGTCATTTCTAGGTCAAAGAGCACTAAATAGTTGGCAGGCATACTACTTAAATAATCGGAAGGTATGCTTGTAATTGTGACTTGAAACGCTCATATCATAAAGTTATTTCTTCTGTCGTCTGTTGCTAAATTCTGAATCTGATCATTGGGTGTTTTTTATTCACTTCATCTGATAGGATATTTAGCTCTCCTTTTGAGGCGTTTATAAGTATTGCTGTGTCATACATATATGTTTTGTAAGATAGAATTTCATCTGTAAATTGTGATTGGATTAATGGTACGAAAATAAATCGTATAAGAAATTCATAAAAGAGACTGGTTTCATATTACGCCCACATAAATCGTCAATTAAAATCACAATTTTAGTCCTCCATCGACACTGCATATAGTGAATTTACGACAGTAGCAACTGTTTCTGCGTGTTATAATGTTGTTAAATGACAGTGACATTGGCAGTTTTCGTTTGTGTGTGTTCCTGCGGACTTGGAATGATTCACAGGATAACTGACCGAATTGATGCTGAACAGTATTCTCATATTTTCGTAATTTTATAACCTAAATAGCGTGACAACTATATCCTGAGTTATTAATCTATTTCCAGACGAATCACGGTCCAGTACACATCTGAGTTGCTGTGCAGGAGTAGTTTCCAGAACACAATGGTACTTCAGTTCTCTATTGGCCTCCACCTACACCATGCCTCAGGCCCATTGAAAACGCATGTGCTGCGACGAAATAGGCAATAGAGAAAATTGGCCTGATCCTGCTCTAAAAACTCACAATGACCTTTGGAGTGTCACCATACAACTTGAGAGGAGATGGCAGGGAATGAGAGAGTTATTACTAATTTCATACACTATCATTCTCACTGGCTGTAGACGGTCATTGGAAGGGAAGGCCTGTGGATGCGATATCAAGTGGCAAAGTAACCACATTCTGTGCTCATTTGAGACCCAAAAAACCTATTAATTGTTGTGTACGAGTACATTAATGTTAAACAAAACATCAAGATTTTTTTCTAAATTACGACATTATTATAAATAAAGGCACGGGCAAAAACTATGTTTGCGAAGACATTATTCGCTATCAAATCAGTTACGGATACTGTGTGCAGATGGCGCTTCTGAACGGTCTGTGTTCCTTTTCAGGCTACTCATATGCCCGACTAGTGTATCAATCTCCAGCAGACGGTTGATAATGACAATATAACTCCACAACAGATCATAAAGTCCAGTACGGAAATAATTAGTTTCATTACCATTGCATTATAACCATAAATGGCGTCATATGCTGCACAACCTATGACAAAAGCAGGGGCATGAAACTTGATACGTCATATAGGGGCATGGTCAGGTGATCAGGAACTTAACATCGGCACCCGTCCTCCCCTTGCCGGAAATAGTGGTGGAGAAAACCTCTTCTGTCACCAGGATTCGAACCGGCAGCCTCTGAATCCAGAGCAATCTTAACAAGTGTACATTAGGCACCACAGGTATCGATATTGTAATGCCACAACACTAGAAAGGCTCGTAAATGTCGGTAAGACCAAATAAAAGAAGGAAACCTCAGATAATTAATGACTGCACAAATAAAAATAAATTTTTAATATAACACTACTTTAAATCTGAATGAAGAATATAAAATAATTTATTGAGCCCCATTCACTTTTCTAACCTTATACAAGTACTTTAGGATCAAAGGACACCACTCTCTAAAAAGCAGAAGCGTTGAGTTGTCGATAGACACACACCAAAGAAAGAAAAGTTCCTAGGTTTATCCTTTGACGAGCTAGGGCAAAATACACAAACACACACACTCACACACACACACACGCGCGCGCGCGCGCGCGCGCACGCGCTAACATAGACATGCCTATGCCCGTACATGATGCAGCCGGACTAACAGTGGCAATGCTATTTTGTGGCAGCTTGTCTGTTCGTGGTTGGTGGTAGTGTTGGGCGAGGTAGATACATGGAGACGGAATGGACAGGCAGGGCGAATGACTGGAGGTGGGTGAATAGCGGAGCAGAGAGGTACAGCCTATTTGCTGGCTAGGAATGTACGTGGGAAGGGTGGCAAGTATACAGGCTATATCAACTGTAGCAGCTGGTGGGACGTGGATGGCACATACTGAAAGGGACGTACAGAAATGAATTGGGAGATAGAGACAGGATGGAGGAAGAGGAAACTGTTGAGTGGAGGGTGCAGGGACAGAGGATTAACTGAGATTGAGGCCAAAAGCAGAGGATGTGTTATAAGGAAAACTCCCATCTGTGTTGTTCAGAGAAGCTGGTGGTACAGCGAAGTATCCAGATGATTAACTTTGTGAAGCAGCCATTGGTGTGTCGTGCTCAACTTCATGTTGTGCCATTGGGTGATCAACGTTGTTGATGGTAGCAGTTTGGTGGTGCCTTATCATCCTGATGGACAACTGGGGACAGGACTGAAGCAAGAGATCCTGGGTGGTTGTTTGGGCAGGTCTTGCATCTTGGTCTACCACAGGGATCGGAAATATGAGTGGCAAAGGATGGACTAGGATATTGGGTAGGTGAGTGGATAACATAACACCACTTTAGGAGCGCTTGGAGTGATTTTGGGTAGGATGTCCCTCATTTCAGAGCAGAATGAGAGATAATCAAAGCCATGGCAAAGGATATGGTTCAGTTGTTCCAGTCCAGGGTTATATTAGGTGATGAGAGGGCACGCCTTTGTAGCTTAATCTTGGGAATGGTGGAAGGATTGGAGGGTTTGTGAAGGAATGGCAAGAGAAATCTTCTGTGAAGGTCTTTGTCAGTCCTTCAGCTTACAGGGAGAGGGAAATCTTGTCGCTGCAGACTACATCTTCCACAGTGGCAAGGCTGTGTGGAGGAGATGTTTTGCTGAGGAAGGGATGGTAGTAGCTGTCGAAATGTAGTTATTGTAGGAGCTTAGCGGACTTATGTGGATAGAAGTGTCGATGGAGCCATCAGATGGGTGGAGGGCAATGTCCATGAAGGTGGCGCATTCGGCAGAGGATGACCAGCTGAAGCGGTTCGAAGGAAGGATCTTGAGGTTGTGAAGGAATGTGGATAACATCGCCAATGAACCTGAACCAAGATAAGGGTTGGGAAATTCTGGAGAACAGGATGGTCTCCTCTAGTTGGCCCCAACAGAGGAAAAGTAGTTGTCAGTCAGGATATAGTTGATAACCCGTGTAAAGAATGTCATGGGGGTTCTGGAATCTGAAGGTCATTGGAGGAGATAGTGTCTGATGGGACCAAGGCCATCGGCATGAGGGATTTTGGTATCTTGGGAGGTGGTATCAACAGTGATGAGTAGCGATCCAGAAGGTAAAGGGTGGGGATGGTGAAAAGTCGGTGAAGAAATTCGTTAGTGCCTTTGATGTAGGAGGCTAGGTTTCGAGCAATTCATTGGTGGTGTCGGTCAAAAACAGTGGAAGTTATTTCAGTCGGAGAAAAGTATCCAGCTACATCTACATATACATGGACACCCTGCAAATCTCATTTAAGTGTCTGGCAGAGGATTCATCGAACTACCTTCAGAATAATTCAAATGGTTCAAATGGCTCTGAGCACTATGGGACTCAACTGCTGTGGTCATCAGTCCCCTAGAACTTAGAACTACTTAAACCTAACTAACCTAAGGACACCACACACATCCATGCCCGAGGCAGGATTCGAACCTGCGACCGTAGCAGTCGCACGGCTCCGGACTGCGCGCCTAGAACCGCGAGACCACCGCGGCCGGCTCAGAATAATTCGGTATAATTCCAATCTTGTATACCGCGAGAAAAAATAAACACCTATATCTATACGTGCGAGCTCTGGTTTTCGTTATTTTATTATGACGATCGTTTCTTAGTATGTAGTTCGGCGTCAACAAAACATTTTCGCATTCGGAGGAGGAAGTTGGTGATTAAAATTTTGTGAGAAGGTTCCGCCGTAAGGGAAAACGCCTTTATTTTAATGATATCCACCCCACACTCTGTATCATTTCAGTGACACTCTCTCCACAGTTTCGCTACAATAAAAAACGTGCTGCCTTTCTTTGTACTTCCTGGATGTACTCTAGCTATCATATCTGGTAAGGATCCAACACCGCGCAGCAGCATTCTAAAAGAGGACGGACAAGCCTTGTGTAGGCAGTCTCTTTAGTAGATCCGTTACATTTTCTAAATGTCCTGCCAATAAAACGCAGTCTTCGCTTAGCCTTCCCCACAACATTTTCTATGTGTTCCTTCCAATTTAAGTTGCTCGTAACTGTAATTTACGGCCTCTAGGTTTGATTGATTTATCGTGTAATCGAAATTTAACGAATTCCTTTTATCACTCCTGTTGATGACCTCACACTTGTCGTTATTTATGGCCAATTGCCAATTTTTGCACCATATCTTTCATAAATCGTTTTGAAATTTGTTTTGATCTTCTGGTGACTTTACTAGTCGATAAACGACAGTATCATCAGCAAACAACCCAAGAAGGTTGCTCAGATTGTCTCATAAATCGTTCATATAGATATGGAACAGTAAAGTGCCTATAACACTACCTTCGGGAACGCTAGAAATTTCTTCCGTTTTATCCGATGACTTTCCGTAAATTACTACGAACTGTGACTTCTCTGACAGGAAATCAGGAATACAGTCACATAAGTGAGACTATATTCCATAAGCGTGCAATTTCACTACAAGCCGCTTCTGTGGTATAGTGTCAAATGCCTTCTAGAAATCTAAATATAAGGAATCAATTTGAAATTCCTTGTCAACAGCACTCAACACTTCATGTGAGTAAAGAGCTAGTGGTGGTTCACAAGAACGATATTTTCTAAATCCGTGTTGACTGTGTCAATAGACCGTTCTCTTCGAGGTAATTCATAATGTTCGAACACAATAAATGTCCCAAAAATCCTGCTGCACATCTACGTAAATGATATGGGCATGTAATTTAGTTGATTACCCCTACTGCATTTCTTGAATATTGGTGTGACTTTGCTACGTTCCAGGCTTTGGGTGCGGATCTTTTGTCTAGTGAACGGTTGTATATGATTGTTAAGAATGGAGCTATTGTATAAGCATACTCTGAAAGCAACCTAACTGGTATACAGTTTGGACCGGAAGACTTTCTTTGATAAGTGATGTAAGTTGATTCACTACTCCGAGGGTATTTACTTCTACGTTACTCATGTTGGCAGTTGTACTTGAATCGAGTTCTGAAATATTTACTTCGTCTTCTTTGGTGTAAGAATTTCGGAATGCTACGTTTAATAATTCTGCTTTGGCAGCACTGTCGTTAATAGTATTACCATTGCTATGGCATAGAGAAGGCATTGATTGTGTCTTGCGGCTAGCATACTTCACATACGACCAGAATGTTTTTGCATTTTCTACCAGGTTTCGAGACAAAGTTTCATTGTGAAAACTATTGTAAGCATTTCGCATTGAAGTCTGGGCTAAATTTCGAGCTCTTGTACAAGATCGCCAATGTTGGTGATTTTGCGTCCGTTTAAATTTAGCATGTATTTTTTGTTGTTCCTGCAACAGTGTTGGGTACCAAGGAGGATCAACTCCGTCGTTTGTCAATTTATTTGGTATAAATATCTCTACTGCTGCAGATACCATTTCTTTGAATTCAAGCCACATCTGGTCTACACTTACATGGTTAAGCAGGAAGGAGTGAATATCGTCTCTCAGGAAGACGTCAAATGAATTTTTATATGCTTTTTTCAATAGGTATATTTTTGGTTTGTTTCTGGAAGATTTGGGGTTAGAATATTCAGTCTCGCTACGACAGCCTGTGTTCACTAATCCATGAAACCGTTTTGATGCTTGTTATTAGCTGAGAATTATTTGCTGCTAAAAGGTCAGTTGTTTTCACAAGCGCTTACTATTCGCGTGGTCTCATGAACTAACTGTACGAAATAATTTTCAGAGTATGCATTTAGCACAATTTCGGATGATGTTTTATGCGTACCTCGGGATTTAAACATGTATTTTCGCCATCATATAGAGGGTAAATAAAAGTCAACACCAACTATAATTGTGTGAGTCGGGAACGTGTTTGAAATTAAACTCAAGTTTTCTCTGAACCTTTCAGCAATTGTATCATCTGAATTGGGAGGTCGGTAAAAGGATCCAATAATTATTTTATGCTGGCTGCTGAGAGTGATCACTGCCGATACTTACTCACAGGAACTATCTACTTCAATTTCGCGAGAAGATAAACTACTTCTAACAGCAACAAAAATGCCACCGCCAACTGTTTTTAGCCTATCCTTTCGGAGCACCGTTAGGTTATTCACAACAATTTCGGCAGAACTTATCTCCGGCTTTATCCAGCTTTCAGTACCTATGAAAATTTGACCATCAGTGCTTTCTATTAGCGCTTGGAGCTCTGGTACTTTCCCAACACAGCTACGACTGTTTACAAATGTTATACCGATGGTTCCTCTATCTAGGTTCTTCCTGTGTTCGGCTGCACCTTTTGAGACTGAAGCGCTTTTCGTGTTTCTCCATGACCCTTTAACCTGGAAAGCCGCCCACTCCATGCCACACAGCCCCTGATACCCGTGTAGCCGTCTCCTGCGTGAAGTGGACTACTAACCTATTCAGCGAAAGCCGAAACCCAAATACCCTATGACGCAGAACCGTCTGAACGTATGATTCTGACGATCCGCTCGGGTCTGTACGAGAGGTCATCAATAGGTCCTGTCGACAAAACTGTAAATAACTCTCATCTCGCAAGAAAGACTGGCAGCCTTTACCACTTCTGTTATCTGCTTGAAATCTAAGACAATCTCTTCCTATCCAAATTAACATTAATCACTGGTACCGAAGTGAGCAACCATCTGCACGCTGTGCTCTTCATGACATCAGGGAGGACCCCTTCCACGTCTGCAATGACTCCACCTCTGGTATGCATACGAAGTGCACATTGGCTTTCTTCCCCTTATTGGCAGCCATGTCCCTAAGGGGCCCCATAACACACCTAACATTGGAGCTCCCAACTACCAATAATGTCAACCTGCGTGCTTGCCCGGAACTTGCATGCTGAGAGGTTTTCTCTGAAACAAGACAGGCGACTGCATCTGGCTGGGCGACAGTGTCAGCCACAGACAGAACCTGGCACCTGTCTGTCAGGCTAACTGGGCAGTCCTTATGTACAGCCACCTGGGAAGTCTTTCGCCGCTTGCCACGCTCTGAGGCGAGGTCCCACTCGACCACAAGTGAGGGGTCAACCTCAGTACTATCAGTAACTGAGCTGGCCACAGGCGATGACCGATCTGATGACTCTGATGTGCTGCAAGTCCGTTGGATTCCCACAGCCGGGCCACAACAGTAATGCCCGTCCACTGCAGCTTCAAGCTGTGTAACTGAACCCATCGCAGCCTGCAACTGAGAGCGAAATGTCACCAACCTGCCTCACATCCGCGCACAACAATCACAGTCACTCTCCATAATTAATTCCATGGAAAACTACTCTACTCAGAGAAACAGACTATCGACACGTGCGGCGAAACTCTACTGCAAACCCTGACGAAAACACAAGAACTGTGTGTAATAAATTAGATTAATACGCAGAGATTCAAAACTCAAACTAACGAAACACTCAGGTGAGATTTCATAATTCACCCCTGATTGGGAACTTGTCATATTTCACAAAATCAGTTTACATTCCGACGCTAACGAAAACGCCAGAACTGTGTCTATTAGATAATTATTAAGCTAATATGCAGAAACTCAATAAAGCAAACTATCGAAGTAAACAATGAAATTATCAAATTCGCTCCTGGTTAGGAACTCGTAAAAGTCACAAAATCGGTTTCTTCCGTATGACTGCTTCTGTCTTGGCTGGATGGTGCCGCCTGACTGCTACAATGTGGTGCCCACGATTCTTGGGTTTGTGATTTTGGGTACCATTTGGAAGGTGGGTGTACCGAGTGTTGTTGGGGAGAGGAGGGAGATGAACTCAGATGAGACTGTCTGGGAAGGGCTTTTGGATTTCAATAGGGATTGGAGGTTAGGATTTCCAGGATGAGATCACTGTTGCAGGAGTCAGACAGCTGGTGGAACCCTCCTGGCAGGTAGTCACTGTAAGTCTTCACAACAGTTGTTAAGCCCTTGTCTACAGGGAGGATGATTAGGTCTGGATGTATTTTCACGTTTTGTATGGCTGTCTTTTCTTGTGCCATGGCACAGTTACATGCACCCTCGTGGCGTCCTCCTGTGCCAGCCTTTTTATTGGTTAGCTAGAAGAAAGTTTCCTCGCCTCAAAAAACTCCCAACTCCTAGTCTGGTTCAGGTTAATTGAAGATATTTTCATGATCTGTACCTGGTCAAAGACACCCTGCCCACATTCCTTCACAACTTCAACAACTTTTTCGTATCTCCCTGACTGGGTTGGCCTCTACCCAACATTCAACCTCCTTGGACGTTGATCTTCACCTGTCTGATGGCTTCATCCACAATTCTGTCTACGTGAAACACACTACCCACCAACAATACTTACATTCGACAGCTTCCGTCTGTTCAACACCAAAAAATCACACATCCCAGACACCGTCCCCCATTATCACCCTGGACTTGAAAAACTGAACCTTATCCTTCGCCATGGCTTTGATTATCTCTCATCTTGCCCTCAAACGAGGAACATCCTACCCAAGATCATTCTCACCCTTCCTTAAGTGGTGTTCTGTTGTCCACCCATCCTACGCAACATTTTAGTCCATCCCTATGCCACGCTAACCCTTGGCACAGGGATCATAACCCTGTGACAGACCAAGATGCAAGACCTACCGAATCAACTCATGCAGTACTGCTACTCAAGTACTGTGACAGATTTATCCTACTCCACCAAGGCTGAACCACCTGAGAAAGCAGTCAGGTCATATGCCAACTCTGCTGCAAACACTGCCTAGCCTTTTATGTTGGTATGGATACCAAAGCTGTCCACTAGGACAAATGGCTTCTGCCAAATTGTTGTCAAGAACAAAGTTGGTTACCTGATGGCACAACACGCTGGTGAGTGCAACATGCTCAATTTCAGTGGCTGCTTCACAACCAAAGGCATCTGGGTCGTTCCCTCCCTTAACAGCTTCTCTGAACTACACAGATGGGAGTTTTCCTTACAGTGCATCCTCAGATACCACAATTGTCCTGAGCAGAGACTCAGGTAATCCCACATTGAACACTATACAGATAGTCTTAAAAGTTGGTGCTTGTGGGTTTTTAACAGCTATGACAATGCTGCTAAGTTTGATGAGGAAAAACGTAGCGTCTAGCAATACGTAACTGATTCGTGAACAGTTCACCTCCTAACGTTCTTTGTTATAAATCATAGGAGATTGTTATAAGTACTAAAAGTATACATTCAACAAATTTCCAGGTCTATATGTATAGGATGGGGAATCTGTATGTGGTTAGGAGAAATTATTTTATACTTTTTAGTCTTATTTATGAATGTGTTGTATTAAAAATTGATTTTCATTTTAATAATTATTTTCTGGGTTTTAGTCTTGTGTGTGTGAAATGTCTCTATTGATTTTAAATTGTAGATGATATTATACTTTTTATTTAAATAATTGTTTATACATACACTACCTCTTTACTTGCAGCTCTGACCTTGAATGCATGTCAAATACATTGAACACATCTCTGCCCACCTACCTGTAAATCTTCTTCTCCACCACTTCTCTGCTCAGCCGCGCCTGTCTGCTTTCATACCGCCTAGAATGCATTCTGATACTACCATATAACGCTGTGGTTCTGCAGGGCACCTGAGATGTCAGGTGTTACCAAATTTGTCACCCCATCTCCACCACTATTGCAAACGACCGACAAGAGAGCGTGTTGATATTACATTGTCATCTGGCCCTGAGCTATGTTTAAAATTATATGTCTCTGGCTCATTGGGTTGTTAATTTAAACTCAGTTGCAAAATTTGTAGCGAACAGACAGACAGGCAAGAAAGCGACCTAATAAAAACGTGCTACAAACATGTGACTGAAGATTCCTGACCCTTTTTTTATGACTGACTAACAGCTAAATTTTTATCATGCCTATAATTTTATTTTGAAGTGCCAAAACTTTAATTGCAGGCTTATCCTTCATTAATAGTGGAAAGAGAAGTGAGACCGCCACAGATACAATTCTGTCGTATTGAAGAACAGTATGCCGAAATATATATTTGCATGTAATTATTTTGTGAGGATGTGATTATTAGCCCAAGATGGTGGCAACCTTCAAATTCGTACAAAATTTCAAACATCTCTTCTTCCTAGAGGAGGCACGATGCTAAAAGAACGACTATGTTTCGAAGATTAGCGTCAAGATAGGAGAGAAAACCTCACGGAAAAAAGGCTATATTTGTTCTCTGTGTCCCAGCAGGAAGTCCTTGCCCACTGCGCCTCCCAAAAATCGGTACTAGCTCTATTGTTTGAGGTCGTAAACAGTCCAGCTTGAAGACGTTTAGAAGCCTTAAACCTCAAAGCACACAAACAGCTACAGCAAAACCACACCCGACGAGCACGCGATATGCTCTCGGCATTTGTCGGCTTGAGTCGGAGTAATGGTTGCCTGCTGATTACCTTGGCCAGGCGGTAGGAATGTCAACCACATATAGGGGCCACAGTTTACAACTGGCGAGCGTGACTACGTCGCACTCTTGCAGTCAGACGACACACTCCGCCATGTAGTAATCCATCATCACAACCTCCCTTTTCGTCACCTCGATAGCTACTTCATTGGTTCAGCTCTTTCTGCAATCTATTAGGATTATTGCTTGAATTCAACTTTCACTTGCATTTTAAGCTCCACAAGCCTTTTAAGATCTTTTGATAAATTTTTATGTTGATTATTGCGTTCATTGATTACTATCTCCGTGTGTCAGTAGTTCATCTGATCAGTGAAGGCTGCTCTCGATAATGCCTTTGTAAATTCTAGAAGAATTAAAATTCGTGACAGTTTGCACATGCCCGCACAAGTGCCAGAGCCAATTGCTGTGGCACGGGAACTTTGTGGCGAGGCGTTTACGCTCGGCCACACGGCGCTGAAAGCCCGTTTTGCACGAGCAAATTTCTGGTTAAAACCGACTACTCGAAGTGGCTGTGCCTTTCATGCCTATTTGTAAATCAGCAACCAACCGCGATGCGAGTATGTCTATAACGTCAATGATCTCTAAATTGTGCCGAGTGTGGAGTTTTACATTTCCGAGTAAGCTGCACAATGCACATACAGGGTGTTTCAAAAATGACCGGTATATTTGAAACGGCAATAAAAACTAAACGAGCAGCGATAGAAATACACCGTTTGTTGCAATATGCTTGGGACAACAGTACATTTTCAGGGGGACAAACTTTCGAAATTACAGTAGTTACAATTTTCAACAACAGATGGCGCTGCAAGTGATGTGAAAGATATAGAAGACAACGCAGTCTGTGGGTGCGCCATTCTGTACGTCGTCTTTCTGCTGTAAGCGTGTGCTGTTCACAACGTGCAAGTGTGCTGTGGACAACATGGTTTATTCCTTAGAACAGAGGATTTTTCTGGTGTTGGAATTCCACCGCCTAGAACACAGTGTTGTTGCAACAAGACGAAGTTTTCAACGGAGGTTTAATGTAACCAAAGGACCGAAAAGCGATACAATAAAGGATCTGTTTGAAAAATTTCAACAGACTGGGAACGTGACGGATGAACGTGCTGGAAAGGTAGGGCGACCGCGTACGGCAACCACAGAGGGCAACGCGCAGCTAGTGCAGCAGGTGATCCAACAGTGGCCTCGGATTTCCGTTCGCCGTGTTGCAGCTGCGGTCCAAATGACGCCAACGTCTACGTATCGTCTCATGCGCCAGAGTTTACACCTCTATCCATACAAAATTCAAACGCGGCAACGCCTCAGCGCCGCTACCATTGCTGCACGAGAGACATTCGCTAACGATATAGTGCACAGGATTGATGACGGCGATATGCATGTGGGCAGCATTTGGTTTACTGACGAAGCTTATTTTTACCTGGACGGCTTCGTCAATAAACAGAACTGGCGCATATGGGGAACCGAAAAGCCCCATGTTGCAGTCCCATCGTCCCTGCATCCTCAAAAAGTACTGGTCTGGGCCGCCATTTCTTCCAAAGGAATCATTGGCCCATTTTTCAGATCCGAAACGATTACTGCATCACGCTATCTGGACATTCTTCGTGAATTTGTGGCGGTACAAACTGCCTTAGACGACACTGCGAACACCTCGTGGTTTATGCAAGATGGTGCCCGGCCACATCGCACGGCCGACGTCTTTAATTTCCTGAATGAATATTTCGATGATCGTGTGATTGCTTTGGGCTATCCGAAACATACAGGAGGCGGCGTGGATTGGCCTCCCTATTCGCCAGACATGAACCCCTGTGACTTCTTTCTGTGGGGACACTTGAAAGACCAGGTGTACCGCCAGAATCCAGAAACAATTGAACAGCTGAAGCAGTACATCTCATCTGCATGTGAAGCCATTCCGCCAGACACGTTGTCAAAGGTTTCGGGTAATTTCATTCAGAGATTACGCCATATTATTGCTACGCATGGTGGATATGTGGAAAATATCGTACTATAGAGTTTCCCAGACCGCAGCGCCATCTGTTGTTGACAATTGTAACTACTGTAATTTCGAAAGTTTGTCTGCCTGAAAATGTACTGTTGTCCCAAGCATATTGCAACAAACGGTGTATTTCTATCGCTGCTCGTTTAGTTTTTATTACCGTTTCAAATATACCGGTCATTTTTGAAACACCCTGTACGTAGAAACTTGGAACTATGACGGCGTCTGCTAACATCGGAAGTTAATCTATTCTGGCAGAGCTTACTCCCATTATAGAATTGGATTTTGTGCTTTCGTGCCATCTTAATCCTTGTTTGTCGTGTTTGCTTTGTTGTCGTGACACATGGAAAATTTACACGAAGTCCTTGTAGTTTTTACAACATCTGCCCTTCTACAAGAGAGACGAACTATCTGAAACCAATAAGGTATTTATTTTTAAAGAGAAGAAGTCTGAATCACCCATAAATAAGAGCGTAAATAGATAAATGTGTTTGAATGAAAATTATTTCACTTGCGAGAAACTCAGAATTACTTGGCAAGAAAAATAATTTTGAATGTTATTTGGCACTTATCGAGATAACAAGATACAACGGATAAAGCAAAAAGGCGTTATTTGCTGCATTCTAGATACTGCTTTTCTCTGGATGATAAATGAGACATTTCCTATTTTGTCAGTTCTCAGAAGTTTAAAGAATTTTGTCATGTAACAAGAACTTTAACTATCAATTATACTTTGGTCATTAATAAATTCCATTATCAATGCTTCTTCCAACTATTTGTTACTACATTTCGATTTTTCCGTAAAAAGGATAGTCCCTCAAAACTTGACTTTAACCGTTCAGATGCCAAACTGCACAGCAGACAGCTTTGTTGGTGCACGCAATTGTGGCGCTGACGTGTGCCTAAAATGACCACTCGGAACAGGTAAGGCTCAGTACAGAAATAAAACATCAGGGGCGCTTATGTCGTATGGTCAACTGAAGCAAGAAAGTGAATTGAATTCAACAATTAATTTCGAGTGGGCCCGCAACTTCCTTCAGATCGATGAACGACATATTTTAGTTTAGGCACAAGTTTTTTGCTGAACTATTTATTTATTCACTCTTAGTGATACAAGCTACACTTTGAGGAGAAATGGAGTTCCCTACGCTATGTGTACATATTGCTCCTTATGATTAGATCTTAGCTTGTAAGACGTGGTCTACATAGCTTCCTGGAGCGTAACTCTCGATTGTCTCTTTGTTACGGTATTATAAAGTTTTTATGAGAGTACTTTTTATTTGCGTTATCTTCCAAACTTATTTTTGGTGGCCTTTTTGACTACTTCGACTCCAGGAATGCTCTATGTTTACGTAAAAACCACATAAATATTATCTTTGAAATATTAATCGTAGTCACTGATTTTCTGCGACATAGAAATTCCAATGCAAACATTTAGCATCACAGGACCCGAATATGTCAAAAAATCCGTTAGAAATAACTTTATAAGATGAAGCAATAAAAAGTAAATATGTAAATTATGTGATCATATCATCACAAAAAGACAATCGACATTTACGCTCCAAGATGTCAAATGGACCTCTTCTTTGCAGCTAGGACGTAAGTATAAGGTGCATATGTAGAAATAGACCAACGCAGACGTAAGGAACGGTATTGCTGCCGCGCGGGGTAGCCATGCCGTCTAGGGTACCTTGCCACTGTTCGCGCGGCTCCCCCCGTCGGAGGTTCGAGTCCTCCCTTTGGCGTGGATGTGTGTGTGTTGTCCTTAGTGCAAGTTAGTTTAAGTTAGATTAAGTAGTGTGTAAGCCTAGGGACCGTTGACCTCAGCAGTTTGGTCCCATAGAACTTACCACAAAATTAAAAAAAAAAAAAAAAATACGGTATTGTTCCTATTATATCATCTACACTTCTTGATAATGGTAGAAGGTCGAAACGAGCTAGCCGTGTAATTTGTATCACTACCAATAAATAAATAAACAGTATAGCAAAAAACTTGTACTTAAAATAAATAGTCGATCGTATAAAATGGGCTTAAGGACATAGCATGTGGGATTAAGCCTGGATACTCAATATAAATAAGACAATTTCGGTTTATGGGTTAATCTTTTCGGTCAATTACAGCGATTGATCAAGTGTTCTCCTTTTTTTCTGATATGTATAATGTTAGGGAAAATTATGTTGTATTACCAGTGGTACTTCACACTTGAGGTGATAATTGTTTTAGAAAAGGAAGACGTACAGTGAAGCTGTTGCTGATGACTGATGTGTATTGAGGACTCACGGAGCAACGTCTCGTCGATTTCCAGCAGCTGCGGCTCGGGAACGAAATCGCGGAGTTGTTGCCACGGCAGTTCGCCGGTGGCCATCTTCTTAGCAACTATGCAATAATTAATCCGTCTGCCAGAGCCGTCGGTCTGCGAATGCGGAGAATGTCTACGCGGAGCATTCCAGTGAGCAGACCACACGGCGCCTTTCTAACGACGGGCCGAGGCGGGCTTTTTGCGCAGATTCCGCAGGCCATTCGTATCGCCGGCGCGGTGGCTGGTGCAGCAATTATTTGTATGGAAGTGAGCGAGCGAAGCCAATAGGGCACAGCTGGGAGTGGGAGCGTGCCCGGCCCTCGGGCGAGCGCATTAGCGCGCGTGCCGCGGCCCTTGCCCGAGCAATTCCGCCGACAACGCGCTCATACGCTGCGGCCCTCGCCCACACCCCGCTGCAGCACACTTTTCGCATTTCCCTACTAATAAGTAAAATAATTTCTTACGCGAAATATGTCTTAATGGAACATCTTCTCTTCGATAGATTAAACCAGATGTATTATATTTTTGAAATCATTAGCACCTCTTCGTCACCTGTTAAGACATAAATATAGGAAACGAGTGAAGTACGCTCCAGCAAAACCGTATCACTCTCTCGAAGTCCTCAATTTCCATGCATTCTTTCTCTTGCCATTTTGTGACAAAGAATTTTGACTCCCACGACTCTGCCCTGTACGCATTCCTATTTCGTGTACTAAGCTGTATATAAAATTTGGCTGATTTTATTTTCAAAACTTCGATGTTAAAGTTCCTACACTAAGCACAAGTTATGCAAATTATCAAAATTGTAGAAACAAATTCCCTCCACAAAACTTTATTATTCACAAATGATTCCAATTAAAAGTTACTGCAACTATAAAATTTCGTGCATCTAACCTTAGGGAAAATCTTATGAGCTAATAAATAAATTTGGCAGGAAAGACCACTTCCAAATTAAACAGCTATTATTCCTCTTTTCAGCAACGCATTTAGGATAGCTTAAACAAAGTTTAAGAGATATTGTTCATTAAAGATATCATCTGATCCTGATTTTCAGGACCACTTACGCCATACTACTGTAAATTTCCGGTACTGTTAATGTACTTTTGATCGCCAGATTTTTCTATATCTATTAACACCCATATTGATGAGCAAGGATCCTAAATCAAGAATGACTAACTTTTCTGTAACTAAATTTTCATGTCCAAAATGGATCCAACAGTCATGAATACGAGATTCCCAACTCCATAATCATAAATTAATACTGCCTTTTTTAATAGCTGCTGCTCATGATAAATAATATACAAACAAACTATATCAAAATCAGCAACCGATAAAAGGTGAACTATCTGACCTACAGGACTGTAAACTATTATAAATTAACAAAGTTCATTAATATGCTGGAGCGGGTTTTTATAAGGGAGAAGCTCGCGCCATTTTCAGTCGGTCTGCTTTTAGATATCCGTTATTCTGATCGTCCTGCTTTTAGTCTATGTGTTGTGTAAGTTCAAATTAGCTAGTCTGTATCTCATCCCAGCTTCGCGAATTGTTTGTGTTGCCTCACGCTAAGAGAACGAATTTAAATTGTGACCAATAGACATCAAAATGTGTTTTCTGGGTCATTTGAATTATATTTGTGACTATAGTAACAGTTCTGTGACTTTTTTTAATTAATTGCGTATGATGCAACTTTTGATCACTTCTTCTGTACCCTGTGCTCATTTACTTTCTGATGAGATAGGAATTATTAAGCTACGCATATTTCTGTAATAGCTACCTGCTTGTAAACGTTGTTAGAGTCTCTAAGAAACCTGGTCATAACCGGTAGGGTCCTAAGGACGCAATTAGTGATTGTTGAACTTCCCAGTTTGAACTTATGAAAGAAGCTTCTGGCTATTCATTTTAAGGATAGATTCTACAACATTTTTTGTGGTCATCCAGCGAGACTGTGCAGCGACTGAAGGCTTATTAGTTGACAGGTAGGTTTAGTTACCTGCAAACTTGAAACCTGTATCAACTTATTAATATCCCTCTCTCATTTCCCACACTGATCTCCTTCGCATGTTATACTTCCAGCAAACTTGATTCCAACCACACGATTGTTTCGTCACAGGTGTAAATCCTTGGACCCTCCCGTACTTAGCCGGCTGGAGTAGCCGAGCGGTTCTAGGTGCTACAGTCCGGAACCACGCGACCGCTACTGTCGCAGGTTCGAATCCTGCCTAGGGCATGGATGTTTGTGCTGACCTTAGGTTAGTTAGGCTTAAGTAGTTCTAAGTTCTAGGGGACTGATGACCTTAGAAGTTAAGTCCCATAGTGCTCAGAGCCATGTTTTAAACCTCCCGTACTTACAACAACACATCCCATCAACATTACACTAACACATACTCAACGACAAATCCCAGCTAAATATCAGCAACCTCCCACTCACTAGCTGGCCAGTAAATCCGCTCAGAGATCTGTCCATCGTTCCCAGTTTAAGAGGTTACTCGCTTCCGTCTCAATTTCCTAGCTCCTCTCCTTCCTTTCCCCACTGCTTGTTCTAGGTCCTCTTCCTCACCATTTCCATGTTATTTCTTTTTCCAATCACTCTCCTACAGGAGCCTACATCCTTTTTTTCACGTGAGCCGCCACGAAGTCCTCTCCTGTGCCAATCTTTTCATCTCAGAGTAGCAATACATCCTACGCCTCTAATTATTTGCAGTATATATTCCACTCCTTGTCTTCCCCTACAGGTTTTACCCTCTACAGCTCCGTCTAATACCATGAAAGTTACTCCCTGATGTCTTAAAAGATGTATTATCATCCCGTCCCTTCTTCTTGTCAGTGTTTTCCATACATTCCTGGCCTCACCCATTCTACGTAGGACTACCTCATTCCTTACCTTATCAGTCCACTTAATTTTCAAGGTTTCTCTGTGGTACCACATTTCAAATTCTACGATTCTCTTGTGTTCCCACAGTCCATGTTTCACTGCCAGCCACACCACAAACTCTTGTCTTGACGTTCCACATCAGTATATTATACTAATCATCCTTCCCTACTTCCTGCACTCCGTACACAACCACCAGCACACAGAATGCTAAATCAGTCTGTCGAAGTCATTACCTTTTTAATTATTTTGTCATTATGAAGAATACCTTAAATAGGTATACGTTTTTAGCTCTATCCGGGGCTTTACAGCGAACACAGTTGTTAACACTGACAACTTGTCCACCGACTCTCCGCCTCCCCCTCCCCCCCCCCCCCCCCCCCCCGGTCTGAAACGAGAGGGATGAAAGAAAAGAAGGCCCTAGCTTCCGGGTCACGGAACACAAATGCCAATGGAACATATACGGGGATGATTCTTTCGAAAAACGCCGTCGTACGCTACGGTAGCTGCGCAGTCAGTGCTGTGGATTGCTAAGAGAAAGGGCCCGGATTCGATTTCAGAGCAGACCGGAGATTTTTCTCCACTCGGTGACTTGTTTCCTCTTGTCCTGAATTTGGTATCGTCATAATTGACATTACTATCGAGATTGTTGATTGAGCACGGCCCAAAAGCCAATAATAAAAAACAACAAACCACAATCCCTATATTCATAGGCTACATCCATACCCACAAGGTCATCCTGAACTGTATCTACTAAACTGCGGATTTTTTTATGAGGGAGTCCTTCCCACTGGTGGTTCGCAACATATCAATCACGAAGTTTCATGTTCTTCGCTTTGCTGTTATCGCAATTACCTTTGGATATGTACCTAGACAACAGCGAAAAAGCCTGTAACATACTCGTACAATCACCAATGCACGTAGCATAAAACATGGAGTAATGCAACAACACTCAGACAGACGGAAAAGTATTGTGATGTGACTGTCGCTGCTGCGGGAGAACTCAGCGCAGCGTTGTTGCACGTCACTCGTCCGTTGCATTCAGGAAAACAACACAGCAAATGCATATCGGCAATCCTGTTAGCACCACTGTGCATTAGATTTAACATTTAACTAACACTATTGGGAAAACAAACACGAGATAGAAACGAACAGTACTAAATGCCAGCTTGAGGGCAAATTCTAATGCGGGCTTCATTGTTGTCACCATGAGTGAATAGAACATGTTTCTTTCCAAACAAGACACGTAACACAGTCAACATTTCTACTGTTGTGTAGATATCTTCAGTGCAATGCAGACACAAAAAGAATGGTTCAAATGGCTCTGAGCACTATAGGACTTAACTTCTGAGGTCATCGGTCCCCTAGAACTTAGAACTACTTAAACCTAACCAACCTAAGGACATCACACACATCCATGCCCGAGGCAGGATTCGAAACTGTGACTGCAGCGGTTGCGCGGCTCCAGACTGTAGCGCCCAGAACCGCTCGGCCACACCGGCCGGCAATGCAGACACAAAGATAAATGGTGTTATGAAGTGCAACTCAGTTCCATTACTCTGTAGCAAGTGAAAGACGTGCATTTCAATCTTATTCACTATGTAGCCTGTCATACTTTATTTGTTTGGCAATTCTTTCATAATCTTAAAATTTCAGTGGGATGCCTACATGGAGAGACAATTTTCTGTGTCAATATTACGCTAGCCAGTGAGAGAGGATGGGCGCAGGATATTCTTCGTTACTTGTGAACCCAGTTTATCAGTCTCCCTGGAGTATCCATGATGGCTTCCCTTTTACCGCGTTGATCTTTGCTGCAAGGAGCATGTGGACCAGTTTGAATGCTATGTAGTGCCCAAAGTTGTCCCCCTACCCAATGTTACAAGTTGTGGTGCCAACCCTGAAGCTCAACTTCTCACTCCATTTTAACGCTGCAAAGTAGCTCCTTGACGAAACTCTGAGCGTCTTCTGACGAATCACGAGCCATTTTCCGGTGTTCGGGCGGTTAACCATAACGTCATCGTGTTTTCCGGCAATCCCATGGCCTCTGATCGGCCGGGTTAGAAGTGTGCCAATTCTAGCGACCCAATGCTTCCACCTATCCCTTGGAGACGTGAAACCTCGGTCAGTTCTATCTTGCTCCTGCTCGCTGGTAGAGGTTTGAGGTGGAGATGCTGATATCGGTAAGCATATGTGCACTCAGTGAATGCCAACTTAGTTGGTTATAATGCACTTAGAGCACTAGGGACTCGTCAGTGAGAGAGTACTATTTTCTTTTCGTTCCTCAAAACTTTTGTCTCTTAAAGTCGATAATTCGTGAGTAACGTTGGACTTGGCATCTGACATTTTCCGTTACGACCGCGAGGTCAGCTGTGGGCAATATCAGGGTAAAGATTCTGGTTCTCAAAGTTGTAGTATCGCCTTCAGCATCACTTCTTTAGTCTTTTTCTTGTGATCCGCGTGTGGATTTAAGTTTCTGGATTGTAACTTCGCGAAATGAACTCCTCATCCTTTGTGCAAGAACACGTGACCACGTGACGAGCGGCTGCTCTTGCGTACTGCTAACTCCGTAGCAACTTCTAAGTCTTGCAGTGATTGTGATTTCTTCGCTTAAACGAGGGAGCTACGACGGACATTCACGTGAGTTGCCTGGTTCTCGTTGGGGAAGCCACTTTGGCACTTTCTTATTCTGGTATTTATCCCTTACTCTGTTCAGTCTACGGCAGTGAAGAATGCATGATGACAACTCCAATGTCTTCTAGAAGTGGTAGCGTCTTCTTTTAGTCACAACGATTAAAATCCTTATTCCTCCTCAGCCACTCCTCTTTCTTCGCCATTGTAGAGGGGGCAGACTGCTTAATCAATCTTTCCTTTCTCCAGCAAAATTACGTTCAATAGTATCTGTATGAGCAGAAATATCGACATTATTTTCTTTGTATGTATGCAAATTCTCAATTACACACTTTTTGTAACAAAGATGTCATACTAATGTCTATCTGCATTCGTCAATTCAATGAAACTCCCCTCCCACATAAAAGCAGTTTGGAACTGCCAATTAACCCTTATGATCAGCAAATTAATTAATCAATAATTGATTTTCTTAGTCGGTCTCCGTAAGGTCGTGCAGATCTCGCGCTGTTCTTGGTTGGGGCCAGTTGGTTCTCGCAGACCCGTTGCGACCATAGCATTTAAGGAACCGCTGTTAACTAAATAAAACTATTCCCATCCGTATAAGGAAAAAGTCATGCCGCACGGAGAGTCATCAACAAAATTCCACTTGATGCGATGAAAGTAGGTTGCCTTATCCTCAATAGGTGATAGAGAATTTTAATGAAATAACTACCTCCTATTCACTAAATTTATTTGTTGATAAATCTTTCCACAGTTCTCATAGAAAGGTATTTAAAACAAACAAGACACCGCTTTTACGAGCCACTCTTCCTTCATATGAGTATATTCATGAAATGCACCAGAACAACTCTACTATACTGTACTTTAGTCAGTGGTGTTCAGATTCACCCAATATACTCCGAAAGTCGCCTTATGGTGAGTAGACGAAAGTTCTTTGACTAGCACAATCTTTCCTACTCTTTCCCGTTGCATTCGCGGATAATGCGCAGGAAGAACTACTTTCTGTACGTCTCCGTATGATCGCATATTTCTGTGAATTAACAGTCATGATCATAACTCCAGATGTATGTGGTAGGAAGTAGTATGATGCTTGAATCTTGTTTGAGGGTACGTTCTCTAAAATTTAATGGCGAACCTCTCCGTGGTGCACAACGCGTCTCTTGCTCATCTGCAGCTTCAGTTGATCGAATGTTCGTGTCGTTCCCACACTAGCTAAACGCACCCCCTACGAACCTCGATTCTCTTCTTACAATGTTCACTGTGTCCTCTGTCAGTCGGCCTTAAAAAGGTTCCAGACTGGCTAACTTTACTGAAGAATAGCTCGAACAAGGTTTCATGAACGAATTTCGTTTCCATGTGATTCATCCAATATCTTTCAGAGTGGCATATGTTTTGGTACAAATTATTTATGCGGCTGTTACAGTGGAAATTCTTCCAGACGGATGATCCTATACTGAACTGCTTTGGCTGTTTTCAGTTATTGGTCACCAGTTCTCCTGTATATCAGTAACGGGTCTTTCATTCCATTCAGTATGCAATACAACACCAATTTACGTCAAGGTCCCGACTCTACGCGCCAGTCATTCGCATTTCGCTACGGTTTCCTAACGTTGAGTCGTCCCAACGCCTTATAAAAAATAATGCACCCAGAAGTGGAATAGAAAACGAAATGAACAATCACTGGTTGAGTAGGTATGTGATGTTATTGCACTGATTACAATATCGAGCCCATTTTGTAAAGAACTTGGCGGTGTGAGCCCACTTAGCAGTATGACATTGTATCCCCTCTGAGCTTGATGCATTTGATTCGGATAGGAAGGGTGTCTTAAAGCCATTGTATTCTCTCCTGAGATAAGCTGGCTCACAACTGTTATACTGGTTCTTTACATCCTGCGTACTAGCACTGGGACGGAGTTGTTCAACTGTGGTCTCATGCATGGTCCTTAGGGGACAGATCTTGCTGGCCAATGGAAAACGTCAACACCACGTCGACAGTTCATAGAGACATGTGCCATGCGTGGACGAGATTTGTCCTGTTGAAAATTTTCACCAAGATACTATTAACTAAGAGGTAACAACAGAAAGACGCAGTGTGACCGTAACGTACCGTTGTGCAGTCAAAATTCCCTTAAAGCACTATCAATCGTGACCTTAAGTAAAACGCGATGGCTCCCCACACTATTACCCCAAGAGAAATACAGCTGTGCCGCACCAAATCACTGGAAGAGTGGGACGTATCCCCAGGCTGTCGCCATACATCGGTGGTAATGCAGAACCGCGATTCATTGCTGAACACGATACGACGCATTTTCAGCAGCCCATGCTTCCCGCTCACACCACCGCTCCCTAAACAGTCGTTTTTGTTTTGATGTAAGTGGCAGTCTGCGCACGGGATGGTAATTCCCCAGTCCGCCTACCGCTAGTCTCCGGCCAATGGTGCACGCCGATACAGAATGTTGCAACGAATCCATTACTTGTTTTCGAACGGTAGGCACACATATGAAGGGGTCACAATATGCTTGTTGCACAATATGACGATCAGTCAGACGTCTGATCAGACGTGGTCAGACGTGGTCGATCGAAACAGTGATGACGTGTTTGTCTGCCCTCACGTTCCCATGCAATCCAACTTCGTGCCAGTGTCACGTACGAATGCCCCAAAAATCTCCATATAGCACAGTTCGACCAGCCGGCCAAATGGTGATCCACTGTGAAGCTGCTTTCAAACTCTTCCAGGTGCTGAAAACGCTGTTTCGCTGGAATACGCGGCATCTAGGTGTCCTTCACTATGACTACTAAACGTCTGACGCTACTCACGCCCCTTAAATACCCTACCATGCCTAGTATCGACACTAAACGTGAACAACACTAACTTCCTCTTGTAGTTATTCTACGTGTCACAAAGAGTTGCAACTTTCATAAGTTACATGACCACCAATGGTGTGTACTTGTACACAGACACATTGATTTCCGACCACGCCTTCTGCGCGTATCACACAGGCACAGTATACAGGGTGTTACAAAAAGGTACTGCCAAACTTTCAGGAAACATTCCTCACACACAAAGAAAGAAAATATGTTATGTGGACATGTGTCCGGAAACGCTTACTTTCCATGTTACAGCTCATTTTATTACTTCTCTTCAAATCACATTAATCATGAAATGGAAACACACAGCAACAGAACGTACCAGCGTGACTTCAAACACTTTGTTACAGGAAATGTTCAAAATGTCCTCCGTTAGCGAGGATACATGCATCCACCCTCCGTCTCATGGAATCCCTGATACGCTGATGCAGCCCTGGAGAATGGCGTATTGTATCACAGCCGTCCACAATACGAGCACGAAGAGTCTCTACATTTGGTACCGGGGTCGCGTAGACCAGAGCTTTCAAATCCCCCCATAAATGAAAGTCAAGAGGGTTGAGGTCAGGAGAGCGTGGAGGCCATGGAATTGGTCCGCCTCTACCAATCCATCGGTTATCGAATCTGTTGTTGAGAAGCGTACGAACACTTCGACTGAAATCTGCAGGAGCTCCATCGTGCATGAACCACATGTTGTGTCGTACTTGTAAAGGCACATGTTCTAGCAGCACAGGAAGGTATCCCGTATGAAATCATGATAACGTGCTCCATTGAGCGTAGGTGGAAGAACATGGGTCCCAATCAAGACATCACCAACAATACCTGCCCAAACGTTCACAGAAAAGCTGTGTTGATGACGTGATTGCACAATTGCGTGCGGATTCTCGTCAGCCCACACATATTGATTGTGAAAATTTACAATTTGATCACGTTGGAATGAAACATCATCCGTAAAGAGAACATTTGCACTGAAATGAGGATTGAAACATTGTTGGATGATCCATTCGCAGAAGTGTACACGTGGAGGCCAATCAGCAGCTGATAGTGCCTGCACACGCTGTACATGGTACGGAAACAACTGGTTCTTCCGTAGCACTCTCCATACAGTGACGTGGTCAACGTTACCTTGTACAGCAGCAACTTCTCTGACGTTGCCATTAGGGTTATCGTCAACTGCACGAAGAATTGCCTCGTCCATTGCAGGTGTCCTCGTCGTTCTAGGTCTTCCCCAGTCGCGAGTCATAGGCTGGAATGTTCCGTGCTCCCTAAGACGCCGATCAATTGCTTCGAACGTCTTCCTGTCGGGACACCTTCGTTCTGGAAATCTGTCTCGGTACAAACGTACCGCGCCACGGCTATTGCCCCGTGCTAATCCATACATCAAAAGGGCATCTGCCAACTCCGCATTTGTAAAAATTGCACTGACCTCAAAACCACGTTCGTGATGAACACTAACCTTTTGATGCTACGTACTGATGTGCTTGATGCTAGTACTGTAGAGCAATGAGTCGCATGTCAACACAAGCACCGAAGTCAACATTACCTTCCTTCAATTGGGCCAACTGGCGGTGAATCGAGGAATTAAAGTACATACTGACAAAACTAAAAAGAGCTCTAACATGGAAATTAAGCGTTTCCGGACACATGTCCACATAACATCTTATCTTTATTTGTGTGTGAGGGATGTTTCCTGAAAGTTTGGCCGTACCTTTTTGTAACACCCTGTAAAGTTATCGTTTACGTTGAACCTTTTAGAGCTTCCGACGAGATCGAGCAGGTCAATTACACAACGGGTGAACAGTAATGGTCCGTAACAGTTCTTCGTGGTTCGCTCTAACCTTCTTTTACATTAGAAGATTTCTCCCTGTTCAGAGTGACGTGCTTTCAAGTCAGTCACAAGGCTGCTCAGATGTTCTGTAAGCATGTCTTTTGTGACCGAAGCCACATTCAGGACCAGCATCAAACGTGTTCCGAAAATCAGAAAACACAATATTACTGAGCTGCGCTATTCTCTGACTTTGGGATTCCAAAGACGAACAGGAGGGACAGGGTTCCGCAAGGTTATGTTTTCTAGAAAGTATTCCAAAATTCTGCAAAGATTGACTTAAGAGGTATAAACTACCGCTCATTAATTTCAATACTCCCGGGTATTTTATATTTAGATCACAAATCAAACGTTATTCCTCACAAAATGTAATTTTATTAACTTACAAATGTATAATACCATCACTAAAATTATATTTTACTTTCATCAAAGTATCCTCCTTTAGATTTAACGACCGCCTCACAATCTCGAGCTATGCGGTCAATCAGTTTTTTGTAGGTATCGTGAATCTATATGATTCCACGCAGCCGTAACAATATTCCAGCGATGTTCCTTGCTGGATATATTAACTTCCCTGATACGTGTGTCCACTTCATCCCCGACCATTTCAGTAGGATTACATTCGGGGCTTTGGGACAGCCATACCATACCATTCAGTACTTTCTGTTTTTCCTTTGATGCAATGTAGTTCGTACATGATGCCGACCGATGTTTTGGTCATTATCCTGTTGCAAGGCGAACCCTTTCCCTATTAAGCGCAACCCACTTCGTAGGCATGATACTGAAGTATATGGTGGTACTGCCTCTGATCCATACGTTCTTCTATTTTACAATGTCGCCAACACTATCTCCAGTAGAACACCCCCAAACCGTAATAGAACCTCCACCGTGCTTAACTATAGGTAGAACACACTGCCGGGCTACTCTTTCACCTAAAAATCGGAGAACAAATATTCTGCTTCTGGTTCCAGAAACGTCGAACTTCGCTTCATCGGTGACTATCACCTTCGTCACTTTTACGATGTCCAATTACGATGTTTTCTAACCTATTCTAGTCTCTTCTGTTTCTTTATGGGCCTTAGAAGAGGTTTTCTTGCTATGACACATCATTGCAAGCCGACTTCAGTCGGTCTTCTTTCTACTGTTGCAACAGATATTGTTGTCGTGTTCATTTCTACCAATTCTCCACGAATCTCCGGCGCTGTTTTGAATCTGTTTCTATTACAGGTAATTCTGATATATTTATCATCTCTTATAGTTGTTTTCAAAAAATGGTTCAAATGGCTCTGAGCACTATGGGACTTAACATCTATGGTCATCAGTCCCCTAGAACTTAGAACTACTTAAACCTAACGACATCACACAACACCCAGCCATCACGAGGCAGAGAAAATCCCTGACCCCGCCGGGAATCGAACCCGGGAACCCGGGCGTAGGAAGCGCGAACGCTACCGCACGGCCACGAGATGCGGGCTACAGTTGTTTTACGAGGTCGTCCTGGTCGTGATATTTCCTTATTGCTACCTGTAGTCTTCTCGCGGTGAAGGGTGTATTGCATTCCCTCTATAGACGCACTACACTGTTTGGCAAAAAATTGTTCAAATGGCTCTGAGCACTATGGGACTTAACATCTGAGGTCGTCAGTCCCCTAGAACTTAGAACTAATTAAACCTAACTAACCTAAGGACGTCACACACATCCATGCCCGAGGCAGGATTCGAACCTGCAACGTAGCGGTCGCGCCGTTCCAGACTGTAGCGCCTCGAACCGCTCGGCCACTCCGGCCGGCACACTGTTTCGCAATTTGGCGAATAGATAAACCTGCTTGGCTAAGTGCTACAATTGCAGCACGTTTTTGTATAGATATCTCCACTCGTGGAGCCATATTAGCGATGTCCACACTTCAATGTCACGAAGGAACTGACGTGCAGGAACGTATAATATTTCATGTTATACGATTATACACACTTCAACAAAGGTGCTACATCACACTGATACGTCGTGCAAATGTGTGGCTGTTGTGATTGTCCCTGTGTCTATTAGAACCTCAAAAAAATGGTTCAAATGGCTCTGAGCACTATGCGACTTAACTTCTGAGGTCATTAGTCGCCTAGAACTTAGAACTAATTAAACCTAACTAACCTAAGGACATCACACACATCCATGCCCGAGGCAGGATTCGAACCTGCTACCGTAGCGGTCACGCGGTTCCAGACTGAAGCGCCTTTAACCGCACGGCCACACCGGCCGGCTATTAGAACCTCACACCTGTTATTGTTTGTAAACATACATACAGTTAACGGAGCCTTATCTAGGAATGCATTACGCCATTTTTGTTGAAAGTAAAGCATCAGTATGGACGCATTACACACTTCTGTGGAAGAGCAGGGTGAACATCCATCATTCGAATGCGTATCGTAGCAATGCTTTCCGTTCGCTGCGGACATCACATCACTACAGGGAACAACATAGGTGCACCAAATGTGGCGTCCGTCGGCAGATAGGTAAACAAACATATCAGATACGTACATAACGTTTACGTGCACAACATCTTTTGTTGGATATTATAGTATCTCGATGACAACAAACAAAATTAATGACACGTGTACAACTGTTGTACTATTCCTTTGCTTCCTCAACCTTACCCACGGTATTAGACCTCATCTACAGAGAATTACATGTCATTTATTGGATGTATTGAAATGAATGAGCGGTGGTGTAGGTCTATGGTTGCGCCTTTATTCTATTGCTATGAACATTCTGTTGTTGCAGCGACTACAGCTGGAAGTGTATTGGGTTATTTCGCATAAACTGAGAGTAATATTGCAACAGTTACTTCAGCTCTTTTAAACCAATTAAGCATTGAGGACCTATGTATGGATGAGCGGAGAGGAATATGAACCGTCCGCAGCTCGTGGTCGTGCGGCTGGGTTCTCGCTTCCCACGCCCGGGTTCCCGGGTTCGATTCCCGGCGGGGTCAGGGATTTTCTCTGCCTCGTGATGACTGGGTGTTGTGTGATGTCCTTAGGTTAGTTAGGTTTAAGTAGTTCTAGTTTATAGGGGACTGATGACCATAGATGTTAAGTCCCATAGTGCTCAGAGCCATTTGAACCATTTTGAATATGAACCCTGCTCCTCCGATTGCGAGTACAGTGTTTTAATTACTGCGTCATTTCACGTTGAGACACCACGTTGAGACACCCAGAAGGAATTGTTTTCCTCTGGTGTATATTACCAAATCTGAGACGAGACTGAGAACTTCTTTATTAGCACAACGCAACACATTGTCCTCGAACGAGAGTTATCAAGAGATATCGAAATATTTTCGGATAAACCCAAGGATATGTGATTCGAATATTACATTTTATGTTATTCGATTACACACACTTCAACAAAAATGCTGCATCACTGAGATACGTCATGCAGATATGTTGCTGTTGTGATTTGTTTCTGTATCAGTTAGAAAGTTACACCTGACATTGTTTGTAAACATACATACAGTAAAAAGAGCGCTACCTAGGAACGCATTGCGCAGTTTCTATTAATAGTAAAGCATCAGTATGGACGCATTAGAGACTTAAGTGGAACAGCAGGGTGAACATCCACCATGCCACGAAGAACATATCAACCAATGATTGGGTCCGCATCATCACGTTACACAGAGATAGATTGTCACCCATGGCAGTTGATCGACATGTGTACCAGAATCAAAGTAATGTGGTGCGGACATGGAATTAGTTCCAGTTGACAGGTATCTAGAAGACTGAAAACGCACAGGCTGTCGAAGTTCGATAGGTACACAGGATAATGGACATCTACGTCTTCTCAGGCAAGGGAACCGTTGTCTGGGTGCTCCAGACTGAGTGAGACGTTCGAAGAGCCTACAGGATATCATGTAACGCATCAGACTGTTATGAGACAATGGCTTAATGACAATCTCCATTCCTAGCGACCATGGCGAACAGCAAGTCGTAAATTGTGGGACAAAGTTCATTTAAGCGCAGTTTGTTAGTGTGGGTTGCCTACATCAGGGGCAAGCATAAATTAAGAGGCAGACCTATTGTTTTCCTTTGACTGATAGGTAATTAACCTATTGTTCTACTAAGAGGTTTAAGACCTCCTGGGGATATTCCACCCTACTGATTGACTGGCTATGATCCCCTGGGCATATCCACTCATTTGTTTGCAGGTCCTTAACCTACTTCCTCCCCCCCCCCCCCTCCTCCTCCCGCCACCCATCCCCCAGGGAACTCCCCTCAGCAATACGAGCACACTTTTGATATCAGTTTGATTGACAAATCAATTAAATCGGTCAATTAAATCCGCCCACTGGGAAACCACCCAGCCCTCCCCCTCCTGCAAATTGGCGGGAAAAACAGTCAGTTGATTCGTCATTTGGAAGGAATTCGATTGCAGTCCTGGAACATAGTTTAAACAATTTCGACAATGTGTGGAATATTGTTTAAAAGTTCGTGACATATATTGAAACCCCCCACCACTTTCTGCAGACGGACAAATTACGTGAATTTCAGCTGCAAACTATTTTGTACAGATCGAGAAACATACAGCAGTCACATTGCACTGACAGTTACACCCTGCAAAACGGGTCTACAGATCATGAATGGAATGCAGCGTGGCATAATAGCCACCGTCAGGGGGTCGCCACAAGGGTCAAAACAGCCCAATGTCAATGTCCTAATTACAGATCACGTTACTAAATGCCACCGACCACCGACCATAGACCACATATCGCCACCTATGATCTGAGGGCCCCCAGACACAGCAACTAGTGGCGTCATTCTGGTTATTGGGAAATTCCAGACTCTGTATCCATCAAGGGGCGACTCCCTGTTTGTCTGTGTGAACCAACGTCTCCAAACACGAAGATGGAGGTTTTCATCTCTCCTCAGAATACTGTACTGCTGTTGCCTAATGCTGCAGAGAGAGAGTAAGCTGATTCAATTTCGATATAAAAAATGGAGTGAAATAATCCATTTGCACTACCCCGTGAAATTAATTGTTTAATAATTTACAGGAGTCCAATAGACCGCTTAAAACACTCACTTCCACCTTACGAAGATGCTTCTTCATAATAAAACTTATTTTCAGTGTTTGAGTATCTCACGCAAAAATTATACAAATCAAGTAATGAAATTTCCGTCACAAATAGATCGTGCCGGTAAATATATCTGAGGTCTTGTATACACCATCATTTGAGAACACAAAAACCCTCCTCAGCCACATCGTTTCCACTAAACATATCTGCTGAAAAAAGAAATCATACTGATCACACAAACTCGCGATCACAAAGCACTCCGTTTGCCGTCTACAGCGTAGCTCCCATCTCTACCGGCCAGGAGAGAGAGAGACCCATACCCAAACCCACGAGTGTGGGCAATACAACTATCAGAAAAGCGATAGGGATTTGAAAACTACTATAGGATTCCTAAAGTGGTTCTCTCCGCTACACTGCAATTAACTGAGAAGCACTAAATATGACACACTTAAACCACGACCCAGTCCGTAGCTACACTAATGGCCATTAAAACTGCTACACCAAGAAGAAATGCAGATGATAAACGGGTATTCATTGGACAAATATATTATACTAAAACTGACATGTGATTACATTTTCACGCAATTGGGGTGCATAGATCCTGAGAAATCAGTACCCACAACAATCACCTCTGGCCGTAATAACGGCCTTAATACGCCTGGGCATTGAGTCAAACAGAGCTTGGATGGCGTGTACATGTACAGCTGCCCATGCAGCTTCAACACGATACCACAGTTCATCAAGAGCAGTGACTGGCATATTGTGACGAGCCAGTTGCTCGGCCACCTTTGACCAGACGTTTCCAATTGGTGAGAGATCTTGAGAATGTACTGGCCAGGGCATCAGTCGAACATTTTCTGTATCCAGAAAGGCCCGGACAGGACCTGCAACATGCGGTCGTGCATTATCCTGCTGAAATGTAGGGTTTCGCAGGGATCGAATGAAGGGTAGAGCCACGGGTCGTAACACATCTGAAATGTAACGTCCACTGTTCAAAGTGCCGTCAATGCGAACAAGAGGTGACCGAGACGTGTAACCAATGGCAACCCATACCATCAGGCCGGGTGATACGCCAGTATGGCGATGACGAATACACGCTCAAATGTGCGTTCACCGCGATGTCACCAAACACGGATGCGACCATAATGATGCTCTAAACAGAACCTGGATTCATCCGAAAAAATTACGTTTTGCCATTCGTGCACCCAGGTTCGTTGTTGAGTACACCATCGCAGGCGCTCCTGTCTGTGATGCAGCGTCAAGGGTAACCGCAGCCACGCTCTCCAAGCTGATAGTCTATGCTGCTGCAAACGTCGTCGAACTGTTCGTGCAGATGGTTGTTGTCTTGCAAACGTCCCCATATGTTGACTCAGGGATCGAGACGAGGCTACACGATCGGTTACAGCCATGTGGATAAGATGCCTGTCATCTCGACTGCTAGTGATACGAGGCCGTTGGGATCCAGCACGGCGTTCCGTATTACCCTCCTGATCCCACCGATTCCATATTCTGCTAACAGTCATTGGATATCGACCAACGCGAGCAGCAATGTCGCGATACGATAAACCGCAATCGCGATAGGCTACAATCCGATCTTTATCAAAGTCGGAAACGTGATGGTACGCGTTTCTCCTCCTTACACGAGGCATCTCAGCAGCGTTTCACCAGGCAACGCCGGTCGACTGCTGTTTGTGTATGAGAAATCGGTTGGAAACTTTCCTCATGTGAGCACATTGTAGGTGTTGCCACCGGCGCCAGCCTTGTGTGAATGCTCTGAAAGCTAATCATTTGCTTATCACAGCATCTTCTTCCTGTCGGTTAAATTTCGCGTCTGTAGCACGTCATCTTCGTGGTTTGGCAATTTTAATGGCTAGATGTCAGAAACAGCTGAAAACACTCACACATACAATGTGCTGCTGTGACGAGGTCCACACGCTACGCGCCCGTCCCCGTCACACACCACCATCACCGACGTATAGAGGTCAGTGAATATTTCCGACGCTAGCGCAGCCACAGTCGCGGACCCGCGTGTATGTCAGAGTGCACCACCCCCGGCCATGAAGAGTATCCGGGGATGACTGGAGTGGTAGGAATTCAGATTTTATCAGTAAGTCCAGTGCAAATGTCCGTCATTTTGAATCGTATCTCATGTAACACACACATGTCCGCTTCTGTCATGCTCGCCCAGCGCACTGGCACTTCTCCAGCCCACGCTACCGAGGGTAAGATCAGGCAGGTAGGCGCATTCATTGTACACGTCAAAGACTGAGATAATCCGTTACTTCCTATTGTTGACTCCTCGTCACCACCCCTATGGGTCGCCGCAGTGCACTCAGAAACAAGCAACTGCAGCTTGGACGTATACAGTACTTTTAAACAATTCTGTCCCGAGTTAGACCCGCCAGTGTAACAAATCTACTGTACCTAATCTGAGGCAATGATGTTCTTGCCCACACACATCGAATTTCTCACGTGGAATGTATATTCCTCCCGTTCATACGAGATAGAAGAAATCAGACAATACACACATTTTCAAGGCGCTAAGGTATCGTTACTTGTTGTGAAAATCCAGAACAGGACTATGGCATAGGCTATATTCCCTCTGAGTATTCTTTCATCACTGAGGTATTGTTACTTGTTATGAAAATCCTGTGCATAGACTATATTCTCTCTACGTATTCTTTCATCAGGGAGAAAACTATCTTTCACTATCAGTCAGTCCGCAGCTCGTTGTCGTGCGGTAGCGTTCTCGCTTCCCACGCCCGGGTTCCCGGGTTCGATTCCCGGCGGGGTCGGGGATTTTCTCTGCCTCGTGATGACTGGGTGTTGTGTGATGTCCTTAGGTTAGTTAGGTTTAAGTAGTTCTGAGTTCTAGGGGACTGATGACCATAGATGTTAAGTCCCATAGTGCTCAGAGCCATTTAAGCCAACTATCTGTCAGGTCATGCATTATAGGACTAGAATATTAAACACATTTTTGGCTCATGACGGGAGGTTAAGATCTACCACTGTCAGAGGACGCCTCCTCATTTTGAAACTCTGTCTCAAAGTAACCAAAACTGCCACCACATATGAAGTCTCTTACGCTAACAGCACAGAGACATTGTAGATATCAGTTTTTATGCTATGTATCACTTTATAAATTAGGAAAACACGTCTAATTTTATTACGATGGTCGTCCCTCCCTGTGTAGGTGGAAGACTGAAATATCGTTAAAAGATATCGAAGCAACGAAAAAAAAGAAAAAGGCCTAGTGAATAACCATATCAGTGGTACCATAGCCATCACTTCCACCCGCCAGGCGGCATGTCAATGATATTAGAGTGGTAGGCTAATTAATTAAATTAATCTTGAGCATCACTTTGGATGGCGAGTAATTTTTTTTCAGCAGTCAAATTACACTTGTCAGGTAGTTCGAATGGGGATATCTGGGGAGAAGATGATGTTCTTTTTGAGGAATTCTACTGAGAACCGACATTTGAAGCTAACCACAGAAGGGTTCTACCACTGGCAATATACATTATGCGTAAGAACAACACTATTAAAAACACGGTCACAACGACAGTTACCGTCACCCTGCGTAAAAAGCGGTCTTGGTTCTATAGGCACACACAAGAGTCACAGATAGTGTAAAGCTTTCTAGTAGAAATGCTCTCTGAGATTTGGACTGAAGTCTCTCCATTCAACCACATACTTGCGATGGAACCTATAGAGATGTCTTTTAATGATTACAGCCATTGGTGGATAGTATTCGTGCCACCCTCATATCTCAAAACGAGTAATCTTTTCCCAACCTACCTGCTACCGCAAAACTCCAACATGGTTTTGACCATCCCTCTGCATCTTGTAACTGTTCCTCAGTTTCTGTTCCGGCCTCCCTGCAGCTTCGTCCATGTTATCATCCCAATTTAATTCGAAGCTGATATGAAGTCTGAGAGGGCAATGTTCACCACCTTCTGCAAACCGTATAGAAACAGCTTGAGCTGAGTTGATGCAACAGGACTGTCTTTTGAAAACTCGGTGGAAATGGGAACATGTTGTGGCAGCTCCGCCAGTACGATTTGCGAGGTCAACGCAAAAACGAAGCTTTCTCCTGCAACACGAGGTAGAATGAAAGACAGTACAAATAGGTACAGTGGTTTCCAGAATGAGATTTTCACTCTGCAGCGGAGTGTGCGCTGATATGAAACTTCCTGGCGGATTAAAACTGTGTGCCCGACCGAGACTCGAACTCGGGACCTTTGCCTTTCGGGGCAAGTGCTCTACCATCTTTTTTTTTATTTTTTTTATTTTTTTTGATATTGTTTTTAAATAAAGAAAATATTTAGCATCGCACAGGGTTTGAACTCTTTACTTTTCGCTTACAAACCCAACGCCTTTTTTTTTACTTTTTTTTAACGCCCAGGCGTTTTCGTTTTTTTTATATCTGCTCTACTAAGTTGTTTGTTTTTTTAAAGAAAACAGATAAAAACCTCTTGGGTATGAAAATAAAAGACGACGTTCTTCATAAAATAACACAATATCCTTTGAAAACGTAAAACATAAAAGGTAGCTATATTTCCGCAACGGTCTTCTTGTGTATTTTTTTATTTTTTTTTAACATAAATGAGTATACAGTCTCACCATCAGCAGCATTTTTTTTTGGTAGCACAAGAGAAAGAAAACAAATAGGCTGCAGATAGAAAGCTATGTGTGAAAAGGATAAACATGTGTAAGGAGAAAAACAAATTTAGAAGAGGAGAAGAAAAGAGAAGTGAAATAAAATAGGAATACTTTCCGCGCCATGCTCCACTTTGGCGCGCCAGCAGAACAAAATGCATTCTATCATTGACCATTAAAGGGGAACGTGGGATCGTCCAGTCTTGGCTGGCACGGTTCGTTGAGATTCCAGCTTTGTGGCGGGTTGGTGAAAATGCTCTGTAAATAGTTCGCGAAAGTGGCCCGATAGTGTCGGTGTCGGCGAAGGGTGTGGTGATGTACTTGGAGGCGTGTCCAAAAGTCCGACGGATCGACGATGTCGTCCCGGAAGAGGTAGTTGACAGCCATGCCACTGATCCATGTGATGGCGTGCCACTTAGCCGATGGAAAGTAGGTCGTGTCGGGATATATCATCATTGTGGGAGAAACGTGATGTGGTGGTACTCGGAGGTAGAAAGCCACAATCTTCTGTACGAGGATCCAGACAGCTGCTGCTGGCCCACACTCAAAACGATGTAAATCCGTATCTTCGACATTGCACTTGAGGCACAGGGGTGAGTCCACCAGTGCGATGCGATGCAGTTTCTGTCTTGTAGTATACTTGCCGTTGACGAGAAGATACCACATAGAGGTGGTATCAGTGGTGTGATATGGTTGGTGGATCGTTTTCCAAACTGTAGGCCATGAAACCTGGGGGTGACGTGTTTCGTCGGGGTTGCGGGGTGGAGACTTTCGGAGAAGGCGGTAGATGTCGCGGGTGGTCGTCTTCCTGGTCCTGGGGAGATCGGTGCATATGTAGCTGTACTCCAAAAAGAAACGACCGATATGTGACATCGGAGGTGGGATGTGTGCCAAAGACGTCGGTGGTCGTCGCGAAACAGGTGCGAGCTCGGTGGTCAACATTCCAGTAAAACTAGCATTTTGGCTTTTCCATAACCGGAGCATAGTATTGGTGTAAAGTGCCGTAGTCCTGGCTCTCACATTAACCAGATCGAGGCCACCATCCCGCTTCGGTAAGGTGAGAGCTTCATACTGGACTTTGAAGATGTGCCCAGAACAAATGAAATAGCCGAATGCCGCCTGTAACCGGCCGCCATTGTCGCAGTGATGGGGAGAATCTGCGCTATATGGGGTATCCGAGCTGCCAGATGGGTATTGACGAAGGTGACAATCTGGCACATATTCAGCGGGCGTAGTATGTGGTTTTGTATGTTGGCCCGGATGCGTTGCAGCAGCGCCCGAAAATTGATCGCCGAGGTGCGGCGAATGTCTCGCGTGTACACCAATCCGAGACAACGAAGGGTGTCCACCAGTTGAAATGGAACTACGCTGTCCGCGGGAAGGCCGCGGCCGATCTTCATGGCGCATGATTTTGCCACGTTCATAGCGCTCCCTGCCCCTGCACTGTAACGGGTAATCCACTGCATCGCAGCTTGTACGTCAGCCGCTGAACGTACGACGAGGGCCAAGTCGTCCGCGTACGCTCGGCAGCGGAACATATGATCCCGGAATGGAATACCTGTCAAACGTCGCCGTAATCCGCAAATGAGTGGTTCCATCGCAATGGCATAAAGCACCGTCGACAAAGGGCAACCCTGCCGTACTGAACGTTCAATCCGTATAGGTTCTGTAAGTCTGCCGTTGACGAGAAGTCTGGACGTTGCTCCACGAAGGAGCCGCATAATCACTTGCGTGAACGTCGGGGGAATTGCCATTCGGTCCATCACTGCGTTGAGGAATGCATGATTGACGCGGTCAAACGCTTGTTTGAAGTCGATGGAGATTAAAGCGCCTGGCAGTCGCGAGTGTGTTGCCACAGCGATCACATCTCGATACTCACTGAGGGCTGTCTGTATATTATGATCGCCGCCTAAGGATGTTTGTTCGGGGGAAACAATGTCCCATAAGACACGTTTGAGTCGCACTGCTAGAAGGCGTGTGAAAATCTTGAAGTCCGAATTGAGTAACGTGATCGGCCGATAACTGTCGAGTCGTGTTCCTCCTGCGGGTTTCGGGACTGGTACAAGTAAGCCTTCCATGAACATTGGTGGCGGGTTCGCCGCGCCGGACAAAAGTTCCCAGTACATGTCCCTCCATCGTGGCATCATCAAATCTTGGAAGGTTCTGTAAAATTCGAGAGGTAAACCATCCGGGCCGGGAGATCGATTCAGAGACCCCTTGGCCACAGCGCCTTGGACGTCGTCGGTGGTCACTTCAGCAGTCAGGAGGGTTGCAGCTGCTGCGTTAAGAGTACCAAGTGTCTCCTGGGCAACCTCAGCAATGGCCTCTGCACCGGCAGGTACTTCTTGATAGAAAAGTCTATAGTGCGTTGTGAATGCACCCGCAATGGTAGCTTGCGAAGTCAGCCGTCGTCCATCAGGTAAGTCTAAAGTTGTCATTAAAGCCTGTCGGCGTCGACGAACGTTTTGAACAATATGGTGCATAGAAGGTTCTTTACCGTTAATCCTGTCTTGGCTGCGGGCTCGGACAATGGCTCCCTCTAGACGGCATCTGGTCAAGGATAAAATCTTTGCCTTGATGCGTTGAGCTTCTTTGAGGCGATCCGGGGATAGAGGATGATCCATGAGTTCACGTAGAGCGCTATAGTAGAAATCAGTTGTATGGTGATTCCACCTGGCTTTGGCTCTGCCATAGTGTGTCAATGTGCGTCGGATGGCCGGTTTGGCGCACAGCAACCACCACTGCAGTGTGGTCTCATAACGCATAATGCGTTGAACACAAGTGTGCCACGTGTCGGAGACCTGTTGTCGACATTCAGGGTCCTGCAGCAGCGCGACATTGAGTTTCCAAGGTCCTGCACTGCGCCATATAAATTGTCGACGTAGGTTCATGGTACAGATGTAGAGGTCGTGATCCGAAAAGGCAGACGGCCAACGTTCCGCGTCGAGGAGAACTGATTTCAGAGCGTCAGAGATGTATATTCTATCGAGTCGGCTGGCGGAGTGGCTCGTGATGTGTGTATACCCCGGGCGGTCGCCGTGGACCACTCGCCAAGTATCGAGGAGACGAAGGCGGCGGACGAGGAAGCGAAGTTCCGGACATGTGGTGAAATGGGGGTATTGGTCTGTGCGCTCGAGAACACAGTTGAAATCTCCACCTACGATGAGATGATCGTATCGACCGAGGAATAAAGGCGTGATATCTTCTGCGTAGAACTGGGAGCGATCCCTCCGTTTGTCAGTGCCCGATGGGGCGTAGAGATTGATGATTTTGAGTCCTTCAACTGTTATGGCCACCCCTCGCGCTGTTGGGAGGTATGCGACATCGGAAACTGCAATTCCTTCTCGGAGGAGGGTGGCTGCGCCTGTGTGTTCCATAGCTGCAGGGGCGGCGTACGTCTCATATCCATAACACCCAGTCCAAGTCGCTGTCCTCAGTTCTTGTAATAGGGCGATGTCGATGTCCGCTGCTCTTAGCGTGTCACGGAGCAGTTGAAGTTTAGCGTGGGAGCCGATATTATTAGTATTGATAGTAGCTATTCGGTACGCCTGATGGGAGATCCGTGGTGCCGATAGGTGCGTAGCTGGTGAAGATTGTCGTGGTGGATGCTGGAAGTCCATAGAAGTCGCAGGAGTCGCCGTAGAAACTTCCCCCATTTTAGTTTTGGTCTAACGGAGAAACAGATCTCATTTCCGCATCAGAAGGAGGTGGGAAATCCGCGTCATCCGCCCATGAAAGGTGTCCGACAGGTTTGACATCGGCGAGAGGTGGCAGCTCTGGCCGAGTCGGCTCAATGGCGTCGGTGACAACAGGCGTGCTATGTTCCATGTCTTCTGGGCGCAGGGCTTGCGCACGATCTCTGTTGGACGGTTCACCGTCTTGTGGATGACGCGTCTCCGTGGCAGAGGAGAAAGTGTTATCGTGTTCTCCGTCGGAGTGATGTGGCATCTCTTCGTCCTGCGGAGGGGGCTCAATGGTCGAGTCTGATGTCTTGCGGCGTTTTTTTCGTCGTTTGGGCGACTTCTGCTTTCGGCAATGAGTTTCGGTGTCGGAGGAAGGAAGAGATTCACGTCGTTCCGGTACAAAAGCCGCGGGTGATATGATGCGGTCTTCATTCTCCAGAACACTCTCATTGGTATCCTTGTGATCTTCTAGCGTGGGTGTGTCCGGATGTTGGACATGTTCACGGGCGTCATCGCCGGTGTCAAGGTGCTGGGACGCCTCCGGGTGTATCGGACCAGAGAGACGCTCATGAACGGCGCCTTGTGAAGGCTGGACGTGCAGTGTCGCCGCATAGGTGACTGGAAGGGTGGTCGTGGTTCTGTCGGTGTTCGTATCGTCGGGCCTTAGTTGTGTGATGCGGCGTTGCAGGCATTCATTACGGACGTGGCCTTCTTTGCCACAACCGGAACATGTTCGCGGTTGTCCGTCGTAAATGACCACCGCACGGGAGCCGCCGATAGAAATGTACGAGGGAACGTGCCGTTTGAGATCGATTCGGACTTGTCTCACACCATTAAGCACCGGATACGTCGTAAACTGTGCCCAAGTCTCGGCTACGTGGCTCTGGACTTTTCCGAACGGGCTTAGCGCCGCGATGACTTCATCTTCATTCACCTCGAAAGGCAGTTCGAATACACGGATCGTCCGAAGGCCAAGTCCTGCATGGTCGACATCCACAGGCCCGACGTTTCCGTCGGAGTGCCGAAATTTTAGTCCGTGTCGCGTCCTTTGAATGATCTCGTTGCAGGCAGCGTCGGAAGTCATCTTAACATAAACGACGCTGCTAATGATCGATAGGTGTATGCCGATGAGTTCGTCACGCGGGATCTTCACGTCTTCGCGTAGGAAGCGTTCGACGGCCAGTGCTTTGGGTCGTGCGTATTCGTTTGAGAAGGTGAACTTAAGAGTGTTCTTCCTGTAAGAGTTGGCCATTACAGCTTGTTCGACTGAGAAGCGCTTTGACGAGGAAGTAAACAAAACACTCCGCGCGCGCAGCGGCGTGGACGGCCGAGCGCGGTGCGCACTGCTGCCCTGCCGAACGCAGACTCACATCATCTGAGCTACCGAAGCACGACTCACGCCTGGCCCTCTCCTGCGAACCTTGCAGAACTAGCACTCCTGAAAGAAAGGATATTGCCGAGACATGGCTTAGCCAGAGCCTGGCAGAAGTAAAGCTGTGAGGGCCAGGCGTGAGTCGTGCTTCGGTACCTCAGATGGTAGAGCACTTGCCCGCGAAAGGCAAAGGTCCCGAGTTCGAGTCTCGGTCGGACACACAGTTTTAATCTGCCAGGAAGTTTCATATCATCGCACACTCCGCTGCAGAGTGAAAATCTCATTCTGGAAACCTCCCACAGGCTGTGGCTAAGCCATGTCTCCGCAATATCCTTTCTTTCAGGAGTGCTAGTTCTGCAAGTTTCGCAGGAGAGCTTCTGTAAAGTTTGGAAGGTAGGAGACGAGATACTGGCAGAAGTAAAGCTGTGAGGGCCGGGCGTGAGTCGTGCTTCGGTAGTTCAGATGGTAGAGCACTTGCTCGCGAAAGGCAAAGGTCCCGAGTTCGAGTCTCGGTTGGGCACACAGTTTTAATCTGCCAGGAAGTTTCAGGCACAGTGGTGTTTCTTATCGGGAAAACTAGGAAGACTCCACATCATACAGGAACTGGAATAAGAACGAGGATTTTGCTACTGCATCGCGATGTGCTTCCAAACTACATACAAATACTAAAGTCCAAAGGAGGTGTTTGTCCCTCAGGGTGCATTCATATCTGTCACCCAAACATTCTATCATCGTTATTCTGTACCATCAAACAGAGAAAAACTATGAACCGCAAAATCTCCGATAACTTCATCCACCAGAGAACTCGATAAGATTTTTGTGGCACCTCACTCTACCGATATATGGAAAAAAAATACCGTCTGCATATCGGCATCGAACATATGTGGCGATGCTATTAAATACACAGGTATTGATCTATTGGAGCAGGTAGCCAGTGTTTGAAGTCCCTTGCACATACCAGTGTAAAATTACATCGCCTGTACCGTAGGAGGATCATATGGCACAAACTATCAATCGCAAGAAAGGTTCCCTGTTTTGTTGCTTGATACATTGTTTTTTTCGGTTGTAGCACGCTTTGTACACCACCATACATTTTGTATTTTTCCTCCACGTCTGTGTCAGATTCTAAACTGACACTAACACGTTTCAATCAATTGGCTTTTGCAGAAAGCTGGACATCATGTTGCTGCTGTTCCCATAACACACACACACACACACACACACACACACACACACACACACACTGGATGATTTAAATAAAAGAGTCAGAACATAAGGAAACTGGAAGAGTTTTGCGACATTGTGGAGCGTTTATAAACAGCTTTCCAAAGGTGATTGACCACCTCTACATTTATTCTCATCTTCCCCAGTGACGGGATATCTGATGTCTCGATGTTCCATTTCGAATTATTCTTGCAGTCATGTACACGATCACTGTTTTGGTGCTAGCCATCCCGGAAGATATCGTCCCTCCACCAAGACTTATTCTCCATCTCAAACAAGTTATCTCAGTCAATCACTACATGGGAATCAACAGCGTATCTTGGACAGATGGGATGGAAAAGACACCATCGATGTACTGTAATAATAAGCATCACAGCTGAAAACGCGATCAATTTTAGCAATTTCACCCTAATTTCAACACCGAACAATGACGTGGCAGCATGCCTTCCACTTTCTGTGGGACTTATTAATGAGCAGCATGTAGCCCCGTTGACAAATTAATTTGCAATGTGAATGTAAAATCCCTCGTTCCACATCATTACAATTTATCATGCAAATTAATTGTGGCAAATGAAACTGACTAACTACGTACTCGTAGCTGCGTAAGCAACCCTTCGTGTATGTGTCAGAACCTCACAACAGAGTACTGAATAACACCTTGAGTTCGAGGTCGCAAAAGGCCAAAGATGTTTACGGCATTAGACGCACCATATATTGTGTACCACTCATCCACAATATCGGCTTTTAATGGCAACAGGCGGGACTGCCGGTTTCGATAGGTGAACCCAGCATGACGCTACAGAGCGTAGTTGAACTGTTTAGTCGACGAGCAACATACACAGTGCTACAGTGCTAGTGGTGTTGATACAAAGCATAGCAACGGAAACGATATACAAAGCAAACATTGCATGTTATCAACGATAACAATTGCTGAGCCTTGCCGAGCTGGCGCCAGTGTTATTTTGTTCATGTATCGTTGAGATCGATTGTCGTTGAGCTAAGCTATCAGCGAGGTTCGCTGAGAAACGAGTGTCAACAGCTGCTGAACGAGCGTGATGCCCGTTATATGTTGTGGTGTGAAGCCTGTTGGGCGTTTAGGCGACATGGGCAGCTTGGAGATACAAGTTCTGTGACTTCTCTGGGAACAAAATTTGAAGTGAAGCGGTGAAGCTGTGAAACCTGCTCCTTCGTATTGTGTACGTGATATGAGTATGTGGCCGTAATTGTGTTTTGTGGACCGACGCACTCAGAGGCGTTTAAATTTTATTGTTGTGGTGAGACATTCGTAGTCGAACTTTAAGATGGTGTGGAAGAGTTCAGTTGGCCTAGTTAAATGGTGGCCGTTATTTGAAAGCTTTCTCAGTAGTTTTACTAGTGCTCCGTATTTCTTGTAATCAAATTATTTTATGTTGGCGTTTTCAAAGCCTGCACTCTATTAATACAGTTGTCCATGTGTAAAATGCTTAACGTCCAAGTTGCGAATTTGTCAGTAGTGTAACGTATTCCTTTACACGCTTACCAATATATCGAGTCAAAAGTTCTGCCGAGTTTTCTATGTTTCAGAGTTAATGGAATGTCTTGGTGATTCGCGCAATCAAAAACCTTTGATTGTGCCAGCGCCTTGGCGGGGAGTGAAATGTCATCCGAGGTCTGGACGTGGCAATGTTTAAAAACCTGGCCACTAGTGGGAGTTGTTCACAATGCCTTCCAAAGTTAAGTGTGTATCTTCCTTCTGCCAAGGCGGGTTAAGCTGGTAGATATGTAAATATAGGTATATATATTGTGTGTAACATGTTCTTATACGAATATTAGTGACTAGCAACTGGCTAAACTTTAAATCGCATAGCATCTGCTGCGTTCCTTGCACAGCTCTTGCTAGTAGTCTTTTATTAACACGTCTGAGCACGTGAACATTCATTTCTATGGATCTGTGTTTCTGTTGTAGTTTTTTTATGTAAGTGGTTCTGTCATGTTATGTAACTGGATCTTAGGTTGGCACTAGTGTTGAAGTGTCATTAAGTCACCCTTTATTGGTAACTGTTTTCATTATATGTATTTTGAGGGAAATCCTATATGGGAGTTTGAATTTATGAAGTTTGTCAGTAATTCTGTTTCCTTAATAAGGGACAATAAAGCAAGGGTTATTAATGCCCGGCAACGTTAAGTTTGTAATTGACCTATTAACAAGTGCTTCTTTAACGGCTTGAAATAGCAAGTTTATAAGGGTATTTTAGTGAATAATGTGGCCATCTTAATGCAATATATGGTTTTAAGGAGTTTGATGAAGTGGCTATGTGAAGTAATTGATAATTGCTATGCTTAAGTTTCTATAAATGCCTGGCACAGTAAGTATTTTATAATTTTCTCTTAAGGGACTGTTTATTTGAGTACTGAGTACGGAGGGTTTCTAACTGTATTTGCGAAGCTTTATCTAGTGGCCCGTCCACAATTTGCAATTGCCAAATTCCTTAAAAGGGGTATTGTCAATAAACTGTCTTAATTATAAATTGCGACTACCAACCATGATTCCATCCCGCTTCCTCTTTTATGGTATCTAAAATATGGTGGGTAAGTGTGGTATGAATAAGGGAACCCATGTCCCAGTTGCATTTTTTCAGAAAGGAACCAAGGAATTTCACAGGATGAGAAAGAAGTCACAGATGAAGTATAAGCGTCTCTGCAGGATGAGTCAGTGGAAAGTGTGCTGTTGTATACGCTCCACAGTGTGGACAATGCACATGAGTAAAATAATGGCAATACGTGTTTAACAAGTGCAAGTGATACTGAAGCAGGTGTCGAGTCAAGCAGTTCATCATCCTTGTCGGAAACGGAGCCAAAAATTCGGTCTGCAGTGAGATGTAGTATACAATCGTCTCCAAGGAGGGTCACTAAACGTAATTACACAGAAGATCATCCGCAGCACAGTAAAAAAAAATAATGAACAGATTTCGAATAAGTCTGTGGAGTGTAATACATACATCCCACAGTAGGTTGATCTCTGCATCTCCCGGACGCTCATTTTCTGTCGCCCTCCTTATGCACTTGATGAGCTATTAGCAGCTAATGTTTTTTGCTGTCATATTTGTTAACACAACACTTTCAAACGACCGTTACTAAAGACAGAACATGCCACCTCGCACTCAAAGGATGCGACCTCGCACTCAAGGGCTCCCTTGTGATGATGATCAAGGGAGATCTAAAGATGTTGTGCATTAAAAATGTGGAGCTGAAACTGAAAAATAAATAAGTAATGTTTTTCATATCAATACAACTTGTGTCCTCTCGCTAAGAATATGTCGGATGTAGTTTTGTGTTTTTCTTCCGTGATTTCTTGGAACTCTTGTATCTCGGGAACATTCCCCTCCTCCTTGTCTTTTTCTGAATGTTATTCTGCCTTTATACCCTTGTCTACTTGTGTTAAATTCTTCTACACCTTCATGCATTTTCCTAAACGTTCTTCTTTTTCAAAATGCTGTAGAGTTTTTCTTGTCGGTCTGGTAGACATCATTCACTGGATGTTCTCACTGAAGATTAATCTTTTTCTCCTAATGTTTTTACTATTGTCGTATTTGCTACGCTATCTGTATTCCAGATGCAGTGTTATAAAAATGAACATGATTCCCTATGTCCCACTAACGCATATTACATCTTCTTCCCAATTCAGATATGTCAAGATTTAGACGAATAACCTAATTTCTTTCATCATCGTTTATCAGGCGTGAGGCAAAGTTGAATAACTATTGGCAATCAGCCAGGAATTATCTGGTCTCTTATCTTTTTGATTTTGTCTGTGTGTGTTATTGTCAGAGACGACGGTTATAGACTTGTCTGTGATTCGTTCATACTTTATTCTGTGTTTACATGAATTTCAACTGTTTTTGTGGTGTGACCCTAAAGCGAAGTTGAGGAACAAGCCTGATTCTTACAAAGACAAGTGAAGCAATCAGCCTAAAAACAACGCTCAGAATTAATTGCCTGTCATACCTACGGTAGTTAACATACCACGCGAAATCCATCCACCTTTGGCAGACATTTATGTCGCACACACTAAGGAACTGTCCGCTGCATAATGCAAGCAAGGCATCTCAAAAACAACACCTGCCCTAGATGGACTGACTACAATGTCACTTTGTTCTGATAAAACATTGCTTTCGATTCAGCCTGTGTAATAATCTTTTTGCAGATTCGTATTATTTATTTTAAGGATTACGACGCTGAGTCATAAATCTAATCGCACACTAACTTCTAGACGAATACTAAAATCTGGGGTACATTAAAATTCCGTATACATTTTTTTTAGAAACAATTATTGTTGGTGCGTATGGAATGACAGAAACTGTGACACCTTCGTAACTTCCATCAAACTGGGTTTCACTGCGATTTCTCGCTTTTCACGATGTGGTGAAATGGCTTTGATACCATCACGCCAGGATGTAAAATTTAACGAAGTACAGCGATGCTGAGACGGGGTTAATGTTGTGCTCGCGAGCGCTCACCGTCGTACGTTGCCGACGCTTCATTAACTTTGTCGCTGCTCGTTGCCAATATTTGCACAAGCAGCCTAACAGGAAGCCTTTGCGTGTATGGCCGCGCTGGCGGGGGCCGGATGTCGGCTGTTATCGCACTCACTGATCCAGACCCCAAAAATTAGCGCAGTTTGCCGCGTTCATTAAAACTTGGTCTCGTCTACCTGTGGTGAACGTATTCCAACTTTTAATGATTCTGCTTTATGTGTGCATATAGAGATGTGCTCACAGACTAATTGCTAAGACGTACGCTACTACATAATTTATTTGCAACGATGTGGGGAACTTGATACGTCTCGGCCGCATTACCCTCCAACCCTTTCGGTGGAATGTAGTTATTCATTCACGGTGATCCCCTATCCTTCCCCGAACTCGCGTAAAAAGTTCTTATTTTTTATCATAATGATCCATACTGTTATTTCACTTGTAGACTTAAACCAAACGTCGGCACCATCGGTCTATTAATAAAATAAAGCGCTTCACGCGTTGCAATTTTATTTACACGAGGTATTTTCACTATAACTATTTACATCTCTTTTTATATATTTTTTTCAGTGTGTTTAATATAATGAAGGAACCCCTAAGATTTCAGAAATAATTCAACATGTAGAAACTAGGTTTGGGGAAATGAAGATTAGGGTTTAATATACGCCCGTCAGTGAGGTCATAAGAGATGATAGGTTTAGGGAAATGAAAGATGAAGAGTGTCTTCCTTTATGGCGGAATATTACCACGACATTAAGCCTCATGTGTAATCGGTCAGAGACATGGTGGTTTCTCTGGCGCAATGCACGTACAGATGACAGGGAAACAATCGCACAGATTGTGCTGAAGTTTCAGACCGTGCGTATCCCGAAAGTTTTTTTATTTGTGGTAAGGTCTTATGGGACCAAACTGCTGAGGTTATCGGTCCCTAAGCTTACACACAACTTAATCCAACTTATACTAACTTCCACTAAGGGCGACACACACACCCACGCCCAAGGGAGAACCCGAACCTCCGACGGGGGGACCAACGCGGACTTTGCAAAGACGCCTAAGACCGCGCGGCTATCCGCGTGGAAGTCCCGAAAGAGTCTCATTAACACGAGGGGGAGTGTAACCGATTTCATACATTGAAAAACGAAGGAAGATTAGTGTTTAACGTCCCATCGACACCGAGGCGGTTAGAGATGGAGCACAAGCTCGGAATGTTTCACGATGGGGAAGGAAATCAGCCATGCCCTTTCGAAGGAGTAATCCTGGCAGTTGCCTTAGATGATTTAGGGAATTCACAGAAGACGTAAAACATCATGGCTGGACACGGATTTAAACTATCGTCCACCCGAATGCGGATCCAGTGTGCTAACCACTGCACTATCTCGTTCGGTTTTACAAAGGGACAAAAAAAAAAAAAACGGTTCAAATGGCTCTAAGCACTATGGGACTTAACATCTGAGCCGGCCGAAGTGGCCGTGCGGTTAAAGGCGCTGCAGTCTGGAACCGCAAGACCGCTACGGTCGCAGGTTCGAATCCTGCCTCGGGCATGGATGTTTGTGATGTCCTTAGGTTAGTTAGGTTTAACTAGTTCTAAGTTCTAGGGGACTAATGACCTCAGAAGTTAAGTCCCATAGTGCTCAGAGCCATTTGAACCATTTGAACTTAACATCTGAGGACATCATGAGGTCATCAGTCCCCTAGACTTAGAACTACTTAAACCTAACTAGCCTAAGGACATCACACACACCCATGCCCAGGCAAGATTTGAATCTGCTACCGTAGCAGCAGCGCGGTTCCGGACTGAACCGCCAAGAACCGCTCGGCCACACCGGCCGGCCAGAATTTGCAGCCGGAACCTTTAACATACATGCCAACGCAATTTTTATTAGAGCATTGGTATGTAGAAGTATAGTTTGAGGAAGGAGGAGGAGATTAACGTTTAACGTTTCGTTGACAATGAGGTCATTAGATACTGACGAGAGTCTCGGATACAAAGTCGAACACGTGACGAGCTGGCGGGCAGGTTGAAAGGAACTATAGCTACGAGAGATCAGAAACGAAGCACGTATGAGTCCAATATTGAGGGCTACATACATCAGAAACCGGGACACTGCTGTTACGACGGTGTGTACTGTCTTCTCTCCTTCCCATTATAGTACTGCAAATATGACGAGTCTGAGAACGGTGACGCTACGATCATTTCCTTCTAGTCGACTGCTTATCTCTTACTGAAGCGTGCAGTAGTGTAATACCAGCCGTAACGTGGTATGGGTGCTGAGTGCACGATCTTTCTGTTGTTGTGTAGCACTGACAGGGCAAAAACGACCGACTCTCGCGATCAGATGGCCTCTAGAGAAATTGTGATTTGTGAGACTGTAGGGGGTATAAAACGCAAATGAAGTGATGGTGTGTACATACCTGCATATGTACTCCAGAAGATAGAGATTTACGTCCAGAAAAAGTTCGACGGTGTTGTCCACACTGCTGACGGAAAACACACAAAATTCGTACGGTGCAAACAAAATTGTTGTATTCTTGCTTATTCCACCTTCACCATGAGAAAACTTGCGCCATCAAACGAAAACAGCGCAAAGAACTACATTGTAATGTCACTACAACCAGCTCACTTCTGATTTTGTGGCACTCCTGTGCTGGGAAGCCGGCCGGAGTGGCCGAGCGGTTCTAGGCGCTTCAGTCTGGAACCGAGCGACCGCTACGGCCGTAGGTTCGAATCCTACCTCTGGCATGGTTGTGTTTGATGTCCTTCGGTTAGTTAGGTTTAAGTAGTTCTAAGTTCTAGGGGGCTGATAACCTCAGATGTTAAGTCCCACAGTGCTCAGAGCCATTTGAACCATTTTTTTGTGCAGGGAAATTCTTAGACCATTTAGAATTGTTCATGGCTTTGGTTTCAAAAAGGTAGCCCAGGAACTCATACCTGTAGTAGATTAAATGATGTAAGGTAGTGAGGTATAATATGGGGCGCAAATGCAAACCGTTCACTACCAACCCCCTTTGCAGATGAGCCACGTGAATAATAGGTAGTGAACGAGCCCGAGTACACTTGCAGGCAGTGAAGCTGATTTGGAGCCTATGCTACCTCTTGCGACTACCGTTAAGAATCGAATAATTTTCATTACAGACGCTTTTAAAAAGGGGTTGGTTCTACGAATTGCTGCTATTACACGATAAATGAGACTTTTTCCAAACTTATACATGGATGAATGATGCACGTAAAATTACCTACACTACAATAACTGTATCCATCATTAGTGAAACGTGGAGGTGAAACAGCAATTAGCATTTAATCGGAATTTATCCGCCGTTTAGTGTCCTTGAAAATCTCCAAGGGCTCAATGAAGTCAGCATCTTCAGAAACAGACGAAGGTTCTAATATAGTGGCAGCTCAGACAAACTTCAATAGATGTCCTTGAGGCTGTCACTGTCTTAGAAACTTTTAGCATTGCAAGAAAATACTAAGTCGTGTTGGATGGACAATGAACCGGTGTAAAGTACTAGAGGCACATTGTAAAAGTGTTGGTCTGTTAAGGAGATACTCAGAACCATTCACAGTAAGAGTCGAGGCCCAATGGAACACATTGTTAGACATATTGGTTTCTGTACGTGATACTGTTAAGTAGGCTACAGAATACAGACAAGCACGTGCTAAATGAGATTGTTATGTTCCTTAAGCCATTCAGAGAAGTTAATAATGATCTAGAGCGAGACAGCTATCCAAATCTCCATTGGTACTTGTCTGTCGATGCACAATTGAGCCCTAATGATTTAGATAGTGACGTCACGTCAGTACTTCATTAAAGTGCAGAACTCACGTGGACGAAAGAAATGATAAGACTAAACTGCACATGTGCCACAAACTCGAAACATTTTTACGTCCCCCAAAACGTGATCTCTTGATACTGGGTGCTGAAGACAGAGATAATGTTTTAAAAAGCTTGGTGCTCTGTTTGTAAACATTTCAGGTAAGGAAACAACTAGATATGCTTATTATCCTATGCTCTTGAAACGTGATCACAAGTGAATGATGCTACAAATTACGACCTCTGTTCCTTCCAGTCGCTCGTGGTTCATACGAAAGTACGTCAGGTCCATCAAAACGGCTGTATCCATTGAAATACCAAAGCTATGCAAGAACTCTGGACACTGTGGATAAACACTGCGAAGTTACGTTGTACCTCTCGGTTGCTGTTACCGGGAGAGATGCAGAAGTGGAAACTGATTTTCTTGGATTGTGGAAAGAACATGAAAAGACGGTGCCTTCTATGGCACGAGTGCCTACGAGCATACTTGTATCCCAGGCTCAAGTGGATCTACTGAGAGGAACGTCAGTGCTGTAGATTTAGTTGTAACCGAATGTCGCATTTATCGGGAACCTAATGTTATGGATTACATTTTATTGGTTCACAGTAACAATTATTTGTTAAATACTTGTGACTTGGTTTAATTTGATGTGTATAATATTTAGATATTAAAGTAATATTATAACATAATGTTATGTAATTTTAATAAGTGCTTCCAATGGTCTTCTAAATTGCCTATTACGTGGAACATCGTCCCCCAGCAATTTCTTGAAGTTCCGATATCAAACGACACAGCGTTGTCGCATTACTAGTACGCGTTTCTAAATAACGCTTGGGTGGTTTTCAACCCAAGGAACTACGAACAGGCATTTTAATGTACTGAATGTGGTTACACAAAGTAGAATTCCGTGTACTACAATAATGGAACGATATTACTAATAAGGCAAGTGCCTCAACCCTGAAGTCACAATCCTAGATAGCAGAATTAACCGTGGGGTTGAAAATTATGCACATGACTAGAACCGCATACGTGGGCGCCATGTTCAAAGCTATGCCAACGACCTGAATTGCGTTCATAAAACAAAAATTCAGTATATAGCCCTAGTGGCACCGTCATATCCATATTCATAATTATCTGAATGAATTGAATTGGGTAAAATGGTGACATGCTCAAAGTATCATAACCATGCGAAATATTTATAAGAAATGCATGAAGGTATTCACAGTACTGATGTAACTTACGTTAGTTCCACATCTGAAATGTTTGTTCCGTTTATGAAAATACACGTGACACTAACGCTCTAACTTACAGGTTAAGCTGAATTTGGCAATCAGTAAACTTCGATCTCTATATCCCATATGGTACAAGGCACTGTGAAGCCCAAAATTAAACATTTTCACATCTTACTTTTTGTATCATTGTTCTACAAGCGTAAAAAATACATGTTAGCTAAAATAATATGCTAAGCATGCAAGGCAATGACAGCTGACCGGTCCAATCAGATAGGCAGTCTCTATTGTTATTCTATAAATGTACAGAACACCTGTTGGCTAAATTGACATACTAAGCAGGCAAGGCAGTGGTTGTTGACAGTTACAACAGACAAATAGTTAGTCTGTATTATTGTTATATAATTACCGGTACTGCAAAAGCGTAATTATTGTGAAACCTACTGGTTAACTTGGAACTTGACTGTGGACTCTCATATTTCCATTTCTAAATTGTCTGTTTTATTGTTCTGTAAGAGTGGAAACCATTTCATGCTAAAATAACATGATAAGTATGGTAATGCAGTAATAGTTGATCGTTTCTCTTAGTCCTAAATGGTACACCTGACCAAACACTACTTTAGTGAGGAGAAATTAATTCACCATGTTCTACAATATAAAAATATTATTCACGTTTCTGACTGAGTGCTATGGTTTTTATCAGTAATATTTTCTTACTTATGTTCCACTGGTGTACAAAAGCATACTTTCAAGGATTGGCTGCAACATCCACTGGTCGGGAATATGGCGTCAAAGCTTTCTGAATACCTTACAAACTGTTTATTCATAATCAATGACTAAATATACCACTGGTTATAAAATGTTTATCTTCCGATGTTACATTTTCTGACGCTTTAGCTAGCAAAAAGTTCTGAAACAGAAGTGGCTTGGATAATTATATAATATGGTGTATCATTTAATCTACAATGTACAAGTATAACATTGAAAAGTACCAAATACGGTATGTTAACTTTATAATAATTTGGATAAACTTGGCGATTGCTCTGTTTCATCACGTCAAAGACAATGATGGAGAAAGTCCACATAGACAAAGTACATGACATTTCTTCTATACCAATCAAATCACACGTTGCAGTGCTGATGTAACTTACAGGTTAAAGTGCACTTTACAATGACAGTACTTGGAACTTAATACCACAATTTAAAAATATTAAAAATCTGTCTGCGTTATTTATCAAAAGTCTTGTGGATCACTTAGTGATACCACTGATCTGACGTACAGTTTAAAGGGCACTTGCCAACGATAATAGTTGGACTTTTATGCTACACTGTAAGTAACAGGCCCGAACTACTGTAACAAAATTTCCGCATAAGTCTTCATGCACATGACATGGGACAGGTCGTACCACTGTAACAACTAGCCTCCTAACAAAATTGTAATACATTGCTCCATTAATCGCCATGCAAATGACACAGACCAGATTTTTACGCAACATGCGACGAGGAGGAAAGATGAAAGGGTGAGAGGAAACTGCATGTATGTGACATCAGGGGGACTGTGCTTATATAGGTACATATGCTTAGTCCACAAGATCTCAGTCAAGTCAGGACTTGTTAATGTGTACAAACTTGCATGTATCTAATTTCCCATATGATAGAGATCCTGGCCGCAAATTTATTAGTTCGCTACCACAAGAGGGCAGCTGTGTACTAGTGGACAGTCAAGAACAATTACAAAATTTGTAATGTAGTGATAAAACACCATGTAACTAAAATATAAAAATTTTAAACTTTTTAACGTAATACTGCGTCTAGTCTGCTGTTGATATTTTAGAGACTGATTCTAACTCGTCACTGAACATTGTACCACTGTTGTGCTATCCATGAATGCTAGGAACTAAATGCTTTATTTATGTACAGAGATTATCAATTATAATACAATGCATTGTAAATTATCTTCCTCTCATTCAAAGTGGACTCGATTGATCGGTTCTTACGGGAATTGTATGATATTGTTGTAAGCATCCATGTAAGCTGGAAAAGAACAATGTCGTTTCTTTTTGTGTGGTTTTTTGATGACCTTTATGCTCTTAGCGGCTGCGGGGGGAACTGAACTGGAGACAGACTTAGATTGGCTTGTACACATTGAAGTTGTACAGTCGATGTTCCAAAGCGTATAGTTAAGAATGGATGACCGTTCCACAAAACCCTAATAAAAATGTGAAGTCACAAGATAATATTTTTCACGGATGTAAAACTTTCCAGACACAAATTGTGACGATGTAATTGCACCACTCGTAAATCAAGAAAAATGTCTATGAATGGCATCATGGTGAACCATAGTTATCTACTTTAAAAGGAGTATATAAAAATTGTGTGACACAGTCATCACCACAAATTACGACTGCCCATCTGCTACAATGCAAGAAATTTTGTACACTCATATCTAGAAGAATAGAGAGAGAATAGTAAACACATGTTAGTAATGAATTCTGAAACAATATAGCTTATCAGTTCATAGTAGTTCTCTGTTTTAATATTACCTACGGACCATTTCTATCCAGTTTTCTGTGTCGTTTTAAAAAGACTTGGTTTATTGGGAACTGCAGTTTATATAAATTTTATAATCTGAAACGTCAATGTTAATATGTTGTCTAATTAACAAAGTATATATTTTTGGATCGACGGAAACAATAAAGTCTATTGCGAATGGTCTACATTCACTGCAACGATTAAATTCGTTTTCCTATAATTTTAATGTCAATTGTAAATGAATTTTAATAATTATTTCAGATCAATTTTTCGAACAAGATAGCTACAAAGCTATGTAGTATATGTCTTGCTGTCACCCATCTGGATTTCAAGTAACTTTAAAATAATAAATGAAAATCTTTCATTAAAATATTTTAGTCCATTGCAAAAGTAATATTCAGAATTTTTCCCATCAGCACTGGCTACCATGATGTTGTATATGTGGTATTTGTTTCACGTGGAAATACTAATGGTAAGTTTGCTGCTGAAGTCAATCTCATGCTGAATAACAGCTTTTTTTGTTCAGTGACTGTTAATCAGTTACAAAAACTATAACACAGATAGGCAGCACAGCGAAGCGTATTGCAAATGAATTTTGCGTACGAAGAACCTAACCCTATTTCCACCCAGTGCTTTGGATAATTCGGAATTACTGAACATGACATTTTTCGACCCTAATAACAAGAAGAACTTTGTTCTATACAAAAATAAAGTAATATTTGGTGCGAATTTGTCATCATGCGAATATCAGTAATTTATGGAAGATATTCTATGAATAATTACTGTGAAAACAGTTTATGAAGTTGTAATACTTGAAAGAAAGATAATCAAAATCAGAAATAGCGAGAAAATTATGGAAAAAATGTCCAGATTATTCTGAAAGATATGTCGGTAGTAGCCACAAAATGTTCTATGAATTTTTAGAAAACGAGGGTCGTTGGACTCATTGATCTTGCCAGAATTAGAAAAATCAGAGACGCCAAATGTTAGGAGATGTGCCGAAAAATTTTGTAGGACTAACAGTGCCACCCAAATCTCATCCTAAATTGTCTCCTTTACATAAAAGAAACAGAAAATTGCAAATATTCTGTACAGAACCCTGTCGAATAGTCAACATACTACACAAATCTTTTGGATTTTCCTAAATCTGGTAAAAGTAAAAGACTTTACTGTCACCAGGATGTGAAAAGATATGTATCTATGTAACGGTAATGGTCTTCTTCTGTGAACCGAGAATGCTTTGGATGTAAAAACTTTTTTACAGTTGGAATGTGTGGAAACTGAGGTAAACAAGGAAAAAACCCTACGTTTTTATCGTGCGAAATTTAGATTAATTAAATATGTGTAAGGAAAGTTCAAAGTATAGAACATTACTTAAGACAATCCTGCTGTAATACGTGCAGATTTTGTTGACTGTAGTGCGTGCTGCTTTTATTTACAGAAGAAGTAATCGTGGGCCAAGGGATCCTGTGAATTATTACATGAAACGCTCTAATTGTAAAGATTTATTGTAGGTACAACGTACTTATATGTGGAATTAATAGAAAATTGAGGTGGGAGCATTTAAATGTCAGGCTGGAAAGTATATTTATGAAAAAACTCATGTTTTCTTCAGGCAAAGTCTAATAAGTACCTCTTACTTTTTGACTTAGTTACTATTTATTCAATAGTTGTGTGTTAGTATGTATATATATTACTCTTTAAGTTCTATTATGCAGAAGAGTGGTCCCTTAACCATGGCCTTGTACTGACTGAAAGTGGTATGAACTCATGAGTAGCACCAACAGTGAAATTTAAATATTTGTTATGGAATCGGTGACTTAAGGTGTGTTTGTACTACACTGCTCAACAAAAGTTTGGAATACTATTGCAAAATGTATTCTACGACACCCCAGGTCTTAGTGACCTATGCACTTCATGCATTATCCAGTTAGAGCCCATATACTGTATGGTGTTTACTACTGGCATGGTTTGTGGCCGTTTCCCAGCCTTGTAAATATACCACTACCGCAGCGGCACACAGCGAGCACTCCAGTGTCAACAACAGCTACATTCAGCATGTGTTCAGCACTACTGTAACATGCCACATACAGGCATACAACACTTTGATAGAGTCAGGATAGTGGCTTTATTTTCAGAAGGTCACACACAGCAAGATGTTACCGATCGGTTGCACGTCGTTCAGAGTGGTGCGTCTAAGGCGTGAAGAAAGTACAAAGTTGCAAACTGTGAACGATATACCTCACAGTGTTCGTCCTCGTACGACAGCACCAATGCAGGTTCGTTTTCCCCAACTGTTAGCTGGCACGCACCAAAATCAACTGCTAGAAATATTGGAAATGACTTCTCCGGAGCAACAGGTCTTTGTATCTCAGAAAAAACAGAGAGTAGAAGATTGCATCATGGTGGTTTTCATGTCAGAAGACCAATGAGAAGTTTTTCACTGAACCGATGGAAAAGACGCAATCGAAGGATCTGGGCTCATGTACATCAGTACTGGACCATTGCAGTACGGAGTAATGTCATCTTTGATGACGAAACAAGGATTGGTTTGTGACTGAACACTAGAGGTGTGAAGGTTTGGTGAAGTGCTGGACGACACCAGGAGTACGTTCAGGAAGTCTATCCGTTTGCAGGTGCAAGAATTATGTTATATGCGGTAGTAATGATGAGGCGGTAGACCCCACAAATTCCCCCCTACGGCAGTTTGACTGGCCCACGTCACCTCAGAGGGGTCCCAAGAACCATTGTAAGGCCCTACAGATGTGAAGTCGGTGACAACTTCATCCTAGTCAATGACAAGGCAAGCTCTCGGTATCTTCAAAGATGGTTCAGATGGTTCAAATGGCTCTGCGCACTGTGGGACTTAGCATCTGAGGTCATCAGTCCCATAGACTTGGAACTACTTAAACCTAACTAACCTAAGGACGTCACACACATCCATGCCCGAGGTAGGATTCGAACCTGCGACCGTAGCAGCAGCGCGGTTCCGGACTGAAGCGTCTAGAACCGCTCGGCCACAACGACCGGCTCTTCAAAGATGAAACAAAAACTGAATGCAGTGGCCAGCATAGTCCTCAGGCATGAAATCAACTGAGCACGTGTGGGAATTGTTGGAGGTGGGTATTGCACAGCGTCCGAATCCACTTGACAGCTTACAGGACCTCACTGAAGCGGCCATTGAGGAGTGGGACCTCGTACCCTAAGATAACCTTGATGGTCTCATCCAGAGCGTTCCTCACAGAGTGGAAGAACCCATCCGTGTTTGGGGAAGACATACTCATTACTAATGACTGATAAGCATCAATACGCGATAAAGTTATTCACTGTTTCCGTTTTCATAATGTACATTTATGAGAGAGCCTGCTTTGTTTTGTAATGATATTTTATAACTAACGAAATTCTTTCTTGTTTTCGGCAGGACTTATTTTTATTTTGTTAGTAAGGTATTGCACAAACCTCAGAGCGTGTGTTCTACCAACCTATATCAGAAAAATAAAAGCCTTGAGCCTAGAGTACGCACTGATTCATTAACTTTAAGTAGATAGGTATTTATAAATAATGAGTGATAGACGAATATTTCATTATGAAATTGTACATATGCTACGATGTAACATTCCTCAATTGGAGCTATTCTCTATTTTCGGTATTGATTTATGTATATTTTCGAACGTCTCCTTGTCTTTAGTCTGCTGCAAGCAGATGCTTCTACTTCGTGGCATATGGAGTGCCTGTTGCCCAAACGATTAAAACTGATGAATCCGCGTAGTAGGACATTCAAAAACCAGTCGACCTACCCTGATCTGAACATTTGTTCATTAACTTTTAAATTTAAATACAATGAAAACAATTTTTGATTTCATGACTAATAGAGAGATCCACAGGGACGAGTTGCAACTTCAATTTTGTAATGTAAGGGACAAAGCTGTAAATTATAACTTATTGAGTTAAGTTACAGCGGAGTTATAACGTGTTGAAAGAAAGGGACCATTAACTTTGTGTGACTGAGGTGGAGGACGTGCGACAGGCATAAAGTGTAAACGAAATCTTGTGTTTGGCAAGCGTTACTACGTGTAACCTGAACATGTCACCGACACGGCCGCATGAGCAGGAGATGAACACATCGCTTACTGGACTTGATCCTGTGAGCATCTTGATGACTATCGTTTAAAGTGTGCAAGAAGTATGTCCTTGGAAGGTTCTGCAAGGCATTCCATATAAACACCACTACACAAGGACATTATCCACTTCATGCCAGTACCGACGAACCATTCGTCGCACCTGCGCGGCTCGAACCTTACGACAATCCCATTTGTGCAGTGCAGACTTGATTGTTGAGATAGGTTTTCGTCTCCGTGGTTGACGTTATGAAAATTCAAATTGCGTAAATAAAATGAGCAGCAAATACAAACTTAATACAGACACGACCTGTGCCTAATGTACATTTTCGTAACATGTTGTATTATCAAGGCACTTCTTGTGCTGTGTAATTAAAAGAAACTCGCGTCCCTGAATAAAACTGAGTGGGTCCCCTGGTATATTGTAAAATCTCTTAAAATCGCTTAGGACTTGTATATTCATGTTATTTTAGAAATGTAAGTCTTGTACCCTTCGTATTTTAAAGAGTTTATTTCAGCACAGCCATTCTGAGTTGTGCAGAATCACCACTCATTCTGTCGTACAATTGTTTCATGACCCCGGCTTATCTGAAAGATTTGATGACCACTTTAATGACGTCTTGGTCTAGTCGTGACATACAGGATCAATACAGAGAAGAAACTCATCTCTTAGATCCCATCCCCCTGAGTGGAACTGTCCGTCAACCTTTGTCGTCTCGTATTATCTTACATCCCTGAGCATGTGTTCTAGATTTTCACTGATCACTTATAAAACAACTGTGTGAATTAATTTAATAAACTTGAATATTGAAACTAAAAAGAAATGAAAAACTATTAATTTTTTTAAAAAAAAGAAGAAAACGTTTTCGCCTATGCATGAATAATTTCTACCTACGTAAATGAAATCAGTATATATGTTGGTATGTGTATATGGTAAAATGTACTACGTGTTATATAAGTTCACGAACAAAAGAAATTAATAGACATGATGTAGTTACTTTTTGAACGGCGTTGTCAAAATCATGGTGAGAAATAGTGCCACACCATGCAAGGGGTTACGTAACCCCACAATTTATTATTATCATCACAGTTTTCCGATCTCAGAGACATGTCCTGTGAATTATTTTCTCTCCTAATTTGATTATAGGACAAATGCTACTGTCTCATTACTGTCTTCGCTCTTTTTCGCCGTAATCGCCTTAGTAAACGGGTGTAATAGAAAATGGTTTCTTAAGATGTTATTTTAAATAAGCTGAATTTCACTTTATTCATTTGTATCAATTAATTTACTCCTTGTCCTGTTCTGATAATTTTAATGTTTTTCAGCAAATATTCGTTGCTGGTCGTCTGAACAGGATGATGCTATGAATAGGCCGCCATTTTCGCAGTCTTAAGTGCTCACAGTACGTTGCAGAAAACGAACTTATCTCCATCCAGTTACATGATAACTAAATCCAAAGCCCATTTAAGAGCGTCATTTTATTGCCTAGTTCATTCTGACGCACAAAACTGATTAATCATCTTTCCACGGTCAGGTTTCATCGTGTTAAGGACAGACCTACAACATAGGCTTTGCCGATTTTCCTCGTTCATCCCATCATTATAATTGCCCTTTCTCACTTCTGCCTTTTGTATTCACTAAGACCAGTATTACCAACTCACTAAACGGAAAGATCGATTACACAAATTGTCAGCGTCATTTTTGGGGAAGCTGTTTCCAGCGTGCTTCAGGAATGTAGTGGTCTAATTAGATTTTTGTGGACTTTACAGGTCTAACATTGACTGTTTCTTTTGATAATTTCCGCTTATTGCTTTGTGACCTAGGTGGCTTTCCCCACATACTACGTTCGGTAACAACCGCATCGTTAGCTTCTTCTGTTTTCTATTGAATGATGTTGATTTAAGGAGTATGTTGTAACAGCACATAGTTTGATCAGTCTCTCTCCATTTGTGTTACTACGCATACGTAGAGAATGTATTCCAAATACCTTCGTGCATTTTTTTCTCTGTTCCAATTTGTACGTTGAAATCACACAACACTGTTATTATGCTTTGACAGTAGTTTACTTACGTAGTTATCTGTTTTCTCCAATTATTCGTATACATTATTTTTGGTTTTCTCCTGGTTTCTATCGTTGGTTGGAGCATGAACGTTAAAAGTGTTACGCATTTTATTTATAGATTTGAATGTTAGAGAGGATGTGCTTCAGTTTGGTCGAAGTCCACTGCTGAGTTTCAGTTAGAAATGATAAAACCACTGTGGAAAATGAATGCATACTGCAGTGGAATTTACTCTAATAGATACCGTACCCGTTTGGTTGAAAAAACTCGTAATTCACATGATGTTCTTTTGCCTAAGAAACCAGTTATTGCTTTTGATTTTCCAAGTTTAATGAGAGACTGAACGTTTAATGTTACTATGAATATATATCAGTAATTAGTCAACACATGTATCTCTCTAGTGAAAAATACCGCTTCCTCACCGACCTTCCACCCTGCAGCTCAACTTCAATAACTTAGTGTTCTGTATTGTATATCCGTGCACATTGTGACACTACAAACGGCTGAGAAAAGAAAAAAAGTAATTTCTTAGCTAGTTTATTTCAATTCACAAACCCGCAGACGTCTACTCAAAAATCTGAAGACGATGATAAAACGTACTTATGTTTTCAGTCAGAACAGAAAGAGCGAGAGTAGAAATGCATTCAGAAACCAGAAAGAAGGAACAGGTTCTCTGCGGCAATTCCTCTTCTTGCTGACCAGGAAATCCCGTGTTCTTCCGCGGCATTAATTGTAATACCCTACATTTATTTTACCAAGTCTTATAATAACAAGTTAAAGTCGGATTTCAAAAATACGGTTCTGAATGATTTAAGAGAAGATTTCGTGTAATTTTTTTTTAGGAATGGAAATGAAGGAAAGTTCTTGCATATTCAAACGGAATATGCAGTCTTGACAAGAGAGGGGAGATAAGTAGCTCGTGAATTACCTGAAAACTGCTATCTTGTATAAACGGTGAATTTTTTTCCGATACACGTCATTTCATCATAGACACGTCTTAACGTTGAGTCCCGGCCCATTTGATGCGCACGTAAAAAGCTCAGTTCAGTCGTGCGGGAAGAAAGCAGAGTGAGTACTGCCTACGAAGCATCGCGCTGAGCGTTTTATACCGTATAGTTTCCACCATAGTCATCAGCAACGGAAATTCGATGTAGCTTCGTGTAATCCGAACGATTAGTCTTTACTGTGCAGTTGTGAGTGCGCTGTGGTTAGTTGACAATGAAATGGCGGGATCGTTACTTGAATGGGGACTGCCGGTATAATTACATCGGGTAGTTCGAGAAGAGTGGAGTTAGTTGACGGGAACTCGCGCAGATGGAAACGGAGCAGTTGCTATCATTCTCCTCAGCAGAGAAAGCATACTAATATACAGTGAGGAAAGAGTTGTAGTGAAACGACGGGAAACAGTGAAAAACATATCATTCTGACAGCACACATACATACACGCCACCCGCAGCTCGTGGTCGTGCGGTAGCGTTCTCGCTTCCCACGCCCGGGTTCCCGGGTTCGATTCCCGGCGGGGTCAGGGATTTTCTCTGCCTCGTGATGGCTGGGTGTTGTGTGATGTCCTTAGGTTAGTTAGGTTTAAGTAGTTCTAAGTTTTAAGGGACTGATGACCATAGTTGTTAAGTCCCATAGTGCTTAGAGCCATTTGAACCAGAAATATATATTGATGTTTAAAAACAAGGATATTAAAAATACTAAACAGATTTACACTGAAAATATTTATGATAATGTCGCTTAGTTGCTGTGTAAGTTACTAGGTTCAGGGTTGTAGTTATGTTTCTTTTTTAACATACACGCCCCCCTCCCCACCCTCTCTCTCTCTGTCTCTCTCTCCCTCACACACACACACACACACACAGACACACACACACACAACAGATTACATTTGTCGTTCTAGCAATAACAGCGTTCGAATTCAGTCTTTACCGATTTCGTCGTCGACGCGACTTTACACTTTAATCTCCCTACTTTATGGTATGTGGAATAGCTTCTACAAAAGAGCTGCAGCATTGCCCATCCCAATCAATACTGGCTTGTGAATCATCACCAATTACCGTTCCTTAACTTGTTTTTTAGTAGCCAAGTGGTATGGCCAATCTCATTGTATGCACCACAATTTTTAAAATTTACAATTCCTCTTACTTCGAATGAAAACTCGGAAATAGGACAACAACATGGTCAAGAAGAGATATTACGCATCTGATTGCTGAAAAGAAGAAACTTCAGTTATAAGAGACAAGGAAATCCAAAAACAGGTGGAAGAAAAGTTAGTTTTGGCAAAATTTAGTCTGAGGGGGAACTCATTCGCGAGCAAATGATGACATTGTTCATGCTGCGGTTGTTAAAGTACACCGTGTTAAGCTTTAATCTGACGCCAAGTAATGTAAGTTATAGGAGAAAAAAGTGTTGATATCCACATAGATTTGTTCTGTAAAGTTTTGTAGTGACGTCTTGCGAAACGCTGAGGACTCTTAGTAGAGGCCGCAGATTCTGCCAAGGCTGGCATCCCAACTCGGTCATGGATCGCCCGTGGGTACGTCTGCTGTCTCTGCCTCCATCCTTTCGGCTCCAATACATTTGCGAACAACAGTATTTCAGTGACCGTTATGGTGTTCATGAATCCTCACTCTATGGGTAACGTCACTAACAATCTACATATAAAAAACTTTATGGGAGGCGTTAGGACTAAAGCGAGTTGAGACTTGCTGTGCCATATGGGCTAGAGAGTAGTGAGAATGGTATCAACAGGACAGAACTATCCACTAGGTAATCGCCTCCATGTGCACAAATAGTGCCGGCCGAAGTGGCCGTGCGGTTAAAGGCGCTGCAGTCTGGAACCGCAAGACCGCTACGGTCGCAGGTTCGAATCCTGCCTCGGGTATGGATGTTTGTGATGTCCTTAGGTTAGTTAGGTTTAACTAGTTCTAAGTTCTAGGGGACTAATGACCTCAGCAGTTGAGTCCCATAGTGCTCAGAGCCATTTGAACCATTTTTTTGCACAAATAGTGTTATAGTTCTTTTCGAGTTAAGTTTCTGGAAGAGTAACAGATGAACTATACAAATAACGGTAATACTTCAGAAGACATGTTGAGCTATACAGACCCTTTTGCTACCTGCAACTATAAAGCATTTCTAGGTGGAGAAGCCTGGATCTTCTCTCCCAGCCGGCCGAAGTGGCCGTGCTGTTAAAGGCGCTGCAGTCTGCAACCGCAAGACCGCTACGGTCGCAGGTTCGAATCCTGCCTCGGGCATGGATGTTTGTGATGTCCTTAGGTTAGTTAGGTTTAACTAGTTCTAAGTTCTAGGGGACTAATGACCTCAGAAGTTGAGTCCCATAGTACTCAGAGCCATTTGAACCATTTTTTCTCTCCCATGTGCCACACAAGCTCGTGAGAAACTCGATTGGAGACAGCTGCTGCGTTGACAAGTCACCGCCCCTGTCATCACAGTGAATAGTACGGCGAGATCAGTGAATTTCGTCACACTTCTACCGAGGCGTAGCTCCAATATCTAAAGGAACAAACATATGAAAGTAGAAGATATCATGAACGATACGCAGTGGGCGAGGGGGAGGGAGAAGGAAAACAAGAGAAACCGGGAAGGATTCTGAAAGAGACAAGGACGAGAAAAGCTGGAAGAATGTTGATAGTGGGACATCACTACTGATTCTTTGTTGTACGATAGCAACGTAAGTAAGAAAATGGAAGGATTCAGTCTTCTAGTCAGTGTAGCGTTGTTTTGCTTCCGATTTGCTTCTGTGGAAGGATACGTGTGAGTGACAATCCATTCTTACTTTATCTGCGCAAGAACTGAGTAAGAATGTCAATTAATACAAGTTCCAGTTCAGCGAAGATTCTTCATAGCGATAGTAATAAACGGAAAAACATCACTTTGTTTCATCTTAGAGACAATGGTAAGTAAGAAAGGGTGTCAGTTGAGATTTCCCAAGGGTTAGGTTAAACCACCTAATTGGAATGGTTTTTCTTCCTTCGTTTACAGTCGCACCTTCCCTTCTTGGAGCATGCGAATTGTGTTTTACCTATGACTCCTCTTGGTGGCTCTAATGGGTGAGCATATAGTGCAGTGTTGTTTTGTATTGTTTATCATGAACAGAGATGAAAATGATTAAATCGGGTACCGGCTCATGGCCTGCTCCAAATGAAGAGTACCAAGGGGACCTCCGACCTTGACATTCAGTTCACAATCTCTAGCATCGCACGCTCTTCCCCAGCGTGACACTGCTAGAGGGCTGAAATTTAATGCATTGCATTTACAGGACGTCTGACGATTAGAATCTGTAAGCCACCACCTCTCCTCGACTTTCCAGCCAGTTACTGACAGTGATAATATTATTTTTTTACCATTCGGATTCATTCCGCCGAACTCAGGGTCGAGCATCACTTCACAGGCTTGGGTTAGTAATCTTGATTATGAAGGTAAAAATGAAAGTGCTCCCTAGCAGTAGTAGTTAAGGGGATACGGAATCGGATTTTGGGTTAAAGAATCGAATTTTTTTTTATTGGCGTATTATATTCTGCCATGTTTCCTCTTTAAAATGACGTATCATACATAGCTCTACTACAATTATAACTATTTTATTTTTATATATTTGTGAGATCGGGTATTGCGCTTTAGTTATACACGTCTCTCGTGGCTGACCATGAACTTTTTGGCAGTACCTTTAAAGTGACATGAATTCAAATATCCCGGTTTCCAGCGACTATTTATACACTAGTTGCCCGAAAATGTTTCTCTCTGGTTTCCTCAAGTTACTCTTTGACTTTGTGGCGGGACTGTTTTGTAAACAGTGTGATATAAGAAAGTAGTTGTTGTTGAGTTATTTCGTATTTAGTGCTTCATTTTTCGCAGTGAAAATGCCTAGAGCTAAAGCAAAAGTATTTAAAAAGCGTGTGAACTGGCAAAAGAAAAGAAATAATGATTCATTAGCAAAGCAAAGCAGTTCATCATCATCACTGTTGGAAAATGTGAATCCACTTATTACTGATTTGCCGAACGAACTTACACCAAATGAAAACAGTGCTTCTCATAAAAAACTAAGAGATTTGGAAGAGAAATATAATTTACTTGATAGAGGGAATGAAGTTTTTGAACTCATTGATACGAATATATTGTGTGAAGCTCTTGAAAACAGTTTGTGCTGCAAAAAATGTCATGGAAACGTTTCTCTGAAAGTAGAATCCCATGTTGGCCTGGCTGCCCAGTTTAATTTAATATGCAGTGTTTGTACGAGGGCTATTCCGAAAGTAAGGTCCGATCGGTCACGAAATGGAAACGACTATGAAAATCCGATAAAGCTTTGCACAGATGTGTTGGGTAGTGTCTCTAGTATAACCCCAGTTAGCATCACGTCGCTCTTCTCATTTCTGAGCTCGCAGTGAGTGCGTAAAGATGTCTAGAAAATAGTGTCTGCCGCCAAGTACGGGGGCCTGGTGAGAAATTTCCCCTGAAGCTATGCAGCTAACATTACATAACTGTCGTGCTGTTTCGTCTTCAAGACAATTCTCAGCCGCATTCTGCAGGGGCAATGAAGATGCTCCTGCATCGTTTTCAAATGGAAATGTGAGAGTACCCACAATACAGCCCGTAATTGTCTCCCTCTGAGTTTCAGCTCTGGTCACATGAACCGCTGGTTATGAAGACAACATTTCGGCACAAGACAACGAGCCGTAGGCCAGCGTAGAGAATTGGCGGAGAGCACTGGCGGCTGCCTTCTATAGCGAGGGTATGGGAAAGTTGGTACAACGCTACGATACACGTCTAAGTCGGGTCGGCGACTATGGAGATAAGTAGCTGCAAGGTGTATCTAACTGTTGCAAATAAAACATTTTTGATTTTTACCGTGGTTTCCATTTCGCGACCTATCGGACCTTACTTTCGGAATAGCCCTCGTAAATACAGCTGTAAGTTTCCAAGTTCGGTTTCAGTAACTGTAAATAATGGATACAAGAAAACTGAACTTTATAGTGTAAATATTAGGTTAGTTTATGGATTGCGAGCAATTGGTAAGGGCAAAGCAGCTGGTGATATGCTATGTGGTGTTCTAAATCTTCCAAGTGCACCTTCAAAGTTTGAAGCTTACAATTATGTACTAGGATCTGCAGTTGAAGATGTAGCACAGAAGTCAATGCAGGTTGCTGTGGAAGAAGCAGTGGAAGAAAATGACGGCAGTCGTGACCTCACAGTGGCGTTTGATGGCACGTGGCAGAAAAGGGGCCACACCTCCAACAATGGTGTTGTAACAGCAACTAGTGTTGATACTGGCAAGGTTATTGATGTTGCAATAATGTCTAAATACTGTAGGTGCACAGGCAGGCTGAAAAATGAACACAGTGATGACTGTATTGCTAATTATTATGGTAGTAGTGGTGGCATGGAGGTTGCTGGGGTGAAGAAAATTTTTCATCGCTCTTCACAGTGGTATAATGTTCGCTATGTCAAATATCTGGGAGATGGTGACTCTAAAGCATTCAAAGAAGTTTTGGAAAGCAAACCATATGGGAACAGTGTAAATATAAGCAAACTTGAATGTATAGGACATGTGCAGAAGAGAATGGGTGCCAGGCTGAGAAGGTTAAAATCAGTTATGAAAGGGAAAAAACTAGATGATGGGAAAACCTTGGATGGCAGAGGAAGATTGACTGATTCCATAATAGACCACATTCAGAACTGCTATGGCCTTGCAATCAGGCAAAATACAGGCAATCTTGAAGAAATGAGGAGAGCTATATGGGCTTTATATTTCCACACCGCATCCACGGATGAGCATCCACAACATGGTTTGTGTCCCAAAGGTGAAAACAGCTGGTGTAAATACAATAGGGGACTAACAACAGGAGAGAAATACATTCACCACCACAGTCTACCATCAGCCATCATGGCAGAAATAAAGCCCATTTTCAGAGATCTGGCTGACAGAAGTCTTCTGATGAAATGTCTTCACGGAAAAACGCAGAACCCCAACGAGTGCTTGAATAGTGTGATATGGCATCGTCTCCCAAAAACAGTGTTTGTCGGAGTTAATACACTACATTTTGGTGTGTATGATGCTGTGGCAACCTTCAATCTTGGAAATATAACTAAATGCCAGGTCCTTCAAAAGTTGGGTATGTGTGTTGGTTCCCGTACGGTACGTGCTATGTTCTTTTTAGATCAGCACAGACTAAGGCATGCTGATAATATAATCAAGACATTAGTGAAAAAAGCAAGACAGGTGCAGAGGGGTGCCAAAAGAAGACTTGAAGATGATTATGAAGACTGTGAAGGGGGTATTAGCTACGGATCAGGAATGTTTTAATCTTCTTTCTCCGTTTCCCGTAAGTTTACTTTTTACTTCATCTAGGAACATTATCTCAGGTACTGGTCAACCTAGAAGTCTGAAATTTTTATGACGTAGTGACATAGGTCCCTATTACATACTGAAACAACGATTTTTTAATTACTTGATTTACAAAAGACTTAGGGGTGATAGTCTAGTAAAAAGCGATGGAAAAAATTTACTTAAAAATAAATGTACAATATCTCTGTAAGAAAATACTTTGACAATAAACTGTTGTTTCAGTATTGTTGTAACATATGAATGCACATACAGTAAAATTTTTACCTCTCTGTCTCCAGTAGTTTGTGAGAAAATGTTCCCTATAGTAGGCATATATTAACATTGCGGGGATAGGTGATTCCGTATCCCCTTAAATTCATCTGTAGATCACTTTTACAAGGATATTTGACATATCTTAGTATTTAGCTTTAAGAACAACAAAATTAATGTATTAATAAAGGTTTCTCGGGTTTCCAGCCGCGTCAAGTGGTTTAAAATCCACGAGCTTTCTGCAGAGTACTCCTCGGCCATTGTCAAGTGATGACTGTCTTGTTTGCTGCTGGCGTCCTTATATAGCCGCACTGCCTGCCGTGACATCACTGGTAACCGCACCGGCACCATATATGGTACTGTTAGCGTCGTGCTTCCGCCGCGCCCGCTTCAACTTTGCGATGGCCGGGTCCCACGCTGTGCTTAGCTGCAGGCCGCCGTCTTTATTGAGCGCGTTGTCACAAATCTTTATCTCGATCTCTTATTTTATTATGCTATCCAAAAAATTGTTAGTCCGTGTGATAATAGATGTCTCGTCGAATGCAATACGATGATCGTTTTCTAATGCATGCTCTGCTACCGCCGATTTCTCCGGGTACCGTAGACGAAAACCTCTCTCGTGTTCAACACAGCGCTGTTCAATGGTATGCACAGTTTGTCCGATATACAACTGTTCACACCCACATGGTATTTTATATACTCCTGGCGTTCTGAGGCCTATGTCGTATTTCACAGGCCTCAAGAGTTGTCGAATATTTTCAGCAGATCTGAAGACCGAAGCGATGCCTCTTTAGGAGCCGGCTTATCTTTCTGTTATTCAGCTACAGAACGGCAAGAACGCAAACTTCTACGAGTCCTCTTCGGAGTCTTTCTGCTTAAGTATTTTCGGAAATGGCGTGGAATGGTTCAAATGGCTCTGAGTACTATGGGACTCAACATCTGTGGTCATCAGTCCCCTAGAACTTAGAACTACTTAAACCTAACTAACCTAAGGACATCACACACATCCATGCCCGAGGCAGGATTCGAACCTGCAACCGTAGTGGTCGCGCGGTTCCAGACTGCAGCGCCTAGAACCGCACGGCCACATCGGCCGGCATGGCCGAGGAGTACTCGGCCGTACGCTCGTGGGTTTTAATCCACTTGACGCGGCTGGAAGCCCGAGAAAGTTTTATTACAACATATCGCCGTGAAACTGTGCGCTCCTATAAAATTAATGTAATTCGTTGGATGTTAGGTCCGCCAGTTATGCAAAACACCGTTTTTTCCCAGTACGCAAACATGTTTCGGCACCACTGTGCCATCATCAGTGGGTTTACGTTTTTATTTATCCTGTAATGTGAACATTTTTGTTAAATGATTATAAAATTGTGTGCATCTTTAGTTCAAACAATAGATCGTTCTTTTTTGTTTAAACTAAAGATGCACATAATTTTATATCATTTAAGAAAAATGTTCAGATTACAGAATAAATAAAAACGAAAACCTCCTGATGATAGCTCAGTGGTGCCGAAACATGTTTGGGTACTGAGAAAAAATGGTGTTTTGCATAATTGGCGGACCTCACATCCAACAATTTTAACTGCAAACACGCCCAACACAAGGAGCTGCAAATTAAAATGATGAATATTTATGTAATTCATATATAATCGCAGAAGAATTTCAGTATTTACAGGATTAGTTTGGAAAGGGTGGGTCAGGTCGTCGGTCGTTGCCTTATAATAGGAATCACCCCGGAATTTGACTGAAGTAATACTTGGAATTCACCGGAAAACAAATCCGGATGGCCAGATTAATATTGGAGCCTCCACCATTCCGAATATAAAGCCAACCTGTTTAAAACTGTGCTACTTCATTTGGTTTAACCCTATCTTGCAATACTGTTTTACAAAGCAGTTATTTAGTAATACAAAAGGTCAGGGCTACACTACCGAGGAGTACATCTTCCTGCTGTTGTTTACTGTAGTATGGACTGTCACTGGAAGTGGTGATCTCCGCTACCAAAATAATGACGTTCTAGAGTATCTTTAATAATTTCTTACAAATTTTCGACGTTCTATAACTGCAGAGGTCCATAGAATCGTGGATCCAATATAATTCCGGTCACTCTGGCTTAGGCTTTTCGCAGTTCTCCTCAAAGAGCTTAACAAATAGCACTGATTCCGTATAGAAAAGGACGCCGACCGCAATTTCTTTTCGGTAAACCCAATCATTCGTGTCCATTGGCCACGTTGTCTTCATAGCTCAATTGCAGCGAGACACTACTGGGTACGAAGCCTCTGACACTATTCTTTCAAACGATCCCTTTCCTTCACAGCCTCTGGGATGCTGATTGATGAGAATCTGGAGTAAAAGGCGTGCTTACCACAGATTAGTTCGGTGCTTGGAAGTTTCTTTGCACAAAAATTTCTCATGATATTGCTGCATATTACATCATAATGTTCCGTTTTCAAACTAAACATCTCATTCCTGACTAATTTTGCGAATGTATGCATGGATCTTACGTTTAATATTATTTGATGAACACGTATAGAGCCAAGTTGCGTTAAGTTTTAGCTGGGTGACAGCGCAGTGGGGAATGCGACATAGAACAGCCACGAGACAGCTTTCAGAGCCGAGAGGGGGTGGAGGTGGACAGTTGTGACTCCCAGCACTGGAAGAGAGTGACAAGTTTTGTGTGGAGGAGGATGTCGCGGTGGCGGAAAGTTTATGTCCGACTTAAGCTAAGTCAGTTTCAGTTCCGTCGGTTGGAAGCAAGGTTGGCTGTATGCACTGTGAGCGATGATGGAGATATATTGGCACAGAGATGCAGTAGATAACGTACTTGGTACGTAAATATTCTTAGTGTGCAAAATATCGTAAGTAAAAATTACAGAATTTGAAATTAACTGGAAAGTTATTATTTCTTTTTTAACTATCATTTTAACTGTTTTAACTCTTTTATGGTCTGTCCCATCAGGCCTGATAAGAATACATAATTCATTAGCTCAGAGAGTGCTTAACTGTTCACAAGTAAATGTACTTTTCGACATATTTCTCAATGCTTTTCAATCAAATCAGATGGTTCAAATGGCTCTGAGCACTATGGGACTTAACATCTATGGTCATCAGTCCCCTAGAACTTAGAACTACTTAAACCTAACTAACCTATGGACATCACACAACACCCAGTCATCACGAGGCAGAGAAAATCCCTGACCCCGCCGGGAATCGAACCCGGGAACCCGGGCGCGGGAAGAGAGAACGCTACCGCACGACCACGAGCTGCGGACTCATTATAAGAGATTTAAGAGAAGTGGTAAAGTGACATGTCTTATATATCATTCCTTTCGATTGACTTTATCGAAATCCGTACCATATGTCTGCCGGTTGTGGTTATCTGGACTTGATTAAACCTATGTTATCGGTTATTGCTGTGATCGAGCCGCTAACACGTAATTTAGTTTCCCTCTGTCTCTGTATTTAACTGAATGTCCTGGATTTGTTGTGCTGTATGGCACTGATGGGGTTTTGCATGGGATATAGAAGGAGGGGGCAGAGCTGCTGATGGCCAATTCGCGGAGCTCCCAAGGAAGACTAGCTGTCCTCTAACGGCTAGGCCACATGAGCGGAGGGAGTGACCCGGACTCTTGCCATCAGGTAGGTGTTAATGGCACCCTGCAGTGTATGGGTCACAACTGGCGATATGTGAGCGGCCAATGTTTAGCGGAGTCTTCTCATTGGTGGAGTTTCTTTTTTCAGGGTTTTGGGCAGAGTAGAAATAAAAGATAGAATTTTTTGGATATTCTGAGTAGAGAGTACGAAGCAGACACACCGGGCTTGGAACCGAGGAAAAGCGAACAGGCAGACATCGGAAGAGTGGCGGAAGTCGGACGTGCATTTCTGGGGGCCATCCGACCAGTCGGCGACAGATGATTAACGGCAGGCAGGAGACTTCATCAATCCTGGAAGCGAAATTCCGACTCATCATGTGCGGTGATATTATCTTGCAGGTTAGTGTCACCATGAGAACTGAATATCTACGATTTGTTTATAGTTTCCAGATAACTTTCTTAACATTCATGACAACAAACTGAATTGAAATGAACTGAACTGAACTGAGTGCGGGTGGGGAAGGAAATGCAGTTAGTAGTTCTTCAGCCCACTGCTTCTAAACTTCTTTTGGGTTCGATGATTTCACACCTTGTTACGGAGTCGAGGCCTCACCTATGACCGACGAGAGTTGGTGATTTGCAAGCAGACTTTATGCGTCTTTCTGGGGCAATCGGGCAAATCACTGCTCACCCATCCGCATTTACGTATTTTAGAGAATGACATATTGAGACAATGCTCACTCCCATCCCACACGTTCATTGCTGACTTTAAGAAACGTATCTACCTACGATTTAATAGCCTTTAAATTTTCATAACTGGTAGCTAGTCTCACTTTGTAATTTATTTCTCATGTTAATTTGTAGTGATTCCTTCCTTGATTATATTTTTGCTTATGAGGAATAATTGTAACAAACTGGGGTTAAAATAGTACGAGACCTTTAATTCAGTAGTTTGATAAACCGCGCTTCTTATTACTAAGACTTTGAATGGTTTTTGTAAAAACCAACACCTGGGACTCATTTGCAAGGGCCACTCTACACATATCGTTCAATCTGTTGCACGACAGATACATTGCCGTATCTAAGATCATGGGGAGCAATCTCTCTCTTGACATATGACTGCATTGTTTCCCAGCGAAAAGTAATGATAAAATTCTCTCGAGGTTTCAACCGCGTTTAGAAGATTAAAATCCACGAGCTTTCGGTAGAGCACTCCTCATTCATTGTCAAGTGGTGACTGACTTTTCGTGGCTGCTATCGTCTTTATATAGCCGCGCTGGCTTCTGTGCGTCACTGGTGTCCGTTCCAACGCCACGCAAGGTAATGTTTTCGTTGCGAGCCCGTCGCGCCCGCTTCAGCCTTCCGACAGCTCAGTTCCAGGCCTTGTTTAAGTGTAGTCTGCCGTATTTATTAGGGGTGTTGTCAAAAATTTTTATCTCGCCTTCGGTACCCTGAGAAATCAGCGGTAGCGGAATGTGCTCTAGAAAACGGACTTCGTATTGCATTCGAAGAGACATCAGTTATTACACGGATAAATAGTTTCCAGTATAGCGTAATTAAAGATGCGACCGACATAAAATTTGTGACAAATTTAAATTTCCCCAATCTCTGAGCGAGGTGGCGCAGTGGTAAGACACTGGACTCGCATTCGGGAGGACGACGGTTCAATCCCGCGTCCGGCCATCCTGATTTCGGTTTTCCGTGATTTCCCTAAATCACTCCAGGCAAATGCCGGGATGGTTCCTCTGAAAGGGCACGGCCGACTTCCTTCCCCATCATTCCCTAATCCGATGAGACCGATGACCACGCTGTCTGGTCTCCTTCCCCAAAACCAACCTACCAACCCCAATCTCTCTCTACACTGACATAACAGGCACAGATCACCATAACAGCCAAAAGGCTTGCTAACTCTGTTGGCGTCTTACAAATCTTATACTTCTCTTCCCTTGGAATCTGTTCTGTATTCGATTAGCTGGGATATTCTGATGCACATTCACAATTCCTAATCATGAGTGACACACGCAGATTATCTTCTCGAAATTTTTAACAAATTTGGGACTTTTTGCATAAAAGAAATCACTGCCACTTATTAAGATTCACTTGGATGGAGTATTCTGTGATTTTTTGTTATTCTTTTAACAAATGTTGTAAAATCAGAAAAGTTAATTTAAGTTGCTGGACACGTGATCAAACATATTTTCTTTCGGCATTTTTCTGACATTGTCTCTGCGTGTGATGATTAGAACATCAGTGATGGGATTTCCCATTTACATTAAAATATAAACGAATACGAACGAGGAGTCACAGTAAAGTTAAAGGAAAATTTGAAAGAGGGTGTAGCGGCAGCCGCAGAGCCGATAGGATGCGTATCAGAGCAGCAATAGCACTTGTCTGATAAACTGTAAATTAATTTAGTCTTTGTTTTTTGTTCACGTGTTTCTGAAGAAAGTGAACTGTACGTGTGTATTTTACTGTGTAGACTAGTGGTTAAAAAATTAATCGTAGTTTTTCTTCTTGCATAAATCTTGTGAATATCCTTGTGTAGGGCGGCTTCCTAGTGTACATTTTCCCGTCGCCAGAAACTCCGTCATGCCACAAGTTTTAATTTTGAGCTAGTAGGCAGCACACAGTTCAGATCGGTGGATTCTAGTTGGAATATTTATCTCGAGCAGCAACTTTTCGGCCAACACGGTTTCTAATAACAGGTATCTGTAAATACATCGGTTTCAGTAGAGAAATTTACTTCTCTTTAATAGCTTGCGGTCTCAGAGTACAGTGAGAAATTTCACAGCATCTTTTAGTGCTACTTTATTCTGCTTTGGTATATTTTCAAACTCAGTAGTGCCATTTGAAACCTTGTATCTATTTTATACACAGTACGATATGGCTAGGGACTGTGTTTGTTGTGAGCGGACGCAAGGAGAGTTGGCTGCTGTCCGTTAACAGCTGGAAGCTGCGTTGGCTACCGTCGACAAGCTTCTAGCTAATGCTCAAAGTTGCGGTGACGTCGGGGCGCCAGTGACGAGACCTGCGACACCTTTGGTGTCACTGGAATCCCCTGGTGCCCCGGACGTCACTGCGGTTTCCGATACGCAACACCTAACCGGTCCGTCCTCACTCCAGAGTGGGTGGCAGATAGCGGTGGACTCGCGTGTCACTGGGTGGAAGGCGAAAGAGGGAGGAGGTAGTGTGGCTGGCTCCCTACGTCTTAGCAAATGGTACGAGGTGCTAACCAGTGTTAATGATAACTCTGAGCAACCACGGGATGCCTCTCCTCGGTCGATTTCACTGTCCAGTGCGTACAAGTACACAGGGTGGCTATGCTAGTCACTGGGAGCTCCAATGTTAGACGGGTGATAGAGCCCCTCAGGGACATAGCAGGCAAGGCGGGAAAGAATACCAGTGTGCACTCGGTTTGTTTGCCAGGAGGTCCGTGATTTGGTGGAGGCCCTGCGTGCGCAATGGGTGCAACCGGCTGCATGTAGTGGCACATGTCGGCACGAATGACGCCTGCCGCTTGGGTTCTGAGGCCATCCTCGGCTCCTTTCGGCGGCTGGCTGATTTGGTGAAGGGAATTAGTAAAGCAGGGGGTGTAGGCTAAGCTGTCTATTTGTAACATCGTACCCATGGTTGATAGTGGTCCTCTGGTTTGGAGTAGAATGGAAAGTCTAAACCAAAGGCTCAGATAGCTCTGCGACGGTATCGGATGAGAATTTCTCGACCTCCGCTACAGGGTGCAGAATCGTAGGGTTCCCCTTAACAGGTAAGGCGTGCACTACACGCAGGAAGCGGCTACTGGGGTAGCGGAGTACGTGTGGCGTGCACATGGAGATATTTTAGGTTGGAGGACCCCTCCCTTGGGAGCAAAGGCAATTTGCCTGTTAAATCAGCCACAGCGACATCAGAGAATATTCGACCCCGCAGATCAGAGATAGAAAAGAATAATATGATTTTAGTAAACTGTAGAAGCATCCAAGGAAAGATCCCAGAATTAGTATTGCTTACTGAAGGTTATAATGCACATATAGTATTGGGAACAGGAAGCTGGTTGAAATCAGACGTGAATGACAAGGAAATTCTAAGCTCGGACAGGAATGTTTATCGTAAGGATAGGTCAGTCGCCAATGGTGGTGGCGTGTTTATTTCAGTAAAATATTCGAGAAATCTAGCGAGGTTAGCACGGTTTCCGAATGGGAATTAATCTGGGTGATATTCAGTATCAAAGAAGGGTCAAAAATGGTGATTTGATACTTTTCTAGACCACCTGGGTCAGGATCTGTAGTTGCAGAGCCCTTCAGACAGAACCAGTAATTTTCCTAATCATGCCGTTGTAATAGGGGGTGACTTCAACTTGCCAGGTATAGTTTGGAAGTGTTATGCCATCAAAACTGAAAATGAGGGTGACGAGAGCAATGAGAGATGCGTTCAATGATTTTGAATGTAATACGTTTCAACCGATGTGAGTAAAAACCCTAAGAGATGTTGGTCGAATGTAACCTTAGTAAGTGGGTCAAAATCATCTATTGATTCTCTCAGCGACCACGCCGACACCGAAACGTAAGATAACAAAGAGAATGCCGAAATACTAAATTCGGTCTTCCGATGTTGTTTCACCGCGGAAGATCGTAACACTGCACCTCCTTTCAATCGTCGTACAAGATCAGCAAGGCACACAAATTTGTGACAAAATATAAAACCATAAAAACGCAGAGGGGAAGTAAAGTTTTCTCATAGTAAATGTAAAGAAGATACACAGGTGGAGGTGCATAAGCAAGCGGTGAACAACAAGAAGGACGAACAATTATGTAGTCATAAGCAGGAAGAAACTAATTACATTATGTCTGAACTGAAAAATATACAGGATGAAGAAAGTTTAGTAGGATTGATCAAAGGGATATCCTGCAAGCTCCACAACCCAGAGTAGACGAGTGCGAAGTGCTACGTGTATACAAGACAGCAATGAAGATCTTGCAATTGAATGCATTGAGGAATAGAATTGTAAGTACGGAACCCCCCAGGTTAGCCCAAGAGTTTAACGTTGATACCATGTGCATTCAAGAGCCATATAGTAGAGATGAGAAATTAGTATGTTTTCCCCCCGAACAGCTCAGATAACAGGAAATAGAGAAGCTATGGCTACTATAGTGGTAATGGACACCAAATGCCAGACTACAAAACTCACGCAGTTGCGCAACAGACATGTTGTAACATTACAGGTTACCAAGTATACAGACACATGAGTCACATGTCCACACAATTCAACCATACACAGACATGATTCAACAGATAGCTCTTTATTCAAGAGGGAAAAAGGTGATAATTGCCATACCCACCTTGTGATCAGACTGATGACCGACTGGTGATGACTGGGTGTTGTGTGATGTCCTTAGGTTAGTTAGGTTTAAGTAGTTCTAAATTCTAGGGAACTGATGACCATAGATGTTTAGTCCAGTAGTGCTCAGAGCCATTTTTTTGATGACCGAGGTCACATCGCCAACAACAAATGGTTCAAATGGCTCTGAGCACTGTGGGACTTAACTTCTGAGGTCATCAGTCCCCTAGAACAGAACTACTTAAGTAATCATATCCCAGAATATAGGTCCGCTGGTAGAGCTGTGTAGACATCATTCGGTAATCCCGTTTTACAACCTTGCGTTCACCCTCTTGCCACTCAGCCGCTCTGTCCCTTCTATAGTCTCGAAGACTACTATACAGGGATCCGGGTACCTGTAGTTCTCGAAATCGTGCAAATATTGCTGTCCACTAAAGATTATCAAAGGCGACAGCAATGTCAATAAGAATCGCAATTGCATACTGCTGAATGTCTGTTCTACAATCTAAGGACATCACACATCCATGCCCGAGGCAGGATTCGAACCGGCGACCGTAGCGGTCGCGCGGTTCCAGACTATAGCGCCTAGAACCGCTTGGCCACCCCGGCCGGCTCGCCTACAACATCCTAAGTGCGAATAACCCGTACATTATCAACAAAAAAGGATAATCACCTACACATATAGGGCGTACTGGTGGTAGTAACAATGTAGGCATAACTATTGTTAACCGCATATCTGTACATACGGAAATACATCGGCGTATGTATCTGAACATAACGACAAGTTATCATAATGCAGTCATCATCGACACAAAGTGTACAGCACATCATACTCCATCCTCTGGGAGTAGATTAAAAGCTATGTAAGAGATAAACTGGTAGAAAACGTAGAAGAAAGTTTAGACCTACGGGCATACAGACTTCAGCAAATATTAAAAAATTCCAAAAGAAAGCACATACCCTAGAGCTGAGAGCTATCTGGACTAAGACAGGATATGAGACGCAAGAGAAGGCTGTACCAGAAGGAAGTTACCACTCGGGACAGACAGATTCTACTACAGGAATACAGGGACACAAAAACTACATTGAAAACCGTACTAATCACAACAGATAAGAACATTAGGAACACTACGTCACAGCAAATCTACAACAGAACACATGGTGAATACTATTTAAACTTATAACTGAGAAAATTAAGTCCCCTCTTGTCCTGGCTACGCTTAGGCAGGGCGACGGAATTGTGACACGCGGATATAGACAAACAGCACAATATCTGCTACACAAACTTCTCCCAGATGACTATCCACGAACAGATACAGAAGCACACACACAACTTAGGGAGACAATGTATAGGTATTACACTACAAAAACGCCACTTGCTCTTTTACACGAGAGGAGGTAGCGCTAGCAATTGCTGGCTTGAAAAACGAAAAAGCAGCAGGACCAGACCATTCCCACTCGGAAATACTGCGCCTTGTCTTACCGCAGATAGGCCTATATTTAACAAATCTAATAAAGGATGCCCTGAGGCTTGGACGGATGACTCTACTCTAGAAAACGGCCAACACAGTAATTATTAAAAAAGCCGGCATCATAACCTAAATCGTACCAATCACATTGCTTGTTAACTACATTGGATAAGGTCCATGAGAGGCTTCTATGTTACCGCCTCCAAGCTCACATAGAACTCCATGGCCTTAGTCAGCACCAGTTTGCCTTTACACCGAGAAAATCTATTGACGACGCGATTAATCGGGCTTTCCAAATTGTAGAACAGACATTCAGCAGTATGCAATTGCGATTCTTATTGACATTGCTGTCGCCTTTCATAATCTTTAGTGGACAGCAATATTTGCACGATTTCGAGAACTACAGGTACCCGGATCCCTGTATAGTAGTCTTCGAGACTATAGAAGGGACAGAGCGGCTGAGTGGCAAGAGGGTGAACGCAAGATTGTAAAACGGGATTACCGAATGATGTCTACACAGCTCTACCAGCGGACCTATATTCTGGGATATGACAATTGAACCGCTCTCGAATTTAATCGAGGGAGATTAAGGTTGAGATGGAATCATTGCGTATGCTGACGATCTGTTAGCTGTGCTATCAGCCAACGCAAGAGCAGTGTTGGAAAACAAGACCAGTGGTATACTACACACAATACGACAGTGGTGTAACCATAACAAATTGTCCATAGCAGTACAAAAAAGTACAGAATGTTTAAAGGATCTCTACATAGACATCTGGCAATTAAAATAAACAACACCAACATCAAAAAGGGAAGTAGTAACTATATATCTCGGGATACACATTGACGAACGGCGTAGCTTCAACAATCACATACGAGTAATCACAAGCAAAGCCGAAAGTATACTTCACAAACCAGCGACAGTAAATTCGACACGATACAGACAAACACTCACACAAATAATTATGTACCACTGTGCACTTTTCGGGTCGGTATCGAGCATTGTAGCTAGTACCTGGGCACAAAGACCCGCTCTCGTCATGAACAGGATCACTGTTAGCTGGAGGCAGAGGAGTGTGCCACCACATCAGTCGATTCACTGAATATGGTGTTTGGAACATACCCTATCGATATAACCATCAGATATGGGGCTGCATTACACTATCCGAAGATGGGTAGACCTGGGAGAGTGTTAGATCACTGGGCAGCACATAGAAGCTAGGAACCAACTAAAAACTAGCGTGTCAACATTTGGCAAAAAGAGTGGGACGAGAGTGATAAGGGCAGTCGGGTCTATTCATTTTCCTCCAATATCAAAGAGTGGTTACGGTTGCACCATGTCAACCCCAGCCGAGGGAGGCATGGTTCATTTTGCGACTGGATATGGCCCTTATCCCACGCAGTTGCAGGACATGTCGCTTTCAGAAACCAATCGTTGTACATGCGGGGAACTGATTTCTCAGAAAACTTTCTTTTTAAATGCATTAGACACAGGCACTTACGTAATAACATGGAACACATTACGGTAACAACACTATACGGTGCATTGAGGAACCCAGATACATGGATAAGTTGAACGCAATCGAAAACAACATCTGAAATGCGGAAAATGACATATACAAACAGACTTATCAATAAAGAAGGCGCAGAACACGAAGACAGGCCGACATAGATAGCTCGAGTAGCTCCAGTACTGACTATGATACGACTAACAGTGACAACCGTGACGTAACGTAGACACACAAATTATGCGTAAAACAAAAACATGAAACATGCACAACTACTCACGTAAACATTAATCGCATGTTGCAATTTATATCTCATTATGAATGGGTCTGATTAAAAGTAGGAGTAATTAGAATAGTCCATGGATAGATATTGTTCTGGAATCACATTAAACCTGTACCCAGCACTGTTAAGTAGTTATAAAAATGAACACATCATTGTAAATGTAATAATATAAATGTAATATAAATTTAATATAACGTAAGCAAGCAAAATTAAACAGTTAAACAGTTTAAATATACATCAGAATTAGATTATGATCTTACGTGATTATACAAGATTATTGGGCCTACTACTCAGAGAAGTCAAGTTTTATTCTACAAACATGTATTTACATGATTAATAATAGGGTAGTGGTGGTTTGTTATTTCTCCTACAGCTATGTAAAAACAGTTTATCACTTAATTAGATTACATCGAGACAAGATATTGTTCCAAAGCCATGCAGAATTTACCAACTAACCTAGTGGTAGTGGTTGTTATGTAACCTAACGAACATCAACTCACACACCACTCTAACAAACAACACCGACATAGATTAGTTCCTCATGGACTGAACAAATCGAGTTTTCCCAAATAGGGATGTTCATGTAGGCAATACTAAAATGGGTAGCACTAATTGCGGACTTGAAGTTCAATACAAAGCCCCCTTCAACAGGTGCTGTTGATGAAGGGATATCTGTATCTAATCTTTCCTGTCTCCTTTTATTCTCTTCTCAAGTTACTGTATAAATTTGTAATTTCCTACTTCCAAGTTCCTGTATTTTTCTTTCAAAGATAAGTGTGGTTACTGTACGTAAATAAAAGATAACACCAAAGTGCAGACAAAAGAACTCCACGCAGTCCCACTTCCACGTGATGCTGCATGGGCAACAGCGCCCGAGGCCTCAGCTGCGTAGTACAATTTGTTGCGTTGTGGTGGCCATGGGTACTGCTTATGAGGTTTGTGTGGAGCATTACGGCCTACGTGAAGTAGTAAGATGGCAGGCCCTAGTAGTCCTAATGCAGCTTGAAAAAAAACGTGCTGTATCACCATGAGTACTTGATATGTACGACCCTTACGTCAGATGCTGTATGAAAGAATTTTTCTTGTCGAATGTCTCGCACTCGTTAAGGCCCACTATTGTGGAAGAACGGCCATTTTATGTCTTTTTATTTTGGATGTCGGAATGGTCATGGATTATTGTTATCTGAAAGCATGTTTTTTTGCCTTACGTGGATCACAAGGGGCAATCATAACTAGGATGATGTGGTACCCACTGTAGGAATAAGGTGACCAACGACCTGTAACAAAACTTTAACTTAGGTAGAATGGTAACTGGAGCTAAGCTAACACAAATAAATCTTTCCCCCTCCAATTATTCTTTAGTAGGTTTGCATGGGCAATCACCATGCCAATGCGAGGGGGACCACAGGAGGATCAGCCTTAAAAGTGTAGGATTTTCTGAGGACTATGTGTGCACAGATAAGAGCCGCTGATGAAGAGAAATATTGCAAATCAAATAAGAGTAAACAAGACAAACAAGGTCAGGAACGAAGAAACGAGAAGTAATTGCACTTGAGTATGAAAGTGAAGGCGTTAATGTACAGCGACACGTTTGTGGTTTATTGTTGTCCACTCCGTGTTCGCTGAGGTCAATAAAATGTGGTATTCTCTTTCGCAGATAATTGTCTGCAGATACAGTAATGGTCAAGTTTCCTATAAGGTGATCGTAATGGTCGCTACCATATGACTCCATAAAGGAGGCTGGGAAAAAGAGTGGAAGAGAAAGGAGGATAAGACCAGGAAATGGGATAAGAGCAGTGTGTGCCCAGGTATATGACGCTTAGGGTCGGTATGAGTAGTTTTTTCTTGCTTCTTTGGTAGGTCTGAGCACATTTGGATCTTACATTACTTAAGTTAGTGCACGAAACTAAATGTTACGGAGTGAAAAGCTGCCTTCTGACATAGTAACCAATCGATGAACGAATTTACCCCAACTATCGGATGAGGCTCTATCCCAAGTGGTAACTAATTTTTGCTTTGGCCTCTCAGATAATAAAATTGCTTCATGTATTAGACATTAACTGGCCCATTTGCCTGTGAGATCACTGCGTGAAACTGTATACATCAAAAAATAAAAATATAAACAAATACGTAAATTATGGTTACGATTATTACTTTTCATATTTTCATGTAAAGAGATTATTTTTTGTTTTGTTATCTGTTCATGGATCCATCTACGGTCAAAACAACTGTTGAGAAAAGGCCCATCTTTCCTCAGGAACAAATCATGTCTACCTGGAAGAATCTTTTGGTAAATACTAACGTTAGGATTTAAATAAGGATCGTTAGGATATATCATAGCTATGATCGATGTTGCTTCATAGAGTATTTCTCGTTTAATGTGTTAGGAACTATGCAAAACAATGTTACTAATGAAGATGTAAAGTATTGTGCAGAGCTCATTGTAAAGATCTCTTCAAAACATTGGGGAATTTGACTGCTCCATGTGAATACATTTACCAGTCAGTTGAACACATCAAAAATAACATTGGTAATTACTGCACAAACAGCTCTATCCATGACCATGGAACAAGTGATAGACTCAACTTACATTTACCAAGAAAAAATAAACGTAAAACTCAAAACAGCATTTTCTGACAAGGAATAAAACTGTAAAATCAGATACCAAAAGAGATTAAAGAAATTACTGAAATACACTTATTTAAAAAGGCAGCTAAAAGGTACCTATTACGCAATACATCTTATACATTGAAGAATTACTTAGATACAACACAGTAGGGGTTTGATAAAAAAATGTTATACAAATATATAATAATAATAATGAATATGAAACATCCAACATGCCACATAACACCTTCACTTTATGTCTTTTTTCCTTTCTAGATATACACTCCTGGAAATGGAAAAAAGAACACATTGACCCCAGTGTGCCAGACCCACCATACTTGCTCCGGACACTGCGAGAGGGCTGTACAAGCAATGATCACACGCACGGCACAGCGGACACACCAGGAACCGCGGTGTTGGCCGTCGAATGGCGCTAGCTGGGCAGCATTTGTGCACCGCCGCCGTCAGTGTCAGCCAGTTTGCCGTGGCATACGGAGCTCCATCGCGGTCTTTAACACTGGTAGCATGCCGCGACAGTGTGGACGTTAACCGTATGTGCAGTTGACGGACTTTGAGCGAGGGCGTATAGTGGGCATGCGGGAGGCCGGGTGGACGTACCGCCGAATTGCTCAACACGTGGGGCGTGAGGTCTCCACAGTACATCGATGTTGTCGCCAGTGGTCGGCGGAAGGTGCACGTGCCCGTCGACCTGGGACCGGACCGCAACGACGCACGGATGCACGCCAAGACCGTAGGATCCTACGCAGTGCCGTAGGGGACCGCACCGCCACTTCCCAGCAAATTGGGGACACTGTTGCTCCTGGGGTATCGGCGAGGACCATTCGCAACCGTCTCCATGAAGCTGGGCTACGGTCCCGCACACCGTTAGGCCGTCTTCCGCTCACGCCCCAACATCGTGCAGCCCGCCTCCAGTGGTGTCGCGACAGGCGTGAATGGAGGGACGAATGGAGACGTGTCGTCTTCAGCGATGAGAGTCGCTTCTGCCTTGTTGCCAATGATGGTCGTATGCGTGTTTGGCGCCGTGCAGGTGAGCGCCACAATCAGGACTGCATACGACCGAGGCACACAGGGCCAACACCCGGCATCATGGTGTGGGGAGCGATCTCCTACACTGGCCGTACACAACTGGTGATCGTCGAGGGGACACTGAATAGTGCACGGTACATCCAAACCGTCATAGAACCCATCGTTCTACCATTCCTAGACCGGCAAGGGAACTTGCTGTTCCAACAGGACAATGCACGTCCGCATGTATCCCGTGCCACCCAACGTGCTCTAGAAGGTGTAAGTCAACTACCCTGGCCAGCAAGATCTCCGGATCTGTCCCCCATTGAGCATGTTTGGGACTGGATGAAGCGTCGTCTCACGCGGTCTGCACGTCCAGCACGAACGCTGGTCCAACTGAGGCGCCAGGTGGAAATGGCATGGCAAGCCGTTCCACAGGACTACATCCAGCATCTCTACGATCGTCTCCATGGGCGAATAGCAGCCTGCATTGCTGCGAAAGGTGGATATACACTGTACTAGTGCCGACATTGTGCATGCCCTGTTGCCTGTGTCTATGTGCCTGTGGTTCTGTCAGTGTGATCATGTGATGTATCTGACCCCAGGAATGTGTCAATAAAGTTTCCCCTTCCTGGGACAATGAATTCACGGTGTTCTTATTTCAATTTCCAGGAGTGTACTTACCCCCAAGCTATGCATAACACAATATGAACACCTCTTCCGCTTTCTGAGCTCAGCATCTCACTCATTATGTAGGGAGGCTGACTCAGTTTTTTAGGATAGCAAATGGTAAGTTGCGGTACAGAAAATGGCCCAGAGATCACCAGTGTGTGTGTGTGTGTGTGTGTGTGTGTGTGTGTGTGTGTGTGTCGTGAGTGAAGTGTCATGAAACAGTGCGTGTATAGTATGCCCAGTGACACAGTGAGATAGGAGTGGACAGTGTGTCATTACATTATTTAATAAGTTATTTGTAAAAAAAAGTATTGTATAGCAGGAGTAAGTCTAATGGTTGTCTCTACCTAGAAGTCTGTATACATATGTGTATAAGAATTAGCTTATTTTAAATTGATCTAAACTTGTAAATACTTTGATATTTCCTATATCCTTGTAAAAAGAGTTCTACGGATGAATAAAGCTACTACTACGACTACTAGTCTTCCCTTTGATTACTTGTATATCAGTTTCTCTCAGGGGCTGACTCCTGATCTGTGTTATCTACCAGAGTGCACTGAGGAAACTGAGACTTCAGGAGCAGATCCAACAGCTCACACGCTGTCCTTGTACAACCAGTGGCCGTGCGGTTAAAGGCGCTGCAGTCTGGAACCGCAAGACCGCTACGGTCGCAGGTTCGCATCCTGCCTCGGGCGTGGATGTTTGTAATGTCCTTAGGTTAGTTAGGTTTAACTAGTTCTAAGTTCTAGGGGACTAATGACCTCAGCAGTTGAGTCCCATAGTGCTCAGAGCCATTTGAACCATTTGTACAACCAGTGTCCTCATTCTTAGAGTACCTCCTCGTTTTGTTGGTGTTCTAGAGACGATTTAATGACGTCTAGTGCAAGTAATTGTACCTTCCACTTCCTCACAGGATACCTTCCACGAAAATAGTTTAGCTTGCTTGATTGCAAAGTTGTATTCCACAAGACCCAGCAGATATTTTGTCCATTTTCCTTCCTCCCTTGCTCGAAAGTTTGAACAGTCCTCTTACCTTCTGCCTTTGCACTTCCAGACTGTTGTTCCACCAAGGTACATTTCGCTCTCTCCACTTCTTGGAGACTAGGGCGACAACAAGAAGTGATGGTCCGGGATTACACTTCATTTCACACCGAAATCAAAAAATGGCTCTGAACACTATGGGACTTAACTTCTGAGATCATCACTCCCCTAGAACTTAGAAATACGTAAGCCTAACCAACCTAAGGACATCACACACATCCATGCGCGAGGCAGGATTCGAACCTGCGACCGTAGCATACCGAAATCCCGTTGGTTGCCATTGGCCGCACTCTTTATAGCACAAGGGTAAGTCAACGATGTTGTAAGCCCCTTTTTGTCACCCTTCATGGCAAGCCAACCTGGGCTTATATCTCACCAAGGTAATGCCCGCCAGCATACTGTGAGAGATTCTACTGCCTGTCTTCATGCTTTCCAAACCATACCTTTGTCTGAAAGTATTCCCGATCTCTCCACAGCTGAGAACGTTTGGAGCATAATGGGCCCTCTAATAAGCTCGGGATTTTGACCATGACCATCTAACGCGCCCATTGGACAGAATTCGGCACGATATCCCTCAGGTGGACATCCAACGTATCTATCAACCAATGGCATCCGAATAACTGTTTCCGTAAGGGTCAGAGTCATACCAACGCATTATTGACTTGCTGAATTTGTGAAGCTCTTTCTCTTGAATAAACCATCCAATTTGTAAAAATATATGCAACGCTACACAAAAAAATGGCTCTGAGCACTATGAGACTTAACATCTGAGGTCATCAGTCCCCTAGAAGTAAGAAGTACTTAAACCTAACTAACCTAAGAACATCACACACAACCTTGCCCGACGCAGGATTCGAACCTGCGACCGTAGCGTTCGCGCGGTTCCATGCTACACAAAAGAAGTGAACCACAGAGAGTGGCAGGAGGAAATGAAATACAAGCTCATGAGTTTAGCGTGTAGGAGTATATCATGTCTTTCGACTGATTACAAAATTCAGTCAGTTTTACAAACAATATTTGCAGTCTGAGCCCACTTATCAGCATGACCTTGCATCCCATCAAGTCTGTATTGAAGCACCAATCCGGAGTCGAGTGTGCTATAAAGTTGTTGTAAAATCTCCTGAGGCTATCTTGCTGACAACTGTTACAACGGCGTGTTAATATCACAGATACTGGGTCTCGAATTGTCCTGCTGAAAAACTGGACCACGATACTACTGTATGAGAGATAACACATTAGTATTCAGGATTTCCGTAACACGCAGTTGTTCGGTCATAGCTCCCTGAATCAGTATGAGCAGAGAGCTCATGTTATACACGGTTTCTTCCCACACAATGACGCGAAGATTAACACCACTGTGCCTCTCGAAAACATTGGACTCACGGTTCGTTCCCTAGGTTGAAGCTGTACTCACTGACGATTGTGCAGAACCACGATTTATTGCTGAACTCAGTGTGACGCCGTTAATCAGCAGTCAATGCTTCCCAGTCACAGCACCACTCCATGCGAAGCTGTTTCCGATGTAGTGTTAATGGCAGCCTACACAGAAAAACGTACTTCCCTAGTCCTGCTGCCGATAGTCTCTGACTAATGGAGCGGGAGGACACAGAATGTTACACGGAGGCCATTACTTATTCTCGGATGCTGATATGACGGCGTTACGAAGTGCTTGATGCGCAATACTGCGATCCTCACTTGAGGTTATCAGATGTGGTCTTAAAGAAGAGCCGGCCGCGGTGGTCTCGCGGTTAAGGCGCTCCGTCCGGAATCGCGCGACTGCTACGGTCGCAGGTTCGAATCCTGCCTCGGGCATGGATGTGTGTGATGTCCTTAGGTTAGTTAGGTTTAAGTAGTTCTAAGTTCTAGGGGACTGATGACCACAGATGTTAAGTCCCATAGTGCTCAGAGCCATTTGAACCATTTCTTAAAGAAGATTGATGATGAATATGCCTGCTCTCACGTTCCCATGCAGTCCAGTTTCATGCCATTGTCACACGTGAATGCCTCAAAAATCTCAGTACTGCATAATTCCTTAATTCGGCCTCATGGAGACCCGCATTGAGGATGCTTTCAGACTCTTCCAGGAGCTGAGAACGCTGTACACGAGTACGTGGCATCTCGCTGTTCCTCGTAATGGCCACTAACCATATGATGCTGTTCACACCTCTTACAGACCCCACCATCCTTGGTAACAACACTGGACATGAACAATGCTAATGTTCTCTTGCAGTCGTTCTACCTGTCACAAAGAATGGAAACTCTAGTTATCGACGTATCCACCGATATTGTGTACATGTACGAAGTTAGATTGATATGCGATCATGTCTTCTGGATGTTTCACTTTTATTATCAGGCAGTGTATAACATCAAGACTTTACTATATTGCACAAATGCTGCCACTGTTTCAGAGCGTAACGTAAAGAGTCATGTCAGCTGTAGGCCACATTATGACTTGTGGTCACGTCTGAAATGTGAAGTATGACGCAGTAACACTCCCTGCAGAGAAAGGAGGAGTCTAAGTGATGCACGTAATAAAACAACGGCGGTATATGCGTATAGTATGTATAAATGATAGACGAAAGCACCGAACAGTTTAACGGCCTGCTAGCGCACGAGATATTTCCATTTAGTTTGCATTCACCAAATAATGTTCACAACTGCTCCAATCGTCTCGGAAAGAATAGATGTAAGTACATAACAATTTTTAAAGAAATTTTATACCATTCTCCCTGCAAAAATTTGCAAGTACCGATAACGATGATGGAGGTGGATAGTGATACGCACCATATTCTCTTAACTAAACCACAAATGTTAAACAACTTTGAGATTTGGTAGCAAGTAGAGATGCGAAAACTCATCCTAGTGCTCACAAAACCAGCTGAGGACGGTGCCACCTGCATGATCAGCGGCCCTGTCGTCTTGGAACACAACATCCCCATTGAAGAACAAACTTTGTACCGTGGGATGGACATAATCAGCCAGAAGAGCCACATAATCCTTGACAGTAATGCGATATTCCAAAGGAACCATTGGGTACATTGACAATATGACTGATAACACGGTATGGTTACCCAAATAATCAACGAACTCCCACCATGTACCGCTCTTGGAAAGTAAACTCGGTCAGATGTTGGGAACGGTGTGGAACAAGACACAGCCGACCAAATGACTTTCGTCCACTGCTCCGTAACCCAGGTTTTATGGCTACGGCACCACGTTTTCGTTTCTCCGACATTTGCATAACTGATGAGTGGTTCCGTAATTCCAGTTCGCCCTGCAATTCCTTGTTTATGGAGTTCGCTTCGTGTTTGTTTGGTGCTGACAGGTTTAACTAGTGCGGTATTCACCTCTGCAGTGACTTTTGCATCTGTCGTCCTTTTATTTTTCGTCAAACTCCTCTTCAACGACCGTCTGTTACGAACACTCAAAACACACATTCTTCCACGTTGTGTCTCAACGGATGATGCTTTCCCTATATGCGGCACCGATCGTCGGCACATTGCCTCTTGAAGCAACAAACACGGTGGCTACCTAGGCTGCAGAAGAACGCAATGCACTCGGAATTACACGGAACTCAGTTCTAACCATGTCTGACACTTGCAACGTATTTAAGTCATTGCACAGGTGCCGTTCGTGGTAAAACACAAAAGCGCAATCCTGCAGGCTTCGTTAGCAACCTTTGTATGTTCAAGCGTGCATTTCTCATAGTGTTTCCATACTTCTGTCCAACGTCCATGTGTGTGGATACAATCGAAGGTAGATGCGGATATACAGCATGAACATTAATAAGCCCGACACACTGCAGAGGCGTATTCCTAACTGGAAATGGAGGTAAAAGGTCTTACAAACATGTGTCCGGAAGTTTTTGGTGTGCGTGCAACGACAACAAACCGTCCCGAACACAGTACAGAGCTGTACCGCATCCACGTCACAACAGACGTTCAAGGTGGTCTCTCTCAGTGGAATTGCACGTAATACTAACAGTAGCGGTTGTCGTACAGGACACACATAATCGTACCTTGGCTTACACCAAGTTGGCGAGCCACTTGCCTGGAGCTTGTACTAAGCTTGTAGAACCCGGTCCTCCACATCTGGTGCACGCACCGTCATCCACCTCCCTACACGTTCGGCTCTCTGAAAGGACCTATGATACGAGAAACGTCCGGAAAGGTCTGGAAATGTTGTGTGATGTGGTTGGTGTCTGTGAGGGTAATTGTTTAGGTATAGCCATGCTGCCTCGTGACCATGACCATCTGCTTGGCCCGTACACAAACAACATCTCGGCTTGTTTTAGACATGAATACTGGACCATTCTGCTGCTTACAGTACGCTGCGTCAATCACACAGCCTTCAGAACATTAGCAACACACGAGACATGCTCAGAGAAACTGTCGTTCGTCATCTACCGTGGCAGCAGTCCATTTCCGGGCACATGTTAGTAGGGCCTTATTTCCACCATTTCCAGTCAGTAATCCGTCCCTGTAGTTTGTCGGTTTTATTAATGTTCACTCTGTATAATCGAACAGATATATCTAAATTTTGGCTGGCTGTCAGTTTGGAATTGCAAGCGTGGCCTTCCATCAACAGTGATTTTTACTTGGTATTTCGCAGTTAACAGGAAAGTAGGTACCAACTCAACACTACATAATATACCTTCAGCCGACTGACAGAAGTGTTTAATATGTAATCTAAGATGTACTGAAGAGCAAAGGTTCGCATGCAGAAAACGTAGTATAAATATAGAACTAAGCCAGGGAAAAGTTCACCTACATCACTAGAGAAGCACTAGACACTATAAAACTGGTGGATTTCCTAAATCCAGCTGGGGTACCACTACTAGGCATAAAAAAGAAAGTAGTTTAACGGTTTAAAGGACAAATAACTCTTTTTAACCCGAGAGAGAGGAGAGAAACCAAAGGAGAAAAATGGTTCAAATGGCTCTGAGCACTATCGGACTCAACAGCTGTGATCATCAGTCCCCTAGAACTTAGAACTACTTAAACCTAACTAAGCTAAGGACATCACACACATCCATGCCCGAGGCAGGATTCGAACCTGCGACCGTAGCGGTCGCGCGGTTCCACACTGACGCGCCTAGAACCGCTCGTCCACACTGGCCGGCAAACCAAAGGAAATTACTGCATATCATACGATGGGTAAGACCAAAAAGTAAGAAAAAAATTCATATTTAAAAATAGTAAGTACCTAGTACCAAACTAGAAAAATCTTATGGACAGTGCTGTACCGAAGTAATATAAGACTTGTGGCAGCAATTAAACCACAAGGAAACATTTCAGTGAACTGCTAGTTATTTCCTTTATAAGTCACCTAGTTATTAGAACTGTTAGTCGAGAGCACGTTAAATTGTAATTCTGTTTCTTTCAAACTTTAATGTGATATAAAAGAAAGAAGTTCTTCACTCTAATGAGAGAGGAATATTTTAATTTATTTTTATAAGAAGAATCGAAAATTCATTTCTTTTATGACAAAATAACCGCTCTAAAATGAAGGAGAATTTAGTTCCAGTTAGGATAAGAAGCTTTTAATGTGTCACACGAACAAGTGTTTCTCTTCTTTATTAACAGTGTTTTACAATAACTTGGACATTACATAACGTGTATATCAAGAGCCTATGAAAAATGAGTTGTCGCGTATACTTCTTTAGCTGAGAACACTTTACAGTCTAAGGACCTTGCGTTCAGCAAGACATCTTACATTGGAAGAAGAGTGTAATCTTTACTGTTGAACACAAGACGCCAAAACATGGCCATTATACTTAAACAAGGTGCCAAATAACGTATAATTTTAGCTATGGTCTATGGCTTTCTGTAACTTTGTGTCCGCCCTATTCGTTGAACGGTCAGGGCGTTGGAATGCCACGCACGGGAGCCCGGGTTTGATTCCCGGCTGGGGTGGGGGATCTTCTCCCCTCAGGGACTGCGTGTTGTGCAGTCCTCATCATCATTTCATCCCCATTGTCGACAGACAAGTCCCCCGATGTGTCGTCGCACTCAATAAGACTTGCACTTGGCGGCCGAACTTCCCACCTTGGATCTCCCAGCCACAGACGCCGTTCGCTCATTTCCATTTAAATTTGTGAAACTTTTGGAACGTCATTACCAAAATTGATTTCCATATGCGGTAACTGACTGCAAAGAAACGTTGTGCGAGCACGAAATAGAATCCTGTGGATCTGTATTTGAACATATTCCTTAAAACTCGCCATGTGCTGCAAGGAAATCGGTCACAATTTGAAAAAATGACATAAACTCTCATGATAACAATAATTAGTATAATCATATAGCTTCTTTCGCCTATTTTCCGTTACTTACCCGTAGATAATACATATTTAGATGCCTCAAAACTTCTAGGCTACCGAATAAAAATGGTTCAAATGGCTGTGAGCACTATGGGACTTAACTTCTAAGGTCATCAGTCCCCTAGAACTTAGAACTGCTTGAACCTAACTAACCTAAGGACATCACACACATCCATGCCCGAGGCAGGATTCGAACCTGCGACTGTAGCGCCTTTAACCGCTTGGCCACCACGGACGGCGGCTACCGAATACTTAGAGTACAGTGAACTAAGCGGAACTTAAATTCAGTAGAGACAAAACCGCCAACTCCTGACGTCATAACAAACAAAACAAAACAAAGAAAAAGCTCCGTGAATCTTCGTATATGAACTAGAAAAAGGATAAAGAGCACAGCGATCGCTACGCTACGCTTTCATCCGCTGAAGCGATGCTCGCAGCCGGAGAGACGATCACAAACAGGAAAAAGGTTATATTGCACTGGGAAAACAGTACAGCAGCGAGTAAACACCGGCTAAAAGCCCTAGCGGGGCATTGATTGGATGCTGTGCAACGGTCTCACGTAGAGTGGCAACACAAATTCCTCCTAAATGCTGTGTGCCGTACCATCCGACACAATCTAAACAATGAAAAGCCACGTGATGAAGATCCTCCATGCGAATTTTGGTTTGTGTACTTAAATAACTATTCGATAATTCCCCTCGAAAATTATATATCCAGAATGTAAATGCCCGGTTCAGGTCACAAAGACTTTCAGCCTTCCGCTCCTTAATTTGGCTAACTTATCAAATTGTAAGTGTCGCGTTTTGGCACTTGTTGATAGCACAATGTGATCTGAGACTTTGCAGCTTATCTTTGTATTTTATGTACGTAATTACGAGTCGAACTTTTCCAGAACTCTATGGATACTGTAGCTAATTGTCAAAGATGATAGTTTGCTAGATCACGGTTAGTAGAAGAGCGTTGTTCACTTTGGTTAATCTATCAGCGACGTGTAATGGCCTCTTGACAGAAAGGCCTTTAACACGAAGCCCTAGTTTTAGTACACTGAAGCCATTTCTCGGAAGACCGAATACGGCATTCGTCTAAAAATTTTGCGAGGGAGATAACGCAGTGACTATGATGATGTAGGTAAATTCGGAAGGAGTAATATTCAAGACATAAGGCCTATATTCTGCTACATCTTTGTCGTGTACGAGTTGCGCTGGGCAACTAACGACCTCGTTGTCGACGGGACGTTAAACCATACCCTTCCTTCCTTTTCTTCATTTCTTCCTTCCTTCCCACATTCTTTCGCGGAAAACCTTAACAGCTGGCCATTAAAGCTGTAACATCAGTAAGGCAGCGAGCAACAAACTGTAACTGATATGAAGTGTACCACATGCTTGAGTATGCAAATGATAAGCACTACAGCGCTTCTGTAAAACTTAAGAGTAACCCCATCTGTGCTCTGTAAATAATAAAAGATTGTGCAACCAGTTTCTTGCTTAGGAACAGCATCTGAATATTATATGTTAGAAAATCGTGCTATGCTTTGTGTAAGAAGGAAAAACGTCTGCGAGCACATTTCCGAATTCGACAGTAGCTGCATGCTGTCCTATCGGGACAGCAGTTTACTATTCCGCAATGCTGCTGCTCGCGTAAGGAAATCCAGATAATACCATGCGAATATGGAACTAATGGATTCAAAAGTACCATATATACTTACATGCAGGTCCCTAACGGCCACAAACGCACTCCACCCGAGATCCCATTGCCTCTACCCTATTTTGGAGGTGTCTGTGACGTTATCATCAAAAAAAAAAAAAAATAATGCGAAACTGTATGTTGCCCAAGCTACCCAGACCTACCGCAAAAAGAGGGTGTTCGACTGGTATCTACGAAGCACGTTCTCCAGATGCCTCGCCCACAGAAAAGAATTTGGCCATAAGTTGTAGAAGGACTGGCACCCCACCACTCGCCGGCCACGCGGTTGATGATGTCTGGTACAGCACTAAAGCTGTTTGGAATGAAATAACCGTATCTGTCATTAGAGCTCCACTCGAAATTCAGCCATATTAGATCCATTGTTGCTGCCAGAGGTGATAACACTCTGTACTAAATTTCGTACCCTATTTACCCCCCAATCAAATAAAAATTAATCACGTATTCTTCCTACTATGCTGAATACTAATAATATCTGGAATATCTTCGTGAGGATAAAGTGAAATACAGTTAGTCTGATTCAGAAATGAAAAGTCCATTCAAACCCCTTGTCCTTTATCATCACGAAGATTCCATTCTACAGTTACTGCAATCTGCCATGTTCAATACTTTGAAACTAAAATATTGTTATTTTAATATCCTTCCTGGAACTGGAATTTTAATGTCCAGCAGTGCCGATCAGAATGGCGGGGCGGGTTATTAAATCCCGCACTTCGTGAGTGCATCTATATTTTGCCACTCTACCACCTACGGAACATAAATAGATCATCGTTTCTACGTCATATGTATGTCATTCGATACATTTCATTAAAAGTTACCTACAGAAGTTCCTTCGAATTATGTCAATTTTTCACTAAAAGAGGCCCATATTTGTCGTTATGATTCTATTGCTGTGGCTGTGTGTACACAACATTGTCAGCTAGGCTTCCAGTCAGCTTCAGTACTCAGTTTATAGTTGAATTATCTACGGTATTAGCTGCAGTATGTTGCCAATGCTTCGAGTCGAATTTTGCCGTTAGTGACTGCAAGAGAGCGCATGTTACAGCAGTTTTCCAGAAGAATATCGCATTGATCCACAGAGTTAACTCAGTAACGCCCAATAAATAGTACCGGCGCTACACATTAATTATTTCATAAACTGTCCTCGGAGCAGGTCAGGTTGGCACCTCTGCCACAACAGTAATCTCTTGGAGACAATTGTGGAGGGCTCTTTGACATTTGCTATCCCTTCGCCGCGAGAATTGGTGGGCACACTAAAATTACCACAACGGACTTTGACTGCAACTATTACTTCCTCATTTGAAGAAAATTTCTTCCCAACAAGCCAAGGTTTCAACTTAGAGAACAGGAAGAAATCACTTGTGGCAAAGTCTGGTGAATAGGGTGGATGAGGGATCAATTCAAACCCCATTTCGTGCAGCTTCACCATTGTTATCGATGATATGTGGGATGGTGCATTATTCGGGTGAAAGAGTATTTTTGCGTGCCAACGCGAGTTTCAAACAATCCATCAGTGAAACATAATAGGGTACAGTTATGAGTCTGCCTTTTTCCAAATAATCTATGAGGATCGTTCCTGGTAAAGTCCGAAAACATAGAGGCCCTCACCTTATCAGCTGACAGGTTCATCTTTGCCTTCTTCGGTGCATTTTCGCTAACCTTTATCCATTGTTTTGAATGTTGTTTTGAATCTAGTGGGTACTGGTAGCTCCAGGTTTCATAAACAGTCTCAAATCGGCGCAAAAAGTCTTGCGGACTGCGATTAAGCATTGTCACACATTGTGTTGAAATGTTGTACCGGTTGCGCTTTTGGACGATTGTCAGCAAGCAAGAGAGTAGAATACAGGCTCAAGAAATGAGATTTCTAAGAAGAATGGAAGGATGTACAAAGGAAGATCGAAAAAGAAGTAAAGATATCAGTACAGATTTAGGAATATATATTCTAAATGAAAAGATAAAGGAAAATATGAGAAAAAGGAAGAAAGAGTTGCATTAGAGGCTCTCAGTTACAAATGCACTGAAAGAAGAACTGTAGGAAGACCATACAGGAGACAGAGTACCATAACTGTCAATTTACCTAATACATGAAGTGAAGAAGAAGAAAACATACTTCGCCCATCTCTATTTACTGTACCCTAATTCTGTTAAAGCTTATTCATATAACTCTAAAAATATCTGAGTACCATGGCGTACACATGTCTACCTATTCTCGATGGAGTTCCATGACAGACTTCTGATCCATGCATTATGAAGGTACCTCCATCGCTTCAATGATTACGATAATAATACAGCACATCACATCCAGTGTGCTGTCAAACACCATGACGACACTTCCTACTTTGAACTTCTTATCAGGAGAGGGGTGGAATTTAATGCTTCTATCATCTTTTTTATAACTTGCAAAAAGTTGTTCCTCATAATTGAATGTTACAACAGTATCCGATTCTAATTAGTGGTAATATTTCTACACTATAATACACGTAAATGATTCAAGCTGCGGCGGTATCTCCCACCGCCGATGATACTTAACTACACCCCACGTTGATGTATCGGATCATAAGATGATGATACTAACCACTAAAATCAAATGATGATGATATTTCAATGGCGTCATCGTCATCACCAGCTAATATTATTATTAGGTCTATGGAATAACGTAATTTTGATATAATGTCTCATCCTTTTGCTGTATACCGTCAGTCCCTATACACATAATGTTACAGAAAATCTTTGTATCGAAATTCTCCCTAACCATATCAAAATCTCTAACAGCATATCTCCAAACAGCAACAAAATGTCAGCCAAACTACAGCTTTCAGCATCACATGAGCGTTTGATACTTTACAGTCCGTAAGTTCCACCTGCACAACTGTGTCTTACATCAATGTGGGGGGGGGGGCTGTTGAGGGCCATTATTTCGAATTTCCTGTCGTAGGCTCGAAATAGAATTGAATGTTGGGCGAAGTCCAAATTATTAAGTCAAAAAATAGTTCTACTAAGCACTCTTTCAAATAATAAAATTAAAAAAGGTAATGTACGAGAATGCTGCTATAATAGTTATTTGCTAGACGTTTTACATTAGCAATAAGTCTATTTCAGCATTATCGCTTTCTTCAGGAATAAAATACGCTTTGCTAAATTATGAAAACTTCTGTATTTGAACCTTGCTCAACACTAACTCTTAAATATACCGGTCGTTTTACACTACTGCAAGGTACTGCTTCGAGCACCTTATCAAAATATCTTCTCTGATTTCCTAAATGCGAAGAAATGACTATGCAAGTAGAACCTATATTTGCTTGCCTCGAACAAAAAAGAAACACAAAATTTTTGATTAGTGGGCCAAATTTATTTAAATATTAATTAATTATACTGATAAAATTGCGCCACCGCACAAATCATTTGATGATTTAATAAAATACGAATCCATATACTGAATATACAATAATCATGATAAATTTCATTGAAATTTTACTAAGGGAAGGTGAAAACTGATTGATTTTAAGAATCCTCACTAGGGAGCGGAATGGTGCTGTGAATGTACTAGCAACGAATTTAGCAATAATTACCTTTTATTTCCTCATTAAAAGAAACACACACACAGATGTTAAGTTAAAACACAGTTACTTGGAATGTTGGCTCGTGAAACTCGGCATATGGTGCATTATACAACGCAACTACTGCGAAATTACTGGTTACGATTTCTCAAAATCATACACATGACGTTTACACTCATCACTACTCACACCACGAAAGATGTCCGCTCCCGGTAGCTGAGTGGTCAGCGTGACAGAATGTCAATCCTAAGGGTTCGATTCCCGGCTGGGTCAGAGATTTTCTCCGCTCAGGGACTGGGTGTTGTGTTGCCCTAATCATCATCATCTCATCCCCATCGACGCACAAGTCGCCGAAGTCGCATCAAATCGAAAGACTTGCACCAAGCGAATGGTCTACCCAGCGGGAGGCCCTAGTCACACGACATTTAATACCACGAAAGATATATTTTAGAAGAAAGCTTCCCTATTCTACATGTAACCTCACTGGGTCAGAGAGCGACTATCTTTAGTCGTCAGAGTCGGAGGACAAAGCACACTTCTGGTATTCCGTACAACTCAGTAATCTTGTGAATAAATTACCAAACATGAGCACCTCTACTCTGCGATGAAGCTGAGGCTTCATTTCGAACCCGGAGGTGTTTACGTCGAAATGGAGCCAAATTGTATACTGAGAAACAAACATGGTGCAGCAGAGTACGGGCTACTACGTCCGTTGAGGTTAAATACAAATTGGACGATAAATTAAATAAAGTTTAACAGATGATTCCACAAAGCACACGACAAAGTCATATACAGGGAGTTACAAAAAGGTACGGCCAAACTTTCAGGAAACATTCCTCACACACAAATAAAGAAAAGATGTTATGTGGACATGTGTCCGGAAACGCTTAATTTCCATGTTAGAGCTCATTTTAGTTTCGACAGTATGTACTGTACTTCCTCGATTCACCGCCATTTGGCCCAATTTAAGTAATGTTGACTTCGGTGCTTGTGTTGACATGCGACTTGTTGCTCTGCAGTACTAGCATCAAGCACATCAGTACGTAGCATCAACAGGTTAGTGTTCATCACGAACGTGGTTTTGCAGTCAGTGCAATGTTTACAAATGCGGAGTTGGCAGATGCCCATTTGATGTATGGATTAGCACGGGGCAACAGCCGTGGCCCCGTACGTTTGTATCGAGACAGATTTCCAGAACGAAGGTGTCCCGACAGCAATTGATCGGCGTATTAGGGTCCACGGAACATTCCAGCCTATGACTCGCGACTGGGGAAGACCTAGAACGACGAGGACACCTGCAATGGACGAGGCAATTCTTCGTGCAGTTGACGATAACCCTAATGTCAGCGTCAGAGAAGTTGCTGCTGTACAAGGTAACGTTGACCACGTCACTGTATGGAGAGTGCTACGTGAGAACCAGTTGTTTCCGTACCATCTACAGCGTGTGCAGACACTATCAACAGCTGATTGGCCTCCACGGGTACACTTCTGCGAATGGTTCATCCAACAAAGTGTCAATCCTCATTTCAGTGCAAATGTTATCTTTACGGATGAGGCTTCATTCCAACGTGATCAAATTGTAAATTTTCACAATCAACATGTGTGGGCTGACGAGAATCCGCACGCAATTGTGCAATCATGTCTTCAGCACAGATTTTCTGTGAACGTTTGGGCAGGCATTGTTAGTGATGTCTTGATTGGGACCCATGTTCTTCCACCTACGCTCAATGGAGCACGTTATCATGATTTCATACGGGATACTCTACCTGTGCTGCTAGAACATGTGCCTTTACAAGTACGACATTTTGAACATTTCCTGTAACGAAGTGTTTGAAGTCACGCTGGAACGTTATGTTGCTGTGTGTTTCCATTCCATGATTAATGTGATTTGAAGAGAAGTAATAAAATGAGCTCTAACATGGAAATTAAGCGTTTCCGGACACATGTCCACATAACATATTTTCTTTCTTTGTGTGCTAGGAATGTTTCCTGAAAGTTTGGCCGTACCTTTCTGTAACACCCTGTATGATACACGAAAACAGCTATAACTGCACATCATGTGGCGGCACCGGTCGCCCACTCCAAGCTGCAGTTGCACAATAGATCTTAGCGAATAAATTGAATACTAATGAAATTAATACCTTTCCCGAATGAAATGGTTGGTGTGGCATGATTATCAATGCTACACATCAAAGTGACTACCGGACACTCAAACAAAGATAGCTCTTACGCATTTCAAATTAGCATCTAGAGCTACCACTCAGAGCATCCTTGCCGGCCGGATTGGCCGAGTGGTTCTAGGCGCTACAGTCAGGAACCGCGCCACCGCTGCGGTCGCAGGTTCGAATCCTGCCTCGGCCATGGATGTGTGTGATGTCCTTAGGTTAGTGAGGTTTAAGTAGTTCTAAATTCTAGGGGACTGATGACCTCAGAAGTGAAGTCCCATAGTGCTCAGAGCCATTTGAACCATTTCAGAGCATCCTTATCACCAGCGTTCTAGGGAAGAGTAAAAACTAACCTGCCCCGTCGTTGGAGTCTACATCGCCACCCGAAAAGTCCCAGAGAGCGTAAGAGGTTTCTCCTATAGCAACCTCACAATACATGCTGACTAGTGGCCACTAATGTCTCTCTGACCCAACGTAGCAGTATTCAAAGCTCCACACAAATTTTGTCTAAACAGCTCTTAACATTCAAGAAAAAATTCTGGTAACTTAGGAAACCTGAAGTGCCCGCTACAGACAAACCACACAATCATACTAGCAGACGACAGAGGAGATAGGAAAAATATGACATGAATACATGGTACTGGATTACACAGATAAGTGCAGAACATAGCTATGAATTTGAAACTGGAAAGTACATTCTCCTTTGGCGTTGAAATGAGGCTGAGATATAATGCACTCTCGTCCATCATTCTCTCCAGGCGTAGTCATGCCGAAAATGTGAGTTATTAAGAAGTGTAGTAGAATCGAAGGTTGGTTTCCAGTCTCAATGGAAGGGCTCACATGGAGATGTGTCAGCTCCTATGCACAGCTGTATTTATCAGAAATGCTAATACTCCTGCCCTCTAATTACTCTATGACCCTCCCATTGGTATCTGACTCAGGTGAATACGATTTCACTACAAAATTCATATTTCAGAGTATTAATCAAGCTACTTCTATTTCCTCTTTGTCTGTTATTAGGCTTGAATAGTTGTATTGTATAAAATTAGGCAAGACACCAGTACACTGTCAACTCAGTTTTTCAAAGAGATAAAATATATGAGAAGATCAGTTTATTTGTTCCTTATTACAGCCTTCACAAGGCTTTTTAATAAGAGGAGGTCAGTCAGCTTAATAACATGCATTCAAATTATTATATTCATAACAAGATTGATACATAGAAATAAACACATCACTATAAAACACTCAAGGTAGCCATTGTGAAATATCACATAAAATGGTATCAGAGATTTTGGAAACTAATATTAGTCTACTCTGTTCAAACTTTGTTTCTGTAAGTGTCAAGAAGCACCTTACACACGACCCCAGACGTACCTCTTCATGCCAAATCCGTAGTCTTGCATCGATACATATTCAGGGATAATTATGTCCAGAATCCTCAGGATATCTGGACTTAGTAGATTTCTTGAAAACACATGAACCGAGCAGTCTCAAATCTCCTTTACCAGTAATTTAATGGATGTGTTAGGAGTAGGGGATGATGCTTCAGTGATCAGTATTTGCCACATACTCCCACCTAAATTAACAGTTAACCCTACTGTTCTGCATTTATCTATTATCATAACCTCCCACGTGATTGATGGTGAAGAGCCCATTTGTGGTTAAATACTATTTTGTTATACAGCAGGTATAGTAAGCCATCTACAATATTTTCCAAATAAGTGATTCTCATATGCCATAAATTCAGAATGCATGGTGGTGATTCATATGGGTGGAGACTTAGCTACTGAACATAAACATTATCTTATACACAGGTCCAAGTCATTCATATGCACACTCGACTCACACAGATAATGCACAACATCATTGAATGCAGCTTTAATGTACAGCTGCTACCCATCCAGTCCGTCTAACACACCTGATACTGTATGCCATTTTTCGTGTAAGTTCATAATATCTGAATAGCATAGATAAATGAATGAGCCTCCAGATCCCACCTCGAATGTTGCTTTAACAGACATCTCTAAAATGGCTATCTTCATGTCAAGTTGGAGAACGTCTGGAGGTAGAGTATAAGATGCATTATACTGTGTAGTCATACATCTCTAACATGTCTATCTTAATACCAATTAGTAGTACGCTTGGAGGCAGAGAAAAAGATGTATCATACTGTGTAGTCATCTGGACCATCTGGACATCGATGTGTGGCACTGTACAGCATAGTTCATTCCAATTATCTTGCGTAAACTGTGCTTTAACACCATGTTTGGCATTCTCATTTCCTATTACTATTTCACATTCTATGTTTGATGCTATACCCTCATTTACACATTTCGCCCCACTTGCAACCAAATTATATTTTCTGGCAAACAGTAGCACACCTAACTATGAATAGTTGTGTGGCATGATCATATATATCTGGTATCCCGTATGTTAACTACTGTGCTTTGATGAGTGATGGTGGGCCAGAAGAACGTTTGACTATGACTTGATGAACAGTTGTGTGTCCAACTCAGACACATTCCTTGGATTGGTAGCCCTGCACAAGGCCGCACATACGGAGACAGAGCTCCCGTGAAAGATGCGTTATTTAGGTTGTAATTAATTGTAGTTGAACACTTTTAACTAATTAAATATGTTCTTTAGTGTACTCTTCAAGCTCACCATTAAAGGTTTTTCTCTTATTTGCGTAGTGTTCTAGTGATCGCGAAAAGTTCGTTTGTTTACTTACTGCTGCTTAGGCCAAATTTTTCGAGTGTGCATATTTAGCGTTATACCGCAATTGGAAGTGCATTTGCTGTAGTTTAACTGATTAAATACGTTCATTAGGGTGCCTTTCAAGCTCACCATTAAAGGTTTTTCTTTTATTTGAGTATTGTTCCTGTAATCGCGAAAAGTTCGTTTTATTTATATTTCGCGGCTTTGCCTTACTTTCCTAGTGTGCATACTTAGCATTATACCGCAATCTTAAATGCATTTCGTATAGATTAACTAATTAAATACATTCATTAGTGTGCTCTTCAAGCTTGCCATTAAAGGTTTTTCTTTTATTTCCGTATTCTTCCACTTACCGCAAAAAGTTCGTTTTGGTTACATTCGGCTGTTTAGGCATCATTTTTAATTGTACATATTTAGCATCATACCACAAATTTAAGTGCATTTGGTAATAGTTTACTTACATATTAGTTTCCAAAACATATTTAGTATCCTTTTACATCTGTATTTAATATATTATCGTCATCACTTAGTAAATCTCTTAACTAATATCCAATCGACCATGGATACTAAGTGTATGAGATGCAGTAGGAAAGTTAGTTCAGGGGTTTTGTGCAGCTGTTGTGACAGGTGGTTTCATTGGGGAAATTGTAGCGGCATGGGAATTGGGGAAGCAAACGAGACTCTTCCATTCTCTTGCAGGGTTTGCTCAAGAGATAGGATTATAGCTGAACAGGAGGTGAAAATTAGAGCACTTCAGGCTGATTTGGACAGAGAGAGGGAGGAGCTGAAGAGGTTAAGGGGGGAGGAGGACAAAGAGCGGTGGGAAGTGGTAGCTGGGAACAGGAGCCACAGAAAGAGGACAGTGTCCGACAGTTTCCCAATTGGCACAACCAATAGATTTGCCTTGCTACCACGGTTAAGTAAGGAGGAGGCTCCAGTAGAAGTATATGTAGTTAGGTTGCAACAGAATCTCACTAGGAAACCAACCGTTTCAAAAAAAGTAGAAAGTAAGAGAAAAGTTCTGTTGCTAGGTAGCAGCCATGGAAGAGGTGTGGGCCAGATTTTGCAGGAAAAATTAGGTGACAGGTACCAGGTCACAAACTTTTTCAAGCCAAGTGCAAGTCTTAGCCAGGCGGTAGAGGATATAGGTTCCTTGTCCAAAGGATTCACAAAGCAGGATCATGTGATGATGGTGGAGTGGAAAACAGTATTGATAGGGACCAGGGCTGCAGCATTGAGTGTGACCTGGTGAAAATAGCTTCGGTAACGACCCATACCAATGTTGGGCTGGTGCCTGCTTTCGTGCAGCATGATCAGCCTCAGTTGACCCGCTCTGTCAGGAGGGTAAATATGGAGTGGGATCAGTCGCGTAGGGTGGCCACTCTGTCGGACATTGGATTGGTTCCTGTCGAGGCTATTGATAGGGGGGATTTCACAAGGCATGGCCTACATCTCAATAGGAAAGGGAAGGGTAAACTGGCAGGGTTGTTAGCGAAATCCATAAGGGGGACACTAGTACTCATGGATATACCACTTTTTTAGACTGATATCAGTGTCCAGTCTGAAGTTCAGGCAGGCAGGTGCTAAAGAGGTCCAAAACTCACAACAGGAAAGTAAATAATAATGTTACCATATTTAACCAAAATATTGGTGGATTAAAGAAAAATGTAGATTCTCCCAAAAGTAAAGTAAAAAATAATGTTACCATTTTTCACCAAAATATTCCGGGATTGATGAATAAAGTAGATGAGCTCCTGGTATGTTTAGATGACATTGAATCTGATAATGTAGTAGATATACTATGCCTGTCTGAGCATACATTGTATCTGATATGGAAAAGGTAAATATCAGTGGTTATAAACTATACGCACATATGAGTAGAGATAATAAGTAGGGAGGAGGAGCTGCCATATATGTCAAAAGTTATCACTGTGAAGAAAGCTTGGATACAAAAAACTTTTGTCTAGAGCAACATACTGAAGCAGTTGCCTGTCAACTTAAACTGAAGGAGGGCTCTTTTATAATTGTGACAGTATATAGGTCCCCTTCAGCAAACTTTCATTTATTCCTGGAAAACGTGGTTGCCTTGTTGTGCTATCTGTCAGATAGGGGAAAGCAAATTATTATCTGTGGGGACTTCAATGTTGATTCACAGAAAGATAACACTTCTGCAGACCAATATAGGTTTAAAAACATAAATTCTTGTCCTGTTGAGAATGGGCTTTCGCATCATGATGCTCAGATAGTTACAGTATATGACATAGCTCCATTCAGTAATTCAAAACTACCCTCCAAAGTTTTGGGTTCAATTAATGACTCAACAATTAGAAATTTCAGAGAAAATCTTCAGCAGTTAGACTGTGATGATGTCTACAAGGAACCGGATGCTAATTTAAAATATAACTTATTTCGTGATACTCTTGTAAGAGAATTTGAAAACTATTTCCCCAAGAAAGTAGTTAAATCTAATTATAAGATACGATGCAAAAAACCTTGGCTTACTAAAGGAATAAAAATATCTTGTAACCACAAAGGGGAACTGTATCTAACAACAAGAAAGAGTAATGACCCAGAAATAGCCAAATATTATAAAAACTACTGTGCTACATTAAGAAAGGTTATTAAAAAGCCCAGAAGCATGTGCATCATGTCTGAGATTAATACTTCTGATAACAAAGTCAAAACAATTTGGAATATTATTACAAGGGAGATAGGACAAATAAGAGTACAGGGTGACGGTATCACCATCAAAGCGAATGGAAACTTGATAAACAACAAGCTGGAAGTCGAAAACATTTTGAATAATCATTTTTTAAATGTTGTAGAGAAAATAGGATCTAAATGTTCATTAGAAGAAGCAAGGCAGTTAATGGAAGAGGTCTTACCCACACCACTTGATACAATTGAAATTCCACCCAACTCTCCTTCTGAAGTTAGGAAGATAATAAACTCTCTCAAGAATAAAAGCTCACATAGAATTGATGGCATCTCGAGCAGAATAATATAAGCTTGTTCCAGAGAAATAAGTGGGATTCTTAGCCACATATGTAATAGCTCTCTGAAGCAGGGCATTTTCCCAGATAGACTGAAGTATGCCATTGTTGAACCACTGCATAAAAAAGGGGATACGACTGATGTCAACAACTACCGCCCAACCTCTCTTCTGACTGCCTTATCCAAAATTCTTGAAAAAGTATTGTATTGTAGAATAGCTTCACACATTGATAAAAATGAAGTTTTAACGAAATGTCAGTTTGGTTTCCAGAAGGGTTTCTCAACGAAAATGCTATATATACTTTCACTAATGAAAGATTAAATGCTCTGAGTAACCGGAAGTCACCCGTTGGGATTTTTTCTGATCTATCAAAGGCTTCTGATTGTGTAAATCATGGAATACTTCTAGATAAGCTCAAGTACTGTGGTATGAATCGGGCAGTACTCAAATGGTTTAAATCATACCTAACTGGAAGAGTGCAGAAAGTTGAAATAAACAGTTCACATAATATCCAAAAAACTGGTGATTTCAAAAACTGGGGCACAATCAAGAACGGGGTGCCGCAAGGTTCAGTCTTGGGTCCTCTGCTGTTCTTAATATATATTAATGACTTGCCATTCTATATTCACGAAGATGCAAAGCTGGTACTTTTTGCCGATGATACAAGTATAGCTATCACACCTGACAGACAAGAATTAACTAGTGAAGTTGGAAATGAAGTTTTTCAGAAAATCATTTAGTGGTTCTCTGCAAATGGTCTCTCATCAAACTTTGACAAAACACAGTATATACAGTTCCACACAGTAAATGGAATGACCCCATTAATAAATATAGACTTCGATCAGAGATCGGTAGCTAAGGTAGAATATTCAAAATTTCTAAGTGTATGCACTGATGAGGGGTTGAACTGGAAAAAACACACTGAGGATCTGCTGAAACGTTTGAGTTCAGCTACTCATGCTATTAGGGTCACTGCAAATTTTGGCGATATACATCTGAGTAAATTAGCTTACCACGCCTATTTTCGTTCTCTGCTTTCGTATGGCATCATATTCTGGGGTAACTCATCATTGAGTAAAAGAGTGTTCATTGCACAAAAGAGTGTAATCAGAATAATTGCTAGAGCTCATCAACGACCATCCTGCAGACACTTATTTAAAGAGCTAGAAATCTTCATTGTAACCTCACAATATATATATATATATATATATATATATATATATATATATATATATATTCACTTATGAAATTTGTTATTAACAATCCGAACGAATTCAAAGCTAATAGCAGTGAACATGGCTACAACACTAGGAGAAAGGATGATCTTCACTACTCAAGGTTAAATCTAACTTTGGCTCAGAAGGAGGTAAATTATGCTGCCACAAAAGTCTTTGGTCACTTACCTAATAGCATCAAAAGTCTGACAGATAGCCATACAGCATTTAAAAGAAAATTAAAAGAATATCTTAATGGCAACTCCTTCTACTCATTAGATGAATTTTTGGATATAGTAAGAGGGTAATTTCCCAACCCAACAAAAATAAATAAATAAAAAATTAAAAATAAAAATATTGAGTGTCATGTAATATTTTGTCTAATGTAATATCTTGTATAAATACCTTTTATTAAACTGACACCTCCCACATCATTACGAAGTGTCGTATCCATGATCTGTGGAACAAGTATTAATCTAATCTAATCTCTATTTGGTAACCTACCTGTCTGCGCACAGCTGTGGCTCTCCAATTGGCATTGCATATGATGGGAGCCTGATTAGTTGCATGTTCTGATTCATTACCAATTGGGTGTTGCGCTATTGAAATGAAGACAATACATACATATTATATGAGAGAGCAAATCTAAGGGAATATAAATGTATGATGGTAACAACTATTATGAGGCTCAGTACTTACATGCACATATTTTCTTCTTACTTTGTCTGGATGTGTTAGATTCCAGAAACATGGAGCCAGGGAGGGGTTGAACAGATAAATTTGGTAGACTGTCTGTGTGCTGCAGTAGCTGTATGAGTGACGATGCATTTGTTGGAAGCCTGATCATGCGCTGCTCTGATACCTCAGTGGAGTGTTCAACTGTTAAAAAAAAGTAATAAGTATTTGAGACAACTCACTCACACCCACTCACCCACCCACACCCATATATATATATATATATATATATATATATATATATATATATATATATATATATATATATATATGGCAACTAAAGAACCTTAGGGCAAGCGACTGCATAATTAGTAATCCACAATCTTGGTAGCCATCTTGTGACGTCATAGGTAGCCATCGTGCCAGCTATCATGTGAAGTCATGTTTTGACCTCATAGACTGGCACAGCTTCTCACAATTTTCTGATATGGGAGCTGGGATGGGAGAGTGAGGCATTCCGCAACAAATGATTTCTTGTAATATTATTCTGATCTGGAAGGCACCAGTGTACATAAGCTTACATAAAGTATGGCAACCTCATGACAATTTTTATCTATTGCTGATACTGCCATTGGTTTATTTTCTACATACATATTGTATAGATTCTGACACTGTTTGCAATAACACTTTCCATTAACAATAAATTGCTCATGTAGTTTTACAGAGGCTCCCACGGTTCTCAATGTTAATTCTGATATTACCAAGCATATGTTATTCCGAATTCCCATGCTATGCTCCTTCAGACATGCATGCATACAGGGAACAGGCACTGCAGCGGCTACAGTAGTCATGAAATACTTGAAATGTATTCACAGTTGCGAATATGGAAACTGCCTGCTGTATAATGGAATGAAAACAGTGAAAATTTGTGTGGTAAGGGACGCAAACCCAAATTTTCCACTCATAGCGAGTGGTCGCCTTACGATTTCGTTATCCGAGCACGACACGTGGGCAGACCCAAACTTCCACATGTCGTGAACCACATGTCAACAACCTGCACTCGTACATTCATTATGTACATTGCTATAGAGGGGAGACATTTTACTTGAAAGTCGCTCGCCTCATGTCGTGAATAAATACGACATTGCAGTGACTGTGTTATTCCAAATTACGATGCAATGTTCCTTTGGACATCCATGCATGTTCCTGTCCAGAACAAACAGTCATTGTCATCATGCTATGATACAGCTGTTAGTTATCCATATTCGCAACTGCGAATACATTTCATCTACTTAAGGTTAATGATTTTGTAATGTTCTTCTTTATGTCAGAGTTTCTTGCAAATCAGTGTCTAGGAGTTAGATCTCCATCCCATAGAGATTCACATGGTCTGCGTGAAGTAGTGTACTCTACCGCCCATCCTCATCCTACTGACTCAGGGGGAGTGTGATTCTGATGTTCTGTAACACAGCTGAAGGTTTAGAAGTTCTTCTTCTTCGAAACACGTTTCTGAATTTTGAGAGGCATGGTTCAGTCTTTATACACTGTAGAAAAGAAAACTGCCACTACGGTGAACACAATACGAGTGACTTGGATGGAAGTCACTGCTGTGCCACCGTTTATCTGCTGCCCTGTCTGCCACAATCTATCATCTTGTCTGCCACAGTATGTCATGGTCTGCCATCTTGTGTGAGTCATAACGCACCACCATTTCTTTCTTCGGCCATGTTGGGTTTTATGACGGCTCATACTCGCTGGATCTACACCTGTCAGTCTGGTCACAGCTTCCATGGGGTTGCGGGCCAGAGGTACTGATGGGGGGCCTGAGTGTCTGCCGCAGATGGCTAACCAGCATTTGACTTCTCATTGTGGATGTGTGCACACGTGCCCTCACAGCTGCCACCATCCATCGGTTCTACTCGTCAGGGCTTGGGTGTGTGCTGTGTGGCACACAGCAGAAGATGACGTTTCTCATATTTTAAATAAACACTTATTTGCTACACTTCCTAGTGGTACAGCAATGTTTCATATTGATTGCCAGACATTTCTTTTCAGTAGACTGTGTACATGTGTTTTTTAAATGTGTAATATTTCGTAATTATTGAATTTAATGATCAGCTATAATTACTAGCTAAAGTGACTAAGTGCAATAACACCTTACTATTATGCTGTCTGTATCCTGAACCTTTCCACTATGGCATTCTTGTGTTTTTTAAACTGTGGTATACCTATTGGCCTAGTATAATTATATCAGCTCTCATTTTCTTCTCCTTTTGTCTGGTTAGCATGTCAGATCATAGGGAAAAACTTGTGGCAGTGGTTTCAACGTAATACATGTTGCTGACGATTCCTTTAATATGTACTCGTAGGTAATGTCATATGTCATGTGAGGTCATGAGTTGTGCTTTTCTCCCCTAGAATTAGCAAAATTTTGGGTCAATTAGAGTAGAAGATCCTCTCGCTAAGGTGTGCAGAACACAAGTGCTGGGAAAGCATACTGAGTATGGGAGGCCTAGAGCAATAATGGCGTAGATTTGACAATCGATTTTAAGCCGCACAGTTGGACTACAGAAGTGTAGGCGGGGAATGGGTCGAGGTAGAAGTGGAGGTGGGAGCAGATGATACGGAATGAGGGTGGGCTGACTTTGAGCTTGTCCCATGGAGATGGAGCAGGGTAACCTTGACCTTGCCCTAGGGACGGGGGAGAGAAGAAAGACCTGTTAATCAAAATAGCTAAGAATATATTCTATTCCACTATTTACATACATGGACAATGCTGGGTAGTCAGCTAGTTTATTAACATTGGTTTTCACAACTACTTAAAAGACAAAAAGTATAGACAATCATTACAGTCAAAGGTGATGTACGATGAAGAAATAGGGAAAAAAGTAATCACTTGTCACCGTTAATGAAAATGTATTGCACCGATCCGTTAACGCTAAAAGCAGAACGTGGAAAAATCTGAAGTAAATAATGTCCCCTTAGATTTTACAAATCCCTTACTGTGGGGAAACTAGCACACGAGATGTACCTACATGTAAATTTCATGGAACTGTAAATCTGTGATTATCTATTGTATACAAACATCATGATGTAACTTCAACTTAGGACAAACAAGATTAATGAATTCAATTTTATAGAGCGATATAGCAAACTGGTTAAGTCACTTCCCTCCTAGTCGCAGATAGTGGAATTCATATGTTGTTTCTCTTATCTATATTTTGGAATTCTGTAATTTCCCACCATCTTCCTGTGATCTAGAGCAACACTGCGGTAGTTCTCTGAGGAGATATCATAACCATGATAGTGCGCCGAGTACAATGAGCTCGACGCAGAAGAAATATTTGACTCTTCATTTAATTCCCTGAATTCAGTGTTTGGAAAAAAAAAACAGTATAGCCGGTTACGGACATATGATCTCGTAATCTTCCTTTGTAGCTAATTTCTGGCCCTGTGTTTCATCAGTGGTTGCAAATCGTCAGCCTGAGTCAGGTTTTGAGTTCAGACATAACTATTAAGAAGCTAATTCGAAATGTATCTGTTCGAAGCACTTGAGTTGTAGCCCTTTTTATCCTAAAAACTAAAATGACATTTAATTTTCCGCGCGCCTACCCAAATACAAAGTTATTACCGCAAGTTGAGCACACAGTGCAAATATCACAGTCATTTCTTTGATCGACGGAGCTAAAACGTGTAACAGAATACGAGCCTTCGTTTTTCTTCATTTCAATATCAGCAGAAGCAGAACCGCACTCAGACAGCAATCGTTCGATTCCTGGGCACGAGGTCGGGGGCCCCGAAATATTTTGCTGTGAGTCCTTGTTAATTTTGAAGGGTTCATTAACAAAAAGTACGGTGGACTCGGTTTTAAACGATTGTTCTATAAAAGTAAGGGCGGTATTGGTTTCTTCCTAATGATGGCGATTTCGAAAAGACATGAAGCCCTTAAACCAGTCTTATGATGCACGAGACATTAGTAGTTTTATATAGACCTGAAAGTGGAATGAAAAGTAAAGTCTCACATAATCAGTGGTTTTATATAGGCACTGCTACACCAAAAATCCCAAAGAAACACTGCAGCTACATATGATGAAATAACGTGTTGTAACATAAACGTGTGGGCGTTTTTCTGTACTGTGCACCATTACTTGAATCCTTTCACATTGTCATGGTTGCCTGACCACAGTCATTCAACTATATTTCATCTCCTAGATTGCCGTTATAGAGAAACACACTTTTATGTTGAATCATTATGTTCCAGGGTTCATCTGGGGAAATATCCTATTAATACGTACAAGGAACCAATCAATTTGTGGCCGGCCGAGTGACCGAGCGGTTCTAGGCGCTTCAGTCTGGATCCGCGCGACCGCTACTGTCGCAGGTTCGAATCCTGCTTCGGGCATGGATGTGTGATGTCCTTAGGTTAGTTAGGTTTAAGTAGTTGTAAGTTCTAGGGGACTGATGACCTCCGATGTTAAGTCCTATAGTGCTCAGAGCCATTTGAACCAGTCAGTTTGTTCTCTTCAAGTATCCTGAGTTCCTGTTAAGGAAGTGATTTGCTTTCTAGTATGGGAGTGGTTTACCAACTCATTGAAGGATATTTTTGCGCTTGTTTATTGTGGAGAATAATGAAATGCAATATGATAAAAATTTTTAAAAAGGGTCATCAATACGCTAAGAGGAGACGATATTGTTTGGAAATATTAACAGAATGTTAATACTAGAAACTACTGCAAGTTTGGCTGTAGCAGTAGTGGGAAATGTGCATTGGAGAGATGCACACGACCCTTGGCAACTTCAGAAACAAAGCCTCGGAGTGACCAGAACACTACATAATCTTAGAGAGTCAGTACATTTTCCGACCACTAAGATCAGAAGTCTAAGAGAATAAAGTCTTATTTTTGTGGGTCGACCATTTGTTCTATGACATCATCCCAAACAACACGTGGAATATGCCGAACCTGATTCAAGAGAGATCACATTTTGAAGCCCCAAACGTCCTTGTGACAGAATCGAACTCTGCTAAACAAACATTTGACCAGTAAAAAAGATATTAAAAAATGTTTTCTTCCCAGTGAGGGATATGAATCTGTTACTGTCAGATACTTGAGGTGTTCATTGTGAAAGAACTGTTTAGAGCATCACACTTGAAAACAGGGTACTTGTTCCTCTTGGGATTCGAAAGTTCTTAGCGACACAGGTACGTATATGGCTTCGCTGTTGGAAGAACTATGTGACAAGATTTCAGATATAGTTTTCTTGAATGATTATGACGCCAATCTTCACTTGAGAAACATCGTAATCAAGCTGCAGTCACATAATCAGTTCTTCACACAAAAGTTTACCAACGTACTGAAATATGTGAGAGACAAATCAGTATGCTTAGTGGATCACAAATGACAATTTCATACCCAGCTGAGTTTTGTTTTATATTATTTTCTCTGTCGTGTATATCACGTGAAGAAATTTAGTTTATTTAGTGTGTATGGTGTAAAAACAGTTATGATTTTAGCATTTCTTTACAGAATAATGTCTTTTTATCATAATAATAAGTTCTTTATATTTTCAATTTTCAAAATACATGTATGTGAAATGGTAAACTAAAAAATTTAAAATCGTTAATGTAGAATGTAAAATAACAATTTAAAGCACAAAACATATAAAAATAAAATAATAAATTGAGTAGTAATGAATGGTTGGATGATTTAAATAAGTTATGTTGAAAGTACTGTGACAGCACACACTACACAGACTGAAATGGTATTTTCCAAAACCGATATTTCAGAAACCAGCTGTGTTACACATGCATGAATGTGGCTTGAAAGCTTCTTTAATTAATGCTGTAACAAAAGTTTTCCTTTTTCTAAATTAAATAATGGTGGTCGGTTATTTTCCAAAGCTTCAAATTATTACAAAAACGGAATACATAGTTTTCAAGATCATTAATTACATATCATTTTTTAAACGAAAAGCATTTCTTTGTTTTGAAGATATTCCTTCTGAACTTAATACCCCCAAACTACTTTTCAGGCTGTGTTAAATTGTCTATAAACAAAAAGTACATATTACACTACTTTTCCACTCTACACATCTGCCAAGGTTCTTCAAAAATCGTTATTTTGGAAGGCATTGTATGTAGATTCACACAAGGTCATTTGCATTTGTCATTGTAGAAAATAAATTGCAACGCCATCTAATGTTCTTCACATTCGCTATCAAGTCCTGATAGGATTCAGTTTGCATCTTACATCATTGACAGGATTCTATCAGAAAAAAATTATTCGAACGATTTGGAACAACAGTATTGAAACAGTATATCACAAAATGCAGGGAGCGATAAACTGCTTCGATCATTCAGCAAGCTTAACTCCCAAGCTGAAAACTTGTTTCATTTGAATATGAAGAGAGAAAAGTTAACATATGAATACCTGGATTGGTTAGCTTAAGTGCAATGATGTGATGCAGAAGACCCTTCAGTTACATTGGCTGTTCACCAATATAGTCGACAGGCAATGGAAATGGAGGAATTACCGGTGTGACAGACGACACTTTCATTAACACAGTAATCTGCTGCTGATAACGTTCCCCTTGTTGTTCCTGACGCCTTTCCATGTGTTACTGTAGAACTACTGGGTGTTGTGTGATGTCCTTAGGTTAGTTAAGTTTAAGTAGTTCTAAGTTCTAGGGGACTGATGACCATAGATGTTAAGTCCCATAGTGCTCAGAGCCATTTGAACCATTTTGTAGAACTACGATTTACTATTATTGTTGTTCTACACATTTCCCCTCCACATGGTCAAAAATGATGGTGCACAGACTGAGTTTGAATAGCCTCATCACCAGAGTTGCAACATGTGTCATTTATTAACAACACATACTGAAACCACAAGTATGAGGGCAATGGACATGCTGGCACAAACTGCCGACATCAGCATCAGCATTCCTGGAATTCTGAGATGATCACATCCAAACAACTACATGAAGGCCATGAAATAATCATGTTAGTGCACTGTGAAGGCCATCGCACCCTTCAGCTTTGCACCACATGCTGCACAGCAACTAAGGCATCATCACCTTCCCCCCACCGCCATGCCCACCAGTGCATGAAGTACCGTCACTGGAAGGGGCTTATTGCAACCGACAACCGACTGCTACTGCTGTGATACTGTACGCCAGGAATTGGAGAGGAATGGATCATTACTTCCTGATAGTATTTGTGCTTTGATTGTTGGGCAACCCGATTCTGAGAAGACTAATACTATTGTGTTACTCTTAAAAGCACATGAGGAGATAAGGTTCCTCTTGACCCATACAAAATCGAGGAATGCCTACAACCGCTGACAGTATCACGTCGCACATATATATTTTCTAAAACTGGCGTAACCTACCAGACATTTAGTGAAAGTAGTGATATTCGACCGCGTGAGGAAGTAAAACTACAGATGTATTCACATCTGATGATGTTATGATGCAAAACCAGTTACGCAAATATTCTCGTATGGGTCGTTTTATGGATGCCAATATCTTTTAGAGTTAGTAGTTGTAGTCATTCCACGATTTTGTTTGGGTCATCGTATTTAACATACTCCAAAGGTAGATTGTTCAGTATTCTATGCCGAATTTCAATGAAATCGGTAATAACACATGACAGTCACCCCATACATTTAACCTAGAATGCAATACAGGCTGTCAATAAGGTTTCTGAGAAAACATCTGGTTTATTAGAGGTAAGGCTCTTAAAGAATTCAAATGTCAAAAAGTATCTCCCAAAAGAGGTAAAAGCATACAATGTAGTACTGCATATTACATACTCACATAGGAAAGCCAACACCGCAAAAGAATGAGTGAAAAACTTAAGCAGTAATAAATACAATAATATAACTAAACCCTTTATATCAGCTACACTTCGTGCAGGCAATGGCACTGAAATTTAGCATAGAGGAATGAACAATATACCTTTGGACTATGTTAAATACAATGACCTAAACAAAATCGTGGAATGACCACAACTACTGATGCTATCAGTTCCCTCAGGGAATACAGGTGAGATGATCGAATTCATATCAATCATTTTAGAATTTTGAGAAAGGTGTATCATCAGGTAATTATGGAAATGTTTGTTCATGAGCTCCACACGCCAGCACGCAAAACATTCCCATGAAGACATGTCATGATACAAAGGCTGATCTCGTAGACACATGAGAATATTCATGATTGAATAAAGACTTCAGATACTATGTAATGTTCGTAGATACACATTCCAAATTTGTGAGAACTGCGTCTGTGAAGGTAAAGATGGTGAAGGAAGTTGCAGACTGGGAAAAAATGGTATTCGGACAACCTTGAAACCGACCATGGAGTAGAATATTCTATAGATATTTCAAAGTGATAATGCAACAGCATTGACTAAATAACTACTCACTGTTCCTAATTTGAAAGCTAGTATTATTAAGCAGTTGTCCAAGATGAACAAAGTTGATGTGAATGCAATTTAGTCTTTGAAGATCATACAAGTGGCTAGACATTCTAACACAAATTATTGACGAGTGTGTTGGGACTACTCATTATACAATTAAGTTGAGACATTTCGACGTCCATGATAAATGGTTTGTAAATACGGTGTACAATCATATTTAAATGGTGGATCCATGACTGCAAAAGTTCAACATAGGTGATTCGATGCGTAGTTCTAAATACAAAACTAAGTTTAAGACGTCCTACATGCTGAACTGATCAACAGAGATATTTACAGTTTCTAAAGTACAGTTCACAAATCCATGGACTTACATCCTAAAAGACATCCATATTGGCGACACTACTGGAAATTTTTACACAGAAGAATTACATAAGAACTCTTAACCAGACGTGTTCCTAGTACAATGTCTCATAAAGCACTGTGGGGACAGAGTGTTAGTGAAATTAGTGAAAATAGTCCTTTTTCTGTCAAAGCACTACAGTTGGGTGAACGCTCACGGCCTGCTATGCTATAGGACATACAAACTACAAACAATGCAGTATTGTAACGTGTGTTAGGTAATGCAGCAGATGTGAGGGTGGTTTTCTCAAGAACCTACTAGTTGAACTTCATATCCCTGGATGCTACTTCTGTGGACCTGGAGCGAAGCTGAAAAAGTGTATAGCTTGAGAAGATAAGGGAATTAATGTACAAGACGATGCATGCAATGAGTAGGATACTACATACTCTGCGAATCAACTTTTAGCAGAACGTCACATTGTGGATCGAATATTGGGTGATAAAGCAAAGAACGTACATAGAAGAAAGGACATTGGTAGAGGACAACATATTTATGCATTCACTGTTGATAAAGCAACATCTGCAAAACTTAACCTCAAACTTAAAATTGGGTGCTGGAATAAACTTGATGCAAATCATGAATGCAACTCGTCATACACTAAAGAGGAAGAAAATAAGAATGAAATGTTTCGAAAACTGCATCCAGTTACCAGCAGCAGCGGCGAAAAGTGCTTTGGAACAGAAAGGAGGAATATTAAAACACCTAGGGTTCTGTCATTTCCTAAGGAATCTAGTGGAATAGTTCCATTTCTAATACTGGCATCGGCTGATCTTTCAGCCGTTGGTTCTGTAACAGGAGGAGCTGTCACCGTAATTCAAGCAGTAAAGAGCGCCAAAAACACAGAGAAACAGCTGCAGGAGTCTAAACGAGTTAATAAGACAATGGAGGTCATCACTATTGGTAAGGGACTATACTTAAAACCACGGAAGAAAGGGCTTCTACTGTTCATGAAAACAACTCATAGTGATACTACCAGACAGATAGCTTACAAACATATCTGCTTAAATTCCTCAGGAAACTTAAAATCCAAAGATATCGCGATGTTTTAAGGTGTGATACGTTGCCAAACTCGATTTGGAAAGGCAGAGAACGCAGATATCTCAGTTTAGATATTGCAGGAGGATATGGGACCCACTGAGCTGTCTATGCCCAAGGAAAGGACCGATTATCATCTAATACTTTGATTCAATGGCAATGTAAGACCATCTCAAGAATTGTGCCATTACCTTACCGACAAGAACCAGGTGTTCTACAATTTTCGACGCTACCGAGACGTTTCACATCTTTGCAGTCGTATATGTCTAATGTTTCACCTGCCGATTGCATAAATGCAAGTAGTATGAACTGCATTGCATCAATTGAAGTATACATGCGATGCCAAAAACTTGAACTTCAAACGAATGTTCATTTACATTGAAAGCAAACTACTTTCCTCCAGTGAATCTAAGCAGGGGAGGGGGGTGGGGTGCGGAGCACTGCATTGATTGCTCTTGAATCATACAATAGCATAAACTGCATTTAAGAAGTTGTGAAGTTGTAATACCTCCTGGCTCATATGATGTTGGTGATTTTAATGCATATATAAAAATTTTTGTAGAAAGGTTTAAGTTGTGTGCATGCATTAATACATTCAAACCCGAAGCAGAAACAATGGAAAAAACAGTGGACCTTACTATGATGGCAGGCCGTGTTGGCCGAGCGGTTCTAGGCGCTGCAGTCTGGAACCGCGCGACCGTCACGGTCGCAGGTTCGAATTCTGCCTCGGGCATGGGTGTGTGTGATGTCCTTAGGTTAGTTAGGTTTAAGTAGTTCTAAGTTCTAGGGGACTGATGACCTCAGAGGTTAAGTCCCATAGTGCTCAGAGCCATTTGAACCATTTTACTATGCTGCTTGTATAAAATCACTACAACATGTCTGAAGGAGTCAAGAGCTGGCAAATAGCATTTATAACATTTATGAGTCGAATTAGCAAGCGAATATAATGCCAGAAAGTACGACTTTTGTTGAGTTGAACATTGCGACAAATTCGTACCTAAAGGATTCTTTCCTACAATAGGTACAGGCCACAAAATTGTTCAGGTACCTAGCAGTCCAAGACACTTACCAGTGACTGTTCAGACACTGAAGCATCCTGATATGAATAGCATAGATCAGAATAGGAATCTAGTCGATTGTTGCAGAGACAAAATTCTAGCAAACCTTCATCTGAAGAAGCTTGGGTATTAGGTATAAACGTAATGCACGTGCTCATCAGACTACCACTTCACGGCAGAAGGAGAATGTGTTGACAAGCAAGAATTTCAAGTTTCTTAAACTGATAGGAATGAAACCTCGCACTGACTTCACTTGATATAATAACTACAGTTCAGTATGATGAACGTATCATTATTGAGGAATATTTTTTTGGATAAAGCTTTCGTTTTATCAATGTTTAATAATAACGAAAAGAAAGGAATCTTATTCCCCATCCAGATGGTTTAACAGTTCCAAGGAAGAGCTTACTGCATTAGAAGGAATATTTACACTTAAGAAGAAGATACATCGAAGCACTCCTGCAGCAGTGGTGACATCATACTTTACATATAATACATTCACCTTCGTGTTTCAAGAAATAATATTTGAACTTAACGCCATCTAAATCGACAGAAACGTTGAGACCACATCGGCTCTCAAAACACAGGTCCCTGTATCAGCTGAAAGCCTTGTAAACAATGGTTGTTTCATATATGGGTAGATTAATAAAGCCTTTGGTGTGTGCAATCTGCTCAATATATTAATGATGTACTTTGAACACAATAAGTGCATCTTTATGAACACTAAAATGTAGCGAATTTAGTTAAAATTGCTACTGATAATAACTTGTACATTCCATGAGAAGCAGAAGAAGAGTCTTAAATGGTGCTACATAAATTGGGGTAAAACATGCCACATGTTTCTCTGTTAGACGAAGAGAATCTAAAACTTTCACATGTACTGAATTCTGGAGCTCAACAGCATTAGCTTTCCAGTCATGGCAGCTGTTTGAAGATCCAGTCTTCCCAAAGTCATCTCACCATGCATAGATAATTAAGATATCTGTCCAGCTAGAGATGCCTCGTTTATTATTCTAGATCTGCAAAAAGGCAGGCACTGGAGTACGAAAAAGGATTTGAGTTTATTTGACAGCAATAAACTAACGACTGCTAGAGTTTACCTAAATTCCCAGTTTTTTTTCATACTATAACTTGAAGCCTGACTGAGACAAAAACGTATATGGACTATTGTATGATATACTGATCATTATAATCACCAACCTACTATTCAGATAAACCTGTCCTAGGAATTAGCGCTAGTCAGACGGATGCATGGCGCACGTAGTATCACTGAGTGTGCTGTCCGTGTCTAGAATGGGAGAGGTGCACTATCTAACTGATTTTCACCGAGGATAAATTTTGATTGCCAATAGGTTTGGCAAGAGCATTTTAGAAACTGCACGACTTGTCAGGTGTTTCAGGATTTCTATGGTGAGTGTCTTCAACACATAGCAAAACCAAGGAGAAACCACATGCAGACGTCGTGGGGTTGGCCGGCCACCCCTCATTACAGATGTCTGATGTCATATGCTGGGCAGACTGGTAAAACAGGACAGGCAGCGAACTGTGGCGGACTTAATGTCAGGCTTTAATTCTGGGCGGAGCACAAGTGTGTCTGAAGACACAGTGCACTCAGTACTCCTAACGATGGTCCTCCACAGCCGAAGACCCATGAATGTGACAATGTTAACACTACTACATCAGCAACTATGACTGAAATGAACACGTCACCATCGGCACTAGACGTCGGCGCAGTGGCACAACGTTGCATGGTGTGGTGAATCACAATACCTTCTTCATCATGCCAATGGGAAGGCGTAGATCCGTCGTCTTCCAGGAGAACAGCTCCTTGGTACCTGTACTTTGGGATGGAGACAAGCTGGAGGTGGCTACATTATGCTCTGGGGCCTTCACATGGACATCCATGTTTCTGCGGTAATCGTGGAAGGCACATTTATGGCGAAGAAGTATCGTACAATGGTTGCAAACTACCTACACCCCTTCATGACAATGTTTCCCAGTGGGAGTAGCATTTTTCAACAAGGTATCTTATCTTAGTGCTCCTCACACTCAATGTATGTTGGCGGTAGTAGAATCATTTGGCAGTCAGCTTCAAATGCCGGTTCTCTAAATTTTTTCGGTAGTGTTCCTTGAAGAGAACCTCGCCTTCCCTCCAAGGATTCCCATTACAGTTCTCCAAACATCTCCATAACACTAACGACTGTTTGGACTTACTGATAAAATCTCTAGCAGCCTGCCTCATCATTCCTTTGATGTCCTCCTTCAATCTGACCTGGTACAGATCCCAGACACTTGAGCAGGACTCAAGAATAGGTCGCACCAGTGTCCTATATGCCGTCTCCTTTACAGGTGAACCACACGTTCCTAAAATTGTTTCAATGAACTGAAGTCGACGATTCGCCTTCCCTACTACAGTCCTCACATGCTTGTTCCATTTCATATCGCTTTGCAATATTACGTCCAGATACATAAACGATATGACTGTGCCATGAAGGACACTACTAACGCTGCATCCAAACATTGCAGGTTTTTTCCTTACTCATTCCCTTTATCTCACATTTTTCCACATTTACAGCTGGCTGCCTTTTTTCACACCAACTCTAAATTTTGTGTAAGTCAACTTGTATCTTCCCACAGCCACTTAACTTTGACACTTTACTGTACACGACAGCATTAACAACAAACAACCACGGACTGTTGTTGACGCCATCCACGAAATCATTTGTTTATCTAGAGAACAGCAGTCCTATCACAGTTCCCAAGGGCACTGCTGACAATGCTGTCGTCTGATGAACACCTACCATCAAGGACAACATACTGGGTACTATTACTTGAAGCCTTTGAGCCACTCTCGTAACTGTGAACTAATTCCATATGTCGTTAACAGCCTGCGTTGGGGCACTGTGCCAAATGCTTTCCAGCATTCTAGAAATACGGAATCTGCCTGTGACCTTCCATCCACAGTTAGCTATTTGTCATATGAGAAAAAGGCAGGAAGAGTTTGGCATTAGTGATGCTTTCTAAAACTTGCTGATTAGTAGACATAAGCTTCTTAGTGTAAACGTGTCTGAGTATTTATAATGATGCCTCGGAAGTGCAACCTTTATTGCAGACACATTTCAGTTTTGCAATGAATTTGGACAATTTGCGTTTCAAGATGTTGCATTCATTGCATTCTCCCAGTCCACAATCGTCGCTTCACCAAAACCATTTAGCTTAGCACGTACAGCAAAGGTCATGAGAACATGTCAAGGTTTCAATAAATTTATCTCCGCCCCCGGTAGCTGAGTGTTCAGCACGACAGAATGTCGATCCTAAGCGCTCGGGTTTGATTCCCGGTTGGATCGGAAAATTTCTCCGCTCAAGGATTGGGTGTTGTGTTGCCCTAATCATCATCATTTCATCCCCATCGACGCGCAAGTTGCCAAAGTGGCGCCAAATCGAAAGACTTGCACCCGGCGAACGGTCTACCCGACGGGAGACTATAGTCACACAACACAATAAATTTATAAAACTGAGCAATTCAAAATCTCACCACACACGGATATCCAGCCCCCAACGAGCTAAAGAGGAACAGATATAGAGAACATGACTTTTCGAATACTTCAGAAAATCTACAACAATCACTGAATTGGTTTACGAATGTATTGTTGTGTTTTAGAAAACTTAATATTTTTTAATTCACTGCAGTTTTCCAACTCCTCACTTACATGCTTACGATAAGTATTTTTAACAAGCATTTCCTACGCTCATCATGGAGAACTGAAGAGAATTTTGGACATATTCTCAAGGGGATTGGAAAGCAACAGTAGTCAACAGTGGCTTGCATCCGTGGGCTCTTGATGACTTCTCTGTATCTCGTAAAATGCCAATAGTCCGGTATGTCAACTAATGTAAACACATGATCTGAAAAGTCAGCTCTTTCTCTAGCCTTCATGACCTGCACCAGAAGACTCGACTGGGTGCAGTGTAGTTTTTCCTGGAGTGGCCTGGTGACACAGAGCACTCCAGTTCCTGAAGCTATCGTCAATACTGTCTTGCCTCCTGTCAGTGACATATGTAGAGCAGCATTTCACACATCATGTCACTACCAGTGGCTTGCACTACTGTTTTCTGTTGTTCTGCCTTGTCACCTGAAGTCTTGTAACTTGTTTGAAGGAACTGTGTATATTTTGACTTCATAGCCTCCCTCCGCCACCTTGTCAAGCCACTGATAGTATTCTGTAGAAAATAAATTAATAATCACAAACCCATGGGGCACCATTCAGTAGATGCTAAAGGAAGTCACTTCATGGAGAAGTATAGAAATTACGCTGCATGCTCGGCCAGGAGCAGTGGTTTGCTCAGCACTGTACAAGGTCCGCAGCTGGTGCGCCTTATGAATTTCGATATGCGTAGGCACTGACAGCTGAGAAAATGTACGAAATCATAGTTTGAACAGATTCGCTTTATGCACGTGTACACGGGCTCATGGGAATGTATGACAGCCTTCGATCACACCAGAATCAGCACAATTTGTGTGTATCAACAGTTGCAGAAACGCTTGACAGAATCTGCGATATGTGTGCAGTAAAAATCTAACGCAAAGTTTGTCAAAAGCAATGCTCAGATGTTTCTCTAAAAATACGCTGCACGTGTACAGTCACAGAATAAGCATGTAATTCGACCTTTGTCAGAAACAGCACCTCGCCTGATGACTTTTGCCTCTTGAAGTACAGCTGAGAACAGTGATACCAACATAAATACACTGCACATGTCCAGTAAAATTATTTCCATGGAAATGCATCGTTTGCTACAAGTGGCATCTTGCCTGACGATTACTGACGAAATAATTTCTCTCGGTACACTTATATGTGAGAGAAGATGCACGTGTTTCCTGACTGGAAACTATAAATAATCAGTGCTTAACAGCTCCTACCCATTTAAGTCTGGTCATCGTCTAGGCATCAGTCAGGAAGTATCAGTCAGTACAGACTGATGGTGATGGAGCAAGTAAGTACTCTGGCTTCAAGTAGGGTATGATGATGATGGTGATGATGGGAGCCAAGTGTCACACCTTCTAGACAATATATTATAAGCTGAGTTAATGCATGACAAGGATATTGTATGTAAGTATCAGTTATTTTGTGTTGTGTATGTGTGTGTGTGTGTGTGTGTGTGTGTGTGTGTGTGTGTGTGTGTATGTGTGTGTCTAATTTTTGTCGATTCTTATTTACTGTGATATTTTTTTAGGTTTGATTGGCATGAGTCCCACAAATATGAGTCAGAGGTATGATGTAACTGGTTCTGGTATGTAACATATCTCTGTACATGTCTGAGTGTTTTTTCTTACTTGTCAGTGTTTTTTCTCGCTGTTTCAGGATACATTGCTTATGGTCTCACATCACAGATCATGGAATCAGAAGCAAGGCATGTGGATATAAGTACGTGTTTCGAGATGGTAACCACACCATTCTGAATATCTGCCAATGATGGTCACATCATGTATACCTCACATACACACACACACACACACACTATTCACAAGTTATATATATGCACACACACTATTCACAATTTATATGCACACACATGTGTGTGTGTGTGTGTGTGTGTGTGTGTGTGTGTGTGTGTGTGTGTGTGTGTGTGTGTATGCCAAGTGCAGTTGTTTCTTCATACATACTTAATGATGTAGATGGATGCCTGCTGTGGTGGCGATGCAGAGTTTCTACAAAAATATCTCTCTTTCATGACTGCTTAATCAACAGAAGGTGCCACCTCTATAACATCCACCAGTAACACCCTCAATTACGCTCACAGATTAACTAAATGACATGACTATGCATGGAAGTGTGCCTTTAATGCAATCACACAAAGGAGAGTTTTTTGGTAAGTATCTGGCTACATACACTTGTGTGAGTCTGTACATGTGTACAATTTCACATGACACAAATAGACCCTGGTGATGAGTGTGTTTCAGAACCACTTGGAAAACTGGAATTGCCGGCATCTCGAATGGTGTCCCGAGGTGGGCTCGCTGCACCTCGACTTCTGTGGGTCAGACCTTTTCTACTAGCATCGGTGTGAACAACAGTGCTCCTGGACCCGTTATTGATACAGCCACTGATCACCCACCTGTGTCCACCATAGCTATCCTACACCTCATGAGTGGGTGTTCCACATTCCCAGCCAATGCGCCCATCTATCCACTAGATGACTTCCAACGTTCTCAGGTGGACTCATCTAAATCACACACCATGGCTCGTCATCAACTCGTCCAGACCCATTTCCCTACCATCCTGTGCCTAGCAGTACCCATCATCAAGGCCATCCTGTTAAAAAATGCTGGCAAACCATGCAACTGCATTGGACTATTCTGTCGTTGTTAGTGCTTTTGGGGACAGGATCTTGGAGTCTTGCAGTCATAACGCTAATGTAAGATATCTAGATACTACTGCCTTTCTTTACACTTGCTGATTATTTTTGGAAAGTTATCTGCCTGAACTAGACAATTACCTATGGTATCCTGCTATTAGGTGATGGGGGTTCTCTGCCTTGAGCTGACACATCCCCTAAACAAGCTAGTAATGGTGAGTATATAGGCATAGTCAAAATCTTGGGAGAAAATGGCGTGATATCGTGTTGTGAGGCAATCTCAGAGTAATTCGATACCCTTCCCAAGGCATTATACTAATCCATTTTCCCAGTACGCAGGAAAGAGGGTCAGGTAAGGCACTTAGCCATGTGCTCCACTTCATGTTTAGACACATGTTTATGTTCCAGTTAACGGAGGGGTGTCCAGTTCCATCCCTCTCCTAGAAGATGTTGCTGCTAAAAATCATGTGTTAATGTCCAAAATCTAAAAGAAGGTGACGAATATTGCTTTCCAGGATCCCTTCTGGTCTGCAATAGAAATGATCTCAAAGATGCATATCGGATAGATATATATGGAACATTTCATGTCTGTGGGGGTCATAACTTCGAAGGCATGTCATTCTCAACAAAAATCCAGCACCTACAAAAGTTTGAGAGGCAGAACTCGAATTATTCAACTCACATTTATGGTCTTCATAGAGGTAAAGAAGCAAGCCACGAGATGGTGAAGAGTACACTGTGCAGAAAGGAAAAACCATAATGTAGTTGGGTACCTCCACTTTTAAAAATTAGCTGGTCATCATCCCAAGAATGTAGATTGGTTGCTACTCGATGAATGTGAGAACATATGCTATGTTTGATCAAAAGAATGTCCCACTTCCTTTCTTCCCGATTGTCAAAACATAATTGTAGAATACAATTCTGTCATGGATTCCTCAACTCTTTCAGTACGAATGAGATTTTAAAAAGACATCTAATTGATGGCATGAGTCAAGAATAGGTATGTGTGGAATTGCTCACAGAGGATTAAAAGTTCTTAGAGTTCAAGAATACTCACCACCATGATCACTGTCCTTCAGTCATATATGTTATCTTTGTATGCTCACTAGTTAGTGCGCCATATTGTGAAGATAATCCTGCAACCCGCCTCACCTTTTCCGCAGAACGACATGTACCATGTAAGGCAGTATATAAAGTTGTAAGCTTATGTAACTCTAATCTCAATAAATTCGAATCAAGTATAATCTTCTGAGATAGTTGCTCTCTGAGCTCGAACAACACATGCAGGAACTTCATGCTCTTTATAATAACATTCTCATGACCAACTCGGCCGGCCGCGGTGGTCTAGCGGTTCTAGGCGCTCAGTCCGGAACCGCGCGACTGCTACGGTCGCAGGTTCGAATCCTGCCTCGGGCATGGATGTGTGTGATGTCCTTAGGTTAGTTAGGTTTAAGTAGTTCTAAGTTCTAGGGGACTGATGACCACAGATGTTAAGTCCCATAGTGCTCAGACCCATTTGACCAAATCGAAGGAGAATGTTGTGTTACCCATTTCTTATTTTAGGGCTCACACTCGGCAAAGATGGAGAAACTCCAAGAAAATGTCATTGTCATCCAGCAGAGAAGTTCGTGGTGAAGCTAACAGTGCATGCAACTTGAATTATCAACTGCCATGAAACATAGTAGTATTCTTCCTTAACTTGAGAAGGTATAATGCTCACTTCCTTGATGATCTCTTGGATGATTTCAACTTGGAGAATTAGAAGGTCAGTGCAACACCTAACAATGTAGAAATTTTCATTTCATTCTCCAAGTGAACAGCGAATAACGCTTCGCTTTCTAATTCACTGTGCTTCGTGCATGCATCTCTTCATAAACTTGCAGGGAGGATGCGTCAGGAGGATATCCATATCACCAATGCTTCATATTCCGATGACACAAATTTTCAACCTGTCAAAGAAGGGGGTCTCTCCTTAGAAATACCTGGATTCAGTGGACCCACTCCATGGGACACATTTCTGGCCATAGCCACATTCACTAATAAACCCGTAAACATTGCCATATGGGTGTGCAGTATGAGCGAGCAGTGAATATTTGGCAAACGTTCAATCATTCTGATTTAGAGGAGTATGCTCTGTTGTGTACGGACACAGAGGTATGCCTGCATGCAGACCTTTTTGAGAAATTCTGTAGTGTATTCATGAACAAATACACTCTCGATTCCGATTTCTATTACTCCATATCAGTGCTTTCGTGAGACACAACATAAAAGAGACATATAAGAACATCAGACAGTTGACTGATATCGGTAAGTTAAATTGTTTGACTTTGCAGTGCGTACTTAGTTATGCTAAGGCAAATAACTCGCGAATTAGTGAGGATAAGTATAGATCATCTGACGATTTCAGTAGCATCCTTTGCTTGGATGTACAAAATCTCTATTGACATGTTATTCAGCAATCTTTTCCATTTGGACGGTTCCAATGGCTGTCCTGAGAGAAAATTTCCAGAGTGGAAAAATATACCAAAGATGAGGCTGCTGATTAAGGTGAGGGGTGTGTTTTGGAGAAAGTCATGCCATAATCCACTCATTTTCATGACAAGCACAGCAACTTGCCACTGCTATTTTTCCGGTGAAATCATCGAAAATAGTAGAAACCATTGCGAAATTCATTTATTTTACCTTTAGTATGGTCAATATGGAGCAAGAGATTACATCTCAAGGCCAAATTTTAAGCAGATAACTATCTTCACTGAAAGAATAATCGCTGTGAAGTTATGAAGCCTGTCTATATCAGTATGTGTATTCAGGACCTCTCCAACCACCATATGAACTAATTAGGTATTCTGTTTGACTGGAAATGCACCTGATAATACTCATCGCAAGATGTAGCAGAACTAGAAGGTTACTGGCCTGATGAAAGATGAGATGAATGGGTCGTAGACTGTGGAGAGTGTTGGGCTTGAAACAAAAATGTATGCAGGTGTCACCCACAGACAGGTGGAGGTGTTTGTGTAGCCTCGCAGGCCCTTACACTTGGAGCACAAGGAGTGCCTGTGTGGCGGTATTGAGAGGCTTCACATCATTCATTGTGCCAAGCAGTCTTTTGGCCATGAGTGCGTGAGGCGCATTCTGCACTGCATCTGGAAGTTGGCCTGCCATATCATGGTGACAAATGCTTCACTACTGATGGTGGGATCAGAACCTTCCCATTCTAACACTCTTCACTTTAGTGACGGTGTGTTGTTTGTGTGTACTTTTTTCCTGCCAGATGTGTGCTGATAGTTCTCTATAGTCCTGCATAGTCAATCTTTTTGAAACTGATCATACAGATAAAATTATACAATGAACTTTATATAAAATCTAGATCACTTCCCCTATATGCGTGTTGGAGTGACTAAATAAATGTATCTCTGCAATATATATATCCAAGTTTGCTTCCAATGTTTACAGGAACATTTTAGCATTTTTTCTTCTCTTGATTCATGCTACATCCGCTGTAAATATTGGAATCAAGAGAAGAAAAAATGTTAAAATGTTACTGTAAACATTGGAAGTGTATATTTTGTCACACAAACACAATTATAGGGGAAGTAATCTAGATTTTATATGAAATTTATTGTATATACAGGATGTTTCACTAAATGTGTTTGCCTCTGTAGGCTATGACGTAATAGGCGATGGAAATATTTATTGCGGTAGGTCACCATAAGAAACGTAACACTGTCTGCGAAGCTATGAACATAGTTTATTGTGTTATTATCCAAAGAGTTATAGCAAAAAGATACAATTTTTAAATGGAACAATAGTTCTTTCTATCATGCGCTGGAATCAGTAACACCAGCCGTGTATACATCAATTTAAAAAAATGGTTCAAATGGCTCTGAGCACTATGGGACTTAACTTCTGAGGTCATCAGTCCCCTAGAACTTAGAACTACTTAAACATAACTAACCTAAGAACATCACACACATCCATGCTCGAGGCAGGATTCGAACCTGCGACCGTAGCGGTCGCGCGGTTCCAGACTGTAGCGCCTGGAATCGCTCGGCCACCCCGGCCGGTCCATCAATTTAAATTACATTCCTATCACTTTTAGTTTGGGAGCTACAACCCTTGAAAGTTTCAGGGGCAGATACCACACACGCTGCGCATAACGCAATGCGCCTTCTAAATGTGGTGCGGCCGAGTTGTAACGTCGCCGGTATCACAGAGCGAGAAGGTTCCTCGATGCGCTGTTAGACTGCCAACTGCCGCCGCACACTGCCATATACCAGACAGTTCGAGCCACACAAACAAACGGGGCTCAATGTACCACAGTTACTGACATCGGATGAAAATGGCATACCCTAACAACGAGTAGTTGACATATTGCTGATGCTCAGCGAGTGCCAACGCGATGCCACTGCAGCAGCCATGGCGTACGGCGTGAGATATCCTAGGTGAAGAGCTCCGGCAGCCATTACGTTCTTACATGCCAAAAAACGACTTCGGAAAACAGGCAGCTAGGTAATGCGCCACAGTAACAGACGAAGAACTGCAAGAAGTGAGGAGATGGAGGTGTTTGTTTTAGTTGCAGTATAACATGATCCTCATGTCAGCTTACGAGCCGTTGTTGCAGTCGCTGCTGTCAGTATCACATCTGTGTGGCGTATAGAACACGGCCACAGGTTTCACCCATACCACCTGTCACTGACCCAGAAGCTGCTTGGGAACGATTTATGTGCGAGAATTACATTCTGTGAATGGGCCATGCGTAATTTCACGCTGGTGTCTTTACAAGGTGTTATGTTCTGTGATGAGTCCACATTCACAATTTATGGTGCAGTGAATCGCCATAACGTGCATTACTGGGCTGCAGACAATCCTTGGTGGGTACGACCTGTCGACCGTCAATGTAGGTGGTCTATTAATGTATGGTGTGGAATACTTGGGGATGAAATCATCGGTCCACACTACTTCCCAGGTACACTGGCAAGTGAGTTATATCGCGCGTTTATAGTCGACAGTTTGGGTGGTCTCCTTGAACATGTGTGTCTACACACGAGAGTCCATATGTGGATGCTGCACGATCTTTGAAGGGTTGTAGCTCCTAAACTAAAAGTCATAGGCATGTAATTTAAATTGATGTATTCACAGCTGGTGTTACTGATTCCAGTGCATGATAGAAAAAAGTATTGTTTCATTTAAAAAATGTATCTTTTTGCTGTTACTCTTTGGATAATAACACAATAATCTATGTTCATAGCTCCACAGATAGTCTAACGTTGCTTGTGGTGACCTACCGCAATAAATATTTCCGTATCCTATTACTTCGTAAGTTACAGAGGCAAACACTTTTAGTGAAACACCCTGTATACAGGGTTTCTAGAAGAAAGGTTCCGGTATTTATAGATGATGTAGCATGAATCAAGAAAAGCAAAAATGTTCCCGTAAACAATGGAAGTAAACCTGTAAATAGTGTACATACTAGATGATTCTGCAGCACTATGTGTTTGCATTGGCACCAAGCACACACCCAAAACAATAAACGTGTATAATATTTCACAACATACTACAGTAAGTAGTGTATCTGTCAGGTATGTTATTTGCATCTGGTGTACAAGTAAAGTTCACTGGTGCACTGCTTGTTGTGACACAACAGTACATTAAAGCGGTTTGTTTCTTTGTCCATCACTGGACGTACAGCTCCAGATTCAACACTAGATATGGCAGGCATGTTCTTCGTCTATAGGGAAGCAGATGGGTGCAGAGAATACATGTTGTGCGACTGTGATGCAATCCAGCAACAACCTGGAGTGTTCCAACAAATGTGTGATTCCATGAGATGCAGGGTGGAAGGTTGCATTGCAGTGGATGGCAGTCACATCGATCACTTGTTGTGAAGAGTAGTGCTGAGACATAGTGATCACTGACATTAGGTTTATAACCAATGTTTATAGGCACTGTTTTTCTTCCCTTGTTGCATACTACATCATCTATAAGTATTTGCATCTTTTTACAGAACAATGATTAAACACACCAAAAATCCATAGTAGTATTAGTGTAAATAAAAAAAATGCATCTCCGCATAGAAGGTAACTGTTTTGAAGCAAAGAAAAGCTTTTTAACTTTGAGAAGTTAAATGTTTTTTCTATCATAAAATGCGTCTCTACATGTTCGAACATCCTTTTGTTTTGTTTTGTTATATTGTTAAGTGCTGGTAATGAAAATGAACTATAATCTAATTTGTTATATATCAGCGTTGCTGCTATGCATAAAGGATCCTGATTCATTTTCACTATGAGTGTTATTTTTGATAGCGTAAGGTAGAAACAAATACAAATTACTTTTTGTAGAGCTTTTTTTTATTTACATATATACAGGGTGTCTCTCCTGTGCGTTACCAGTACTCCAGCACCGACTGAGCAGTGCTGCTACATGGTGGTAGGAGTTAGTATGGGCCATGGCAGTGCTGTCACTGCTACGGTACTGGTTATTCTTCGTGTTTAGCCATCTCTGTTAATACATACCGATAAAACGAATATCGCACTATACTAATCTGCGACTGCCCTGTGGAATGGGTACATATAATTCCGCCTTAAAACTCATTTTGTTTGTAATGGAAGTCAAACCGACACTTTCTGTCGCACTCAGTTTCGCATGAAAGCCGTTATGACCAGTATTTGTTTGGACTGACTCCAGCTACACATCGCAAAGTCTAAATGGCGTATATCTGCCGAAAAACCAAATAAAGTGTGCCTGACGTCTCTTGGGAGACAAACCAGGTATATGCATCATCAGACATAACCATTCAGTTTTTCTGCAGTGTTGTTCAAATAATTATTGTCTGTATACCTTGAATTCAGTCAGTATCATATTCAGACGTATAGGTGAAATTACAAACATAGGCATTCCTCCAATAAATTCAGCTCCCGTAGATTCTATAGTTATAGAGTTTCCATATTGCTATTTTGGTGCTGGATGATCACAGGCATTTATACACTGTTCTATTTATACTCACACTCTCCTCACACAAATAGTCAACAAAGTCACAATATAAAGCTCTAACATAATGACATCAGCAGATCATTCTGTCTGCCTTGATCTCTGAACTAGTGTCCAGCTTGTTTTAGTTCATCACAATGGAATGTTTGATGTACGAGGGTCACTCCAAAAGAAATGCACGCAATTTTTTATAAATCCATCTTTTGTTCTACACGTTCGAAAGTTTTGCAGTGTGTAGATACATCCTTTAGGAACAATATTTTCATTTCTCCACATAATTTCCATCCCTCTCAACTGCCTTACGCTATCTTGGAACCAGCGCCTGTATACCCGCATGGTAAAACTCTGGGCCAACCGGTTGGAGCCACCGTTTGGCAGCGTGCACAAGGGAGTCATCATCTTCAAACCTTGTTCCAAGAAGAGAGTCTTTCAGTTTCCCAAAGAGATTATAGTCACACGAAGCCAGGTCAGGACTGTAAGGCGAGTGTTTCAGTGTTGTCCATCCGAGTTTTGTGATCGCTTCCATGGTTTTTTGACTGACATGTGGCCGTGCATTGTCGTGCAATAGTAAAACATAATGCTTTTGCCGATGTGGTCGAACACGACTCAGTCGAGCTTGAAGTTTCTTCAGTCTCGTCACATATGCATCAGAATTTATGGTGGTTCCACTTGGCGTAATATCTACAAGCAAGAGTCCTTCGAAATCGAAAAACACCGTAGCCATAACTTTTCCACCAGACGGCGTGGTTTTGAATTTTTGTTCTTGGGTGAATTTGCATGATGCCACTCTATTGATTGCCTCTTCATCTCTGGTGAAAAATGATGGATCCATGTTTCATCACCTATCACAATTCTTCCAAGAAATTCATCTCCACCATTCTCATACTGTTCCAAAAGTTGGCTGCATACTGTTTTTCTTGTTCCTTTGTGAGCCACTGTCAACATCCTGGGAACCCACCTGGCACAAACCTTTTTGAACGCCAACACTTTTAGTATTCTGTAAACACTTCCTTCCCCTATCCCAACGTAGCGTGACAATTCGTTCACTGTGATGCGTCTGTCAGCAGTCACCAATTTGCCACTGCACATTGTCTGGAGTGTGTGCAGTACGAGGCCTGCCGCTGCGAGGACAATCCTGAATATTGCCGTGCTAGCTTTCATAATGTAACCTGCTTGCCCACCGACTAACTGTACTGCGATCGACAGCAACATCATCATACACCTTTTTCAATCTCTTGTGAATGTTTCCCACTCTCTCGATTTCACAGCACAGGAATTCTATGACAGCAAGTTGCTTCTGAGGAACGTACAGTGTAGCAGCGACCTTGAAGACACGCTGTGACGGCGCCACTCACGGGAACAGGTTGAACTAAGTTTGAAGTCAAGCGGAAAGGAGGTATCTACACACTGTAAAACTTTCACACAAGCAGATTGAAAACTGTATTTTTGCAAAAATAGTGTGCATTTCTTTTGGAGTGATCCTCGTATAGGACTGTGCCATCGTATTTTAACTCATGCACTGGCTCATACATATCGACAATTGATGCCCTATCCCATCACATATTGATGCTAATAGGACTATTTGACGCGTTGTGTTCAGTCATTATCTTTCTCTCTATGAACTGTTTCATACTACACAGATGGTCTCTTTAGCAGCACGTATGCTTCAGTGTAGTATGAAGATAATGAACATTACCTATTTCAGCTACCATCTCAAGGTCACTGTGTGGCCTTAGACCTGCATTTGAACATTTATATCCACTTTCAGTCAAATTGTATATACTGAGAATTAGTATTATTCTGCTAGCACTTGCCAAGACTGGAGTTCTGGCTGCAGTTGTGCCACGGAATGGCCAAATAAGATCATTTTCAATAGGTTGGGAAGACATCCTACGGACAGTGACTGCTGTTGCTGATGCTGTGGTGGTTCAGGTAACAGCACATCGCTCTTCACTAGAGTGTCTTCATCCTGCATCACATCATAGTCTGTAACAATAATAAAACCTAGGTATAATGAAACAAAACACACATGGTAATAATTAATGATAGATTGACAAAATACTTGCTGATATCCTTCTTTCTATTCTGCCAACTGCTCGCTCCTGGAGTTTCATACTAGCCATCTCACCACAAATTGCAGATATCGAATGGTTATTATTATTATTATTATTATTCGTATGGTTTGCATGGGTATTTTAAATTCGTATATAAATGGTTAAGTTAACAAAAAATACATAGTATAAAGGCAAACTTAACATAAAAGACAAGCACTCGAAAATGGTATAACTGAACATCTACATAGGTCTCTTGACCACTATATAGATGGTGTCATCAAGTGCAGTTCACTGAGCCCACCAGCAAATTTTTGTAACAGATACTCTTTAGTCAGGTGCTGTGTAGTTTGCACAGTAATCTCACAGTTGCATGTTGGGACTTCCTTTAACCACCAATCAAACAAACAAGCACCGCATTTTCACACACTGTATGGAATTGATTCAGAGTTGTCGATAGTTTCCTGGGAACATCAAATCCGTTTACATGTTTTGTAGAACCACAAATGAGGTGAGAAATAGTGGAAGGAAACTTCCGCCAATCCTCTCTCCATACTTCATATATAAAATATATAAGACATATGTCAAGCATGGTTTTCTCGATTTAAGTCTGCTGGCAGGTATAGTTTGTAGGTGGTTAAACAGTTCTGTGCCCATTTAACTCTTAGTTGTCGTTGTTGCGGTGTTAACATTGGCACATGCACGGGTCATCGGCTGCGGAGGCACATCGTTAGAAGTGTTGAGTGCACTGTATGTCCAGACAGACTTGTACTCTGCCCAGCATTATTAAAGTCTGATGTTAGTTCTGCCTCCAGTTTCCGCCTGTCCTGTTTACCAGTCTGCCCAGCCTACAATGTACGACGACTGTAATGAGGGGTGGCTGCCCTACCCAACGACGATTGGACGTGGTTTCACCTTTGTTTCAACAAGTGATGAAGACACTCACCGCAGCACTCCTCAAATACCTGGCAAGTCATGCAGTTTCTGAAACGCTCGTGACAAATCTCTGGCCATTACAATCTCCCCTTGGTCAAACTCAGATTGGTGGTGCATCTTCCCCATTCCACAAGCGGACACAATGTTTACTGATACTACATGCACCGTGCGTCTGTCTGACTAGTAGTCATTCCTCATCAGGTGACGCTGCTATTTCCTAGATGGGTTTATGTCAATAATAGGTCTGTGTTCATAATGTTCTGGCTGATATGTATGTATTAAGAACTGCGATTCACAGTAAATTTTTAGTAAGTCTGCAAACTAATTAGAAAGCCCCCTTAATGTGCTGGAGTGTGGGGTTCTCTGGCTGCATGGGGGGACGTGGGGCATAGGGAGTGGGAGGTGGGGGGGAGGGGCACAGGTGGCGTGGTCGGCGTGGGTAGCACAGGGTGGGAGTGGAATCCACAGGGCAGTGGCATGATGACGACATAAAACTGGTGCAACTGTCCAGATGTGATGATGACAGAATTCTAGGAAAAATGATGCTGATATCAGCAATTTGGGTCACATTGCTCACGCCTAGAAGAGGACACCAACAGCTGTAATTCTTCCTAAAATTTTATTATTTACGCAGTCAGTTCCGACGATTAATTAGCGTCATCTTTAGGCATCCATGCGATAGAGGCGTCGAAACTGGTTGCTTAAATAATAAGTTTTGGCTAGAATTATGGCTCATGGTAGTCTTTTCTACGAGTTATTGATCATCCGCCTTCCCGCATCCACATCTATATGACGGATCTACAAGAATGCCCACTGTCCTGAAATTAGGACACAGTTACAAATTCAAAATTTCAGAATCCGTGCAGTGCTAAGTGAATGTACATGTGCAGTATCAATACTGCCAGAGACTAATCCAAAAGAACTTCTAGTAACATAAGTAATTGTTGTCCAAATAGCATCTGTGTTGTGTATAGTTACACAAGTGGAAAGATATGAAATAAAATACTGAATCGAATACTCGAATATGACTTAGTCATCTTCTTCATACGCTACGAAAGTATCAAAATTTCAAAATAATTAAATAGTGATACATAACGATAAATATCCATTTAGTCATTACATAACTAAATTATGGTTTCTGAGTACATATGAAAAATTTCCTCTGCACTAAAGAGTAACATACGAACTCTGTGAACTATTTATAACATAATTTGTCTTATTAAAATTACGGAACCCAATTTTCATACATTGCTGTGAAATACCCACCCAAAGACGTTTTAAGTTTATGTTTATTACACAGAAACTAGTATGGATCTAACAGTCATTCTCGGGCAGAAATTTTAAAATTTATTGATTGTTTCTTTAAATTTTTTCTTTCAACTATAGGTAACATATCTTTGTGACTATTTCCTTGTGTATGTTTCTGTTTTTAATGTGAAGTGTACAATGAAAAATTTGAAAGTAGTGTGTAATACGTGTCAGTTCCTGCATCAGAGGACAATAATAAATCCGTAAGTAAAAGTTATTTCCCAATTCACTATTATCTACAGGGAGAAATACATCAGTAATTAAAGAACTAGGTGCCTTTGTATTAGAGAAAATTCATCACACTACTGCTGTAACTCACTTACTGTAACGGCACTCCTATAAAATCATAATTCACGAAATACGCACTTGATACAGGGAATTATTTCCCTAAATGTCGTCCAGAAAACAAATTAAAAATAGTGATGTAGAGCGTCATATTTTATTTTCTAAGACACAAAATCTTTGATTTGTTAGTGTTGCACATAAGCCGCCAAAAACCACCACAATGTCATCCTTCCAGCAGAAATTGCAGTGTCTTTGTAAGCGAACCAATTTTAATGTCGTGGGGTAAGTGGTATGTCCAATTCACCAGCACAGTCGAGCTCTACCGTAGTACTGTACTGCAACGAAGCTGAAATATTGCTACGATAAACAGATAACTATGAGGGGGATAAAGTAGCTATTACACTAATGACTGCCGTAAAACGGGTCTGACAGAACTTGAAATTATTATTATCAGGTGCACCTTACAGGGCTGTACTGCTATACTGTTTCTTGAGATCACATTCACATCTATTCACTGCAATCGACCAAGGCGTCATTCGTGATAATGTGATTAATTCAGTCCTTCCGCTCACACAGTGCGGTAGATCAAGTCGGGCATTAACTCGTATTTCTCGCGATTCTAGTTAACTAAAGAAATTTTGCGAACCACCGCTTCCATTAAGTGATTTGCTCGCGCAAATAAACATTACTGAGTACATTTTTATCACTAAATTAAGATCTTTTCGGGTCCTTATTCTTCACTAGTTCAACCGAGTGAGCTAGCCAACAAGTATGTAACTAGCCTGTGTACTTTTTGAGACAGCTATTACCAAATATGTGCCAAACAAAATCGAAACAATATGCGCTGATGTAAATATTGCTCTCAGCAACGATAGCAGCTTACATCCAGCTACGAAAACTTGTTTCTAAACTCTGAAGTAATTTATAAAAGACAGGTCTTCTCAGGGTACGTTGACGTAGGGAGTCTGGTACATGCGGGTTTACCCATAAGAAAGAGGAAACAAGAAAAAAGTTATGAGTGGTAAGAACGGCAGAAAACATAGTGCACAAACGTCGTTTCGTGTACTATACTACTTTTAGCTAATAATAGTTATTCACTTGAAGTCACAAGTCTGCTTTTGATGAGTTGCACAAAAGCAATAATTGGCAAATATTATACAAAAAATCCATCCATTATTAGACTGGGTTCTACAGTGGAGCCAAAATACAATGAGAATTACAAAAACATACAATAAACTTGAGAATTTAGGAGAGAATTGGGACACAGTAGGATAAGAGAAAGACATTAACTGCACTGAAGTTAAAAGTGCCACAACGCTAGTAAATGTAGTCTATAGAAGATAAGATTTAGAACACCTATGTCTCAGTGTACAGTGCTACCAGACGAATCCCAGGAACAAATATTTACCAAATAAAGGATACAGAAATTTCACAAAACTATAGTACGAAATCTATGTACAAGAAACAAAATAACGACATTCTCCAATATCACAGCGGAACTGAACACAGTTTGTTCAGCACAAATACCTGAAACACATAAACATACCTAAAAAGCAACGCTACCACACGCAATCTGTGTAAACACTGAAACAGAAATGAAATTAAGAGAGCCTGTCTTTCATCAAATATCGGCACACCTAAAGAGACTTCCACGAGAAATATTGACCTCACTCATGCAATCACTGCTGGGGAAAGAGGGAGGTGGTTGTTCCTGGACTGCGGATGGAACGGCTGGCCATGTGTTGACAGCGCAGGTGAGTCACCCGGTGCCATGGAAGTCTTCTTCAGAGCGTAGCCGAGTGAGGCAGCTGGAGGCTCCCACAGTCCATGAAAACTAACAGTTGGCGCTCCATTACAATTTGACATACCAAACAGCTTAATACATAACATTGAATGCTAACGAGCTGTAGTCATACTCACATTTAAAAAATGCACGAAATCTGACAAAATAATTCCTATCTCACTACATAGGAATGTAACAGTAAATTATGCTCATGCTTACGTAATGAAGTCAGCACTGACTTAATATAAAGAAAGTAAATAATACACACTCATGTCATACACAGAATCTTAACCCTTAACGCCTTATAACATCACGTATGACGAAACAGTTCATACAACAGGAGCAGCATCGTCGCCTTGTTGTTCTACAGTTCTCTATTTTAATTTCTTGATAAGCACGTAGTGACGAATTTCAGAGTGATATATGAAAATTTTAATTTTACCGAGGAAACTTGTTCTTTTAGCACAGGGGCCACCTTACATCAATTATTTTTATAAAATAAATCCATACTGCTAAAGACCTATGTTCCAATACATTTGACAGCAACTTTTGAAGGTTCTGTGGGTTGTTTCTCTGTGGTAATTTAATTTTGTTTACTGGTCTGGCCTCTAATACTATTCCGAAATCATCATTTTCTATGATTAACAACGGACTGTTGGTCTTGCTGCAATTCCAATCATGATTTCTTTATCAATTGATTCTCGTTTTGTCTGTGGAATTAGATTTGGTTGTACAAGGAAATATTCATGTTCCATGTCCTGGGTCATCAACTATAACCTAATCTTCCATCTCATTGTTTCTTGTTCAGTGCTGAAGCTTCACCTGTGGTGCAATGTGTTGTTCCATGGTAGAGTACAATCTAGTCACTCCTATCGCTTATTATGCAGTAACATCTTCCTCTTTTTCGTTAATCACCCTCACATATCTGACACAAAATCTGAGCGAGCCTTCTGCATTGCGAACCATTTTTATTAATCATGCTTATATTTCGACTACGCGTTCTCGCTTCCCACGCCTGGGTTCCCGGGTTCGATTCCCGGCGGGGTCAGGGATTTTCTCTGCCTCGTGATGGCTGGGTGTTGTGTGCTGTCCTTAGGTTAGTTAGGTTTAAGTAGTTCTAAGTTCTAGGGGACTGATGACCATAGATGTTAAGTCCCATAATGCTCAGAGCCATTTGAGCCATATTTCGACTACAAAGTTGAGCGAGTTTAACCGTAATATTGCATTGTTACAATCAAATTGCAGCTGCTAACGGAGGTAGTTATCGTATGGCATCCAAACGTGGTAGATATGCTAATGCGTTAATGCGTAATCGAACTACGCTGGAACAATGTTTCTTCAAATGTTGGCTATAGTTTGCATATCTGGTGCTGTACGTCATCTCGTCCATGTCTCCAGTTCCCATATTGAAAAAACTGTGTAAGCGACGGTTAATAATAAAGCTAACATTTATGCCTTTCTCACTTATTTGACCTTTTCTGCCCATGTCCCGCTGCTAAACCACTACAAATCAATACGTTGCTACATGTCTATCTTGGGTAACAGAAGAAATATTGAATTTAATTGATGAAAGGAGAAAATATAAAAATGCAGTAAATGAAGCAGGCAAAAGGGAATACAAACGTCTCAAAAATGAGATCGACAGAAAGTGCAAAATGGCTAAGCAGGGATGGCTAGAGCACAAATGTAAGGATGTAGAGGCTTGTCTCACTAGGGGTAAGATAGATACTGCCTATAGGAAAATTAAAGAGACCTTTGGAGAGAAGAGAGCCACTTGTATGAATATCAAGAGCTCAGATGGCAACCCAGTTCTAAGCAAAGAAGGGAAGGCAGAAAGGTGGAAGGAGTATATAGAGGGTTTATACAAGGGCGATGTACTTGAGGACAGTATTATGGAAATGGAAGAGGATGTAGATGAAGATGAAATGGGAGATAAGATACTGCGTGAAGAGTTTGACAGAGCACTGAAAGACCGGAGTCGAAACAAAGCCCCGGGAGTAGACAACATTCCATTAGAACTATTGATGGCCTTGGGAGAGCCAGTCATGACAAAACTCTACCATCTGGTGAGCAAGATGTATGAGACAGGCGAAATACCCACAGACTTCAAGAAGAATATAATAATTCCAATCCCAAAGAAAGCAGGTGTTGACATATGTGAAAATTACCGAACTATCAGTTTAATAAGTCACAGCTGCAAAATACTAACGCGAATTCTTTACAGACGAATGGAAAAACTGGTAGAAGCGGACCTCGGGGAAGATCAGTTTGGATTCCGTAGAAATGTTGGAACACGTGAGGCAATACTAACCTTACGACTTATCTTAGAAGAAAGATTAAGAAAAGGCAAACCTACGTTTCTAGCATTTGTAGACTTAGAGAAAGCTTTTGACAACGTTAACTGGAATACTCTCTTTCAAATTCTGAAGGTGGCAGGGGTAAAATACAGGGAGCGAAAGGCTATTTACAATTTGTACAGAAACCAGATGGCAGTTATAAGAGTCGAGGGGCATGAAAGGGAAGCAGTGGTTGGAAAAGGAGTGAGACAGGGTTGTAGCCTCTCCCCGATGTTCTTCAATCTGTATATTCAGCAAGCAGTAAAGAAAACAAAAGAAAAATTCGGAGTAGGTATTAAAATTCATGGAGAAGAAGTAAAAACTTTGAGGTTCGCCGATGACATTGTAATTCTGTCAGAGACAGCAAAGGACTTGGAAGAGCAGTTGAACGGAATGGACAGTGTCTTGAAAGGAGGATATAAGATGAACATCAACAAAAGCAAAACGAGGATAATCGAATGTAGTCAAATTAAATCGGGTGATGCTGAGGGGATTAGATTAGGAAATGAGACACTTAAAGTAGTAAAGGAGTTTTGCTATTTAGGGAGTAAAATAACTGATGATGGTCGAAGTAGAGAGGATATAAAATGTAGACTGGCAATGGCAAGGAAATCGTTTCTGAAGAAGAGAAATTTGCTAACATCGAGTATAGATTTAAGTGTCAGGAAGTCGTTTCTGAAAGTATTTCTATGGAGTGTAGCCATGTATGGAAGTGAAACATGGACGATAAATAGTTTGGACAAGAAGGGAATAGAAGCTTTCGAAATGTGGTGCTACGGAAGAATGCTGAAGATAAGGTGGGTAGATCACGTAACTAATGAGGAGGTATTGAATAGGATTGGGGAGAAGAGAAGTTTGTGGCACAACTTGACTAGAAGAAGGGATCGTTTGGTAGGACATGTTTTGAGGCATCAAGGGATCACAAATTTAGCATTGGATGGCAGCGTGGAGGGTAAAAATCGTAGAGGGAGACCAAGAGATCAATACACTAAGCAGATTCAGAAGGATGTAGGTTGCAGTAGGTACTGGGAGATGAAGAAGCTTGCACAGGATGGAGTAGCATGGAGAGCTGCATCAAACCAGTCTCAGGACTGAAGACCACAACAACAACATGTCTATCTCGCTTTCTCAGTGCCAGATTTGCACCTGCAGCCAACATTGGAACTAAATTTTTTCCCCTCATAAACCGGTACTGCAATAAGGCATTAGAATGTCTACCAAGTTTAGATGCCATACAATAATTACAGCATACACTGGACCTTTGTGCGTAGCTGCGCTTTAGTTATAACCACTCGGTACCATACGCAGTCCCAGCCCAATACTTACCCGGTGCTATAACATGATAATCCTTAAGGAGAACAAACTTTGCTCGGTTACAGTCTTGCCTTTTGTCGCATTAGTGGCTATAATCCACATTTTATTCACCAGAAGACTCAGTATTTTCATTTCATGTAGCAGCCGTTTGTTATATAATTCTTTGCAACATCATATTAATTGGATTTCCTGAATTTAAAAGAGCATCATGCTTTCCGTCCACAGATTCTTCAGGCACCTTTCAATCTTATCACAGCAAAACTTCCACTGGTTCGTTCTTCTGCTACGTTGTACAAGCTGTTAGTATCTGTGCTCCTGTTCCTCAAATCCAAATTTTTCCTCAACATGGAACGAGTCAGTTTCCCTCGGAACGATCGCATTGCGGCACGTGAATCTCATTGTTTACACCTGACCCTGGCTCAGGAAGATCATTCACTTTGACTCCTCGCTCTCAGCATTGTAGTGAGTGACGTTACCACTTTCGCCTCTGTCGTCGTCGTATCCGAACTGATACCTTCCGTATTCAAAATAATTTTCTGTTTAGTTGCGGATAGTTTGTTTCTGTCGGCCCAGACAAAGTATTTCTTTTGTGTTTCTGGCAGCTACATCATTCGGTTTTGCTAGGTGACCATCACTCTTCCTTGCATCACCGTTTCTACATCTATATCCACTTGGTAATCACGTATTTCGCATTCAGTCAGTGTGAATAATTCCCGTTCGATCAGTATCCGTATTCTTTGTTACTCTTACATTGGTTCCATGTCGCCACAAGCTGCAGTCATGCCTGCATATGTTTTGTTCAAAACAAGACACAACACGTTTGGTTCAGTTTCTTCACGTATTTGATCTTGGAAATAATATTTCCATTTATGTCGTTCCTTACGATGCTGATTTGTAACTTTATCTTCGTAAATAGCCGCTCACCGCTTTCCGCTTGCAGAGGATCCAAATGTTGCATCCACACCTACTGTTGATAGTAAAGATGTAACATGTTTTTATTCACTTCCTTCGCATGTCCTGGTTGAAAACACACTGGCTCTTCATGTCGTTTCTAATAGTGTCTTGCCTTTTTTAACTTATCTGTTACAGTCTTCCACTGCCTAGCTGATTAAGAAATGGGAATTGGTTGGCTGACCGAGACGTATCATTATCAGTCCTACACCTTCCGTGTCTTCTTCGTTTGCGTCACAAATCTAGTCCTTGGGTTCCTCCGTTATGTGGTTCTGTTTTCAACTAATTCTTGGCATTCTTGAGCAAATTCTTAGACTCTATAGAAAAACTTCACTGATTTTATTGGTATCTCCTGACTTTGGTTGCTTTGTTTAACGTCTTCTGCAGCATGTTTAATAGCTTTGATAGTTAGCTAGACTTCTTATACAAGTTCTTCATTACCAGTTTGAACCTCAATTTCTTCTGTGGCTTGATCAGCTTCTTTCTTGTTTTTGGATCCTTGCACCAACCTTTTGAAGTTTATGGCTAGGTCTTCACGAAGTTCCCGGACCTCTTTCATGAGAACTTCCTCAGCTTTATTATTTTGTTTAGTATCTTCCGTAACCTGTATAATTTCTGAGCCTGATCACTTTCAGTTCTACTTTGTTTCATATCAACCTTAAATTTAACTCTACTCCTTTTATTATTTTCCTAGTTTTTATCAGATAACGTGTGGTTCCTGTAGACAGTTATCATAATCTGTTTGTTAACAGCTTCATTCTATGAAAATAAAGCATGGCAGTCTAAGTCCTAAACTCGTTGTTCTGGTCTGACTGTATCATAATCTTAAAACAAGTCTGCACTATAATTTATATCATCTATCATAGCCACAATAGCCACACTATGATCAACTAATTCGTCATTGTTAGCCATCTTGGTTTCTAAATTAAACAATGCTCGTAAACTGGTGTCATCTAGCATCTCATCGTCGACTAATTTGGTCTTTACCTTTCTTAGCTCTACTTCCTGAGCTTCGTAATGAAATGACGTTGTTTCACTTGCCATATCGACATTGTCATTGATACTTGCCATTATAGGATTAATTACTTCCGTACGTTACACTAACTTCAGTCACAGATCCTAAACCTGAAGTACACACAACAATACAATTGGCTAGCAATTTACACCAACATCGCCGCTACTCAACATCGAAACAGTCACTGAAATCAATAATATACTGATCAGCCTGAACATTATGACCACCGACATACTATCGATACAAGCCCGCCCAGGTGATAGCAGCGTCACCTGGCGAGGAATGACTGCTAGTCAGACACACGCACGGTGTGTATAGTATCAGTGAGCGTGCTGTCAGTCTGTATAATGTGGAAGGGGCGCGATCTATCTGAGTTTGACCGAGGGCAGATTGTGATGGCCTGGAGGCTAGGCACAAGTATTTCAGAAACTACATGAAGTGTCGGGTGTTCAAGGAGTGCTGTAGTGAGTGTCTTCAAAACTCCAAGGTAGAACCAAGCCCAGATGTCGTGGGGTTGGGCGGCCGCCCCTCGTTAAAATCGTCGGACGTCGTAGGCTGAGCACACTGGTGAAACAGGATAGACGGCTAACTGTGGCGGAACTAACATCATCCTTTAATGCTAGGCACAGTAAAAATGAGTCTGAATACACAGTGCACCCAACACTCCTAACAATGGATCACCGCAACCGACGATCCATGATTAACACTACGACATCGGCAACTACGACTGAAATGAGCACGTGACCATCGGCACTGGACGTTGGCGCAGTCTGATGAATCCCGATATCTTCTTCATCATGCTGACTGGAGGGCGCGAACCTGTCGTCTCCCAGAGTAGGAGCTCCTTGATAATTGTTCTGCGGGACGGAGACAATGTGGCGGTGGCTTCATTATGCTCTGGGGAACATTCACGTGGGCATCCATAGAACCAGCGGACCTTGTGCAAGACACAATGATGGCCAATGAATATCACACACTGTTTGCAGATCACGTACAGTCCTTCATGACGATCATGTTTCCCAATGCCTGTGGCGTTTTTCAGCAAGATAATGCGCCATGCCACAAGGCCAAAGGTGTGACGGGATAGTTAGAGGAAGACAGTGGTGAGTTCCAATTTATATGCCGACCCTCAACTCGCCAGATATGACCCCGATCGAACACTTCTTGGATGTGATTGAATGTGGCGTCAGAGCTCATCCCCCTCCAAGGAATTTACGGGAATTACATGGCTTGCCAGCGGAAGTGGTGAAATCTCCCTCCAGCATCCTACCGAGGACTCAATGCTTCCATGCCACGACACGTTGCCGCTGTTATCTGTGACAAAGATGGACATACCGGCTACTAGATAGGTGGCTGTTAAGTGTATATAACAATATGCGCTAGTAGTAATCTTTAATATTCATTTGTTAAACAAACCTAATTACAGCGTTTACATTCATGCCTATTCAGGGGTAGCAACAACTGCTAATTAATTTCGTCATGCAAGACAATACATTGGAATTACTGACTGCGTTCTCAATTTTAAAAAGGTTTCATTATGTATTATCAAGTTCTAGCATGAGAACACCTATCTGCTGGTGGATAATAATTTTGATTTTTAATGCATTTTCATTCGCTGTCAACACTAACGAAATCTGACGGTTTTAACTCCCAGTGGGACACAGAACTATTTGAGAGATCACTGTAAGTTCAAGGATGTGTTTCCGAGCTGCTGGCGGAGAAAAATTCTGTAGCTGACATCTCCTTGTGTGTAGTCAACAACGATATGTGTGGGGTTCGATTCCCAGTCAGCACGGAACTCTTCGTCATATTATTTCTAGTTCAAACATGCTCACATGTCACTGCTGGTGTAACAAACCCATATTTAACGTTCGTTTTCTCTAGAATATAACAGTGATAGGTGCCGGATTGGAAATCTGGGAAGGAAAAAATTAATGTTTCGTCTCGCCATTTCAGTAAAAACATCTAGCTACTGCCGAGAAAATCCGATATGTCCCAGTTGATTGTGCTTCGATAACAATCCGATTAGGTTCTGGGTTCGAATCCCCGTCCAACACAAAGCTTTACCTCACGGCATTTCGAGTAAGTTACTTGTGAATAAGCAATATCTAACATCTCTTGTAGTTCGTTAAGAGGGACAATAGATGCTGGCTAGGAATTCGCGTCCTTTAATAATGTTTACGTTATGTAATTTAAAGTTGACATTTGCTAACTGACACTGTCTAAAATCGAGGTATATCGCTCTCTGTATGTCTAGTCAGGAATGACTGTTAGTTTCCGTCAGTCACGAAATCTTCGCCTGCATGACCTGGGTTTGAATCCATATGCAGAACGAGACGGCTCGTCGTGTCATTAGAAGTTCATAAATATTCTCAACTACCTGCTCGTGAATAACGTAAATTTTTAAAGTCATTTTGTGTTAAATAACAAGTACGATATGTTACTATGAAGAGGAAATTATGAATACGACGAGTTTACTAGGTGCATTACCTATCTGACGTAATAATGAGAGTGGTAACATTTCAGGTATGTCATTTACTGCAATAAATGTGAGCTTACAAGACTTAACGACAGTCTTATCTGTGAGAAGGTGTTCCCTGATATTTCTAGTATCGTGGTATAACTTTACATCTTGAATTATTGCGATACAGAGCAGTGTTTTCTAGCGGTGACTTGTTGGAACCATTTTCAATAGTCAAACGACTGTACCAAGGAGCGAGAGGACCTGCTAGACAGCTGCGTTATGTGGGTTGCATGCGAATCAGGCGAACTGCAATTCAGGTCGTTCGGATACTTTTGAGCATTACTGTACGTGAAACCTATCAGAATCGTATCAAGACGTATCAAGGGTCCGATATCACTCCGACTGGACAGGTTCCACACCATTACAGAGCCTTCACCAAGTTGAACAAATCCCTGCTGACATGCCGGATCCTTGGATTCACGAGGTTGTCTCTATAGCCGTATATATCCACCCGCTCGCTACAGTTTTAAACGAGACACGTCCGACCAGGCCACTGGTTTCCAGTCATCAACAATCCAATGTCGGTATTGAAGGGCCCAGGCGAGGCATAAAGTTTTGTGTTGTACACACATCAAGGGTATACGAGTAGGCCTTCGGCTCCGAAAACCCATATCGATGGTGTTTCGTTGAATGGTTCGCGCGCTGACACTTGTTGACGGCTCAGCATTAAAATCTACAGCAATTTGTGGAAAGGTTGCCCTTCTGTCACGTTCAACAATTCTCTTCAGTCTTCGTTGGTCCCTTTCTTGCAGGATCTTTTTCAGGCCGCAGTGATGTCGGATATTTATTAGTTACTGGGAGCTCCAACGTTAGGCGGGTGATGGTGCCCCTTAGGGAAATAGCGGAAAGGTCGGGGAAGAAGGCCAGTGTTCACTCTGTCTGCTTGCCGGGGGTCTCATCCGAGATGTGGAGGCGGCCCTGCCGGCGGCGATAGAGAGCACTGGGTGCACCCGACTGCAGATTGTTGCTCATGTTGGCACCAATGACTCCTGCCGTCTGGGTTCAGAGGTCATCCTCAGTTCGTACAGGCGGCTGGCGGAATTGGTGAAGGCGGAAAGCCTCGCTCGTGGGGTGGAATCAGAGCTAACTATTTGTAGTATCGTTCCCAGAACCCATCGCGGTCCTCTGGTTTGGAGCCGAGTGGAAGGCTTAAACCAGAGGCTCAGACGATTCTGCGGAGATCTGGGGTGCAAATTTCTCGACCTCCGCTATCGGGTGGAGAAATGTAGGGTCCCCCTGAATAGGTAGGGCGTGCACTACACGCCGGAAGCGGCTACAAGGGTAGCGGAGTACGTGTGGAGTGCACATCGGGTTATTTTAGGTTAGCGAATTCCCTCCCTAGGCCCGAAAAGACGCATCCTCAGACGCGGCAAGGTAGGAGTAGGCAAAATGCAACAGGGAATAACAATATTAATGTGCTAATAGTAAACTGCAGGAGCGTCTATAGAAAGGTCCCAGAACTGCTCTCATTAATAAACGGTCACAACGCCCATATAGTACTAGGGACAGAAAATTGACTGAAACCAGACGTAAACAGTAATGAAATCCTAAACTCAGACTGGAATAATGTATACCGCAGAGACAGGCTGGACAGTGAAGGGGGAGGCGTGTTTATAGCGATAAGAAGTGCAATAGTATCGGAGGAAATTGGCGGAGATCCGAAATATGAAATAACTTGGGTGAAGGTCACGGTTAAAGCAGGCTCAGACATGGTAATTGGATGTCTCTATAGGCCCCCTGGCTCAGCAGCTGTTGTGGCTGACCACCTGAAAGATAATTTGGAAAATATTTCGAGTAGATTTCCCCACCATGTTATAGTTCTGGGTGGAGATTTGAATTTACCAGATATAGACTGGGAGACTCAAACGTTCATAACGGGTGGCAGGGACAAAGAATCCAATGAAATTTTTTTAAGTGCTTTATCTGAAAACTACCTTGTGCAGTTAAACAGAGAACCGACGCGTGGCAATAACATATTAGACATTCTGGTGACAAACAGACCCGAGCTATTTGAAACAGTTAACGCAGAACAGGGAATCAGCGATCATAAAGCGGTTACCGCATCGATGATTTCAGCCGTAAATAGGAATATTAAAAAAGGTAGGAAGATTTTTCTGTTTAGCAAAAGTGACAATAAGCAGATTACAGAGTACCTGACGGCTCAACACAAAAATTTTGTCTCAAGTACAGATAGTGTTAGGATCAGTGGACAAAGTTCAAAACCATCGTACAATATGCGTTAGATGAGTATGTGCCAAGCAAGATCGTAAGAGATGGAAAAGAGCCACCGTGGTATAACAACCGAGTTAGATAACTGCAGCGGAAGCAAAGGGAACTTCACAGCAAACATAAACATCGCCAAAGCCTTGCAGACAAACAAAAATTACGCGAAGCGAAATGTAGTGTGAGGAGGGCTATGCGAGAGGCGTTCAATGAATTCGAAAGTAAAGTTCTGTGTACTGACTTGGCAGAAAATCCTAAGAAATTTTAATTTTATGTCAAAGCGGTAGGTGGATCAAAACAAAGTGTCCAGACACTCTGTGACCAAAATGGTACTGAAACAGAGGATGACAGACTAAAGGCCGAAATACTAAACGTCTTTTTCCAAAGCTGTTTCACAGAGGAAGACTGCACTGTAGTTCCTTCTCTAGATTGGCGCACAGATGACAAAATGGTAGATATCGAAATAGACGACAGAGGGATAGAGAAACAATTAAAATCGTTCAAAAGCGGAAAGGCCGCTAGACCTGATGGCATACCAGTTCGATTTTACACAGAGTACGCGAAGGAACTTGCCCCCCCCCCCCCCCCCTTCTTGCAGCGGTGTACCGTAGGTCTCTAGATGAGCATAGCGTTCCAAATGATTGTAAAAGGGCACAAGTCATCCCCGTTTTCAAGAAGGGACGTCGAACAGACCTATATCTCTAACGTCGATCAGTTGTAGAATTTTGGAACACGTATTATGTTCGAGTATGGTTCAAATGGTTCAAATGGCTCTGAGCACTATGCGACTTAACTTCAGAGGTCATCAGTCGCCCAGAACTTAGAACTAATTAAACCTAACTAATCTAAGGACATCACACACATCCATGCCCGAGGCAGCATTCGAACCTGCCACCGTAGCGGTCGCTCCGTTCCAGACTGTAGCGCCTAGAACCGTATGTTCGAGTATCATTCGAGTATCATTTGTGATAATGTAACGAATATGAATACTTATGAGGAAACTGGATATATTTCTTTTCGTCCGTCTCAGTTGCATTGATATAAAATTCAATCGTAGTGGTTACCGGTTTCGGCCTGATACACCCGTTTTGAAACCACATACCTAAGAATTTTGGAACACGTATTATGTTCGAGTATAATGACTTTCCTGGAGACTAGAAATCTACTCTGTAGGAATCAGCATTTGTTTCGAAAAAGACGGTGGTGTGAAACCCAGCTCGCGCTATTCGTCCACGAGACTCAGAGGGCCATAGACACGGGTTCCCAGGTAGATGCCGTGTTTCTTGACTTCCGCAAGGCGTTCGATACGGTTCCCCACAGTCGTTTAATGAACAAAGTAAGAGCATATGGACTATCAGACCAATTGTGTGATTGGACTGAAGAGTCCCTAGATAACAGAACGTAGCATGCCATTCTCAATGGAGAGAAGTCTTCCGAAGTAAGAGTGATTTCAGGTGTGCCGCAGGGGAGTGTCATAGGACCGTTGCTATTCACAATATACATAAATGACCTGCTGGATGACATCTGAAGTTCACTGAGGCTTTTTGCAGATGATGCTGTGGTGTATCGAGAGGTTGTAACAATGGAAAATTGTACTGAAATGCAGGAGAATCTGCAGCTAATTGACGCATGGTGCAGGGAATGGCAATTTAATCTCAATGTAGACAAGTGTTTTATGCTGCGAATACATAGAAAGATAGATCCCTTATCATTTAGCTACAAAAAAGCAGGTCAACAACTGGAAGCAGTTAATTCCATAAATTATCTGGGAGTACGCATTAGGAGTGATTTAAAATGGAATGATCACATAAAGTTGATCGTCGGTAAAGCAGATGCCAGACAGATTCATTGGAAGAATCCTAAGGAAATGCAATCCGAAAACAAAGGAAGTAGGTTACAGTAAGCTTGTTCGCCCACTGCTTGGATACTGCTCAGCAGTCTGGGATCCGTACCAGATAGGGTTGATAGAAGAGATAGAGAAGATCCAACGGAGAGCAGCGCGCTTCGTTACAGGATCATTTATTAATCGCGAAAGCGTTACGGAGATGATAGATAAACTCCAGTGGAAGACTCTGCAGGAGAGACGCTAAGTAGCTCGGTACGGGCTTTTGTTAAAGTTTCGAGAACATACCTTCACCGAAGAGTCAAGCAGTATATTGCTCCCTCCTACGTATATCTCGCGAAGAGACCATGAGGATAAAATCAGAGAGATTAGAGCCCACACAGAAGCATACCGACAATCCTTCTTTCCATGAACAATACGAGACTGGAATAGAAGGGAGAACCTATAGAGGTACTGAGGGTACCCTCCGCCTCACACCGTCAGGTGGCTTGCGGAGTATGGATGTAGATGTAGATGTAGATTTGATGTTTTACCGGATTCCAGATATTCATGGTACACTCATGAAATGGTCGTACAGAAAAATCCCCACTTCATCGCTACCTCGAAGATGCTGTGTCCCATCGCTCATGCGCCGATTATAACTCCAACTTCAAACTCACTTAAATCTTGATAATCTGCCATTGTAGCAGCAGTAACCGATGTAACAACTGCACCAGACATTTGTTGTCTTATACAGGGTGTAAACGGTATAAGGCGCCAAAATTATACAGATGGTACATCTCGGTGTGCTTGACAAAAAAGTCTAATGACATTTTCTTGTATCATGTACCTTATTTTTGTACTATTAAAACCTAATGTTTGTAGGATAGATAGTTCAAAAAATGGTTCAAATGGCTCTGAGCACTATGGGACTTAACATCTGATGACATCAGTCCCCTAGAACTTACAACTACTTAAACCTAACTAACGTAAGGACACACACATCCATGCCCGAGGCAGGATTCGAACGTGGGACCGTAGCGGTCGCACGGTTCCAGACTGAAGCGCCTAGAACCGCTTGGCCACACCGGACGGCGATAGATAGTATACACATTTCTGTTTACGTAGTCAACCGACAGTACACGGCGTACCGAGCTTATTGCCTACAATGACGGGGCGGCCAGAGAAAGGCAACGAGCTGACCAGAGGATTGAAATCATTAGACGTGTACAACGACGTGGTGTGATAATCAGGTGGTACCGAAAAAAGGAATGTAAACGGTTTTTGGGTTGTCAAGCATGTGTAATTCGCTTTACATGAATTAAATACAACCAGTCTGTTTCTCAACAAGTCGATAACGAAGGTCGTAGTAGTAATGACAAGCTAATATCAAACACAATGTATTTCCATTAGTAGAAATTCAAACAATCATCAGGTGGATAGTTGTGCATTAATTACAATCAACTGTTTTACCTTTTTACAGCAATGCCATAACGAATACTAAATTCACATTATTTTCCTTCTGTACAACAACATCGTAACGAAAAGAAAATGCATTACTTCGTTTCCTCTTACACCAATACTACAATAAATGTTCGTAATGTCCACCATTCGCTTCTACACATGCATCATTACGGCGAACCCAGTTTCGTCGCACTCTTTCACACACATGCACATTGGCCTTTATGGTATTGGCAGCATCCAAAATCTTCTGCGTCAATTCGTCCACATTATTTACTGGCTCAGCATAAAGAAGTTCCTTCATATGGCCCCAAAAGTAAAAATCCAGTGGATTTAAATCAGGGCTGCGTGCTGGCCATCGACGTGGACCCGAACGCCCGATCCATCGTCCTGGAAATCGACTATCTAAAAATCTGCTTACTCTATGACCAATGTGGGGTGGAGCACCATCGTGGAGGAACCACATGTTATGACGTATGCCTAACGGAATGTCTTCTAACAACCTTGGTAACAATGTTTCCGCTAGAAACGTTCGGTAATAGTTACCAGTCAAACGTGCAGGTAAAACATACGGCCCAATAATGTAATTATCGAGCGTACCCGCCCACACATTACGGAAAATCGTCGCTGAAAGTGTGTTTCCACTACGTGGCGAGGATTGTGTACACTCCACGTGTGCATTTTATGGAAATTAGTTATTCCGTCGCGAGTGAAACACGCTTCATCTGTGACGAGTATTTTGTTGACAAAATCATGCTCTTCACTGTGTAACAAAAACCACTCTGAGAATTCACGTCATGGAGGGAAATCTTGTTCTTCCAATGCTTGCACGCGTTAAATGTGGTAAGGCCGCAGACGCTCCTCTTGCAAAGTGCGATGAACGACAGTGTGCGATATACCCACGTGGCGGGCGATGCTTCTAGTACTCTGAGAAGGAGCGTCCTGGATGCGGTCCAGAATTCCTTCCTCAGCTGCCAATGTACGATCGGCGCGTTTTGGGCCTCTGCCTTCTACGCGGGGCAGTAAAGAGCCAGTATCTCTCAATCTAAGGAAATTAAATACGTACTCGTCAGTTGTGTTCTGTCATGGTGTAACAAAAACGGAAAGCATATCAGAACAGAAGATACGTTTCGCATACGGACGAAAATTTACAAAGGTGCAGATAACTACTGTACTTTATTAAGATGTAAATGCATAACAATCGCATACATGTAGAGAATTACAATGACACAAACCTTTGGTGCACAGCAGCAAATGTCTTTCGTGCAGGAAGTCGTCGTTGTGGGAAGCGTTCTCGATAAATTCGTACAGCTGCCCTTGCAACTTCTTTTGCCTTGCCATAAATTAAATGCATATCGCATAGTTCAGCTATAGTAAAACTCCTTTCCATCCTAACAGTTAACAGAGTTGCAATAACATCTGCGCAGGTTACTTGCCTACTGTCGTCGCTCGGTGTATTACAATGATGCAGCCACTCAGACCGCAGTTGCCTATGTGTTTACGATTTACGCTCGCGATGTCAATACACGCAGCTGGCAATAATAGGAACCGATTGCTTACGTACGTGCACGGCCAAGTATCTACTTTTCAGAAGCCATTATCCTGAGACGAATTGTTTTTTTCTAGGACGACCGTATGAAATACGCAAACATGTTACTAGACTTTTATGTCAAGCATTGCGAGATGTGCCATCTGTATAATTTTGGCGCCTTATACCGTTTACACCCTGTATAGGCGTTGCCGACCGCAGCGCCGTATTCTGCCTGTTTACATATCTCTGCATCTGAATACGCATGCCTATACCAGTTTCTTTGGCGCTTCACTGTGTCTTGAGATAACATTGACTTCTATTCACTGCAGTCCACCAAGGCATCGTTCGTAGTAATGTGATTAATTCAGTCTTTCCGTTCTTGTGGCACAGAGATGCACATGAGCATTAACTCATATTTCTCACGATTGTATACTGCTGGAAAAAGTTGGTAAACCGTTTTAGAGGTTTCCAATTCAGTGAAGATTTTTTGTTGCAACAGTGCATACAGAGTACAGGAAATGATTTAAATATCAATAGAAAGGGTGGTTCTGCTGCATGAAGTATCGACCCATGATGAAGTACCCATGGTGTAGCGTCCACAGGCGACAATGCATGCGCTGACTTAGCCACCCAGTCAATGGTGAATAATGACACAGGATACCTTATGCCCACCTGCTCGACCTCTTTACATAGTTCTGTAAGAGTTTTCGGTTGACGAATCGTACGAGTCACTCCACATGCCATCATATTACACACGTGATCGATTGGAGAAGAGTCCGGAGATCGTGCTGGCCAAGGAAGTTGCTGTTCGTCGTGCAGAGGACATTGAGTTTCCCGGGCAATGTGTGGGTGTGCATTTTCCTGTTAGAATAACACATCACTTCCTGTTGCAAGAACGGCCAAAGAACGGGTCCAACAATATTCTGCATGTACCAAGCGCTGGTTACTGTACTTTATAGAAAGATCAAAGGTGAACGAGAGTTGTTCAAAAATGGTTCAAATGGCTCTGAGCACTATGGGACTTAACATCTGTGGTCATCAGTCCCCTAGAACTTAGAACTACTTAAACCTAACTAACCTAAGGACATCACACACATCCATGCCCGAGTCAGGATTTGAACCTGCGACCGTAGCGGCCGCGCGGCTCCGGACTGAGCGCCTAGAACCGCTAGACCACCGCGGCCGGCGAACGAGAGTTGTAGCCTATCACATCCCAGGCCATACGGCTTGGGATTGGGCCGGTATGTCTCGGACGAATGCACTCTACGAGACAGTGCTGACCAAGTCTCAGTCATACGGGCAAAAGATCATCACTTGCATGCAGGAAGAATCTGCGTTCATTGCTGAGGACCACGGCACGCCATTCGATCTTCCTAGTAGTCCTCTGACGACACTAGTCGCCGGCCGGTGTGGCAGAGCGGTTCTAGGCGCTACAGTCTGGAACCGCGAGAGCGCTACGGTAGCAGGTTCGAATCCTGCGTCGGGCATGGATGTTTGTGATGTCCTTAGGTTAGTTAGGTTTAAGTAGTTCTAAGTTCTAGGGGACTGATGACCTCAGAAGTTAAGTCCCATAGTGCTCAGGGCCATTTGAACCATTTTTGACACTAGTCGAGCCCTGCACGTCGATGCTGTGGCGTGAGTGGAAGACAGGCAAGCGGTGTGCGGGCCTGTAGTCCCACTGGCAATAACCGGTTCGCGGTAGTTCATACTGAGCCACTTGGGCTCATAAGTCTCTCATCTGTGCTGTGATAGCTGTACGATCTACCACTGCTCCCCATGCAGTATGATGATCTGGCAGGCGTGTGTGCTGCGCGGACTTCCAGAACCAAATCTACGAGTCTGAGAATGTTCGCGTGACCACTGACACCAGCATCATCGTGTAATGGATACACCATGAACAATTTCGTAAAAATTCCCCAAAATGACCCGCCACTTCGAGGGCCACAGTGTCACCCCTTTCAAACTTGCTCAGGCAGCTGTAGGAATCACAAGTACGTGTCCTTGGCATGGTTGCCTGCTTCCTTCATACGTTTGCACTAAACTGAGTCTTCTGGATTTCAGCATTCCGTATTAAACGATTGACACCGATTTCGCTCTGGTAACTGTGCCACTACGCTATCTACAGGCAGACGACGCTGAAACCATTATCAGTAAATCTAATATACCCCAGGTTGCATATGCCCTCATCGGATCAAAACCGACGTTGTCTTTCCATGCGTACAATTTTTTTTCGACATCGTATTTAACTTACCATGTTTCGCGAACCGCTGTTACCATTACGGCATGTACACGTGCGAATACATATCACTGAGTACACTTTATCAAGAAATTAACGTTCTCTCACGACCCGATTCTTAAGCTGTTCCTTCGCGTGAGCCAGCCATCTAACTAGTCTTCGTTCTTCTTAGCGCCAGCTGGTACCAAATGCGCGCCAAACAAAAGGGAAGCAAGGTGCACTGGTATAACTATTGATCTCAGCGATGATAGCAGCTTACACGCTTACAACTTAAGCCCCAGTACAAGCACTTTATGGTAATGAGGTATACGAATATAGGCTCCTGAGAGACAATGGTCCACAAAAAACTTCAGAAAAGTTTTTACTTGAAGCACATGAGAAATATCCATTACAACAAACACACTACATGGCGGACAGTCACATTCTAAAATATATAGCCGAAACTAAAGAATATATCGAAGTAAGAGATGACAAACTGCCTCTTGGCATCTTTGAAACTTTTTCTTCTGTCGGAAGCAGACCGACAATGCGATTCCCGACATGTCACACACAGTGGTCAACCTCACTGAACGACAATTGACCGAAGAGGAGGTGTCTGTTCTTCAAAAAAGAGGGAACTATACCTATGGAGGACATCATTGCCAACACCGAAGCAGCCATTCGGACCTTTCCTTGCGAAAGGGCAGAGGAAATACGCACTGAAACAGCCAGGATACTGCGCCGAGCAAAACCACCAGCTTGCAACCTGAAGAAAGAAGAGGTACAAGCCATTAAGAATCTCAACGCCGACAAGAGTATATTGGTACTGCCTGCCGATAAGGGGAATGCGACCGTCGTAATGAAGACCGCAGATTATGAGCAAAACATCCGAGACCTATTAGATCCGACGACGTACCGTAAACTAAGCGCAGATCCGACGCAGCGTATCACACGGAATACGAATCGATTAATCAAGGCGTCTTCTCTGCCGGCGGACATACAGAGAAACCTGCGCAACACAGAAGCCCTACCACCTCGGCTGTATGGATTACCCAAGATCCATAAGAACAACGTTCCACTGAGACCGATCGTTAGCGCTCCTGGATCACCGACATATAAACTGGCAAAACACTTGGCCTCTCTGCTCCAGCCACACGTGGGGAAGACCCACACATACATTAAGGACTCAGGACATTTCATTGAGAAGCTGAAGAAACTGAAACTTGCACCAAACGACATCCTGGTCAGCTTTGATGTTGTTTCGTTATTTACAAAAGTGGCACTCAGTGACGCTCTGGAGCACATCGGTTCCATTTTCCCGCAAGACATCAGAAAGCTCTTCGATGCATGTCTCACCACGAGCTATTTCACGTGGAATGGCTATTTCTACGAACAGCTGGAAGGCGTCGCCATGGGTAGTCCTCTCAGTCCAGTGGTGGCCAACTTCTTCATGGAACAATTCGAAGCACAGGCACTGGACTCGGCCACTTGCAAACCTAAGGTGTGGTACAGGTACGTCGATGATACTTTCGTCGTGTGGAGCCATGGTGAAGAACAGCTCGGCGACTTCCCAAGACACTTGAACAGCCTCCATGCCAACATAACATTTACCATGGAAGTAGAAAAGGACAAGAAGCTGCCATTTCTAGATGTGCTGGTCACAAGGGACGGCGAAAACCTGGGACACAGCGTGTATCGAAAACCGACACACACGGACCGATACTTGCATAAACTGTCAGACCACCACCCGAGCCAGAAAAGAGGCATGATTAGTACGCTCGTAACGAGAGCAGGACGAATATGTGAGCCGCAACACCTCAAACGAGAAATGCAACACCTGGAAACTGTCCTGAGGAGCAATGGGTACTCCACAAATTATATTAGAAGTGTAACAGAGCCAAACACTCGGCGAAGTAAGGAACCAGAAAAAGAAATGTCGGGTACGGCCTTTCTGCCATACATTCCCAGAGTGACGGACAGAATCGGCCGTATATTGCGCAGACATGGCGTAAAGACGATTTTCAAACCGACAAGGAAGATCAAAGAGTGTCTTAGATCGGCGAAGGAGAAAAGAGACCCACTAGCAACGTCGGGAATATACCGTATACCATGCACATGCGGAAAAGTTTATGTCGGGATGACTGGACGATCCATTAACACCAGGATCAAGGAGCATAAGCGACATTGCAGGTTGGGGCAGGTGGAGAAATCGGCCGTGGCAGAGCACGCACTGAATGAGACCGACCACGTAAAAAATTCGCCGACACGGACGTTCTGGCTGTAGAGAAGCACTATCACACGCGCTTGTTCAGAGAAGCTGGACAAATACAAAAACACGCGAACAGTTTGAACAAGAAAGAGGAAAGCCTTAAGGTAAACGGATCCTGGCTTCCCGTACTGCAGCGAACGACCGTCGCAGGTAGCAAGAGGAGAACCGCACCGGAAATGACCGCGGAGAAGCCCTCGGACGTTGGCGCGCCAGGTACATATAGTCTGCGGCCGCGAGCTCGGCTCCAGTTCACCACCGGCAATGGAGGGTGAAGCTTTGACAATTCCAGCCACTCGTGCTGGCGAAACGTCAGAAAAATCATTAGATGAACGTCGGCCGAAGAACTCGAGACAGAAGCCAATAGGTAGTTTGTTAATAAGTGGCCACGAAAGCCTTAACAATTTTGAAGTAAGAGATACTGACCACTTTTGGCTCCAGGCTGCTCAGTACATACCGTAATTTTCGAAGTCCGCTCTTCACAGCTCTCATAAATCATTCTGCAGTCCTATAACGTACAGGAATATTAAACACACTATATGATCAAAAGAATTAGAACACCTATTAGTTGACTTTAATACGGGTTGTGTCCACCCTATGCCTTTAATGCAGTTTGTAATCTGTTGGCGACACTGAAATAAGGTGTCTGAATCTCAGTGAATGAATAGTAGCCCATTCCTCCTCAAGAACAGAAACAAGAGATGGTTATGATGTTGGACGCTGGGGTCTGGTGAGAACCAAGACTGTTCCATTGGTTTCAGTTCGAAATCCTGGCCAGCCTAGTCCATTTCATAAATGATATTGCCTACAAATTACGCTGTTCTACAAAAAAATTTTTTTTTCTATTTCTAATAAAAATATTGTGATCCTAGCTGTATTTTGAGTGCTGAACTGAAAACTGTTTTTGTTTTTTTTCTGTCAGGGATAGTTTATGAGTAATCGCAATTTTATTTCTCTTTTCAGTTTCTGATATACTGCAGCAAACGTAGGGTGAAATTCGACAAACAAATGCCCATCTTTATGGTGTTATAAGTTCATCACATTAATGGAGGGTGTGATCTAACATATAACACAGTAACCTATGTGTATACACTTTGAAGCATTTATTTGACATGAGAAATTACAGAAAATTGACAAACAATGAGCCACTGCCTTGTAATGCACATCACTTTTTTCTCTCGTATTGTGAATCTTTCTTCTCTCGAATGATATTCCAGCAATAATCTGCTAACATAGAAGGTACCCACTTCCCCTCATAGCGCCTTTCTATGGTAGAAATGTCTTTATGGAATCTTTCCCCATGTTCATCCGATACGTCACTACAACTCTCTGTGAAGTAGTCCAGATGAGAGTCCATCATATGTACCTTCAAAGACATATTGCACCCCAAATCCTGATATGCTTTGATCATATCCTTCACCATTGCTTTGTAGTTAGTAGCTCTTCTTCTTCCGAGGAAGTTTTCCGACACCATCTTGAAACAGTCCCACGCGGTTTTTTCTTTATCAGTTAAACATGCTTCAAAATTTGCATCTTTCTGCAGATCCCTGATTTGTGAGCCCACAAATACACCTTCCTTTATTTTTGCAGCTGAAAGACGGGGGAATTTGGTAGCTAGATATGCAAACCCACAGCCTGTTGGATCCATAGCCTTCACGAATTGTTTCATCAGGCCAAGTTTGATGTGAAGCGGTGGAAGTAGTATATATTCAGGAGCTACGAGACTTTCACGTTGTACATTCTTTTCGCCAACTTTCCATCTTCGCCTAGGCCATTTCTTTTTCACGAAGTGAGAATTTCGGTCTCGACTATCCCACTCGCAAAGAAAACGGGCATACTTTGTGTAGCCTTGTTGCATTTCCAGTACCATAGCAATTACCTTGAAATCTGCACATATTTTCCATTTGTGTTCATTGTATTTTAATGAATTTAGCATCCTTTGTACGAATTCGTAATTCTCTTCTGTCAAACTAGCGTAAGCTACTGGAACAGAGGGTATTTTATTTCCGTTATGGAGCAAAACACCCTTCAGACTTGTTTTCGATGCATCTATGAAAAGTCTTCACTCCTGTGAAATATAAGTGAAGTTCAGCACTTTCATCATGCCAGCAACATCATTGCAAAATGTCAGTGCTTCGTCAGTTGAAAAATAAGAAATAAAGGCATGTCCTCTGTGCCTGAACACACTGATTTTATTACTTTGGTGCAGTAGATTATACTCTTGTAATCTTGAACCAAGCAGCTGCGCCTTTTGTTTACTTAGTCCTAGATCACATACTAAATCATTTAAATCTGCCTGTGTTAACAAATGTGGCGATGACTCACTTGTGCAGTGATATAAAGAATCATCATCAGTGATGTCTTCAGTACTACTTATTTCACTGTCACTCGGAATCTGACCTCGAGCTCTTGAAGGTACTGGAAGGTTGTCCGAATGCCGCACTGGCATTCTCGCTGAAGGCAGATCTGGGTAAACAATGTGCCTCTTCGACTTTTTGTTTGTAAAACCTTGAATTTTTGTTAGACAGAAATAACAATCAGTAACATGGTCCTTAGGCTCCCTCCACATCATGGGAACAGCAAACATCGCCACATTCTCTTTCCTTTCCACCACTGAATTAGTTTGCAGTAACATGTAGCACAACAGAAATGTGGTGCCCATTCTTTATCTTGATCTCCTACCTCTACTCCAAAGTAATGTTTGTATGCTTTCTTTATGACTGAAGAAATTTTCTTCCTATTTCTGGCAAAAGTGAACTTCCCACAGATGTAGCAGAAGTTGTCCGGCTTATATAGACATCCACGACGACGTGGCATTTCTGCAAATTTAAAAATACCGATTTGGTAATACACCTGTATTAACTTAATAGTAGGGAACTAGAGGAACGCTGATGTGTAAAAACAAGCAGTCATTTTACCTTCAGCACCAGGCTCAATCAGTTTACACACTGGAACTAAAAAATTCAACCGTGCTCGGAAATACGACAAACAGTTACTTGTCAGCCAAAACACCCACTCGTTAAGACTGACACAAACTGCGGCTAACACCACTGTTGTAAACACGATGCACCTGCCCCTAGGAGGCGTGAAGCTTTACTGCCGAGGCAGCGACCGGCTGTCGCCGTTCGACTTAATGAGATGTTTCAGGTGGTCTTAGTGACATAGGTGTGGCGGGGGATAACCTAATGATGCCTGATTCTTCCCACCTGCTGTTGCACAAGAAATTATCACGTTCTATCACTACTGGATGCGGCAACATACCCGTATTTCTCTATAACGTCTCTGTGTTTGCCATGAATTGTGAATATACATATATATACATATTACATAAAAAGTATCCCTGACATCGATATTTTGTTTACATATTTGATTTTCCCACGGTAAAATGGTCTAGAAGCATATACTTTAATATCAGAAATAGAACCCATGTCGAACAGTGTTATTACTTCACACATACTTCTTTATGAGAAGATGCACTGTCATTCTGAAACAGTCATTGTCTTAGAACTGTTCCTCTACTCTGCGTCGTATGCAACGCTACAACATGTGCGGTTTAGTAAGTGGAATAAGGGGACCTTACCAGAGCCACGAGAAACATCCCCATATTGTAACACCATTTTCTCCGTACTTCACTTTTGGCGCTATACATTATGGCAGGTAACGTTCTTCAGGCATTCGCCAAACTCAGAACCTTCCATCGGATTTCCGCATGCGATAGCTTGATTCACTACTCCAATTTCCATCTTATTAATTACATAATAAAACAAGGAAAACAGGACCATAAAATGAAATTAACAGCGTAACAATACTTCTGAACGGAACCACAATGAGAATTCCAGAAGGACCGATATCTTGACGACGAAATACAAGTGTCAGTACACTGGCGAATTATTCGTGATACTTTCTATATCTAGTGGTCATATACTGGTAAAAGATTAGTGGGTTCCTATCGACCCCTCCGTCTACAACGTAATGAATGTAGTGGCTTAATAACTGTGCAATAGTATTTGACTTAGCTGTCGGAAGGTAGGAGGAGCCTGGACGTAATAGGATATCAGCCGAAAAGGCAGTCTCAAAGGATCAAGTTAGAAATGCTATTTCTTTTAAGGCAGTGCCAGTTTTCTTCGTGACCTTGACAGATAAATGTATGATGTAGCGTATCCACCGTTGGTGGATAATAGATTCTGTACTATGTGTTACCAAGAGGAGCCCACCGCCGTTGGTAAAACTTCAAGGACCAGATTAAACCACGTCATCTTCCAAGAAGTTTGCGGTGATGTCCATCCAACCGGCACCGTACAGTCAATCCCTCCCCAAATAACTGACAGCAATATAAAATACACGGACACGTTCTAACTGGAAATTCACTCGACCAGCATCAACAGGCGGATCACGACAGCCCGGCCGCAGGCAGCGAAAAAACCGGGTGTGTGGATTACGTGAGAGATGGTCAGCACGGTGGGCCGAACAAATAACACAGACGGTTTCCTTTGAATATCGGGAAGTCCCATATCCGGTACCAGCAGTAAAAGGCAGGCCTGGTGGTGACTCGAGGGATACGTCAGAGATTCCTTGTTATTAACGAAGACTCCAAAGAAACCCACGAAGACTTCTTCCGTGCAGTAAAGAACATAATAGATAATAATGGCTTTCATCTAAATCAAGTGAATGCATACATTGCTAGATTTTTATTCAGACTCCATAGACACCTACAAACACATTTTCCATTCAATAAAGAACATTCAGAATGTAATGCCTTTCATCTGAATCAAGTGAGTGATTGTGGTGGTTACAATGTTCCAGTCGGTTGTGGCAAAAACAATTCGGCTTTTCTCTTACCGAAAAACGAAAATCCATTCATTTTCATCGCCAGCTGCAACAGCCCTGTCATAAATAATACTGTTTTACATGGTTTCAAAACATTTCATTGTGATGTATAGATGTTAGTTCTCTAAATGTACAGTGAATCAAATGTTCAGTCACTGAGAGAGTTTTCAGAGCTTATGGAGATAAAGTTCAAGGAAATATTACTACAGGTCCGTACAATATGTCTCTTGCTGTTTCCTACAACTGACAGAATTACACACTGTTGGTCTGTCATCAAGTCATATTTTATTTCAGAGGGCAAGAAAGGTTATTCGGTACTGATTTGACGCTTTGTGACATCAAATGGGGAGCATGACACTGAAGAAACTGAACATTCACTTACATAAAATCCTGGAAGAAATGCGTAGATCACACAGGCTGAGTTTTGAAAATGATGCACAGTCTTTCTTGTCACGTTGCATGATTATTTGTCCCAAGAGTATGGCTTTTCTGAGAATAATGTGTTCAATCTGCTCACAAGCTTTTCGCTTAAGGAAAGAAAAGATTTTCTAATATTTACTACTAAACAAGTCTTGATCACGATTTCTTCTTTATAATCCAGAAATAACAAATAAAATTATATACTAAAAAAGATATGTTGACGACACATTGCTATTATATAACGGTTCTAAGCAAGAAATTGATGCTTTCGCTAACAGCTTAAAAATTTACACTCAAAACTTGTATTTACAGTAGAACACGGAAGTAACAATAGTATTAATTTCCTGGACCTCACAATTGCAAACAAGAATGGAAAACATAATATTTCTGACAAACTGCCTATTGGCTTCTGTCTCAGGTTCTTCAGCCGACGTTCATCTAATGATTTTTCTGACGTTTCGCCAGCACGAGTGGCTGGCATTGTCAAAGCTTCACCCTCCATTGCCGGTGGTGAACTGGAGCCGAGCTCGCGGGCGCAGACTATATGTACCTGGCGCGCCAACGTCCGAGGGCTTCTCCGCGGTCATTTCCGGTGCGGTTCTCCTCTTGCTACCTGCGACGGTCGTTCGCTGCAGTACGGGAAGCCAGGATCCGTTGACCTTAAGGCTTTCCTCTTTCTTGTTCAAACTGTTCCCGTGTTTTTGTATTTCTACAGCTTCTCTGAACAAGCGCGTGTGATAGTGGTTCTCTACAGCCAGAACTTCCGTGCCGGCGAATTTTATTACGTGGTCGGTCTCATTCAGTGCGTGTTCTGCCACGGCCGATTTCTCCACCTGCCCCAACCTGCAATGTCGCTTATGCTCCTTGATCCTGGTGTTAATGGATCGTCCAGTCATCCCGACATAAACTTTTCCACATGTGCATGGTATGCGGTATATTCCCGACATTGAAAGTGGGTCTCTTTTCTCCTTCGCCGATCTAAGACACTCTTTGATCTTCCTTGTCGGTTTGAAGATCGTCTTTACGCCATGTTTGCGCAATATACGGCCGATTCTGTCCGTCACTCTGGGAATGTATGGCAGAAAGGCCGTACCCGACATTTCTTTTTCTGGTTCCTTACTTCGCCGAGTGTTTGGCTCAGTTACACTTCTAATATAATTTGTGGAGTACCCATTGCTCCTCAGGACTATTTCCAGGTGTTGCATTTCTCGTTTGAGGTGTTGCGGCTCACATATTCGTCCTGCTCTCGTTACGAGCGTACTAATCATGCCCCTTTTCTGGCTCGGGTGGTGGTTTGACAGTTTGTGCAGGTATCGGTCCGTGTGAGTCGGTTTTCGATACACGCTGTGTCCCAGGTTTTCGCTGTCCCTTGTGACCAGCACATCTAGAAATGGCAGTTTCTTGTCCTTTTCTACTTCCATGGTAAATGTTATGTTGGCATGGAGGCTGTTCAAGTGTCTTAGGAAGTCACCGAGCTGTTCTTCACCATGGCTCCACACCACGAAAGTATCATCGACGTGCCTGTACCACACCTTAGGTTTGCAAGTGGCCGAGTCCAGTGCCTGTGCTTCGAATTGTTCCATGAAGAAGTTGGCCACCACTGGGCTGAGAGGACTACCCATGGCGACGCCTTCCAGCTGTTCGTAGAAGTCGCCATTCCACGTGAAATAGCTCGTGGTGAGAGATGCATGGAAGAGCTTTCTGATGTCTAGCGGGAAAATGGAACCGATGCGCTCCAGAGCGTCACTGAGTGGCACTTTCGTAAATAACGAAACAACATCAAAGCTGACCAGGATGTCGTTTGGTGCAAGTTTCAGTTTCTTCAGCTTCTCAATGAAATGTCCTGAGTCCTTAATGTATGTGTCGGTCTTCCCTACGTGTGGTTGGAGCAGAGAGGCCAAGTGTTTTGCCAGCTTATATGTCGGTGATCCAGGAGCGCTAACGATCGGTCTCAGTGGAACGTTGTTCTTATGGATCTTGGGTAATCCATACAGCCGAGGTGGTAGGGCTTCTGTGTTGCGCAGGTTTCTCTGTATGTCCGTCGGCAGAGAAGACGCCTTGATCAATCGATTCGTATTCCGTGTGATACGTTGCGTCGGATCTGCGCTTAGTTTTCGGTACGTCGTCGGATCTAATAGGTCTCGGATCTTTTGCTCATAATCTTCGGTCTTCATTACGACGGTCGCATTCCCCTTATCGGCAGGCTGTACCAATATACTCTTGTCGGCGTTGAGATTCTTAATGGCTTGTACCTCTTCTTTCTTCAGGTTGCAAGCTGCGCCGAGGAAAACCGCCAGGTACATATAGTCTGCGCCCGCGAGCTCGGCTCCAGTTCACCACCGGCAATGGAGGGTGAAGCTTTGACAATGCCAGCCACTCGTGCTGGCGAAACGTCAGAAAAATCATTAGATGAACGTCGGCCGAAGAACCCGAGACAGAAGCCAATAGGCAGTTTGTTAACAAGTGGCCACGAAAGCCTCAACAATTTTGCATAATATTTCTGTTTATAGAAAACCCACATCAACAGACGTAATAATAAATGCTACATCATGCCATCCATTAAGATTCAAAATGGCATTTTTTAAAACTATGATACATAGGATACTGAAATTACCTCTTCAACCTGATGCAATCCAGAAGGAAACTGATACATTAAAACAGATAGCAGTTGCTAACAATTATAATTCCCATCAGGTTGATCTGTTATATCATTAAGCAAAACAAATGATGCTGTTATAAATTCCAAGAAGAGATTCACAAAAGTGACATACATGGGACCTATTTCAGATAAAATAAATAAATTATTTAAGAATACAAGCGTGACAATAGCATTTAAAACCAATAACCCCCTACAAATGAAAGTGAAACACACAATAGGGGACTCAAATATATTCCAAAGGTCAAGCGTTTACAAAATAATGTGTAATGACTGTGAGAAACAGTATATTGGCCAAACTGGCCGAAACTTTCTAACACGTTTTAAGGAACATACTACTGGTACTGCACGTACCAAATCAATATTTGGTCAACAACTTGATGGATACAATCATTCTGAGGGTTGCATTTCTAACAGTATGAAAATGTTACATACTGTGCCAAAGGGACTACTGCTATATACTTTAGAAGAAATTGAAATATTTTCACTTCACACGAGTAATCCATTATCTGTTTTAAACGAACAACTTGAATTTAAAGACAAACATTTCTTTGAGCTTTTTGATGATCTGCTTTAGAATGTTCACTCTTCTGTCCTTTGTTTTTTTTTAATTATTAAGACATTTAGGAAATATTTTATCTTTACATTGTAATTTTATTTCACCAAACATTATTCTATGACTGACTATCTGTTTAAGAATTTTTGCTTATATGCTTTTAGACTGCATCTTATCACTATGGCTCATAGTATTATAATATAAATTCCTTCCATTTTTATTATTTTTCTTTGTTTATAAGGTTGGCATACAACTTAAGGTATAGCAATGCCTTTTAAAAATTGTCACATGTAATTTACATACGAACTTCATAGACAATATTTCATAAATATGGACAACTACTTCGTATCGTATTTCTGCAGCATGTAGTATACATGTCAACTAAAGATTATTGCAGCCTACTCATTGAAAATCGTTTCAATAAAGACATGTTGCTGCTCAATACATCGTCTGACGTGACGGTCTTCGCCATTCCACTTTCGCAACAACTTCGTTAGAAACAAGCCTGCTGCCACATCTTAGCAATGGCGTTTGTCCTCACCATGGCAACCACTAGTACGCCTGTCGACTATACTACAATTTCAGTGGAAAGAAGCGTGCTGCCTCATCTTTGGAACGGCGTCCAACTTCACCATGGCAACCAGTGGTTCCAAATGGTTCACTAACAGGCCTTGAGAGGGCAACCCATGTACTGCCAAAACGAAGTTCATTTATCCTACATATTTAAATATTTTAACGCTTCTTAATTGACAATAGCTGTTTAATAAGCTAAGTTTAGTGTGTATTTATTTTTAATTCTTGACAATGTTCTCTTAACTAAGAAATTTCACATTGTTATTCGACTTATAACTCATTGGTTAGTAATGACATCATGCAGTCAGAAGTGGGCGGAGCCTCTTTTATAAATAGTAAGACGTGCACTGGTTTCTGCAGTAGTGATTCTCCAACAGGAAGAGGTTCTTATTCAATAGTAATTCATCATTTTATTGCTTTATAACTTTATGTATTTTCTTTAATGTATGTAGCCCTCTAATTATAGCTTTGTATACAACTTGTAGGTCTGAAGATGACCACAGCAATGGTCGAAATCGGTCACCTTGATAAACAAATCATGATCAAAACTGTTTTTAATAGTAAATATTTATAACACATTGATCACTGCCACTCCCATAATGTATTCAAAATTAAGAAAAGATTTTCGTCTGCAATGTCAGATGCTTCAAAGATTAGTAACAAAATGAATCTCAGCTCGAATGCAATTCAGCTGTACAATGGATTTTGTGGTTTCAGGAGTGCGTATGTTGAACGTTATGAAATTGAATCAGAAGGCCATATTTGTGTAGATTTCATTAAGCAGCAGACCGCAACTGCTATCTGCTAGTACCAATTGCTTAGGCTTGTATCATGCATATATTCAGTTCCTACTGGTAACTCATCTGCTGAATCAATCTTCAGGACGATGAAGATGTAGTGGTCAGAGGAAATAAATCCGGTGTCCATGGCGTTAGTGAAAACAAAACTTCAACCAAAAGTGAACTTCTCTGAAATTTCTGGTGAATTCTTGAATTTTGTGAGAGAGGGGAGACAGTGAAGAACTACTGAAAGCAGCAAAGAGCAACACAAAATATATTTTAAAAAATACAAGACTATGCTCATGCTACTGTTGGGTATTTTCTTAAAGATTTTTTATCTCTCATTTTTATCTGAACTTTGAGTTGAACTTATTAAATAACTTTTAAATGTTCATTTTAAAACTTCATCTCACTATCAAATGGTAAATTCACACTATACAGACAACAATTAAAAGGAGATGACATTGTTATTTTATTTCTGTTACATTATTAAAACTAAATTTCGATATATTTAGAAATTATAGGTACAAGTATGTTATTTTACTTATTGTATTTGTAGTAAACTTCTTTTGTATGATCGAGAAGTCGTCCAGCCCAACGTTTCTTGGAAGGTGGAATGAATAATATTAACTAACACTGTATCAAATATAAAATGCAAATGTTTTGGTTAGTTATAGCACTAAGTTGATATCCTTACTTGTGCTGGAGACTGGATAAGCCTGGCAGGTCAGGTTTTGCAGCACTTCTCATCACAAAGTTGGCAGTGGCTGCTGCCCCCAGGCTCGAGCGCCACCCTCCCGCAGAGCTGACGACCTAATTGATAGGTCTGTAATGCACTTAGGGAAAGCATATTAAGCCATCAGCCGCGGGTGTTGGCTGCGGAGAGCAGAGACGAGCTCCTTGCCGCAGCCTCTGACCTCAACAGTGCTATAATTCTCTTCATCGCCTCAGTAAAGCGATGCCGGCGCACCGAACAGCCATCAAACAAAATGACAATACCGCGCAGTCATTTCCTTCCATTACGATAATGCAATATTTCTTCTCATGCGCAGCATTTGAAAATTAAATGGGGTCCGGGAATGTTGTTACCAAAATGAAACAGGTATTTCCAGGCGAACGATTGCCCGCATCGTCCCATCTCTTTTGCACATTCACAAACATTCACTTTACAATGAAAATACAACGAACCGATATGGCGATCCGAGATAAACAGTGTGAATTATTTTGCTGTAAATGCTGTAGCTTTCTAAAAGAGTGTTATGGCCCTGTAGTTTTTGCGGCAGTTTTCAACAACTTTATCTTACAAGGATATTGTCCAATTCGACATGCAGAAACCTAACATGAAATTTTTCATACAGGAAGAATACACTGAAAGAAATGGAGTATCTCTATTTTATCTGCTAAGGCGCATTGTGAGTATTTTTAAAATGTTAAAGTTACTTACTTTTGCAGCTCAAAGAACCGCTTATAGCAGCGGTTAGTACAGCCCTTCCTGCCTCGAGCTCGAATCTGCGAACAAGCATGCGCACCTATGATAAGAGTAGGTAGTGCCACGTAGCTCGAAGTTGAATGTTCGCACACGCCAATTTTAAGCACTTACATCATACCCAAAATGTCGCAAATCATGATTTTTTTTAATAACTTGAAGTTCATTTCGTCAGCTAAAGCGTTGCACACTAGCGAGGGTAGAAAATCTGGGTAGTATATAACGTTCCATTACTGAAGTTTTCCATCAAGAGGGACTTTAATAGGTTGATGTTAAATATTGTGCAATAATTTCTGTAGCACAGCTCTTATGGCAATTTTTGAATAAGGTATATTATACTAACAATGAAACAGTTCCTTGATTATCTCCAGTAGTCGTGTCTTTGCACACTGTTTAAGTATAAGCATTTTTTCCCTCCATCGTTAACCAGAAAATTTACAGTCTTTTCTTTGACAATGAAAGCTATTACCGTTTTCTGCGGGCTAAGAAGGTTCTGTGGTTTTTCTCTGGACTTTAAGTAGCACACCAATCATCGTTCGAATCCCAGTTCAAGCAATCGTCAGTTACTTTCTGTTCCTTCTAATGTTTTCATAATTTCTAACAAAATATCGACATTATTCGATTGTCCGAAAAATTATTTAATAAATAACGCATATGTAGGACTTCAAGATAAGTTGGTGATTTCGATTGTATAACACGTTTCTGATGCTTCATCTTTGCAAAGTTTAAAACAGTAATTGCATTCCGCACTATTCTGAATTTCTAGAACCCGCTCAAAGCACATATGAAGAAAAAGCAAAGAATATTAATTCAGCTTTATGTCCTCTGTTAACAGTTAGGGATACAGCAAAGTCAATTGCTAATTACTATAAATATTAAATTAGTTGCAGATTCAAGTCAATTGAAACTGCAAACAGCTGTGCAGAGAAACTATCCAGCGAAACGCAAAATCCCATTAGAAATTACGATCGCGTTGTACCTTGTTATCTGTTTACCGTTGTGCCGCCAACAAAGGCTATGCACCCGCCGTGTTGCGTATATGCTGTCTGCCGCAGCTACGGCAAGGGTGTACATCCCTTCAGCCACACGGTAAGCTATGAATTTGATCATTTTCAATATTTTCTTAAAATATTTGCAGTGAGTTTTAGCAGCTAAAATTTTGACATTGTGTTTCTTTCTGTGCATTCTTCCGGCATAGAAGTATTTTGGGATAAGTTTCGACATTTCAGATTGGACAGTTCCGTTATTAGTACTAAGCCTGTGTCATCCTTAACTAGAAATAAAAGCAGTTTAGAGTACATAGCACCCAAATGCAAGCGCAGTACAGTAACCCATGTCACTCCCCGTATATTTGTGTACGACCTCGAAGTTTAGAGGATGAGCAACATCTATATAGTCACACGATAACTGGCAATGAGGATGTTGCTGCTCTTTATAATTTCGAATATCTGCTCAGATGTGACGTGGCTTCAGAACGGAGAATTTTATAGAAGTGTATTATAGAGCTCTAACAATCACCAAACTTCAATCCTCTAGAATCGGAAACCTATCAAGATCAAAGAGAAAAATAATAGGGTTGCAACATAGCTCAGTTATGGACAATATTACCTAATGGCCTTTTAATGTTAATGAAGACACTGTGAAAGATATGACAGCCAAGAACAAGTTCAAATGGTTCAAATGGCTCTGAGCACTATAGGACTTAACTTCTGAGGTCATCAGTCCCCTAGAACTTAGAACTACTTAAGCCTAACTAACCTAAGTACATCACACATCGTGGCTGTGCTTAAAAGCCATCTTGACTCCCCAGTTCATTTGTCCATACTTTTCATTAGTATGTGGGACTGTGTATGAGATTGAACCTAATTCTGTGTATCGAGGTTACTCATAAAATCTTAACTATATAAATTACCATACGTCAACGGATGTTTGAGGATATACGAGACCACCAGAAATGATTCCAAGAGGACAATAAAGGCTTAGCTCCTAGTTGGGATACTAAACAGTAGTAACAACTCAAAATTCAGCATATGTATAACGAATTAAATTAAATGTATTCACAACTGCGAATATGGACACAATAAGATGTATAATGGAATGACGACAATAATAATTTGTGTCGGACCAGGACTCGAACTCGTATTTGCTCTTATCGCTAGCGGCTTTTGCTCTTATCGCTAGCGGCTACCTTAACAATAGGCTAGCTGGGCGCGTTTCACGGACAGCCTCAAACTTCCATACATCGTCAACCATGTGTTTGCAACCTCGACTCGTATATCCATTACGTATATTCGTGTGCGGAGAATGTATTTTGTTTGAAAGCCGACTGGCGGTACCGGCAGGTAAATGCAATATTGCAGTGCCTGTGTTATTCATATGTACGATGCAATGTTCATTCGGACTTGCGTAAATGTCCGGAGCAACATTGCATTATACTTCTGAACAACACAGGCTTTCCAATATCGTATACATGTAACGAGATGTACACACAGAATTATACCTGTGTACAACACCTTTTCTGGAGTATGAGATTTTCGGAAATTCTCCACTTCATTTGGTTGCATGTACAAATGCAAGATACAAGTTATGAGTGTGGGAAGCAAACTACCAGAGGACTAAATAAAAGTGCCTGCTGTTGGTATAGAAGAATGATTTGGGTCTAACTTTCCGTCGACGATGAGATCATTTGAGACAAAGTATAATCTCGAATTGGAGAAGGATAGGGAGGTAACTTACTTGTGTCGTTTCAAAAGAATGATCTGGTAGGAAGCCTTAAGAGATTTCGAGGAACCACAGTAGATCTACATCTTGATGGCCGGACAGGGAACTGAAACGCCGCCATCCCCATTCAAGTCCAGTCTCTTATTAAGACGCCGAATCACTCATCTATTTGTGAATGGAAGTATAAAATCTTATTAATGGTATCCAATCTACAGTCACAATATCTCGGCTGTGCTTGGAGAGGGGAGACCAAACTACTTCACGGGCTGACATATAAAAAAGGGGCCTCTTCTATATAGCAACCTCTATTATGCGTTCTCTTCTGACGAAGACAGAAAACTGTCTGCACAATTTAATGCTCTGCAGTAGTTTGTGCTGCCACTTAGCTCGATAAAATTCCATCACTAGGAAAGATATCAAATGCGAAATTTCCCTTGTTGTGCGCAAGCAGTGTAGTAGGAAGATCACATGATTAAATCTGTAGGTAGCTTAAGATTACACATGATGGAAAATTTGGTACAAGGTGGTGCCACATTTGCTTGCAACAATGGCTCTAACCCGGTTGGGTGAAGTGTCCAAAGGAGCTTGTATTAAAGGTATGGATACAGTATTCCATTTTGCTTCAACCGTGTGTCAGGGTTTACCTTCCGTAGTGGCTAGAGAGCGCGGCGTGCCAATGACTAAACAACCTATGACCAGACGTATTATCAGTTGGTGAGAGAGGTGGTGAACTTTTTTGCCGTGCAGAAGGGCGAACACTCACTGTATCAAAGTGGGTAGGAACAGCAAGGACAATTGCTGTCTTGCGCTACCTTGCTAACCGAGCGAGGTGGCGCAGTGTTTAGCCCACTGGACTCGGATTCTGGAGGACGACTGTTCAAACCCGTGTTTGGCCATCCTTATTTAGGTTTGCTGTAATTTGCCTACATCGCTTCGGGCAAGTGCCGGGATGGTTCCTTTGGAAGTGCACGGCCGACTTCCTTCTCCATCCTTCCCTAATCCGATGGCACCGATGACCTCGCTGTTTGGTCCACTCCACACAAATCAATCAACCAATCGTCACCTTGCTGGAAGCTTACGTCCGAATGACCCAGAAAATAGAGCACAGTTATCAGCCTTAACACGTCAGAAATGCGACGGCTGTTGTCCGTGCTAAACAGTGGTGATCGGTTTGTGTATTCGAAAGCAACGCATAGAATCACTCCAGCTGCAGCGGACATATTACGATAACGAATGCAGTCTGTCGAGGATCGTTCCCCTTTGAGCATCCACACTCAGGTACGTTCATCGTGATGCTATACAATGAACTGAACTTGTTGAAAAGAAGATATGGTACGACTCATGCGTCCCGTGCGGTCATTGGACGCACCAGTGTAGGCGCGCTTCTCTCTGCTGCCCTTCAACGGAAGCAGCACTGTCGACGCTGATTCTTGCCTTGTTGCACACAAACGGATTTCCTGCCTTAAAATACGTGACGTTCCTGTTAAATCCTTCACAGCCGAGCAAACATTCCGTCTTCTCAGGCGCTAGTACCACAGGCTCATGTGCACAGCAATATCGTGGTGTGATAAACCGCTGTCTCGGAATACATCGATCCGGCCGCTGTCGAATCCCGATACGTGCTGGTTTACGTTCTCCTTCTTATTCGAGGAATAAGGAGATTTTTTCACAAATAGCCAACATCTAAAAGCGATCTTGGTGGGAAACCCATTGCGTACGATCGCACACGTGTCACAGCGCTCCATTATTGAGACCGGAAAAACTAAGAAAAAATTCAATCAGAAGTAACAACACCTCTGATAAATCGTTCTTTTGTTAAGAATATACCTCGTCATATATACATATGACAGGATTACTATACGTTAGCTGGTTGAAATTCCACAGCATATGTCTACGTTCCTTGACGTTTCCCTCTTCATTTACCACAACCGCTTGGATGAGAAATCCTGAGAGATACAACATTACCAATAATTTCTATTACTCTACAGTAAATGAATAACTTAGATCCATTTTCTGAATACATATATCTCTATCAAGATTTAATATCATGCATCCACCAGCACAGGTTTCCACTTCCTTGACGACAGAGTCGCAGTAAGTCGAACCACAGACGGGATTTTTACTCTGTCGGAACATTTTATGCTTCTTTGTTAATAGTCACGTTGAGTTCAATAATGTTACAAAATGTATCGATCTGAACGTACCTCCGCAAGAACAAAAGATAATAACAACGTAAGTTTGTATTTGAGTGCGGGACGCAGAAATTCGAGACAAAGCGCTTAGCGACCGTCCTACATTTTCTCTTTATTCTCCAGTTCTTTTTATTTTTTATTTTAATTCTTGGAATTAAATGTCTTCATGCTTAAGGTGAACAAAAGAAAGAAATTCCTTCTTCAGGATTAGGATATTTTTTCGGGGACAGTGAAGACCATTAGCACTCCACGAGAGTTGTCCGTCATCACTGAACTTAAACTTTTATTCCTCGTCACTGGAAATCAAGATAGATGATCAGAAACTTTAGAAACAGCTCAACGGTTTTTCTGCCGCATCTTTATCGCATAAAGGAATGTTGCTGTGGCACGTGGGATCAAAAGTTCAATATCTCCGGAGGGTCTGTGGTTGTGAAGTAGTAGCTGGCATCCCTACTTCTGGCCTCGATGTAAGGTTATGAGAGATGTGTGAAACTGATTGACGCTGATTCTTGTCTTGGTGTGCAGGATGCAATCCGTTATGGACTGAACGATACAGGATTCGAAACACCAACTCATACGCCATCTCTCTAAGGTGGGATGACTCGACGCGATCATAGGCATTGCCGAAGTTTAAAAATACGAAAGACATGCTACACCACTGATACAACATCTCCGTCTAATGCAAGCAGCTCTTCAATGAATTGACCGGTACTGCTGTCTCCCAGTATTATTGGAATGACTGTCTGCATTCGTACATTAAGGGTCAAGGTGTACAGCTTGTGGCAACCGTCTGTCACCTTATGTTCCAGCCACACGACACATAAGAGTGCTTCAGGGAGCGGCACGGTAAGGGTGCCTGCCGCTCAACCGCAGCTCAACCTGTCTGCCACAGCCACTGCGATACCTAGAGGCGCCCCATCTGCTTGATAAAGTGCTGCTTACGGTACTCAGTTCAGCGAGCCACGTGATACTATACAACTTTCTAGTAGTCCTCTGGCGGATGACCTTATAGGATCCCACCCATCAGCTCGCCAGCTGGTGAGAAATCCTGTCTCGACCTCGACGTTTTGACGTCAGTTATCGTCACTACAGATGTAGTGAGTTTTCTCATCAGAGCGCAGTACACGCCAGTTGAACCTGAGACGTTGCCAGTGCTACCTATACAGACTTAGATTACGGCAGTATTTCCTTCTCTGTGACAGACTGCGTACTCAGCTTGTACAATCATGAAGAGATAATGTGTGAGTGACAAACTTTCATCAGATTAGGATGCTCTTTCAATTGCATTCACTCAGAAACTCGTTCAGATGCTATTCAGAAGCAAACGTTATTGTGCATTCGCTATGTTAGTAATAAAGTTCTGTGGTTCTCGGCTACCCAGGACACATTTTTCTTCTTGTAGCTTTCGTCACCCACAACGGGACACGGAAGTGGTGACGACATAAACGTTTCTTTTTTTCTGTGCCACTCTCGTCTCAATGACAGCTTGCCTCTGCAACTTCTTCCCCAGTGTGTTGTGCTCAACCTGGTACTTTCCTCTCAGCATTCATATACACTCCACAGGGTGTTTTCGTGGTTCTGCTTCACGTTCCGGTGTCTACTGGTTGTTATTTCCTTAGCATCTTGGCCTTTGTGGGTCCACACATTTTCTCTTTCACGTTCCGTGACTCTCTGTCTTATTCTCACTTGTTTTGACTTGTCTCATGATAATGCAGCTACATTCCTCTGTTTCTGTGTTTTTGCTTGTACCTGTCTGCTTCTCTTCCTTCCTGTCAGTACTGGACCACCTTTCGCGTTTTCGTCATTGGTCTCGCATGCCCTTATGCCATGGCCCCTTCCTCATCGGAATTATTGCTCCTGCAGCCTTCGCAGATAACTGAAAGTAGTTGCACCATTTGCACTAGGAAATCGTTTGCGTGTCTCAGAAGTGTTCATTGGTTACTCTCCCACACGTTACAGTCGTGACAGCATAACTTCTGCGTCACACGCGGCAACGCCTGTGCACCTCTCAGCTTCTTCAGTAGCTCATTGCCTTTCCCGCCAGCCCCTTCCCCGTGCTCGGGACTCAACACTGCTATCTCCACTTCCTCCAGAGATTGACACTGCCTTTACCCAAGGCTCACCTTCCCTCCTGCATTAAACCACCTCCTTCAAGTTTATGCCCCTCTGACCCATCATCCTCCAGCCCCTCTGCCTTCAGCAAACTCATTTACAGCTCTGCCTCCTCTAAATCCTACCGAGACTCCTGCGCTACGGGTCCTGTAGGCTTCTGCACCATGGACGCCGCTGGCCACCTGATTCAGAGCAGCATTCTCAGGCGCAATTCGCTTCCGGCGTCACCTGTCCTTTCGCCACATGCTCTGGCGCCACCTGTTCCAGTGTCACCTGCACTGGGGCTTCCTGCACAAATGCCTCCTGCTCCAGTGCCTCCCACCATAGCGCTTCCTGCTCTGGCACAGCTGGGTGTGCTGCTTCCAACTCTGATGCCTCCTTCTTTGTCGCCTCCTGCTCTAGCAACTCTTCCTCCAGCATCTTCTGCTCTAGCTGGACTGTCTCCAGCGCCACTAGCTCCAGTGCCACTGTCCTTCTGTTACCAGCTCCTCTGCAACCAGTGCCTCTTCAGCTAACCCCTCTGCAGCCAACCTGGTCGACACCCCTCTCTACTGGGCCCTCGAACTTTCTGTTCTCTCTGCCCCATCCTCTTTGTGATCTCCCCTTCTCAATCTAATGGTGCCATCACTCCTCTCTTTTACAATTCCACTGATGCTGGCCTGTCACCTCCTGACACGTGTCCCATAGTTTTACCTGCTGCCAATGGTTTACACCCACCTTTAGCGCCCTCATTTCCCTCTAGGGCCTTCTATCAGCAAGAGGGTATCACCCATCTCATGTTTTCGCCTATACTCTGACGGGAACCTCCACAATGTGCATTATGCCTATTGTCTGTTGTAAGACTCTTCCTGTCACCACCCCCGAATTGCTCGCCGCTTTCAGGCAGCTTCAATTTTCGTCATCCCCTACAGCCTCACACACTTCCCTGCAACTCTCCTTCTCCAGACTGGGGAGTTTGGCCAATATGCCCTGGCCATGCCTTGTTCTGCCGTCTTTGGCAGCCTGGTTCTTCTTTCTCGATTATGAGCCTGCATGTCTCTTTGTTTTCCCAGGTCTACACCTCACCTCATTTGCTTCCCTGTCTGCCCAACAGCTGCCCTCCATTGGCCGCACCTGATGCTACTTGTGCCTTCTACCAGAAGTACACAGCCATGGCCAGACTCCCTTCCAGGACGGCACGAAGTTCTCATACCAATGACGAGAAGATATCTGATGACCTCTCAGGGCATTTTGTTCGCACTGTCATATCTGGACGCTGCCATAGTGATGTCCTCCCCATTCGCTGCAGTCAGGCCGATCCCATCAGAAGCCTCGTGTCCCAGCAGCCACTATTAGCGCGAGATTCTGTCTTATATCAGCAGCCAGCGCCCTACTGCTGTGCTCCTGACCAGCCTGTGTCAGCACCACACATGGCACGCATTGTGGCCTCCACGTTGGGCACCTGCTATTCCCTGTTCCAGCGCCACTGGTGCCCTCACCACTCACTCCAGCGTCATCCAGAGTCCCTGTGAGGCTGGTGTCTTCTCTCTGACCCCAGCAGCTGTTCAGTTCACAGAGAAGAAAGCCCACACGTCACCAGCCTACACGCCACTACCTCAGACGCTATGGGGCAACACACAGCCAGCCTGCATACTGCAGGCCCACATACCCATACAAACGCCTGTACATCAACAGCCAACTTATCATCCTGCGCCATTGGCCTTTCCCTGGTGTTTCCCGTGGCATTCGCTCTTTCATCGTTCATGCAATTGCCTTCTTGGTCTGCTGGTGGCATCACTGCATCCCGTGTAGGCTCTGCTGGCTGCTCTTTTGGACTTGTTGCTTTCCTTTTCATCATCCTTTCTTCTTATTGCCGACTTCCTGCCAACATCCTAGAGGCCCTGATTCCTTCCCCAAACTTCTTCTCTGCCATGTTTGGGTCGTGCCCATCTCATGCACAGTTGTTGTTCTCCAATATGAAACTTCTGAACCTCTCTCTACTCTGTTCCAACCTGGTCTCAGGTCCCAGACATTTCCATTTATAGTCATTTCCTGCGTCCTCCAGGGCCTTCTCCTCTCCACAAGGTGCCAGCCATATCTCTTTGGAGAATTCTGTATGAGCCTTGGGTTGGATTTCAACAGCGCTCCAGTTCTCCTGTCCAAGAAGTATCGCTGCCAGCCTGGCCAAACTACATCTAGCCACCTTTCGCAGTTCTGCGCCTTTTCTGGATGACGACGTTACCTTAGCTAAGTTTCTTCCCACGGCCGCCTCTCCCAGATGGCTCCGCTGTCTTCTCTGTGCCCGCCCTGTAAAGGTATCTGCAACTCAATTGCAATTCAGCCCACTTGTGACTGTCACTGCTCTATTGGGGGCTCCACATCTGCTGGACAGAGCACTGCCGTTGCTGGCTCTAGTTCGCCTGTACGAGCCACGTTGTACTACACAACTTCCTGGTACTCCTTCTTCAGTAGGATGTCACCAGCAGCTGATCAGGCATTGCGAGCTCCAGTCTCTACCTCGCATCTCAGCGACAACATTCAGTATGGCAAGTCCAACGAGTTTTCTCATCAGAGCGCAGATTACGGGAGAGGAGCCGAAGACATCTCAAATGCGCCTATACTAAGTTCGCTTATGGCAGTGTTTCCTTGACTGTTACAGGCTGTGTCCTCGGCTTCTATGTCCACAAACTCTTATTGTGTAAGTGACGAACTTTCATCAGATCAGGACGATCTTTCAGTTGCATTCACTCACAAACTCTTTCCATTACTATCTAGAACAATACTTTATTGTGTACCCTCTTTGTTAGTAATAAAGCACTATGGTTTTCAGCCGCGCGGGATAGCCGCGCGGTCTTGGTCGTCTTGCAGGGTCCGCGCGGCTCCCCTCGTCGGAGGTTCGAGTCCTCCCTCGGACATGGGTGTCTGTATATCATCCTTAATATATGTTACTTTAAGTTAGGTTAAGTAGTGTGTAAACTTAGGGACCGATGGCCTCAACAGTTTCATCCCATACGACTTTACCACAAATCTCCAAATTTTCTTCTATGGTTCTTGGCTACCTCGGCACGTTTCTCTTCTTGTAGTTTGCATCACCCATAACGGGGTACTAAACAGCTTGAAGTCAGCGTTAATGCTCGTAACGGGCAGATTATGCTGTTTTCTTGGTTTGGCCTGCTCGACTGCAAGTACGTTGATTCCTTCAGTGAACGTCACTGGTATGGTAGACCATTTAAAATATCATTAAAGACCTGTACGAGTTTTGTTCCTAGTAGGTGCCGAAATCTCTTAGTTAAACTCATGAGGATATCATGTGCTCCACGCGCATTGTTAGCTGAAGCTGCTTGTAAGTTCTGCTACGTCGTCAGGTTGAGAAAGTGTGTGGTTTCCGTCCTCCATGTTCGGCATATGTAAAATTGTAAATTTGTGGTAAGATCTTATGGGACCAAACTGCTTAGGTCATCGGTCCCTAAGCTTACACACTACTTAATCTAACTTAAGCTAGCTTACGCTATGGACAACACACACACCAATGCCTCCGACGGGGGAAGCCGCGCTTCAGCATATGTTGATGGTTTCGAGGTAGCCATGTTGGAACTAATGCCACCGATTCACTTGGATTTACGCTGTGCGAGTGGACTGGTAAAGTGGCATCGAAATTTTTCTCGGAAGCTGTTAGGTGTCGGCACCTAATCGAATACATGTGTCCTTTTATTTTCAACCTTCTTTCGCCCTGCGAGGTTTCGAGCTATAGAGCCTTTCCCTTGTTAATCAGGAAGGAAGTATGGATATCGAACCTGAAATTTTATGCCATATGAGATTCTCTATCTTTCGACGGATATATTGTTACGATGTTGTTTTGTGAAGAAAAACATGATTTTTTTTAGTGCGAGCAACGAGAGTAGCATAAGCGAGAAGGAAACAGAATGCACGAGTGGTGCAGGGCGTGTTATTGACACGGCGCGGCGCGGGCCGAGTTTGCCCACCAAGGAGACGGTGAGTGGCCGTGAATTATTCATTTCACACGGCGACGGCCGCGCCTGCCGTCTACGACTGCGCTACAAGCCTAGTGTGGTCACATTATGTAGATTGACGCACCTAACACAACAAGTTTTCGCAGTTACTTAGCCTTGTATCCCAACGCGCCCGTATGCAAAATGTATGTCCCACTCATATGCATACCTACAGCAGTGCCTAGGGCTTTGTTTCCCTTTTATTTTCTTTTAATTTCATAAATATCTAGGTCGTTATCCGAAATACCATGAAATATGTGTAAAAAGCAGTGAACCTGTGGCGAGAAGATGAAATACTTTCTCACCGTCTAAATCTTCCAAAGATTGTATGTGGCTTTGTTACCTGTTTGCACTTCAGTGGCCGCTGATTTAAGATACCCAAAAACTTGCATTTGAAATATGCATTGTGGCTGATACTATGACCTTCAGTCCGAAGAATAATGAATTCCAGCTTTCCACTCTACACTATCCTATGCGAGTCTTTTCATCTCTGTGTAGCTACTGCTACCTACAAATATTTAACATTGCTGTTATCCTTAAAAATAGTGTACAAGTATGGTACTTCGGGTCATAATGATCTAATGGAAATACTATAAGAGACTGAGTTAATGAAATATTATTACATGACATATAAGATAAATTAATTCTTACTTGACACTGGTAAAGAATTATTATGTAATGTAATACTGATATTGATCTTTTAAACACAAAGAATTTTTCGTAAAATTATAAGTAAATATCAGTATGTTTTTTACTTTATATCATGGTTCAAACTACGATAGTATAATAACCGAGCAATGTATGTTCAACAAAGAATGTTAAAATATAAATCAGTATATTTATTTCTTTTGGTCGTATATATACACCTCCGTTGTTGTATACATTGATATTCACATGGCTGTGGATACAGTGGAACGTGAGATTCAATGAAAGAAGTGTTGAAATTAGTATTAAAGGTAATCCGGTCATTACGACTCAAAGAACATACATATAAAAATTTCATAAAAAAGAAGTGTAATATTTTTTTCAACAATTCAAGGTGTCATGGAAAGTAGTTACGAACAGAAACACATACATAAATTTACAAGCGCTAGACATTATATTTAAATTAGTAATAGAAAGAAGAATTTATTGTCGCGTCATATCGGATCAAGAACAACAATGGGTGTAAAGCTGTTTACTTTAGTGCATCATCCTAATGTAGTTTCGTCTTTTGGACGGAAACATTTGGTTTCTGAAGCTGACTTGAAAATAGTCAGGTGGTACAACGGAACATTTGAGTTTAGCGTGACACTGACTAGAGGGTCATTAGAGGCGAACACAAACTCGGATTGGGGACGAAAATACACCTTCAAATCAACGAGGGTCGCGTTTTCCGTATGGGATTCAGGAAAACTATAGCAAAACTAAATCTTGATGACCAGATTGGTAGTTTCACTCCCGGACTGTATAATCGATGAAACTGGCAGAATGTACTCATTCAGTGAGAAATTAACCATCCACCTGATGTCTGACGTAACTGATTGGTATTCGAATGCGTAAAAACACTACTGTGTTATCCAACAGCCAAAAACTACTTTTGAGACGAAAGGGCTAAGACTTAGAACAGGGAGCAAAATTCTATAAATTATAGAATGGTCTACTCCTCGGGAAACGATCCCTTCACTCCTTTTCGTGAAGATCCTTTACGAATTTTGGAAAAGATCTACCTTTTAACGTCCTGTTAAAGACTAGGTCGTTACTGACGGATTGGAACCTCGGATTGTACATGAATGTAGAAAGAAGTCGAACGTATTCTCGGCAATCGATTTAGAAAAGCCGAAGAATGCCTAAAGGGCTATTGAATCAACCCTTCACGACTTCATGCTAATTACCTTAACTACAGCGCCACTTCGTTCTGTAGTTGAAGGGATTGGCGGAAGAATGTGCTAACTCTCATTTTAGCAAGTATTTGTCTTACCATATGATCTGAAATGTTTTCGAATGCATCACACGCTAGTAACAATGAATTACATTAATGTATCCGGAAAAAGCATTATCTGCTACCTAAATTGTTCCTATATCTATGATATTGTCTTTGAATGTAACGAAAGAAATAGCATGCATTAACTCAAATACTCTTACGCTCTTGCCGGTTAGCAATTTGTTCTTCCTTCCTCTTCAGTCTGTGTAAGTCGAATGTATTGAAATTGACTTCATTCGATATCGGACTCGTACCTCA